>NC_058194.1:28290855-28908018 GCF_907165205.1 Coccinella septempunctata | reverse complement strand
CCCAGCGAAGATGGCGAACTAGACTAACTACAACGTCAAACATTCTGAACATCAATTAAGAGCGCATGGATATCGTATCCATTGGGGCCTGTACCACACCTCGGCAACGGTTGACGCGAGCAACCCTAATTTTCTTATATTGAAAATTGGGAGTTCGTTGCATGCAATTACCTTCCCCATCGCAATTTCGCACATGAATAGACTTCGCCTCATCAATGCAGGAAAGTTCGTTAAATACGCCCGAAGTGCACTGATCTCCGCTGATTTTTAACCATCCACACCACACTTTTTCCCGTGCTACACATGCCAATCCCCGGAGTGAACTTCATATCCGCCGACAATGGAACAAATTAATTGGTCAGTGGAGTATCGATCTCAATTTAGAGCTTCGTTGAATATTTGGTATCCATTGCGGTAATTTGATTGTGGCGACGCAACTGTTAGGGGTGTTTTGGTCATCCCTTAGGTCACTTAGGCAGAACACACAGTCATTTGATGATACTAATAATTCTCTCATCCCAAATGTCTCAGTTATCAAGAGGATTAAAACTTATTTCTCGGTTTTTAGGCTCCCTGATTTTGATCAGCTCCTGCTTCCTCCTTGGTTTGGGTTGGTTTCCTGATCTCCGTCCATCTTGTCGAAGTGGATGGTATCTTTCTTTGTTTTTCTGCATTTCCTATACACTCTCGTAACATTCTCAACATCCTTAGAAGTACCGCTTCCTGCATGACTTTATAGATAGAAGTTTTCTCAAATTCTCTGTTAATTTTTCGATGTCAGGCCTATCGATGACAATAGGGATAGTCTTGGTAGTCCTTCCATTATTTCTTAGTTGTTCCTCGAGATCTCTGTATTTCGAAATCTTTTCAATGTCTCTTCCTTGAGTGTAAAATCTTGACGACATCATCATGTATATTCTGGCATCCCTCTATGATGTGCTGGTGGGTTTCATGTGTCTGAGGTATCCTAAACGATATATTTCTTATAGTTCCTTTATTGTTCCTTGTTGGTATCACTTGATCCTGGATGGCAATGATGCAGCCATGTTTCGGGCATCAACTTTCCGGAAGTCAACCAGTAGTTTGACGCAGATATGTCGACTTAATGATTGTTGTCTTCGTCCTTGTGTGTTCCATGCAAAGGTTTGCCAATCAGTTTCTGCATTCTGCTTTCTGCAGAGTTTGCGACAAGGTCAAAGCGATCGTCCTGCAACTTTAACCGATTTGAGCTATCAAGATCACAAACTACTCCATGAAGTTTCGATGAAACAGCTTTGCTCAGGAGATCCTGTCGAAGTCCTTCAATTTCCTGAGACATACGTTTGGACAAATCATCAATTCCTCGATCCCTAAAATGTCGTAGCCGCTCTGATTGTTCTAGTCAGCTTTTGGGGTGCTATTTATGATGTTTCGTGTTCTTATTTTTCTCTTAAGTGCTGCTTAATCACCGTATGAGTAGCATAGACAATTCGCAGAGAAGAGCATTCAAATTTCAACCAGATTTGGACCTTATGGAGAGCAATAACAAGCAATGGGTGTGAACAAAACTCCAGTGGTGATTCACGATGTTTTTTTAATAAACGAAGATTGTCCCTGATCTTCGATGAGATGATAAAGCCTCATTTTGAATGTAAAAAATGCTCAACTCTGCTGAACATTTGTATAGAGAACCAACGTATCGTAATGTTCAATTCTAGTCATTTTCTCTCAACGATCTACCGAATATAACTTGAACCTCTTCGAATTTAAATGATTCTGACGGAAATTTGAGGAGACACGATATGAAATTTCATCATATTAATTATGACTAAATGAGGACCATAACTGAGATTTCCTTACGTTGCCATAAAACTCCAAATTGAGCAGACTCTGGTGGTTTGTAGGCGAATATTATTACATCTAGCGGATTCATATACGTGTAGCTGATTGGCTTCAACAATAATCCACTTATATGATTGTAGACGTAGGTATTAATACGTCATTGTTCATGGTTAAACCACATCCCTTTGGTTTCACGCTAACAATTGAAGGAAATCCAACTCAGTGGGTCAGAGCTCATTGAGATCCTTTCGATATGATTTCTAATGAATATTCTCTCAAAATTTCAAGGTTTAGTTTACACCCATTAGGTAAATTTTGATATGCAAACAAGTCAGTCCAAGATCAATCAATGGATCTTGAAATTGAGAGGTATAGTTTTTCCTTCAGAACTTTAAGCCTTTGAAATCAGCTGATTCGATTTGAAATTGTATTTTTATATCTTCTTAGGTCGTCATATGATGGAACTAAACACCGATCTTTGGAAAATCGTTAATTTATGGATGAATCCAAGCGAAAAAAGTATCTGAAAGCTGACGTAAGTCAGGTGACCATTCGTCTAGAAAGACACAATAATTTTTCCCCCATTTCCAAACACTCGGCATTCCTCCTTTTCATTTACATCTCATTGAACCTATCACAAAGGAAATATAACAGGAAAATTGCGAATAAACTTTCATCGCTTCCTCCTTTGTGAATCCTCCTGATGCTGGGAACAAAATTACGTCAAAGGCGGAATGAATTCGATCTCCTGATGGAAAAATAATGCGGGGTTGCTAATACTTGATATATTCCAGGAAAACCCATTTCCGGGTAACCCACGATACCGAGGTGGGACTCCATATTTATAACGACCCCGTCGATGCCACTGAATATTTATGACATTCATGTTTCCAAGTGTTTGATGCGCCCCTGAATCAGGGTGGAAATAAATCGATTAGTCCCTTGTGATTCGGTTATCCGTTGAAAAATTGAATCATCGTATACATATTTAGGGACGGTAGAGTGGTTTCGTGAATTTCGCCAGAAGCAAGTTATAGGGTGGCCACTCCTGAATCAAGGTATCGATGGAGAAATCCAAGGTTTTCAACTGCAAGGAAATGGGCCCGAGTAAAGTTGGAGGTCAAGTCTGACATGAAGATTTGAAGCTTAGAGGTAACGTTTGAGGTGCTAGTTGAATATTAATGTCACCGGAATATCTTCCAATCCTGTAGCAGGAAAGAAAAAAGAGCCAACACATCTATGAGGATTTTTCGTTTACTTTCCTCCCTTGCCACCTCTTCTGGTTGAGAGTAAGTGGAAATCCGATGATCAGGGTTAAATTTTTATAGGAAAATAAAGTCCTGAACCCTTTCCGGGAAATATAATATTATATGTCAGTGTTTTCTATCCATACGGAGGGAGAATTCGAGAAAATTGCTAGGGGATTTGGCGAGAGACATCCCAACCTACGAATTCCCAGGTGAGGAATGTAGAACCTATCAAATTGACCCAAGCAATCTCTGAAGACTGTCCTAGATAATAATTTATTGCTGGAATGTTTCCCGCCAGATTTATGGGTAGGATATACTTGATCCGATGATGAAAGAGCTGACTAATAAATAAAACGGAGCTCAGAGCAAGAATATTCGTACTACCTTAGGGCTCTTCGAGTATTCAGCATTGCTGGGAGGCAACTATTGGTTCACTAGGATGGCAAGTAGTTGGGGGTCTTTCCAAGATGTAGGATTTGAAAACGATGTAGACTTCTTAAACCGAATTGTTACTATGGAGGACACTTGGGTAAATTTCTACGATCCAGAAACAAAGCAACAATCGATGGAATGGCCACACTCTGGTTCTCCAAGACCTAAGAAGTTTCGTGTCCAAAAATCAGCTGGAAAAATTTTTGCTTCAGTTTTTCGCGATGGCCATGGAGTAATCATGATTGATTTTTTGGATAAGGGTAGAACAATATCCCGAGATTACTATTAGGCATAACTGACCACTCTACGGGAAAAAATTAAAGAGAAAAGACGCGGAAAGCTATCCAAATTTCACAAATTTCATGTTGCCATGCAAAAATTTCGTGATTTAGGGTTTGAATTACTAGAACACCCCCCTTATTCACCAGTTTTGGCTCCATCCGACTATCATCTCTTTCCTCAACTGAAAAACAGTTCAAAAGGTCGTAAATTTTCTTCCAACGAGGAGGTTATGAAAGCTGTGGAGATCTGGTTTGCAGAGCAAGAAGAAACATTTTTCTTGATAGGTCTAGAGACGTTGCAGGTTCGCTGTAATGAATGTATCCAATTAAGAGGAGAATATGTTGAGTAAGAAAATATTTTAACATTGAAATTTTGTTTGGTGCTACAGTAGGCTAAGAATGTCACACAGTATACAAGCGTATTGTTATGGAATTACTCAAATGCAGCACCATCTCCTTGATTCTCATACATCCTCCACATCCTTCATTTCTGGCGTTCATCCAAAGCTCAACCTCGGTATCTCTCAACATGTTCAAACAGGTTTCAACCGCCCACTACACACATCCTCAAGATACCCAGAAATTCGCGGGATTACAAACGAATTATAGCTTTTCGTTAACAAATCACATCTCGGCGACAGAGCTGCTTTCAATTCGAAGCTCAAGATCGTGATTTCACAGTACTCCACCCTGAACTCATCAAGTGAATGGTTTATAAGTGGATCCTCGTGAACACATTCCGAACACGTTCAATGTCGCGAATGTGGAAACACGGCCCGGAAGGGTATAAGGGAATTTCACGCATTCGCTTAGGCAGGCAATAAGAATTCAATTACATTGTTTGGAGCACGTTCCTGCGCTTGAAACAGACGAAAAAACCCACGGATCCGGCCGCAAAACCATTCAATGGAGGGCTACGAAATCCGCTGACCCAACATTCCAATTTGGGCGCCTTCACTTTGACGTTTGTTTAACCTGAAATTCGGTTTTTCCTCCTCAAATAAGGGAAACGACGTTATCAGTATTCGTGGTAGATTTTAAGCTGCATGCCTCTCATATCAATGGTGGATCATGTGTGATATTTTTTTTTTACATTTTCTCACTTATGCTCATCTCACGATGAAATTAACTGAGTAGCAAATGAAGTGGAACCTCTGAAAAATTTCCCAAGTTTGACTAGTTTATACCTTCGACATCAGTTTGTTTTTTTTTAACCCCGAGATACAAAGCCTTATCCTTGGCATATGCAGAGTAATTGTTTTTCCATCGCTTCTCCTTGTACAATGTGACTGTGAGGCAGAAGTTGAACCAAAAAACCACATACGAGGATATATTGAAAAATTCTTAGCCTACTATAGAACCAAACATAATTTCAATGTCAAAATATTTGATTACTCAACATATTCTCCTCTTAATTGTATACATTTACTACAGCGAACCTGCAACGTCTCTAGACCTTTCAAAAAAATGTTTCTTCTTGCTCTGCAAACCAGACCTCCACAGCTTTTATTACCTCCTCGTTGGAAGAAAATTTACGACCCTTTAAACTTTTTTTGAGTTGAGGAAAGAGATGATAGTCGGATGGAGCCAAATCTGGTGAATAAGGGAAGTGTTCTAGTGATACAAACCCTAAATCACGAATTTTTTGCATGGCAACATGAGATTTGTGTGTAGGGGCGTTGTCCTGCAAAAACAAAACACCTTTGAATAGCTTTCCGCGTCTCTTCTCTTTTATTTTTTCCCGTAGATTAATCATTAATGTCGAATATTAATCTCCAGTTATTGTTCTACCCTCATCCAAAAAATCGATCATGATTACTCCATGGCAATCCCAAAAAACTGAAGCAGGAACTTTTCCAGAAGATTTTTGGACACGAAACTTCTTAGGTCTTGGAGAACCAGAGTGTCGCCATTTCATCGATTGCTGCTTTGTTTCTGGATCGTAGAAATGTACCCAAGTCTTATCCGTAGTAACAATTCGGTTTAAGAAGTCTACATCGTTTTCAAATCGAGCACAGATCGAACGCGATGCTTCTACCCTTGCAAGCTTTTGGTCAACATTCAAATATTTGGGGATCCAATTTGCAGCAATTTTTCTCATGACCAAATTGACGTGAACTATATGATGAAAGCGTTCATGTGCAATATTCAGTCATCGATATTTTTGGGTACTCACACAGAAACTGGCTTTTCCGATCGGTCATCATCTTCCGTGGAAAATTTACCTCTTTTGAAGCTTGCAGTCACCAAGGGTATTAAGCATATCTTCTTAAGTCTGCTCACCTCTCAACCCTTTAAAGATTTGAATTATTGAGTACTGGTTATAGCAAGCAGAACAACCACTTCATTTCATCAGCCACAAGCTCTCAAACATTTTCATGGTCATCTTCAGGGAGTCACAAGAAGGCACAAACGTTACACAGTTACAAATGAGTAAGCTACAAAGAAGAAAACATACAGTGAAATGGCTCCCATTTCTGTGAGTTTCTTTTAGTAGCTTACCATTTGTAATTGTGTTACATTTGTGTTCTTTTTTCAGCTTCCTCCTCTGGTGAGGAGGAAAGGGAGTTTATGTTGGGAGAGAAAATCCATAGAAATTCCATACCCAAGGTATGCTCTTCCCAAAACATCATTCGTTTACTTAGTACACCCTTATCTGACTTCATGCTGCATCGCTTTCGAGCAACAGAATCTCCAATTTCCAACAGCGTTCCTCGACTTCTATTGTGTCGCAAATGACCGATGTGATGCCAAGAATTCCACGTCGATTTCCAAGAATTCGCCCAGAGTTCTTCCCGAGACAAAGCCTTTCTATATTATTTCGTTTGCCGAGCGTAGACCGGTCGGAAACTCAATTAGAAACACAATCAGCCATGATTACTCTCCATCGTCCGACTGCACAAAGCACTGACCGGTTCAAATATTCCCAGTTAGAGAGCAATTGGATTTGCTTGATTAACTAAAGGATTGTATAACTATTCGACAAACGGATCGCCAGAATTTATTGCCGGGATCCGTGAGCCGAGCCGATAAACTGGATAATTCGATAACTTGTATGCATTACTTGTGTGTCCTGGGCGCTTCTTAGTGGTCCAGGATCAATATTAATATTCCTCTTAGATTGGAAGTTCGATGTTATCGAGAGGATTAATGCAGAATGTCGATTCGAGTAATCTGTTTGTTTCCAAAATTTTGGTTGAAGGCAGTGTATCAAAGGAGGCTTTTCAACATTATTAACCATATCTTGTCATCGGCTAAGGCTCAGTCAGCAAAGGACTTGCAGTTACCAGAGAGTGCGGTTAGGGATGTAGGATTATTAGGGATTCAAAGGATACATCGATGTACACTACAACAATACAATACATACATTCACGATATTCCGAAGAATCCAAGAACCATGCTAACGTTATATGCTGCCAACACAGGCATAGCAACTCGACACCGCAACCCAGAAGTAATAGAACGAGTTCTACAAGAAACGATTGACGAAACGAATGACTGGTGCATAAAGTGAAAAATCAAGCTCAATGGACAAAAGAGCCAAGCAATATTACTACAGAAGAGAAGACTGCGACCCACAACGAATCTAGAAGTTGACGGCGAAGAAATCGACTGGAAAAATGAAGCCAAATATTTAGGAATAACACTTGACAAAGGACCTACTTGAAAAAGTCATATTAAACAAGCACTCGACAAAACGAAAGCAGCGATGAATAGATTCTACCCTCTGATAGGAAGAAGAAGCCCCATGTCGAAAGAGACAAAATTGAAGATAATCGAAGCCGTTGCTAGGCCTCAACTGACTTATGGATCAGTTGCCTGGGGTTTCGCGGCAAAGAGCCATATCAAAAGAATTCAGGCCACTGAAAACATGCTGCTACGATGTGCAATAGATGCACCTTGGTTTGTCAAGTTTAGACAGATTCATAGGGACCTAAAATGGGAAACCATAACGGAATTCATGAACAGAAATGCAGAGGAATTGTTCGAAACAGCGAAAAACCATCCGAATCAAGAACTCAGGAGACTAGTGGACTACGACCCAGAGGAAGACAAAAGGAGAATGCGAATTTACCGAAGGAGACCAAGAGATCAATTAAAAAGAGATTAAAATAACAACAGAAACTTCTTGAAAAATCCAATTAAGTGTTATCCAATAGAGGATAAACACATAAATCCCAGCACGATAGTGTACGAGAAGAAAACCGACTAAGAGATGAACGGTTAATAGGCAAATGCCCGAGACCAATATTCAAGAAGCAGTTAAGGATTTTTAGTGGATCTCGAGCTCAGGAGAGTGAGAAACCTCACACTTGTTCCCCCTCAGGAGAGGGTGATTCGTCTGACTCGCAGATTTTCCCCCTGCTACACCAAAAAAAAAACAAACAAAAAACTGTAACAAACTACAACAAACTACAACAAACCAAAATTTCGGTCAAAGATTTCTGGAAAATCATATGTGAGGCAAAGAAGATGAAGAAAGAAGACGCAATAAGAGATTCGAAAAGTACCTACATCAACCCAGGAGCTGTTGGTGCCCATAAACATTTACAATGATAGTAGCAGTAGAGTAATCATGACCTTTTTCTAGATTCAGATCAGTTGGATCACTGAGGCCTTTCCCTTATCTATTGAAAAACGCCACTCATAATATTTTCAATCCGAGAACCTCATTCTAGCTTTAATTTTGTTGCAGATCAGGAATACTGGTACGAACAAGCAAGGATATCGCTGAGAAAGAGGTTACAGTATGCAACAGATCTCAGGCCACATGCAAAGAATGTCCTGCTCTTCGTTGGTGATGGTATGGGCGTTGCCACAGCTACTGCCGCTAGAATATTGCGCGGGCAGAGAATGGGGAAGAAGGGTGAGGATCATGATTTGGCATGGGATACATTCCCCGCAGTGGCCTTTGCGAAGGTAAGTTCACCAACCTCTTAAATTGACCTTCCAGTTCTCATTTTGTTGTCTCTATAACCATAATGAGTTGTTCATATGTTTCATTCATTTCTCTTGATCGATCAGTCAAGGACAATATCTGTCAGTTCACGTCCTTCAAATTTTTTTATCAGTAGAGATAACAAGAAATAGGACAGCCTATGAAACACAACTTGTTAGCGTAAGGTATCATAAGAATCTCTTTAAAATTATGGATTTCATACTCATTAACAGTGCTCTTCTGTTTAGGCTTCACAGAAGCCAAATCAATATTTTCGGGGACTGACACAGAAACTGGCTTTTCCGATCGATCATCATCCTCAATGGAAAATTTACCTCTTTTGAAGCTTGAGGTCCAATTTTTCACGGTCGTATACGAGAGACATTGATTACCAAGGGTATTAAGCATATCTTCATAAATCTGCTTAGCTCTTAACCCTTTCAAATACTTGATGATGGCTCGATAAACCAATTTTTCGATTTTCACAATTTCGGAAGACATTTTCTTCCTTTTAATTCATTGCGTAACTCTGGTTCACTTTTTCGACCTCAAACTTCACACTGTTACTTCTAATGAGTTATTGTTCGTTGTTATGGTAACGCAATATTTTTTATGCATGGAATTGGTCTAGGCTAACTAGATATCAATACATCCTCGTATCAGTGTTGAACTCGTCATCTCATCTGACAATTATAATTGCCCATATGCTAAAAAGGGAGGCCTTTTTTGTTACATCGTCATGCCAGTGACGTTGTCCTCCTACAACTGACAGGCCGCAAAGTTCCCTCAACGCTAACCGTTGTTCCTGATTCATCCAATCGACTGGAAATAGACCAATTACACAATGATTACAAACCAATGTTGATATGTAATTAAGGTTCACCATGTCTGTACGTCGTCCTTAGAGATTAATTATAAGTGAACTTGCGACCAATATACAGACCCAGTTAGCTTCGATCAACCACTTTGAAGTAGGTGTATGTGTGGCGTCTGGGGTGCCTTCCGTCTAACGGATCTGATTTGCCTATTTAGGCCCTCATTAACCCGATGAATAGGCAAATATTCAATCAGTCTTTCGCAGCCCTTGAACAACAATCAATAACCTTCTGGTGCATTAAACTCGCGAGATGAATCGATTTGTATTTTAACATAATAAAATGGATATCGGTTTCGGAATACATCATTCTGTCTGATGGGAAAATTGGATAATATCAGCGTCTCGTTATGAAGGATGGTGGGTGCAGTAAATTGGACCATTAAATGCTTATAGTTTTCGCATTAAGTTGACATTGCTCGTTAGGGTTTCGGGATTAACTTCACTCTCCTACCTCCTACTGACAAATCTGTCCAACAAAATGTGAAGACTGTTCGTTGTATACAGACTAATATCATTACAAATGTATGAATTGCATCAAGTGATGTACAGACGGCTGTGCCACCATGTCAAATGGACAGGGAGAAAAAAAAACCATGCACCTTCACAGGGTGAGTCTTTCACTCGTACAAATATTTCAACAGTGTGTTTTTGACGTCAAAACAATACTTTTTTCTGAAAAATTTAGTACTTTGGCTGAATACAACTCTGTTTAAAAGAACCTTAGATGTGTTATGTCACAGATTTAGTTGGTTATGTTTTTCCAGGGGTGGCACAGCTCATTATGAAGAATGGCTATATCTTTTCATCGGGGCCTAATTGGAAAAAATGGTATGAAAAAAAAAGTGTTTCTCTTGACCTCAAGAATCTACTGTCAAAATATTTATTCGAGTCAAAGACTCGACCTGTATATGCTGTTGGCTATTCGAGGATATAGCTTTATAGCCGGGCTCACCCATATATCATGTTTGGTATGACCTCCACGTGGCGTATTAGATGAGCTGATGTAATCCGGATAGGCTGTGTGGCTAACACAAATCTTGGGGCTAGCACCCCAGGGTTTCCTAGCGGAAAACGATAAGTGGTTTACTCCAGTACACTTCTAATCCACAGAACGATACAATCCTGTCAGAGGAAATGCCAGTGAATTACCCAGAATGAATTAATCGGAATTGAGCAATATAAGTCATAGCATCTGAAGATCCACAAGACTCAGGATCAGAACAGGTTCTAATTTATAACTTATAAAAACACTAAGACAAATTTGGAATAATCTCATTATTTTCAGTGAACATAATTTATATGACGACCACTTTGGAAAATCTGAGTCTTTGTTAAATCAGTATGGAGTTTACCTTTTTTAATAGTATAACAGTAAGGGAAACGTTTTGCCCTAACAGAGTTGTGATTGTATCAGAGAGGGTTAATGAGTGTTTTCTCAGAACGTTTGTGGTTGGATTGCCATATTCATTCATTGCTGTATCCCGATTACCGGGAATAAATCTACAAAAAAAAATGAACAGACTTATAATTTCTTAGGGCTAATTGCGACTGTGTGCCCTCCTGTGACTGAAGAGACCCAACCGTGACCTGCAGATCCTTCCACACTCCGGGCATGGATAGTCACCAACCAACCAGATCTGGCCGCCGCTGTATTCTTCTCGAGTCTCCATAATAACTGTGCACCATAGACCTCCACTGTGATCTGTCTAACGCTAGTTGTTCCCAGTTATGATTGGCATTAACTGATTGCAGGGATTGATGTAGGGTATCCTTAAACCGCTTATACTGGCCTCCTGGTTTCTGGGCACCCTCTGTGAATTCGCCAAACAGAACTATTTTGGGGAGTCTTGTGTCTTGCATCCTCAGAATGTGGCCGCTCCATCTGAGTCGGGCCCTCGTTACTTGAGTCTCAATTGTTGTACAACTCGCGCGTTGCAAGACTGCATTCGAAACTTTGTGGAACCATCTGATGAGCATTATGTCTTAGATGACGTTGTTGCGTTTGTTCAAGCTGTTTAATATGTCGCCTGTAGGTCGTCCAGCTTTCGCTTCGGTAAAGAAGCGTTGGGAGGACCACTACTTTGTAAACAGCTGTCTCAGTGTTCAGATTGAGGTCGTTATTTTGAAACACTCTATCCTTTAGCTTCCAGAATGCCCGCGATGCCGAATTCATACGGTTGTGTATTTCCGTGTCTAGGTTAGCCCTAGTATTTATGAAGCTTCCCAAGTATTTGAACTGCTCGACCTGTTCTAGAGTCTCATTCTCCAGGCTGATATGTGTTTGAAGGCTTTCTGGGGGACTTTCCAGGATTTTGGTTTTGTCGATATTGAGTTTAAGGTCTAAAGCTTCGTGTATATATTTTTAGGTGTCCAGCATTATCTGTTATCCACTGGGCTGCTAGCGATAAGTGCGCAGTCGTCTGCATATTGAAGTTCCGTGATAAACTTTGAACGGGTTTTTCCTCTGAGGCGCTTCAGGTTAAATAGATTTCCATAATGGCTATGATAACTGCTTCAACAGGGAAACACTGTTGACATATGTTACCATCCTCGGCTGTTTCCAAATAAAACGCGTATTTCTGGATAAAGGGGATAAGCTTTCCTGCGCTCTGTTTCAAACTGGTTGATTGGCTCTTACTTTCTTATACGTTATCCATCTTCCTCATATCTTCTTACTTTCATTTTTCGAATTTGTAATTGTATTCAATAGTTCGAGAAAAATGATTAACGTTTTTTCCGATCATTTGATGAAGTCAACATCGAGGATGCAGACAACAGGGCTATCCTTGTGAACCCAGGATCTAGAAATCTCCATTATTTTCTCCAGATACCCAATATTGAAATTCGAACAGCCATTCATAGCTCCGCCAACCATGCCTGAAGCGTCCAGTGCTTGTTTGCAGAACAATAGGGAAGCCACAAATAGACTTGTGAAAAAGTAATTAGTGTACACAAGGTTGCGCAACCGGCAAACATTTTTTTGTGACCCGTTCATCAGAATTTCAACGCGGACATCCGTGCTTTTTCACCTGTCAAACTTCCATTAGCATCCGGCGTAAAAAAAGCGCGGATCACGAATTGAATTTCGGCGTCCCTCTTGTTTTCGCCCGCCGCGTGTTAAACCGAATTGTATTTATAATTGAACGCTAATAAACATCCCCCGAACGGCGGAATGGGTGACACGTGGCTTTCAATTAAACGGAAACAAAAAGCCGTGCTATTCGTGGCCACTAACTAATTGATAACGGCATAAATCTTTCCGCAGGATGGGATTTTCGCGAATGAAGGTTGTACCCTCTGAATTATTCATTTAATTCGAGGGGTCTTCGTGAGATATCACAAAGCCGATTTCTCACATATTTTATTGTGTACATATTCTCATGGGGCATTAAGCCGGAAAGGGTGAATGGATTTCGTGCGATACAAGGTACAGGTTGGAATAATTTAGCAGCCTACTCTGTCGTCCTATTTGAGTTATGGTTAAGGTATGGAAATGAATGAAATTGGATTGATGAGCATTCGGCATACTGGTGACACACCTACGCCTCATATTTGTCCAGAATTCACAGAGGTTTAATAGTGACTTGGACGAATTAAAGTTTCATAATAGAATTAACAGGACTCTGACAATAAGAGCGAGAACCCAAGCTGACCATACAGGATAGCAGAAAGCTGATATCTCGTCTGCCACTTTTGGCTCTAACAGAAAAACAACAAGAGCGATTGCAAACCGTTGGTTCATAGAACCTGGGAGTACCATCATTGGTAAATATCAACTGTTCAAAGCAAGGAAAGCTAGCCAATTCTTCACCATATGTAGGGGAGACTGGAGCTAGTAGTCTTGTTCTTCTTTTGGTACGTACCTAGCAGAAGTTAGACCGCTAGAGTCACCCTCTATCGGTCTGAGACTCGCTGACAAGTTCTACGAGTGGACAGAGAGGAGTCCATAAGAATAGTGAGTGTTGTTTACTAGATGTGTTGTCTTTAACCACTCATTCATTCATTGCTGCATCCCGTTACCGAGAAGAAATCTACAAAACTACTCAAAAACAGAACTATCGGTGCGATCAAACTATAATTTCTTAGGGCTACTTGCGACTGAGTGCCCTCCTTTGACTGAAGAGACCCAACCGTGACCTATAGATCCTTCCACACTCCGGGCATGGATAGTCACCAACCAGATCTGGCCGCCGCTGTATCCTTCTCGAATCTCCATTATAACTGTGCACCAAAAACCTCCGCTGTGATCTGTTTAACGCTAGTTGATCCCAGTTATGATTGTCATTAACTGATTTCAGAGATTGATGTAGTATATCCTTGAACCTCTTAACTGGCCTTCTAGTTTCCGAGCTCCCTCTGTGAATTCGCCATACAGAGCTATTTTGGGGAGTCTTGTGTCTTGCATCCTCATAATGACCGCTCCATCTGAGTCGGGCCCTCGTTACTTGAGTTTCAATTGTTGTACAACTCGCGCGTTGCAAGACTTCTGCGTTCGAAACTTTGTGGAACCATCTGATGTGCATTATCTGTCTTAGATAATGTTGTTGCTTTTGTTTATTCTGTCGCCTGTAGGGCGTTCAGCTTTCGCTTCCTTAAAGAAGCGTTGGGAGGACAACTGCTTTGTAAACAGCTGTCTTGGTCTTCAGATTGAGCTTAGTATTTATGAAGCTTCTCAAGTATTTGAACTGCTCGACCTGTTCTAGAGTTTCATTCTCCAGGCTGATATCTGTTTGAAGGGCTGACAAGGTGACAATACAGGATAGCAGAAGGCCAATATTGAGTGTTCCACTTCTAGCTCAACAACAAGAAGCAGTTCAAAGCAAGGAAACCTAGTCAATTCTTCACCATATGTAGGGAAGACTGGAGCTGGTAGTCGTGCTGTTCTTTTGCTACGTACGCACCGTACCGGAGGGTGACTCTACCGGTCTGACTTGTGTTAGAGACCGGTCTGAGACTCGCTAACAAATGCTACGAGTCGACAGAGAGTAGTCCATAAGATATGTGAGTGTTGTATTTCCTAGGTTTGTTGTCTTTAACTCCTACCCATCTTTCGGTTGGAATATTTAAACATTACAGTGTACTGATGAATGGACAATGATCCGAAAACCAGTCTACAGTTCTGTTTAGTCGTTTCGACTTCTGTGGGATTGTAGGCAATTCTACGGTATCGTCCTCTCCAGTTTGGTCTTCAACTTTGTTAACTTGTTAGATTAATAGTGAATAGAATATGCTCAAGAGTTTCTATAGTGCATCAGCTGCACAGGGAACACACAGTAAGTCCTATTTTCTTTGAATGTTCATTGAATAGGTGCCAGTCATTGCCTCAATCAACAGACAAAGCTGTTTGTTTTCTCTCAAGAGCTAGATTTTTTGACCTCAGGCTTAGAAGTGTCCCAACGAGAAGGCTGGACTGCCTGATACTACTTTCTGGGCTCCATTCAGAGGAAAATTTTCTGTCTAGCCCTCTGATAAATGACTGTACAGATGGTCAGGACCAACATAGCATAGCTCAACGCTAAGCTTTCCTGCTTTCGTCCATTAAGTATGAGTTGACATGTTCCTCTGAATAGGATCTCAATGTTCCCTGACTGTCACAACATATGCGGATGTCTTTTCCATAGCATCCTCTGCGGATATTCTCCAGTATGAAGGAAAGAACACATATAGTTCAGCCTGCACCATAGAACAGTCTTTTCATAGGGTTATGGACTGGTTGACCCTCCAGTCCCTGTGGACAGGACAGAGCCATCGGTGAACCAAGTGGGACCTTCAGGCACCAGAAGCCTGTTTGGTGGAGACCATAGATCTATTAGAGGAACTATTACCCTTCCCACGCGGTCCACCCTATGGAAAAGGGATGCATTGGTATCCTTCACCATCTGAACAATCCAACGCCCATGTGTTCAGACTCTAAGGGCGAATCTCATGCCACCTCCTTAACTGCGAGGTGTAGGAGCTGACCATTAGTAGTAACAACTACAACTGTGGAAGAAACGGGAAAATATTGATGATAGTATTGATGGCCATATTGATTCCACCCAGTGTTCCAATTCTCTTCGAAATACTCAACCGATAAATCCCTGTAAAGAAACGATATTTCCTCTAAATCATTGCCACATATTTGAAATTGTTAACGGATCTTTATAACACCTCGCTGGACCTCCTCCAAAACCACCCATAATAATTCCATATCGGAGGAAGCGTAAAACGTCGACGGGCAGCTTCAATATGAAACTAATAAGGACGAACTGTTGATAACGTCAATAACTCCATTCTCCATGTGTGATATTGTTTCATTATTGGGCGGCCCAGACGTGTTCACGAGTCCGCATAGCGGCGCAAATTATTACTTCGGATGCGGAAGACCCGTGGAAATGGCCTTTGACAATTTGCGGCCCGACATTTTGATGTTTGGCGGTCTGGAAGGCCGGAAGGAAATGTCACATTAATCGTGGAAGGTTTCGGGTGCATTTGAAAAGGAAGACGTGATATTTCATTCCGCCCTCCGGTCATTCTAACTTTTTGAGGCCGGCCAGTCGAAATCGAAAGGTTTTTCATAGCTGTCGTTTGTTCCGACGCGATTGATCACGTTGCAGCGGGTCATTTCCTGCCGCTGATGCGGATTCATCGTGCGAAAATGGGGCTAAGGGTATAAGAATGGACTCCGCTATCGAATTGTTCCATTTCGTGGACGCTGATGACGAATAGAAGACTATGGCTCAAAGTTATGAAGGGTATTTTTTCAATAAGTCTGTATGATTCACTGGGTCATGAAATGAGGTGTTTCGCTTTATTTTAAACGTTAGCCTATGGAGAAAATACTTGAAAAATTCCGAACGGACCTTCATCTATCCACTGGCATTGTTAAATCGTGAATGTTAGGTTGCATACCTCGAGTTTGTCAGGCGTTTTTGTCCCGAATGCTGGCGACGCCTTGCGGCGCAAGAAGCATAGCTACTCCTGAAGCTCTTGTGATAGAAAGTCTGGAAATGAATCTAAAAAAAACAAACAGAAATGTGACGAAGCTATACATTCTAGTAATCAGACTGCTGCTGAAGCTCTGAGCTCTCACGACATCCACTCAACGATCATAAGGCAGTATCTTTGCTTTGCACAAAAAACTTATAACAGCGAGGACGTAGCCTCCTCCAGTCCAGAAACTAGAGCTCATTCATTCAGGAACTGAAGGTCTAGCTGTAGATGACGTAGGGGTGAAAACAACCTTAATGGAGGGTTCAATAAACCTTGAGGTCGCAGTCCAATGGACAATGCCAACCCTCAAACCATCTGAAACTTACATCATAGCCAAATATTCAAAAATACCAAACAGTGGGGCAAGTTCTGATGAAACCAAACTCAAAATTTTAATTCGAATGTCACAGATGAAACAACACGCCCCTATTTTACTAGTTCTATTGATTATGACATAAAAAACGTGCCATTATGTTAGCCAAATCTTGAGCTGTTGTTAAATCAACCATCATTTTCATGAAACCCTAGCTACGGAAATAGATAACCTGGCTACATATTATATTAGGTCTGACCACTAAATTCGTGGCCTGTTAGATAAGGGGTAGTTATCCAGAGAAATTGGATGGCTAAACCCGATTCATGGTGGCAGGGACCTATGATTTTGTGAGGCGTAGGGTCCTCCATAATATGGAATCGTTCCAGAAAACAGTAGCAGAGTAGGTACAACATATTTCATCAATCATCAGCTCGTTACGTTTCATATTCTTGAGAAAATCATGATTATATTGTAGTGGGCGCAATCTTATCATGGGGTATATTCTCAGCTAGCCTGATGATGCATAATAAACCGAAATCGATCGCTCAAGAATACAAAACGTAACTTCGTAGATCCATATCTGCTGCTATCATTTTCCCAACTGTGATTACTCATAAACCTTTTTCATCGTTGACATGATGTGATATACCGAGAGTAGTACAGAGCTAGTTTTGTCAACCACATTCAATTAGTCCTGTTGCTTTTCATCTAATGGAGCTGATTTGACTATTCAGTCCTTCATTTACCAACTGAATAGGGAGATATTCAATCAGTCTTTCGCAGCCCTGGAACAACAATCAATAACCTTCTGCTGGATTTAACTCACGAGATAAATTGATTTGTAGATTGCACATGATGAAATGGATGTAGGATTCGAAAGTCATCATTCAATCCCTAATCAAAATACGTTCATATCGGCGTTTCCTAGTAGAGAATGTTGATAATATACCGAAAATTCTCATTTTGTAGGATGTTTGATGTCATCGTTGAACTGAAACTTAGCAGCTTGTTCATTTATGCATTGCTAGAGAGATCCTGTTGGGTGTGTAGAACGTCATTACGTCCTATGTGGCCTGCAGCCTCATTCTGAATCAAAAATTTGATGGTTTTCATTATATCCTACAGTGAGTCTCATTGGAGAAATCTTGAATGAACACGATTGTCAGAGGTCTAGCTGCAAAATGAATTCTCAAGGATTATTTGAACAAGTTATCCTTGACTCAATCGATGAAAAACATAACAGAATATACCTCATAAAACCAAAACCCACGCAGTCCATGTGGAAATGGTTCTGTTATCCCCAAAATGTTAAAAAAGGCACTCTTTATCTTCCCATTAGAATGAATCTGAGACAGCATAAAATGGAGGTAATTCGACCAGCATCTTTCCTCTTCATCCGCTCAACTCCAAATGCATAATTCAATGGATAATCTATCCATCACGAAGTGTCTGCAGTCCTGGCACAAGATAGGCAATTTAGATTGATGGTCTGCGGAGTAACGGAGAGCCAGTGAGAGATTCATAATTGAAATATGATCATCCACCTGTTCAAAGCGAATGGGCCCTACCCTCATGTGTTTATGGAGATTAATATATGATAAACTTCCCCTTTTTCTATTGAACTCGTTCCGTTGGATCCAGTGGGACACTTTGAGATGATGGACTGGGACATTTTTTTATTTGCATCGCATTTCTTTCAGGTTATCTTGAGATTTTCCGCAAGATTTTGATTTGATTCAAAAAATGTTTATTAGAGCGCTCTATGTTGAACTAATGGCCGGTCGAAACATCTAAACGCAACTGTGGACCGGTTTTGGGATCATTGTCCCTCATCCGTACACTGTAGCGTTAAATTTTTAACCGGAGGATGGGGTCTTAAACTGTCTGTGTAAACTAAGAGAGCAACCGAGTATATTTGAATGTTTAGACAGAACATTGAGAGAAATCTGCTTATATTATATCCCGATCAACTTCTACATTCTTGCAGCTGAAGCATTGTATATAATATATACAATGTGGAGGTATTGATTCATGGTTGGGATTTTTTGGAATCACTAATCTGCATCAACAGAGTCCGATAGAGTATGTGCCATTGAATACATCAGCTTATAAACACTGCTGTTATCTTCGCTCATAAATATGGACACGACAGACATTTTGAGGTAAATCTGTTGGATAATCCCGTTTCAATTACGCCTGTATCTCAGAATTGAAGATGGATGCCGGCTATCAATCTGCATTACTAATTTCCTAATGCTAATGTGTTTCCTTCTGCATAATGTTCACGCTATTATAACTGGAGTATATTCTACTGAAACGCTCGCAACCGCATCGCTGGAGAAAAGATTTTCGTAGGAATTGATGGACCCAATTCGTATTTCACATGAAAAGTACTTCAATTTCAGAATATTTGCTCCATTAAATGGATATTTTGATTGGAGCATGAGGTTTTCACGAACTATACATCACCTCATCGAAAAGTATGATGCCACAGAAACATTGTCTTCCTGAACCTAATTTTCACACTGCGACAGCTGCAAGAGAAGGCCCGTGAACAAAAATCAAGGATCTATACAGCCTACATCGTTTTAAGCAAGGCCTGAGACTCGGTGAGTACCCGAAAAATTCTTAGCAGTGTGTAAAAGCCTTCATGCCAACAACTAGACCGCTAGAATACAGCATAATGGCTCTACAACCAACCAGATAATGCTGGACACCTATAAACATATACGAAGCTTTAGGCCTTATACTCAATATCGATAAAACTGAAATCCTGGTAAGTCCGCCAGAAAGCCTTCAAACACATATCAGCCTGGAGAATGAAACTCTAGAACAGGTCGAGCAGTTCAAATACTTGGGTAGCTTCATAAATACTAGGGCTAACCTAGACACGGAAATACACAACCGTATCAATTCGGCATCACGGGCATTCTGAAAGCTAAAGGTCAGAGTGTTTCAAAATCACGACCTCAATCTGAAGACCAAGACAGCTGTTTACAAAGCAGTCGTCCTCCCAACGCTTCTTTACGGAAGCGAAAGCTGGACGCCCTACAGGCGACATATTAAACAGTTTGAACAAACGCAAAAACGTCATCTAAGACAGATAATGCACATCAGATGGTTCCACAAAGTTTAGAATGCAGAAGTCTTGCAACGCGCGAGTTGTACAACAATTGAGACTCAAGTAACGAGGGCCTGACTCAGATGAAGCGGCCACATTCTGAGGATGCAAGACATAAGACTCCCCAAAATAGCTCTGTATGGGGAATTGACAGAGGGTGCCTGGAAACTAGGAGGCCAGTATAAGCGGTTTAAGGATACACTACATCAATCCCTAAAATCAGTTAATGCCAATCATAACTGAGAACAACTAGCTTCAGACAGGTCACAGTGGAGGTGTATGGTGCACAGTTACAATGGAGACTCGAGAAGAATACAGCGGCGGCCAGATCTGGTTGGTCACTATCCATGCCCGGAGTGTGGAAGGATCTGTTGGTCACTGTTGGGTATCTTCAGTCACAGGAGGGCACACAGTCGCAAGTAGCCCTAAGAAATTATAAGACTGTTCGTTTTTTCATGTTATTTTTGTAGATTTATTGCCGGTAACGGGATACAGCAATGATGAATGTCTTCCTGAAGAGAAACTCTGGCTAAATAACTCAAGACA
Organism: Coccinella septempunctata; assembly: GCF_907165205.1. Classification (NCBI taxonomy): domain Eukaryota; kingdom Metazoa; phylum Arthropoda; class Insecta; order Coleoptera; family Coccinellidae; genus Coccinella; species Coccinella septempunctata. Next base: position 28,887,463 of record NC_058194.1, on the reverse strand, counting down.
TTTATAATTAAAGGATCTAGACCTGGACCTTAGAGCTCGACCTTGATAAACTCATAGATTCTTACAAGGTTTCACGAGCGAAGGAGTCTATCTAGTTCATCCCAAATTGGTCGAAATTTTGCTGAAACCAGTCTTAAATTCTGGTAGATTGCCCGATGTCAATCTTCCTTTCTGTCCTCAACGATATAGACCGAAATAAATGGCCCTTCATGAATTTCTAAAATACCGTTGGATACAACCCATTATTTACACCTTCGCCATAGACACGCACGAAAAGGAAATAGCTTTTATCTAGACCTAATTCGTCTTTGTCAAATCAAGCACCCTCTTCAGTCTACTAGACACACACACGTGTCATTTTTCATCATCTTCGAAGTGAATATGGGTTGTCAAAGGCCGAGTTCAATTTGCGCATTCGGAGTTTTCAATGGTAGGTACGGATTTTCCGTTACGTAGCGGAAAATAAACGTGGAGAGGCTTCAATCGAGGAAAATAAGCAATTTCGATGATTGAAAAGTTGAACCTGAGGGGAATTGATGCTTATGTCTATATGTTCGAGTCAAAGGAAATAACGAGATGAATAATAAGTGCTTTAGGTGAATTTTATAGGTATAAGGTATAAGGAAGAGATATGAAAGTATAATAAAGCAATATTCTCTCTCATATTCTGTACGTAATACTTAAAGCTTGAAAGGTGATTTTTTCGAATACACATCTCCAATGTTCATTCTGATGAGGGGGATTTATATACTGAATAAGATACAGGGCGTTCTTCAAAGAAGGGAATTTTTCTAGAAAACTGTATAAAAAACAGTTCACTATGAAAGAAATAGGGAAGAAGCTTAACCTTTAGAATTCTTACAACAAATACTCTTCCCTCGCATTATTATGCAAATACAGAAAGCGTCAACTGGCGAAAATAGGCCGGGCATCCCCTTGAAAGTACCCTTATTATCGTATTTTGTTCGGGAGCCAAAAACCACTTCCTATACGTTAATCGATAAATCGATACTAAGCATCTCTTGAGATCGGGAAACTGGGGATGCGGTAATTGGGAAGTTCGCACAGATTAGACAAGAACATCTGAACATCGTTGAAATTTATCCACCACCATTGGCATTTATTAATGAAGGAGACAAAATCAATGAGAGGATGAGGGGATGGATATTATCCAGGTAAATCGGAGGGCCAGATTTCCTTCCCCTATCATTCGGTGAATAGAGGCGAAAGGAAATTGGCTGTGAACCAATAATATACATAATGAGATCACAACAATGTTGTGGGGAATTGACGACTATACAGGGTGAGCCTTTGACTCGTACAAATATTTTAACAGTGGATTCTTGAGGTCAAAAGAAACACTTTTTTCGTTTACCATTTTTTTCGAATCGGCTCGGTTCAAAAGATACAGGCTGTTGAAAAACCATGAAAAAATTTTTTCAAGGTTTTATCTTACAAACGGTTCAATCGAATGATATGAATTTCAGATTATAGTTTTCCATTCGTTTGGTGAATCTTTTTCGAACACAAGATATCACCCACGTCTTCCAGTTTTCTCATTATGACCACCACATACTATAAAGATACCAAAAATTCAAAGAACCCAACATTTGAAACTAAGTTGGACGCTATCTAATGAATACTTGAACATTTTGTAAAATAAAAGTATTCCTCATATTTTCTCGTATACTTCGCCGTTTTCGAGAAATGTTCAAAAATAAAAAATATTCGTGAAATTCGAAATATTGGGTACTCTGGCTGAATGCAACTCTGTTTAAAAGATCCACTGTCTAGTATCATAGATTTAGCTCATTATTCTGGATGGAATTTCGTTTGTCCAGGGGCGGCACAGCTCATTAGGAAAATTTAAAATGGTTATACAAGGTGTATTTGAAGTTGAGGCTTTTTTTTCAACAGAAGGTCAAAATGGTTCGTTTCACCAAAAATCACCAATACAACACTTGATTGATGATTACTGAATAGATCCTAATACGAAACTTAGGATTGCGGAATGGTTCTCATTATTTTTTTAGTAACTTACACGATTTTATGAAATGACTCATTTCGATACCAACTGACAGAAGAGACTTAGGACACAAGTGTAAAAAATAGAAAGATACTACAAAATTAGTCTGAATTATTCAAGAATTTTTTCACAATGGGCATCACAATCTTTTTGTTCGAACATCCCAACAATCGTCGTAAAGTGGGATGAAATGGGGAAACATCCTAGCACTTTATCAACATAATTAACATAAATAAGCAGTTTCAAGAAACTGCCTCGATTTTCTACTTTTTTTCACCCTAAATGCACGATACAACCATTATGATTCTCTCAAAAGTGACCTGATGCATCTAATCCGATGAACTTGGTACTGAACCATTCATTGTCCAACCATATGTTTATGTTTCGTTTCGTTTTTGCGATGCCGGAGTCACCTTCCACAGTCCCGTACTTGAAATTCAGTAAAATTTTGTCGAACTTCTAGGGGTTGCATCTCAGCCATCTTGGATATTTTATACGAACAATTTTGGTTGAACGACTTATTGTGATGAGTTCTACCTTTTGTCAAAAAAGCCTAACCTTTGAGAAAACCCTGTATCTGCTTATCAGGGCCGAATCTGCAAAAATGGTTTAGGAAATATCTCTTCATTTTTGATTCGAGAAGTGAATCGGTAAACAAGTCGATACGTCTGTAAATACCGTGTCCCCAAATATTTGTACCTACGTGAAAATAACCGAGTGTTTTCCTCCAACCAATCCAGAATCAGCCCCTACGAGACCCAATTTTCTGGACAAGATCCTCGTGTGGTACACGACGCAGTTTCTTCCGAGAAACGGGGTATCTCTGCCGGAATTGCAAGAACAAACACGACGCCCCTAACTCTGTTTGTTTTGTTTTCAGACGTTCAACATGGACGCCCAAATAGGCGAATCTTCCGCATGCGCAACGGCGCTCATGTGCGGCGTTAAGACCAACTTCGAAACTGTGGGATTGGACGCTAGGGGTCGATTCGAAAACTGTTTTTCCAGCTTTTCCTCAAGAGTATCATCGCTCATCGACTGGGCACAGGAGTCAGGTAAGACAGGATCCTTGCGATTTTAATCCTTTTGCGAAGGAGAATTCGTCCTTTTACACACTGTCTGATTGGCTGAGATCTCTTCCAACTTGTTTGTCGGACTCGGAGATAAACCGCTTAGCGAACTAGAAAAAGTGCATTGAAACTACCGAGTGTCCTTCAGGGTTAATCCTGAAGCTGCGAAGAGATACATCGAACGAGACAAGTGCATTGATATTAGAAACAAAAACAGGTAGATTCATCCTAACCATGCTTTTCATTGAGAGATACTCAGATCAGAAGAATAGTATTAAATATTAAACACTGAAAATTGAAATTTTTGTAATGTGTAGCACATACTGGAATTTCCAGTTGATTATCTATAAAGTATACAAGAATTTTTTCACTAAAGCATATTACTACCTTCATTCCAAGCCAGGAATTAAAATTTTATATTATACCCAATTACAGCCAAATACAGCACTCTCACTCTGCAGAAGAGCTACTATGCCTATATCATAGTTAAGACACATACGCAAAATTTGTTCCCACATCTCAGTTACATGGCAGTTTCTCCTGAAAAATTGGTTATTCAGGAAGGAAAGGTACGGGAAACATGAGAGTCATTATTTTCTCTTCTGGACATAGCGGTTGGCCTGTAGGTAGGCTGACATGACAACCTTGAATTATTTATGTGAAAGGAATATACCATATTTTACCTCAGGGATACACTTCGGTAGATAATAGATTTTCATGGAGAATATAATGTTTCTTGTGAAATCACATAAAATGTCTATCTGCCCAAAATAAACATAGAATTCAAAAGATTTTACGTGAAAGTGGAAGGAGAATGCTTCACAACAAAAGTTATAGAGGCTGAAATACCCCAAGGGTCAGTACTTGAGCCACTTCTGTATAACATATACATTCACGATATTCCGAAGAATCCAAGTACCATGCTAACGTTATATGCTGACGACACAGCCATAGCAACTCGACACCGCAACCCAGAAGTAATAGAACGAGTTCTACAAGAAACGATTGACGAAACCAATGAATGGTGCATAAAGTGGAAAATCAAGCTCAATGGACAAAAGAGCCAAGCAATATTACTACAGAAGAGAAGACTGCGACCCACAACGAATCTAGAAGTTGATGGCGAAGAAATCGAAAAATGAAGCCAAATATTTAGGAATAACGCTTGACAAAGGACTTACTTGGAAAAGTCATATCAAACAAGCAATCGACAAAACGAAAGCAGCGATGAATAGACTCTACCCTCTGATATTGGAAGAAGAAGCCACATGTCGAAAGAGACAACATTGAAGATAATCAAAGCCGTTGCTAAGCCTCAACTGACTTATGGATCAGTTGCCTGGGCAAAGAGGCACATCAAAAGAATTCAGGCCACTGAAAACAAGCTGCTACGATGTGCAATAGATGCACCTTGTTTGTCAGGAATAGACAGATTTATAGGGACCTAAAATGGGAAACCATAACGGAATTCATGAACAGAAAAGCAGAGAAATTATTCGAAACAACGAAAAACCATCCGAATCAAGAACTCAGGAGACTAGTGGGCTACGATCCAGAGGAAGACAAAAGGAGAATGCGAATTTACCGAAGGTGCCCAAGATATCAATTAAAAAGAGATTAAAATAAGAACAGAAACTTATTGAATAATCGAATAAAGTGTTATCCAATAGAGGATAAACACATAAATCCCAGCACGATAGTGCGCGACAAGAAAACCGACTAAGAGATGAACGGTTTATAGGCAAATGCCCGAAACCAATATTCAAGAAGCAGTAAAGGGTTTTTGGTGGGTCTCGAGCTCAGGAGAGTGAGAATCCCCACACTTGTTCCCCCTCAGGAGAGGGTGGTTCGTCTGACATGCAGATTTTCCCCCTGCTACACCAAAAAAAGCTGTATGAATCTCAACCGAAAGACGAACGAAATATCACTTCAAGTATTGCTCATTCCGCTGTTCTCGCAGTAGTTATAATTCCAAGTTGACGGAATTTTGAAATGCTCCATGCAGCAAGAAACACTCACTCCTGCTTCTTCTCGGTCGAATAATACCGTTTTGGCTCATATTCAGAACGACATAGTTGGGTAAACAAAAAGATCAAAGACATGAGAAGTGATTTTCGAGCTTTTAGTCGATGGAGCGTTCATTATTGATGAGCTTATTATGGGATAATGGAAGCTGCTTCAGCGTTCTCTGTGATTTCCTGAGGCATATTTTATTGAGAGGACTGTTTGTGTGTTCTTTCCATAAATCGTAAGATGCCGTTCTTCCACTTCCACGTCAATTATGGAGATGTTTGAGGTTGTACACATAAAATCGGAGAACGTTGTGGAACTCTGAAGTTTGAAGAATTCTTAAACAGATATGTTTGGGCCACAGTTGTTATTTTTCTTTTTCATATTGTCATTTTGGTCCACTTAAAAATATAAATGTTTGAGTTATGAGTGTAAATGTTTTTATCCAAAAGCCTGACCAATTAAGGTCAACCAACTTGAAATTCACAAATTGTAAAGCGTCATTTCGACAAGCCTGAGTGCTGCTAAATTATACCGAATCTGGGAGGATCCCAAATAATGTAGATGTAAATGGCAGTTTCGAAAAAATTTGCAAATCGAATTACCTGTAATTCTGTCCGTATTCGGAATGAGTTAATCGATTATTCATCAGTATTTACCCGCTCCATTCGAGTAATCCCAAAATAACAAGCTTCCGATTAATTTTATGGCAATATATACACCATCCGACCAACACAAACACCGATGTTTCTATTCAGATGAATTTCCAATTTGGGGATCTATTTGAAGATGAATAAGTATTAAAATTAAATCTTCAAATCAGTTAGGGCATTTGATTATTGATTCTCACTTTTTACGTAGAATCCACTGATGAGCTCAAAATATTTTTTCATTTCGAATCATTAGGTGAACTTTCATTCTTTTAAATTCAAACTTTTATTGAATTTGTTATTTCTGAATTGAAAAAAAATCTTTTGTCAGTAGGTTCTATGTATGAAAGTGCCTAAGAAGGTTCAAGTTTCATATCTGTAACTTCAAAGACAAAAAAGTTATGAGAACGTTTCGGAATCGTCAAGATCTCAATTTTTGTTTATAACTCGAAATATAGAAAGAATTGGCGGATTCTGTTTTCACATTTGTATTATGAAAAAGAGCTCGAGAATGTGTCATCCGTTTTCGTCTAGCTGCTACAGTTCTCGAGATCCCCTCAGAACACAACGAATTTTGCCCATCCTTGTACAATCTCTATACAGGGTGAGTCTTGGACTTGTACAAACAGTAGATTCTTGAGGTCAAAAGAAACATTTTTTTTCTCTACAATTTTTTCCGAATCGGCTCGGTTTAAAAGATACAGGCTATTGAAAAACCATAAAAAAAATTTCAGTTCTATCTCACAAAAGGTTTTATCGAATGAAATGAATTTCGGAATATAGCTTTCCATTTATTTAATTAATCTACTTCAAAAACAAAATATCACCCACGTCTTCCAGTTTTCTAATTTAGACCATTACGTACCATAAAAATACCAACAATTCAAAGAACCCAACTCCTGAAACTAAGTAAGACGTTGTTTAATTAATATTTGAACGTTTTGTAAAATAAAAGTATTCTTCATATTGTAACCAGTCCGGCCCTTGCGGTCGGACCTTTCGAGAACCAGGGCAGTCGCTTCCTTATGGAAGAATCGCGAAAGGTTCGCGAAGGTACCTGAATGTTTCCGGCGCCTATATAAGCCCAGCGGAGGAGCAGGTAGGCAAGTACAAGTACAAGTACAGTTATAGTTCAAAGTGCAAGCGACTAGTGGAAATAAATACGAGTGGAAATAAATAGTTGTGTCATAGTTAGTTTGTGAGTTATAAATGTATTAAGTGTAAATAAATAATTTTAATAAGTTGGACGTTTTAATTAAGCGAAGAAAACGTTACAATATTTTCTCGTATAATGCGCCGTTTTCGAGTAATTTGATGTCGAGTAATTTGTTAATTGGATAATTTGGCTGAATAGAACTCTGTTTGAATGAACCACAGATGTGTAGTGTCGCAGATTTAGCTAGTTATTCTGAAGATATTTCGGTTTTTCCAGGTGTGGCACAGCTCACTATGAATACTTAAAATAGCTATATCTTTTTATCAGGGCCGAATCGGAAAAAATTGAATAGATTAAACTTCGATTTATGCCCCACCTCAGATTTTGATGATTATTTTTTATAGATAGAATTCTCTATAAGGAATCGAATGGTATTAGTCTCAATCTGCGGAAACTCTCAGTTCGGCAGTAATGATTTTTTGAAATTTAAGTGCGTTATCTCGAAGTCGACATAGTGCCTGCGTCAGATATTTTGCCGATTTTTTCCTGGATGCAGGAGAAGATACAGAATCTATTCGAACAACTCTCAATCTCGGCAAACTTTTAATTTGAGAGAAACGATTTTTCGAAAATTTCATCAAAATACGTGCTATATGGTTATATTATCATGAAATATTATATTTTCACTTTATGGTCCTTTAAACCTATATTTAAATCGACAAAAATGATATTTCTCATGTATGAAATCTTTTTTTCACTGTCCTAACCCAAACTAAAAACCTAACCTGAACTCAAAATGATTCAGTTCAATTTTTAGCCAAAATTGACCCATTATTCACATTTTCTTCCAATGAATTACCTCAAAACCTCAATTTGTTGAGTTTTATTGAGGAAAGCATTCGAATTAATTGAGAATTACTGTGGACAAACATTCGAATGTTATAATTGAGTGCCTTCAACGAACATTTCAAAAAATCATAGCTACTGAACTATAAGTTTCCGCAGATTGGGATTACTACCATTCGATTCCTCATAAAAAATTCTATCTATAAAAAAATAATCATCAAAATCTGAGGTGGGGCATAAATCGAAGTCGAGGGTTTTTTGACCTCAATAATCTACTGTTAAAATATTTGTACCAGTCTCTGTGAACAGGTACCCTACAGGGTCCACGGTATCTCCCCTTATACAGGGTGTTCCTAAATTAAACGTACAAACGAAACGGGGAGATTCCTTAAGTGAGTTTAAGAAAAAAAAGTCCCATAAACATGGGGTCGCAAACGTTTCGTTTTCGAGATCCAGAGTGTTGAAGGTTGATTTTTTTTCAAGTTTTTTTCTCACAGTATCTACACTTCACAAGATATTCAACTGAAATTTGGCATAGATATTACATTTTAGAGTTCTCACCACGTGACATGGCAATTTCGATAGAAGATCTACAGAGTGATATTTTTTCTGGAACACCACAGATTACAAACTGGCCTTCCTATCATAGTTACGAGAATCGTTCAAAATTTTTTTTCTCGAAATCGTTGGTACATACGACAAAACTACAAGAGACCGAAAAGTTCAGTATAAGAACATAGCTTCTTTTTACATTTTTTCAAATTAACAGTTGTTCACCAAAAAAAAGTTCTGCAGAAGAACAGGTGGCAGTGTTTCAGAAAAAATATCACCCTGTAGATCTTCTATCGAAATTGCCATGTCACGTGGTGAGAACTCTAAAATGTAATATCTATTCCAAATTTCAGTTGAATATCTTGTGAAGTGTAGATACTATGAGAAAAAAACTTGAAAAAAATTCAAACGTCAACACTCTGTATCTCGAAAACGAAACGTTTGCGACCCCATGTTTATGGGACTTTTTTTTCTTGAACTCACTTAAGGAATCTCCCCTTTTCGTTTGTACGTTCAATTTAGGAACACCCTGTATTAATCTGGCCACCTCGAGTAAATCCCTCTCGGGCTCCCTAACTACTTTTTTTACTAGGTGAACATTGCAAGTTTAAATTTCTATTCATCGAGCCATTCTCTCCAGTCGCACTGAGTCAAGAACCTCAATTAATCACTCAGCGAATTCCTGCAGTTTCCCAATCGTTGCGGCAACGTTATGCCATCTTCCGCAGGACTCATTGTCTGCCCCCCAAGAACTTCGATCCGAACTTTTTAATTGCCTCCATTCAGGTATTCAGCCGGTCCCCGGATATCGGACGCCCATTAGAATATAAATATCCCCTTTTTCCTGGACCGATCGGCTCACATAATGAACCGAGATTCGCGAATCAATCGTGAATATAGAACTGAAAATTCCCTTTCCAATTTAACGGTGCTTGATTTCCCATTCGGCGCGGGCCGTAAAGTAGAGTCGCGAACAATCCAGAATTAACATATTGCCTATGTAGAGAGGCCTTCGAGGAAGTTATATAAAATTTTAATATAAATGGCATTCCGCACAGGGGGCCGGGCGCTGAGCCGTGGAGGAATACTAAAATGCAGGAGCGAACACAATTTGTATCGATTATGCAAATTGTATTTCTTAGGTAAATATTAGCTCAGTCGATGCTAATAGAAAGTTTATAGATTCCGCATTATATATCGCTTTGCCTAGATTGGATGGAGATCTCACCCCCTCTCAGCCGGATGTGCGGAAAAAGGGCTAGAATAAGTTGTACGGGGAGATTATGCGGGCGGTTTGGTTCGCTGAGGGCCAATTACGTTAACGCGGGAAAGTTTCACCTCAACTCACGAAAAAATTCCGAATTAATGCTCCATATTCCGGATAAACACTAGAATGAAATAAGCTACTACTCGAAGTTTCCGCTCAACTTCACTGAAATTTTATCTGCCATTTTGGTCCTCACTTTTTATTTGCCGCCTTGTAGAAGGAAAACCTATAGTGGAGGACAGAACGCCCATATCAATGAAGTTATCACAAAATTTCCCCTCTGCATGTGTCTTAGTGTGAGAAATCGATGGAAATTTACGAAAAATCGAACCGTTTTTTAACAGCTAGCCAATTACGTTAACGCGGGAAAGTTTCACCTCAACTCCACGAAAAAATTCAGATGGGTTCTTCCATGTTAATGCTTCATATTCCGGATAAATACTAGAATGAAATAAGCAACTACTCGAAGTTTCCGCTCAACTTCACTGAAAGTTTATCTGCCATTTTGGTCCTCACTTTTTATTTGACCGCCTTGTAAAGGGAAAACCTATAGTGGAGGACAGAACGCCCATATCAATGAAGTTATCACAAAATTTCCCCTCTGCATGTGTCTTAGTGTGAGAAATCTATTGAAATTTACGAAAATTCCGTTTTTTAACAGCTAATACAGCACAGTTTGGCTCTTTTCAAATTCTGTATCTGTCTAAAAAAAATTCAAATTTTAGTAACGACTTCACAATTTAATGATACACAAACGACAAATTATATTTTATGTATGTAGTCGTGGAGACCTAGTGATTTTGAAGGTTAGATGGTAGAAAGAAAAGAAGGTTCTATGATATACAGGGTGTTCCTAAATTAAACGTACAAACGAAAGGGGATTCCTTAAGTGAGTTTAAGAAAAAAAAGTCCCACAAACATGGGGTCGCAAACGTTTCGTTTTCGAGATACAGAGTGTTGAAGTTTGAATTTTTTTCAAGTTTTTTTCTCATAGTATCTACACTTCACAAGATATTCAACTGAAATTTGGCATAGATATTACATTTCAGAGTTCTCACCACGTGACATGGCAATTTCGATAGAAGATCTACAGGGTGATATTTTTTCTGGAACACTGCCACCTGTTCTTCTGCAGAACTTTTTTTGGTGAGCAACTGTTAATTTGAAAAAATGTAAAAAGAAGCTTTGTTCTTATAATAAACTTTTCGGTCTCTTGTAGTTTTGTCGTATCTACCAACGATTTCGAGAAAAAAAATTTTGAACGATTCTCTCGAAATCCTCGTGAAACTCCAAATTATGATGGGAAGGCCACTTTGTAAGCTGTGGTGAATGAATTCATTGTCAGTTTTTATGGAAATTTTCCTGATCTGTAGCGATGATTCATAAAGATTCAAATTTCAGTTGAATATCTTGTGAAGTGTAGATACTATGAGAAAAAACTTGAAAAAAATTCAAACTTCAACACTCTGTATCTCGAAAACGAAACGTTTGCGACCCCATGTTTATAGGCCTTTTTTTTCTTAAACTTACTTAAGGAATCCCCTCTTTTCGTTTGTACGTTCAATTTAGGAACAGCCTGTATATCTCGAAAACGTTCAAACGTAGGAAAAATTGCTTCGGACAAAATTTGTAGGAAATGTTATGCCCTACAGTTTTTAGGATGAATGTGAAAAGAATTTGAAGCCCAGGAGAGGGGATGATTCAAAAAAACTGATTTTTCTCACTTTTATCCCCAATTATGATTGTTTCGGCGTGCTGAAACTGTCAGATTATATTTTTTTCGTTAATCTTGAATCATTAACTTCAATATATGAAAAAAAGCACCACTCTCGACAATGTACACGAGACGTTATTTTTTTCTCCAACTTTGGCGCCCTCCCACACATTTTCGTCAAGCTTAAATTGTCTGATTAAGAGAATATATACTAATTATCATGTGAAAAACCACATAAATCCACGATAGAGTATGTAAAATGATCGCTTATCTCTATTTTTTCGACAGGCTGTCCTAGACAATTCCCCTTATATACAAAAACTCAGACTCTGCGTATTCTATCATAACCAAACAATTTTGAAGCGACATGAGTGTTGAACTTTGAACCTTAACTAAGTCCGGATGAGGACTGGCATTGTCAGCGTGGCATGGACGTAAACAAGTTGAATGAATTCAAACGGTTGACAGTGGAGGAAAGAATTCACCTGATCTTTCGAGTGTGCAGTGAAAAAATTCATCATCCCTTCTGCTTTTTCCCGACGAATGTATGCATGCAGATCGCAAGTAGGGCTGAATCGATAAAACCTCCGGCAAGAAACCCGAACTTTTTCCTCGGAAATCCCGAAATACAACCACGTCGAAAATATAAATAAAGGACCAGTGCCAGAACGACGAACGGAAAAAAAAAACAAGGCCGCCGAGGCCTTTCTCCCAAAGACAACGTAAAAACGTTTCGTTAGGGACTTCGCACGAGAGGATAACGACGGCCATTAGAAAATACCCTAGGATAATGGATTCTGATTCCGACTCGCCCGGTTTTTATCATACAAACGATGGAATTAAGCTAACAATCAGGACAACGGGAATTTATGGGATACGTTGATGTGGAAATTCAATGACCATATGACAAAATGCAAATTTATGGAGGAGAGTGGCTTTTTTAGCTGGTTCGATCTCGTGAAATTTGCGCCACGTCGAAAAAAAGCAAGTAGATTCATAGAGAAAAAAAATGAATCAATTTTCTTAATTTTTGTCGAAGTCATGTGGCCAATTTTTGATGAAAATACATAAATGAAGTAAAAACATAATTATATGATTTTCACTGACATCAATTGTTCAACGAGGATACGTGTTTCGATATCACAGTAGCATCTACAGGTAGCTTACAACTCATCTTCAGGAAAATCATATAGTTCTCTTTATATTCTTTAATTACATCAAAGACGGTCTCACACGATTGGTCTGTATTCATTGATGAAGAACAGGCGGTCTCATTCCCTTTATCCGTCCTGCAGGGGAGGTTTTTTCACACATTTTCTCACAACTTTCAATTCTGCCATTCTGTGACATCATGACATTATAACTCCGTTTGCTTTTTGGAGCATGAATAAACAGGATTTTAATAACAAAAAAAAATCATCAAGATGGACAAATCGAATTTATCAAAACTCCTGATTTTCAAATTACAACCTATATTTTCCTATGAACATCCTATATATTTCTGCTCCAAAGAGCTTTATAAGGCTTCAGAATAGCAAAATTGAATAACTTCCAGTTATACGAGATCTGTGAATCACAATACAATTTGGAGTTCATTTTTTCAAGCTGTACTCAAAACTCAAATGTCGAATGAAATATACAAACATATATACGGAGCTTTAGGCCTCAGACTAAATAGTGTCAAAACCAAAATCCTGTGGAAGCCCGCCAGAAAGCCTTCAAACAAAATCAGCCTGGAGGATGAAACTCTAGAACAGGTCGAGCAGCTTAAATACTTGGGAAGCTTCAGAAATACTAAAGAGATAACCTGAATACGGAAATACACAACCATATCAATTCGGCACCACGGGCATTCTGGAAGCTAAAGGACAGAATGTTTCAAAATCACGACCTCAATCTGAAGACCAAGACAGCTGTTTACAGAGCAGTCGTCCTCCCAAAGCTTCTTTACGGAAGCGAAAGCTGGACGCCCTACAGGCGACATATTAAACAGCTTGAACAAACGCAACAACGTTATCTAAGACAAATAATGCACATTAGATGGTTCCACAAAGTTTCAAATGTAGAAGTCTTGCAGCGCGCGAGTTGTATAGCAATTGAGACTCAAGTAACGAGGACCCGACTCAGGTGAAGCGGCCACATTCTGAGGATGCAAGACCCAAGACTCCCCAAAATAGCTCTGTGCGGCGAATTCACAGAGGGAGCTTGAAAACCAGGAGGCCAGTATAAGCTGTTTGAGGATATATACTGCATCAATTCCTAAAATCAGTTAATGCCAAACATAAATGGGAACAACTAGCGTTAGACAAATCACAATGGATGTCTTTGATCCACAATTATAATGGAGATTCGAGAAGAATACAGCAGCGGCCAGATCTGGTTGGTGACTATCCATGACAGGAGTGTTGAAGGATCTATAGGTCACGGTTGGGTCTCTTCAGTCACAGGAGGGCACACAGTCGCAAGTAGCCCTAAGAAATTATAAGTTTGATCGCTCCGATAGTTGTGTTTTGGAGTCTTTTTGTAGATTTATTCTCGGTAACGGGATGCAGCACGGAATGAATGAAGTTGGTCCATTCAACCAATGCAGATTTCCCTATTTTTGAATCTGACAGAGTCAGGACAAAAATAGCTAATACATTCCTTGAAGATATCTCTATTCGGGTTGGATATTCAATTATGATGAAACCCAACCATACTTGTTAATATTGATATTTTCTACAGTAATTCATGCAAAAAAACGAAGGGTGCTTTTGTTTGATAGTCTATTCCCAAGTGGTCAACATACTGTGAGCAGATTTCAATGACTCGCCAGCTAACCCATGTTTTACCTTTCGTCCTGAAAGGACTAACACCGGAATAATTTTTGCAAACGGGTATAATTTCATTAAAACCTTGGTTCACTTCGTCGAAAGGAGCCTGCTATGCGATGAAACGCGTTTTTGTTTGAGCGAACAGGTCAACAAACACATATTTGTCGGATTTTGAGCGGAGTATTAATGCGAAACCAAAACAAAACAAAAAATAGGCAAATCTCAAACACGAATCATGTTAATCCAAATTTTTTTTTCTTTACTCTACACAATACTCCATATTATAGAAGTTTTTTAAACCTTGCTACCTCTGAGCGATATGCAGATCCCAAATTGCTTGTGTTTTGCTGTGTCTAGTACCTCCATAGTCTAGATTAAATAGGTGAAAATGTTAAAAGGAGTTCTAAGCTCGATTCTCATGAAAAGTCCATTAGTGGAAACCGTTTCACGATATCTTCATTTGTCTTGGAGATATAACCAAATTTTGATCGATTTCTAAAATGGGCCATAACTTCTTCATATCAACTGGGAATAGGACACTATATGAAGATATCGTATAACGGTTCCCATTAATAGATTTTTCTCGAAAATCTAGCTCAGGACTCCTTTCAAAGTTTCCACCCATCAAGAAGTACCAGAAACAGACAAAACAAGCAATTTGGGATACCCTGTACAATTTTTTCCACACTATTATCGTACAATAAAAAATGGACACGGTTTTTCCGGATCTCTCAAGGATATTTTCTTCCAGGAAAATCAACCGGCATCGTGACAAACACAAGGATAACGCACGCCACCCCCGCGGCTCTGTACGGACATTCTCCATCGAGATATTGGGAGGATGACTCCAAAGTGCCACCCGCCTCCCGCAAGTCCTGTAAGGACCTGGCCCGTCAGCTCATCGAAAACGACCCTGGCCGTAACATAAATGTGAGTATCTTCGTAGGATTTCCTCTATTGTTCGGGCAGCCTTAGGACGAGATTCTGCGGTTTTATTCCTATTTGTGTGTTCTCTCCACTGGACCAAACACAATAGGAACAGAAAATGTCGAATGTCCCTTAACAAGAGGTCTAGACTGGCTTCGAGAGCAGGAATGCAATGTTAAATTCGCTGTGAGCAAATTGAACTTTGTTTGCATGTTGAACAGGCAATCTGGGAACGTTCGTTTGTCTGTATATGCAGTCCCAGGTCTGATTTCTTGAGGGGACCAACCATCGAAAATCGATTCAATAAAACATAACCTTACCTAACCTCCAGAAACACAAAGATAAACCTTCAATAGGTATATATACCTAGCATTAAAAGTCCAATTTCATTAACTCGAGAATCTGCCAATGCAGAAGTTTGACATCAGTTTACAAAAACTATACGAGGATATATTGAAAAATATATATTTTATTACTCAACATATTCTCCTCTTAATTGGATACATTTATTACAGCGAACCTGCAACCTCTCTGGACCTTTCAAAAAAATGTTTCATCTTGCTCTGAAAACCAGACCTCCACAGCTTTTATTACCTCCTCGTTGGAAGAAAATTTACGACCATTTTAACTTTTTTCCACTTGAGGAAAGAGATGCTAGTCGGATGGAGCCAAATCTGGTGAACAAGGGGGGTGTTCTAGTAATTCAAACCCCAAATCATGAATTTTTGCATGGCAACATGAGATTTGTGTGCAGGGGCGTTGTCCTGCAAAAACAAAACACCTTTGGATAGCTTTCCGCGTCTTTTCTCTTTAATTTTTTCCCGTAGAGTGGTCGGTAATGCCGAATAGTAATCCCCGGTTGTTGTTCTACCCTTATCTAAAAAATCAATCATGATTACTTCATGGCAATCCCAAAAAACTGAAGCAAGAACTTTTCCAGCAGATTTTTGGACACGAAACTTCTTAGGTCTTGGAGAACCAGAGTGTCGCCATTCCATCGATTGTTGCTTTGTTACTGGATCGTAGAAATGTACCCAAGTCTCATCCATAGTAACAATTCGGTTTAAGAAGTCTACATCGTTTTCAAATCGAGCACAGATCGAACGCGATGCTTCTACCCTTGCACGCTCTTGGTCAACATTCAAACATGTGGGTATCCATTTCGCAGCAATTTTTCTCATGTCCAAATTGACATGAACTATATGATGAACGCGTTCGTATGAAATATTCAGTGCTTCAGATATCCGTTTCAGGCCAATTTGACGGACTGATAAAATCATGTCATGAACTGCATCGATATTTTCGGTTAATGACACAGGAACTGGCCTTCTCGATCGCTCATCATCTTCAATGAAAAATTGACCTCTTTTGAAGCTTGCAGTCCAATTTTTCACGGTCGCATACGAAGGACATTGATCACCAAGGGTATTAAGCATATCTTCGTAAATCTGCTTACCTCTTAACCCTCTCAAATTTAGGTACTTGATGATGGCTCGATACTCCAATTTTTCGATTTTCACAATTTCGGTGGATATCTTCTTTCTTTTAATTTATTGCGTAACTCTGGTTTACTTTTTTGACCTCAAACATCACACTGACACAGTGGAACTGTGGTCTAGGCTAACTAGATATCAATACATCCTCGTACCTAGCATTGAAAATCTTGAACACAAAACAACCAATTTCCTCAACTCGAGAATCTGGCAATCCAGAAGTCTGATATCAGTTCACAAAATCAATATATCTTTTTCACCACTTGCGTAGAATCTGCCTCTACGATACAATCATCGTCAAATCCATAATGACAATCACGCCAAAACAATTCCTCGGTCAAATGTTCTTAGGTTAATTGAAAATTCAAAATACGATCGCCCACCATTCGATTTGTTCTCTCAAAATGTTCATATATGCAACGAGGCAAATGGGATAACTTTGAGAGAACGACCAATTAGAAACGTTAGGGCGCACCTAACCGGAATTTTATAAGCCTGTACTCGTTAGCAGATGGACAGAAGAAGAGAATCCACTCAGGCTCATTGACCTTAATTAGACTTTTACGCCACTCTCTGGGGGTCAAGTGTCGCATTTCCCATTAGAGCAGTGGGGCCAAATATTGTTATTGCGGTGGGCTTGATCCACTGAAATGGATTGGGGTATTTATGACTATATTTCTGAACGACAATTGTCAGGGGTGGTTCAGTGGTTGAACTTTCGAATCTCGTGTCTAAAGTTGTCTATTTGAAAAAGATGAGGTCAGTTGAAAATTTTTCAAGACCAGAAGGTTACACCGATCTCCATGAAACTCGAGATTTATTACAAGAAGAGCTGCTCTTTCTCACAATCAACTTAACTTCGATTCTAGGATACGAGGATGTATTAATGTCTAGTTAGCCTAGACCAGTTCCATGCATAAAAATAATATTGCGTTACCATAGCAACGAACAATAACTCATTAGAAGTGTCAGTGTGAAGTTTGAGATCAAAAAATAAACCAGAGCTACACAATAAATTGAAAGAAAGAAGATGTCCACCGAAATTGTGAAAATCGAAAAATTGGAGTATCGAGCCATCATCAAGTACGTGTATTTAAAAGGGTTAAGAGGTAAGCAGATTTATGAAGATATGCTTAATACCCTTGGTGATCAATGTCCTTCGTATGCGACCGTGAAAAATTGGACTGCAAGCTTCAAAAGAGGTGGATTTTTCATTGAAGATGATGACCGATAGGGAAGGCCAGTTTCTGTGTCAGTCCCCGAAAATATCGATGCAGTTCATGACATGAATTTATCAGACCGTCGAATTGGGCTAAAACGAATATCTGAAGCACTGAATATTTCATACGAACGCGTTCATCATTTAGTTCACGTCAATTTGAACCTGAGGAAAATTGCTGCAAAATGGATCCCCAAATGTTTGAATGTTGACCAAAAGTGTGCAAGGGTAGAAGCATCGCGTTCGATTTGTGCTCGATTTGAAAACGATGTAGACTTCTGAAACCAAATTGTTACTATGGATGAGACTTGGGTACATTTCTACGATCCAGAAACAAAGCAACAATCGATGGAATGGCGACACTCTGGTTCTCCAAGACCTAAGAAGTTTCGTGTACAAAAATCTGCTGGAAAAGTTCTTCCTTCAGTTTCTTATGATTGCCATGTAGTAATCATGATTGATTTTTTGGATAAGCGTAGAACAATAACCGGAGATTACTGTTCGACAATACTGCCCACTTCAAATGAAAATATCAAGAGAAAAGAGCGGGCTAAGAATTTTTCAACCTATCCTCGTAGTGTTCATACAACCGTTGGAAGATTCAATTCATTGAAGAATGAAATTTCCTACAATCTCCCACTACTTCCTTTCGCAGTTTTCAAATTCTCTTGCGAAATGCATCTTGAATGAATCCAGTTGGGCCAGTTTCATTAAATAATCCGAAAAATTCCAAAGGAAGAATTTTTACGACTTGCCTAAATGATGAATTGTTTACTTTCATTCCTCCTCCCTCCATGTTTCCAGATCATAAATAAGTTCAACCGACTGAATAACTTCCTTATTTATGCGATGCAGACCGGGAAAAATAAACCTCGTGGAAAGATTCGACCTTATGACTCACCCACAGAGGGAAAATGTGAGACTTAGCCGTGCATCAAAAAAGCCTAGTCTCATTTATGACCTCAGTAAATGCGAAATCTTCGCGACTTCTCCTGGAGTTTTTGTACCGAGAAAATTAATCAAATACGCGTGATACGCCTCTCACTTTATGCAAGAACCTTTAAAACATAATTTTGGATACAAGTACTGATTTTCAAATTGATCTGATCTGTATTCTAGGAGTCATTGAGAAAATTCTGAAAGCCAAGCAGCGTTAAGCGAGAATACCACTTGGACGGGTGACCGCTCGTGACAAGCGCTCCACTGCTAAGCTCATTTTTGGGTTTTTTTCTCAGCAACGTCGTGGGAAGGAATTCAATTCAAAATCCAATAATTAAGAGTATCTCCCGAGGAGAAACTCGGGACTTAATTACAATATCCCAGTGTTTGTGAAACTCTGTGGGAAAAGGCGATATCGGTGACTGTCATTGGAATTTAATTTCTGATATAATGAGAGCCAGTCGAGCGTTGGAATCGATATTCCATCGAGAATAATGGTGTGCCAACCGAAAAGGTTTAGAATTCATGAAGGATCAAGGCATATTTCTGGGATGAAGAATTTCACTTCCAGATTAATTCTGGCGGAAGTTAATTGACACGAATTTTAGAAACTTTCCTGGATGGAAGAGATTAATGATTATGTAAGGGGGGGGCTGGTGGAATTTTGGCCGAAAAAGAATGTGGAAAATGGAAACTAGCGAGTCGTTCGGCTAACAATCGATAAGCCTGCGAAAACAGAAATTTGTTTGACGAATATTCGTCGAAAATCAAACTCGAAAAATTCAACTCGTGCCTCATAGGATCTAGCCTTTTCTCATAGGCCCTAGTCTCATTAATACACCCTATTCTCGTCTCATAGTCTCTAGTTTCTTCTCATGGGCTCCTGTATCGAATCAGAAGACTTTGACTACCTTCATAGGCCTAGTATGGTCTCGTGGATACTAGTTTCATCTCATAGGATCCACTGTCGTTTCATATACTCTAGTTTTGTGTAATGATGGAGAAATTGAGCTGTTACAATCAGCAAAATGTGAGGCTGGAATATAACTACAAGACGATGAAAATTGCATAGGAATTCTTCAAGTGAGAGAATTCTTGGAAGCATTTATTCTGGATCGAAAATGTATGGGCATATTCCTACTGATATGTTCAAATCTCTGGAATTCTTCGTGTTCATTGTTCTATATGGAGTCAGATCTGTAGTAGCAAATACATTTATCGTGCGATGGTAGAAACCCCGTCAGAAATAAATTGCCTGAACACATCTGAATGCAAATTTCTGAAAGACTGGTTACCCAGAGCCCTTTTATCTGACATATTTGTCCTCCAGCGTCGCGTTTTCGATCTGACCCCGATGACTTTTTCCAATATTTCATTTTTATGACAAGTATTCGCAGGATATGGGCTGGGATTCCAGTCAGATAGAAAAGAGTTCATTTGTGAGAGAACCCTTTTATTTCCTATTAGGCATCGGTTTATTCGTCAAAGGTTCTCCTTGATTACTGGATCGGCCCTCTGATAACGGAATAGGCATCACTTTGACCCTTGGCTTAACGCCCATCAACTTCATAAATCACAATCAAGGGATGTTGATTCAATCTGGATAACATGAAGATGGAGTAGGAGCACCATGAGAAGTTTTGTTCTGTTTTGTCTGTGATAGAGATAGTTCTACTGTACTGAATTTCCAGATTATGGGTTGTTTTAAGGGGTTATATTGCAGTGCAACCTTGAGGTCTTTCATGCCCCTTGTCAGGGCTACTCTGGCTACTACACTATCTACAGCTGGCCCTCAACTTCCAGAGTTCTACTCAACTCCAGTATTTGGGAGGACTTCAAATAGGTAGAGGTTTATTTTTCATGTTTTTCTCCTCCCACAGAATGTGTATTGTTCAATTGCTGCTGGAGCTTTTCTCAGTAGGTGCAAGGAAGTCAATCAGGAGGTGTAGGATATTTTTACTAGGATCTAAGCTTACCTAACCCAATCTAGCCTAACCTAAACTAATCAAGATCTACGATATTTTACTAGATCGAGTTTCGTGGAGATTCGAAATAGTCTTTTATCAGTGAACCCCCTAGTTTTACCCTTGGGTAGATATACCTATTCGAACAGATTCGCTTAAAAATAATATCAATAAAAACATAATTCTCAAAAATACCGAGGCGAAAACATTTTTCTATGTATCCGATCGATGTAAAACACGCCGTTTTATGATGAGAATCTTAGAATATAGAATAACAGGAAGGAGCATATTGCTCATTTCAATTTGACCGGAATGGAGGAGAAATATGGCCGACATATATTTCCGTTTCAACAGTGACGTAGGACAATGAAGTTTCCAAAAACCTAACTTCAATAGTCAGTTGATTCTGATTAATCAAAAAAATTAGGAAAGCACTGACGTAAAGTCAGAAGCTTTTTCAACCTCGTTCAAATTTATAATCAAAGCGGAAATTCACCCCGCCTAACACTGCTTGGCTAGATACTTAATGGTATTAAGGTCTATGACTTAACATCACCTACGCCCATGGAGTGTTATTGTCATGGGATAACCTTGTTATATGACATGAAATTCAGGAATAATTAATACCTGATATTCAGCTTAAAAAAATCACCTACCTATGAATTATTCACGCTACAATATCTAAAATCCTCATTTCCAGCAAATTTCAAGAATCCAAATTACCAAAATTAAGTTGAATCATCACTTTGTTCATTTGGCCACAGATAACAGAATCATTTGACTTTCAAGTCTGCCACTTTTAAAATTAAAACTTGGAAGACCAATATGGCCGTTTCCGTCGCACAATTCCCGTCACATTTATTCGAAAAAGCTCCTTCCTGATATTCTATGTTCTAAGATGTGAATCAATTGATGTTCGATGGTTTCCCTCGACACCGAATAGAAAAATGAATTTGTGAAATGTCAAAAATTTTACCTTTTTCTTATGCAATTTTCAAGTATTTCTGGGTTGTTTTAGGGGCTCAAAGTGTTTAATAAGTATTATTCAGTCCTTCGTGACAAAACATAGCCCGTTCCCGGTACGATAAATGACTACGTGCGATCTCCTTATTCCAAACAATTTTCGTCATCAACGGCAGAATTGAACTTTTTCGGAAATTATTTTGGGCGACTTCCCCTGCTTCGATCTTGACGTTCTATACAATAACGAAAAGGGCATTTCTTGAAGGTGTCAATTCTCGCTTTACCAGAGTCTGACCGGTTGCCCTAAAGGCCCCCAACATGTCGATACTATCTCACTTTTTTACGACAGTTTGTCTTTTTTATGAATAAATTGATGTACGAAATGAACTAAGTCCTCCTGAAAAAGACATTATTCATAGGAGAAATGAATATAATTCCCAGATACTTACCTCCAGGTGTCCAATTTTCTTTGAAATCGCTCAAATTTCTTTCGTTTGGTTTTTTCCTTTCAGTGATCTGAGAATTCAATGCTTGTCATCCCTATGCATATTTGGATCGGATATATCATCTTGGAATCCCGAATCAGCACATTTGGGACTATAAATACGTAATTTAAATGATTTTCACTCATTTTTATTCACTTCCCAATAGTTTCAAATGAAAATTGCGTGAATTATATATGACAACTGTCAGGAATGAATTATGTGGTATTCCTTTCACAGCGAACCATAGACATATAGACTGGACTGTGTCTTCCCTTTCTATCTATGCATAAAATTCGGTCAAAAAAAGTGACCCTCTATGTCTATGCAGCGAACGGAGAAAAGTGAAATTGAGAATGGTCAAAATTCGAGTCGTTTTCAAGCTTCCAAGTCATGCCAAGCTTTCAAAACATCAATCAGACAACTGAATTCATAGAATTCCAAAGAATATGGTATAGAATTGTGATATCGCACAAACGTCATTTCTCCTCACTGAATCCAACATTTTTTCCAGGTCCTGATGGGCGGGGGTAGACGTCACTGGCTGCCCAAAGTCGCCCACGACCCTGAGCAGACAAAGGAGGAAGGAAGGCGCCTCGACGGGCGTAATCTCATCGACGACTGGGTTCGAGATAAGAAAAAGCGCAGTCTTAAGTCCGAATACGTATGGAACAAAGGCCAACTTGATAAAATTAACCCCAATCAAATCGACTACTTGCTGGGTGAGCAGAGACTCTATTCAACTCTCGCTTATTCCTTTATTATTATTATTATTATGAACTCAGTCGGAAACCTTCCTCCCGACGAGCAAGTATTGCTTGTTCTATGAGGAAAGGACGCGGAGTTGATTTGACGTTTGAATTTGGCATTCCGAGTTACGACGCTCGTTTGTTTTCCTGGCCGACTCCAGCTGCGATATGAAAGTGTTTTTTTATCAGATCGTTTGTCTGCAACACGAGGAAATACACAGGGAACACGATATTTGAATCCCTAATGAAATCCCTACTGATTTTAATATTAGCTTACAATGTTAGGAAAAACAATGTGGACTTAATACAAATGTTTCTGTCTCAATACCATACTTTCTTCTTTATTTTTATCTTAATAGAACGCATCGACTGACACTAGGCTTTTTGATACTAGTTCAACAATTGAGTCTCCCAAAACTATTTGGACTGTTTCGAAAGTCAGGAAAAAAGTTGGTATCAGAAGATTTATGTCAGACAAGAAATATTACAGAAGATAGTGGAAAGCACAATAAACTACTCGTTTAAAGTTCAGGTGGTCTAATCATGATATACACTGCGCAAAAAAATTAACGCACATTATGGAAATCTCAAATTTATTCTACAACTGAAGTTCTCAATGATAATTATTTTTATCAGAATTATGCATGCATATGTTATCCACTTTCAACGGTTTTCTTCAATACAGATGTTTTTTCCCAGCAGGAATAAAAAAAAAGATATTATCAGATTTTGAATGTATTGGCTCCATTCTAAAATCAGTTGTTCTCGATCGATTCTAGTGATCAATAGTTTTTCTTTCGTTTGATTTTCTAAACTCGATCGCTATGCAACACGAAACACGCAATTTGACCCAAGAAGAATGTGCCCAAGCGGTAGTTTTGCCAGAAGAAGGTTGGACATACACAAGAATTTCAGAAAGGTTTGGAGTTCCCCATACAAGAGTGTCCAGAATGTTGCAGCGATTCAGGGAGACAGGTATGAATGTCCGAAGACCAGGACAGGGTAGACCACGGGTAAAAACTGCCATTCAAGAACGTTACTTGAGAGTTACTTGAGAGTTTCTTCGTTGAGACAACGGTTTGCAACCGCTCGCCTCCTTCAAATTCAGCTTGAGCAAACTCATGAGGTGCAAATTAGTACTCAGACAATAAGAAATCGCCTCAGAGAATATGATTTAAGGCCTCGTGTTGCGGCAAGATGCCCAGCTCTTACCCCAGCCCATTGAAGGGCGAGTTTGGATTTTGCGAGAGAGCATATCCATTGGGAAGAGGCCGATTGGGAAAGAGTTCTCTCCACAGATAAGTCTAGATTCTGCCTCTGCCATTGTGATCGACGTTCCCTTGTATACAGACGTCCACATGAAAGATATGCTCAGTGTAATTTCCTGAATACAACTGGTTTCGTGGGAGGATCGATTATGGTATGGGGTGGAATATCTTTGACTGCTCGCACAGACCTTGTGGTCGTTGATAATGGAGCTATGAATGCTGATAAGTATATAAGGAACATTCTTGAAGAGCATGTAGTGCCATTTGCTCCATACATTGCTGAAAATTTCATTTTTATGGACGATATACCTTGAAGAGGTTGCAGTCTCTCGAATGGTATGGCCAGCAAGAAGTCCAGATCGCAATTCGATTGAGCAGGTTTGGGACAACCTCAATAGAAGGCTGAGAAGTTCAGAAAATCATCCAGCTACTCTTAATGACTTAGGAATCCAACTCGGAGAAATCTGGGAAGGATTAGATCAGAACATTTTAAGATCACTCATTTTGAGTATGAACCGTCGTTGCCGAGCTGTAATTACCGCAAGGGGTGGAAATACCAAGTATTAAATCACTTATCAGCATTTCAGTATTTTGAAAATTGTCCATTTCTCTTCTTTCACATAAGATTCGGTGAAATCCTGAATTTTTCTTCCATTTAATGTGTCTTGTTTCGTTCAAAACCTTCCCGAGAGAGCATAAAAATAAGTTATAAAGTCAATGTAGAGTTAACTTTCATTAAAATTGAGATTTTCAGAATGTGCGTTAATTTTTTTGCGCAGTGTACTTGTGCATTCCTTTCATCCAGCAATCTCATTCACAAATAGAAACAAAAGAGCAATTTCATTCATAATTAGAAGTAAGAGAGTGATTTCAACTCCCTCAAAATATCCCAAGTGGAAAATTTTTTCGTAATGTGGGATGAATGGATGTTTCCTTGAAACATTACTACACGAACTGATGCTTGTGGCAAGAGGAATATATCTCCCATAGGGAAATGCATTCCAGGTAATCCAGGATATGTTGATTGAGGAATGCTGTCAGATGTTCGAATCTCATCTCATCTGCGTTGAGTTGAACTGTCAAGTTCAGAGAACACCTTCGGGCTAATTATTTGGCTGTTTACCTATGCTCGAAACAATCCAGTTGCAGCATGTCTAAAAGCAAACATACCCGAATACAAATAGTCTGATATTGGAGTACGAACAAATACATATTATCTATTGATATAAATAAGTACCTACTTACCTATTGGTAAAACCTTTTCATATTTTCATCGATTGATCTTTCTTCCAGTCGTGGTTGAATTGATGTATAATAATTAGATATTCATAAAATCAAAGGGTTGATATACCTATTTACTCTAAAGCGGTGAACACATATGAGCGGCCGCGGCCACGATCACGATCACGATCGTGAGACATCCCGACTGAATGCCGCTATATCGCTGAACAGATCGTGATATTATGTGCGGAATATGACATTTGCATGGGACGAGTCTCGATCGTGATCGTGATCGTGGCCGCAGCCGCTCATATGTGTTCACCGCTTAATGAGTTGAGAAAAAAATATATAGATTTTCATTTAGGCAATAGAAAATTACAATTTTGGCTGATAACACCTTCATAGGTTGAAGCTAAATCTTCGCTTACTTCTTTCATATCCATTCTATATAGAAAACAGGGTATTTCAAGGCTGTCTGTTCAATTTTCCGACATCAATCAAAGCCTTCATCGTCAAACGACTGTCATTCAGCTATCGACAGCATGCACCTAAATATGAGCATCAAAGTTCGCCGAATCGAGTTCAAAGATTTCAGTTTGCGAGGCATCACATGCAAATATCCAATATGCAATTTTGTTTCATCAGGAACAATGCGCCATGTCATCATTTCATGCTACCTCATATACCTCGTTTTCCTCGTGAATAATGACATAGCTCCGAGCTGTTCGAAGATTTTCTATTAATGCTTGTAAACGCAAGAGATGCTTATTAGACCCAGTTGTTCCCAGTTTCCGCTAGATAACCCTGGTAATCATTCCTGTGTTCCAGGATGTTTCTCTTGGATATATGGAGTCTGGAGAGATGGAGAAGAAAAGAGGAATTTTGCGACGTTTCTTGTAGTTTCGCCTACATGTTCCATACATATTTACTTTTACAATGTGTAATGAACTCGAATCTTGAAATTGCAGTTTTTAAATATTTTCATCTTCGGAAATGAAATTTCATATGAAAGAAAAATGTTTTCATTCAACTGTGAGTTGATCACACAGAAAATTTCACTTCACCAGGAGTTCGAAATGGAAACTTGAATCCAAAATTACATTCAGAGAAACAAACTCTAATGATAATCATTGATAATAAAGTGACTGATACGACAAAATTAAGGTCACGAAGAACAGGAAAAAAATATCGTGGATTAATAAGAAACAAGCAGAATTGTAATCCAAGAACATCAATACCTCCTTGAAAAAATATTTTGTGTTTGTAATATTGATTTGATTCAATCAAAATTCATCAATTATAACTGAATTTCAATTTTTTTCCATTTATAAAGCTTTACCTTAAAATTGGACGTCGATTTTTCTTCTTCATCCTTAATTCCCACTCGAAACTAAATCCAAATTTCCAACATCAGGATCAGGCTCATCAAGTAGCAGCGTCAAAGACATTACTCCACTTTACCTCCCCTATGAATGTAAACATGGTGTGGCTAATTGAGTTTTCCCCATAAATAACTCACTTCACCATATTCCTCCCTAAAATTTAATATCTTATAACTCAAGTTTGAAAACCTCCACTGGAGATTACAAATTGAATGAGCAGAAGGTGTCCTGTAAAGGGAATTCATTTTTTCAGCATTAGGGTTTTAATCGATAGTCAGATTTAACTGCAAAAAAGAGCAGATGCAATAATGGAATATGAGAAGTTAACTCACGTATAACTGAGCTTTGTTTTAGTATTGTTCAATGGAAAATAGTCAACACCTACTCATTTCTATTCAAGCCATAAAAAAAGTGCAATTCCAAATCAATTCTTCTAGTACAAACTTGCGAATGCGCAGATAATTTCTGGTCGGTTGTAGTTGACAGCTACTAATTTTCATCATATTCTTCTATACATCGAAAACCATTAGCATTTGGATGAAAGTTAATTAAAAATTTTCATCGTTATGTAAAAAACAAATATTCTCGATTAAACCGAGTTGGCTAAGATGAATATTTTATAAACCGCGAAGAAAAGTCTCAGCTGTCACAATTTCAAAACATGGACTGGAATTCATCCATCCACCGGAGTGGATTCAATTTAGAATTTTAATTAGGGTAAGAGACCATTCTCTTGCGTTCATAATGCAAACGTTTTTCGCGAATATTCCTTAAAAATTTCCCAAACAAAACTGGTTGTCCAATTAGGAAACGAGCTGAATACCAGTTTTGTTTGTCACAGGCTCTGTTCAATAAGAATCAATTGGGAATTTAGTCTGATCCCCAAAAGGGTCTTGTGGGATTTTGAGCAGATTTTATAATAATATAAAGTGATTGTTGATTCCTTCATGCTGTCAAAATGAGTGTTTATTTAAAGATGAAAAATATGTGAAACAAAGGGGCTCATACTGAATTTGGCATATTTAAAATCAAGAATAGTGGTCCTAATTGAGAACCCTGTGGAACACCGATAGGTAAAAATGGGACTTTAATTGAAATGAGAGTTCCAAAACTTCAATAATGTTAGAACAATGATCAAGATTGATGAAATCACAGTTTTTCGATAGTTTATGAGCTTTCATGAGTCGAAGACGATGCCTTGAATTCAATCGGTCTGAAAACATGATTTCAGACTATATAGACAATCTGACACAACTATCTTCGAACAATTCGTAATAATGGGTATACGTGTTCTAACCCTAAATAAATTACTCGTAGCAAATTAAACAGATTAATCATGAAACATGATCCTTTTTTGAGAACGTTATTGGAAAAGTTTCAAAGCAACATCTGTTATATTGCAGTATCTTTCCAATGAACTAGCGAACGAACATTATAGACCAGCGATAAACCAGTTACTCATATTTCGATCAAAAACGAAAAAGGACGAGATTTGTGCAGTTACTCTCGGACGAGATGGTCCTAGTTTCAGTTTCTAACCACATGAATTATCAGATCTCGACTGCAATAATGCCTTGGGCGACCAAACTTGGCAGCCGCTGAAAACATTGTCTGGTGCAGCGCAACAAACTGGACCGCTAGTGTGTCTAAGCTGGCAGATACTACGAGCAGTTAGCTTGGCTTGCGATATCAGAGCAATCCTTTCCTAGGCGGGTTTTTGCGGAAATGGGCAGTATATATGTGATGTAGTTTGGGTTTTGTACGTTCGGAGGGTCCGAATCATGTTTCAACGTGTTAAATGGGAGTTTTTGCTTGATGAGTACTCTCCTTCGCACAGGGTAGAAGAAGGAAAATGAGGAAAGCTCTGACGTGTACTCGGGAGCTTCAGCGAGCTTGTTGTTGTTGTTTTCTCCACAGTAATTCTTCCAAAAATCGAAAACAATCAGATGGCTACATGACAATTCTCGTGATTCGTTTTTGATGAGAGTTCATGACGAACGAGAGTTGTAAATGAGATTAAATTCAATTTGTCAAGCCAATTACATATCGAACAATCCTTTGCTAAGAATTGCGTACACTCAAGAGAGAGAGAGATAGAGAATCGTGTGAGGGTAACCTAGATCAATTCTAACACAATGAATTATACGAATCGTTTCCAATTAACTGTTATCCAGATCTAATTAGTTTGGTAGAAGGCAACATATGCCGTTCTTACTTGGGATTCATTTCCATCTTGTAGTGAAATTTAATACAGTTGTGTCTCACCCGTGTAAACTAACTAGATGTTAGTCTATTCGCATAATCAAGATCTTGCAGGAGAAATAATCTCATGGGTGTTCTCATTCGGCTGAAATTTAAAAGAGCCAACTATTCTGGATGGAAGTCCTGAGCTGGTTTTTCCTTACTCACAGAAACAACACAAACTTAAGAGATATCCACAAGTATTTCACTGAAAAAAATTGTCTCTAGACTATGATATGAGGATCCTGTAGATCACTGATCTCCTTTTCATGAAGCTGTCATTCTTTGGAATGTATGAATGAGTTGACTAAGTTCTGGAATCAATGTGCTTCAACTTTTCTTCAACCTACAAATATTAGTATGGAAAATTCTTAACAACCCCTTCCATTTTATGTACATCGTTTTAGAATATTACAATAGCAGAAGTCCAATGTTAATTTCCATATATTATTTATGCTACAAATTTCTGGGAAATACAGAATTATTTATTAATCCTTTTCACAAACACACGTGTTTCCAATGCACTCGGCATGTTGGTTAGGGAATAAACCGATCTGTTCAAAAATATTCGCAACATTAATCTCAATTCCGCGAACGAGTCCATGTTATATATCTTATATATGGCGAGCATTCCATCCACTCGTCGAACTATTTTAAACCGGTCATGTTCTATAGTTCTGGTGATATATGTGGAATACTTGATGAACGAGTTAATTTTCAGAGCCCGATATTTTCAGGAGGACATTTTGATTTATGCATGGAAAGCTGTTGATTTTGATCTCACTGCTGGATGGAAGTGTGCACAGCTATTTAGTAATGAGTATTTCCGGCCATCTATTTGATTATGTATCTGCACATTACGATGTTGTGACATGTTGAGTGAAATATGTTTTTATTTGTGTTGGCAGAATAAGCCATAAGCAATATATTTCTGATTCGAGCTGTATCTATTCAAAGTCACTCCAACCTCTACTTGAATTTCATTTGGAAAAAGGATTCATTGGCCCTTGGCATGAAATTTCGATATTCAAGGAATGTCCAACGACATCAGTGAGTTTCTCTCTTCACTCTGCAACTGGATATCAACTATACCAGGCGAACAAATTATCTCATGGAAGCATGTGCATCGCATCATTTGTTATAGGATAGAAATTATTCTCAACAGAAAGAGTAACTGTCAGAGAAAGCGATCAAGATTTACCTACCAACATACAATGATATCAACAGAATAGAACATACCCTTGTTGAACAAAGCGCCTAGCTACTGGTTATCGAGAATACGAATGTTTCACTAAAGCTAAGTGGAGAGGATGGGCCAATAATAAACTGCTTCGTTAACGTGGTACTAATATATATTTTTTTTTTTGGTGTAGCAGGGGGAAAATCTGCAAGTCAGACGAATCACCCTCTCTTGAGGGGGAACAAGTGTGGGGATTCTCACTCTCCTGAGCTCGGGACCCACTAAAAACCCTTAACTGCTTCTTGAATATTGATTCCGGGCACACACACACACACACAACCCACCCACACACACGCCACACACTCGATACTCGACACTCTACACTCGACACTCTACACGCGACACTCTACACTCGACACTCTACACTCGACACTCGACACTCGACACTCGACACTCGACAAACGACACACGACACTCGACACTCGAAACACACACCCTGCACCCCCCCACACACACGCACTCACACCCCACAAATCCCTCTCACACACACACACACACACGCTACACCCACACACACACACGCTACACCCACACACACACACACACACACACACACACTCACCCCACCCACACACACCCCACCCACACACACCTCACCCACACACACCCCACACACCCCACACAGACGCACACCACACACGCACACCACACACGAACACCACACACGCACACCACCCACACACACACACACACACACCACACACACACACACACACACACACACACCTCATCCACACACACCCCACCCACACACACCCCACCCACACACACCTCACCCACACACACACCCCACACACACACCTCATCCACACACACACCTCACCCACACACACACCCCCCCCCCACACACACACCCCCCCCACACACACACCCCCCCCACACACACACACTCGACACATGACACTCTACACTCGACAGTCGACACTCTACACTCGACACTCGACACACGACACTCGACACTTGAAACACACACCCTGCACCCACACACACATACACACACACACACACTCAAAACTCGACACACGACACTCGACACTCTACACTTGACACTCGACACACGACACTCGACACTCTACACTTGACACTCGACACACGACACTCGACACTCGACACTCGACACTTGACACTCGACACTCGACACTTGACACTCGACACTTGACACTCGACACACCACACTCGACACTTGACACTCGACACTTGACACACGACACTCGACACTCGACACTCGACACTCGACACTTGACACTCGACACTCGACACTTGACACTCGACACTCGACACTTGACACACGACACTCGACACTCGACACTCGACACTCGACACTTGACACTCGACACTCGACACTCGACACTCGAAACACACACCCTGCACCCCTGATACTGATACCTTTCACTGTTAGAAGCACTAGACTGGAAATTTCAGCAGATCTTTTGTTGCAACTTCCAATCTGGCACTCTGAACACGAAAAAAAGTTCTCGACTGGGTGGAATTGAAACTGGAGCGAAAGAGAGCGAGATATACACACTCTCTACCGATCGCAGCTTTCCAATAAAAAACCACACGGCTCCAATCTATAAGCCTGGTGCGTCGAGATCGAAATCCATTGCGTACAAAGGCTTCTAGACTTCGAAAAAGTGTTTGTCTCTTCTTCATCTAATCGATCAAACGCCAACCCCCATCTCGAGTGATTCATGAGGGCAAGGATGCGTAACGAACGCTTGATTAATTGGACCTCGCGGAAATATATTTTCCCAGGGCTACATTTGGTATCGTTGGTCCGATTTACCCGTTTTATCGTTTCGCACTTGGAGCTCTTATCGTCTCGAACGGCGTCGAGGTTTCACATCGAGCAACCGTAGTTTTATGAGGAAAATGAATATCGCCTGGATGGCAAGAAGCATCAACTGAATGACATTCAGATGCATATTGTAAAACTCTGTGATTCGACATAGGCGGTCCCTGACAGGCAGTCAATCAAAATTTCTGATGAATTCGTAGAAATTATGCATAAAATTGCAGTATGTCGATGAAATCTTGTTTATGTTATGATTCAAGAAAGAAACAATTCGCCAATCGGAACCAATTTTCAACATGCTATATCTTGTTTGTTCTCCTAGCATAGTGACACAGAAAGTCAACTCCAGAGACTGATAGTCATGTAGTATTGACGAAGATAGATGTCCTGTTCAAATTGTACATCGTGTACAACAGTACTGAACCAATTGACCTATATTATGTGAAGACAAGACAATCGGCATTGATGATGTTACTGCCAGATGCTTTTGAACCACCACTAAATAATTTAACAGTTCAATCTAAGTGATTGGTTTATTGGATTTATTATTCCAATATACAGGGTCTTTTATTCCTACTAATATTTTAACAGTAGATCCTTGAGGTCAAGAGAAACACTTTTTTCCTTCGGCTCGGTTTAAAAGATACAGGCTGTTGAGAAACCATAAAAAATGTTTTTTTAGGTCTATCTTACAAACGGTTCGATCGAATGAAATGAATTTCGGAATGTAGTTTTTCATTCCTTCGATGAATCTCTTTCGAGCACAAAATATCACCTACGTCTTTCAGGTTTCTCATGATGACCATTGCGTGCCATGAAAACACCAAAAATTGAAAGAACCTAACTCTTGAGGCTAAGTTGGACGCTATGTAATGAATATTTGAACGTTTTGTAAAATAAAAGTATTCCTCATATTTCCTTTAAAAAAAACGCCTTTTTCGAATGATTTGCGATGTTCAAAAATTAAAAAGTATCTGTGAAATTTGAAAAATTGGATACTTTGGCTGAATACAACTCTGTTTGAAAAATCCACAGACGTGTTGTGTCACAGATTTAGCTGGTTATTCTGAAGGTAATTTTGTTTTTCCAGGGGTGGCACAGCTCATAATGAAAATTCGAAATGGCTATACCTTTTTATCAGGACCGAATCGGGGAAAATGGTATAGAAAAAAAGTGTTTCTTTTGACGTCAAGAATCTACTGTTGAAATATTTGTACGAGTCAAAGACTCACTCTATATAGATTCAAATAATATAAAGTTAAACGTCGACTTATGCATTTTTCAAGTATTTTTAAATTTTGCATGAAAAATAATGTGAAATAATAATGATTTATTCTTCGACTTTATCAGTCGAAATGTGATTTTGTTCAAAGGATTATTAATACATATATAAGATTCCAATTTGTAAATGATTATGATTGCATCTGTAACCATGTTTATTTCAATAACACGAATGAATTAACAATAAAATCAAACATACCTGTAAAGATGAAATCGAAAATATTAGTCAATTTGAACAGGAATCAAAAATGACATATATCTATTCACTATGCTAGTTAACAATGAAATCAATTCAATAAAGCATCGATTAGAAACAATGACATCTGAACATAGATGTCATCTAACCATAGTCATGATATACTACATCAGAAGTAAGGTGATATCGTACTTTACTCATATTTTAACTAACCTCATCTCAAAGCAACTCGAGATGAGAAAAATTCATTAGGCATAAAAATAAAAACCAGACAATTCGAGTACCTAGGAAAAAATCGGCGTGTGCCTTTTACCGCAATATTCATCACCAACATTTTCATCTCCTTAAAATTCTGTGACACTGACCTCCGTTTACAGTTTATAATCGATTTCCAGCAAAATGAAAAAAGTTTTCCTGTCTCTGTAATTCTGCATTCAGCTTGTTTGTGCTTCGAACTCATTATAGCAGCTTTTCGTTTACTGAATAACGAAACAACGAATGCAGATCTACAAGAAATGTTTTGTAAATAACCGTTGGAAGCGTCAGCCATCAAACGGATCTACATCGAAATTAAACAAATACTGGCAGTGATTGGTCGAAGCATTCGGGTTTTGTCTTCTGACGTTGTAGTAGCGGAACTTTTATCCCTTTTCCTGGAAGCTGTTAAGTTGAGAAGAATACGGAACTAATTGCTAAGAAAAATACCACGAACTGTTTGTTTACAATTCCAAATACTCGACTGAATTACAGAAGAAGGAAGTCATCATTCTACTCTGTTATCTATGGGATATTTCATTAGGTTTTTCGAGCACATATTGTTCTGTTTGTTTAAGACCCGTTTGCACTAAACGCACTTAGTGTTAAGTGTCCCTTAAAATGTACTCAAATTACGTTGCACCAACTGTTAAGTGACATTTAAATGGCTAAAGCTAGCCTTAAATTTAAGCGCTCCTGTAATGACTACTTAGGTGTTTAAGGGCGGAATTCTAACCTAAAATAATTTGTTAAACTGGCTTCAAAACTTCCCATTTTTGATGGATTTTGATAATTGAATGAATTCATTACTGAATACTTTTGCCTTTATTGTAATGCCATCAGTGTTTTTTAATTTTCAATTTGGTGTCACAAATGATACTATAGTTAGTAACAAACTCTTTTCTTCTGTTGAGAAGTTGAGTGTCTTTCGTAAATTACCACCACTTGCTTGGCAGTCATTCACCGTATTCGTACTAACAAGGGTAATAAGGACATTTTCTTCACGTTCCTCTTCAACATTAGTAAAACAAATTCACACAAGACCTTACAAAGAAAGTGTTGTACTTATATAAACTTAGGTACCTTTTATTTGACAATCATTATCATTATCAATATTAATGCTAATTTAACAACGAAAAGTTGTTACTCTTTGATAATATAATAATAATATCCTTGACACTGACTGACAAGACAATAAAGTTAGGTTAGTGAAATGACAACGATCATCAGCAACCGGCCAACCAATAAAATAGCTTTATTGGACTAGCATGAAGTTGCACCAAAATAAAAAACAGAAATATCACTAGATATAAAAACTTAAGGGCCCCTTACTTAAGATTCTGTTAAGCCACAGTCGTGCAACTGGGAATAACATTAAGCGTCCATTAACATTAAACGACGGATTGTGCAAACGGGCCTCAGGCCCGTTTGCACCAATACCCCTTGAAACGAGTACTTAACTAATCGTAGTTTAAGTTAATGGACGCTTAATTTTATTGTCAGTTGCACGACTGCGGCTTAATAGAATCTTAAGTAAGGGGCCCTTAAGTTTTTATATCTAGTGATATTTCAGTTTTTTATTTTGGTGCAACTTCATTCTAGTCTAATAAAGCCTTTTCATTGGTTGGCCGGTTGCCTATGATCGTTGTCATTTCATTGACCCAACTTTATTGTCCTGTCAGTAAGTGTCAAGTAAACTATTATATTATTATCAAAGAGTGACAACTTTTTGTTGCTGAATTAGCATTATGATTGATAATGAAATGGATTGTCAAATAAAAGGTACTTGACGTTATTAGAAAAACCACAGCAGTTCTGCAGCCAGTTTATGAGTTCAACAAATTATTTTAGGTTAGAATCCCGCCCTTAAATACCTAAGTGGTCATTACAGGAGTACTTAAATTTAAGGCTAGCTTTAGCCAATTAAATGTCACTTAACAGTTGGTTCAACGTAATTTCAGTTAAGGGTTCATTTTAAGGGACACTTAACACTAAGTGCGTTTGGTGCAAACGGGTCTGAGGGTATAATATTCAAGTGTCATCTGTCAAAAATGAAAGTTCTCAATATGACAGCAACAAAAACAGTCAAAACCAACGAGATCAGGTAGATATGATGAAAAATAATCCTTAGCAGCACATCATTCAAGCAGGATATAACCAAATATGCCCGTGGGGATTTTCGTGTCGGCTCTGCGAAAATCTGGGCAGACAGAACGGGGTTGAAGTCGCGGACGACACCGTATTTAACAATTCTGCAGCAGGGAGTCATCGGGGTGGGAAAACAAACGGCTGACGTCGCGAAATGTATTCTGTCGTTTGTAATGTTTAATGCTGGCTATTTGCCGACAGGTTTATTCTCCTACTCCCATATGGACTTCGAGGCCGACCGTGATCCAGGGCCTACTGGGGATCCCTCCCTGGCCGACATGACGCGCTCTGCGCTCTCCATCCTGCTGAAGAACCCTAAAGGATTTTTTCTGTTCGTCGAAGGTAAGTCGCCGTCCGTAGAATCGGAAATCGTATTTCGCCCCGGTTTGATTGACTGTTTGATTTTTTCTCTGTCCGGTTCGGAGTCCAGGTCGCCTCGGAGTGGTTCTTTGTGTTTCGACTACGCGAATTTGCCACGGAGCAGATCGCTTTTGTTTTCCTGCAGGATTGGGAGTGATTGTATTCCTTTCGGATTACTTGCCCTTTTTCAGTTTCCGGTATTTTGCGAGAGAATTCGTTCGGGCTCGTCAAGGATGGATGGGTGACCTTTCATTCTTGAGAGAAATGCTGAAACTTCGTCAATTCGAAAACACACTGCGCAGAAAAATTAACGCACATTCTGAAAATCTCAATTTTAATGAAAGTTAACTCTACATTGACTTTATAACTTATTTTTTATGTTCTCTCGGGAAGGTTTTGAACGAAACAAGACACATTAAATGAAAGAAAAATTCAGGATTTCACCGAATCTTATGTGAAAGAAGAGAAATGAACAATTTTCAAAATACTGAAATGCTGATAAGTGATTTAATACTTGGTATTTCCACCCCTTGCGTTAATTACAGCTCGGAAACGACGGTTCATACTCAAAATGAGTGATCTTAAAATGTTCTGATCTAATCCTTCCCAGATTTCTCCGAGTTGGATTCCTAAGTCATTAAGAGTAGCTGGATGATTTTCTGAACTTCTCAGCCTTCTATTGAGGTTGTCCCAAACCTGCTCAATCGGATTGAGATCTGGACTTCTTGCTGGCCATTCCATTCAAGAGACTTCAACCTCTTCAAGGTACTCCTGAACGATGCGCGCACGATGGGGTCTGGCATTATCGTCCATTAAAATGAAATTTTCACCAATGTATGGGGCAAATGGCACTACATATACTCTTCAAGAATGTTCCTTATATACTTATCAGCATTCATAGCTCCATTATCAACGACCACTAGGTCTGTGCGAGCAGTCAGAGATATTCCACCCCACACCATAATCGATCCTCCCCCGAAACCAGTAGTATTCAGGAAATTGCACTGAGCATATCTTTCATATGGATGTCTGTATACAAGTGAACGTCGATCACAATGGTAGAGGCAGAATCTAGACTCATCTGTAAAGAGAACTCTTTCCCAATCGGCCTATTCCCAATGGATATGCTCTCTCGCAAAATCCAAACGCACCTTTCAATGGGCTGGGGTAAGAGCTGGGCCTCTTTACCGCGACTCGAGGCCTTAAATCATATTCTCTGAGGCGATTTCTTATTGTCTGAGAGCTAATTTGCACCTCATGAGTTTGCTCAAGCTGAATTTGAATAAGCCGAGCAGTTGCAAACCGTTGTCTCAACGAACAAACTCTCAAGTAACGTTCTTGAATGGCAGTTGTTACCCGTGATCTACCCTGTCCTGGTCTTCGGACATTCATACCTGTCTCCCTGAATCGCTGCAACATTCTGGACACACTTGTATGGGAAACTCCAATCCTTTCTGCAATTCTTGTGTATATCCAACCTTCTTCTCGCAAAACTATCGTTTGGGCACATTCCTCTTGGGTCAAATTGCGTGTTTCGCATTGCATAGCGATCAAGTGTAGAAAATCAAACGAAAGAAAAACTATTGATCACTAGAATTGATGGAGAACAACTGATTTTATAATAGAGCCAATACATTCAAAATCTGATAATATCATCTTTTTTTATTCCTGCTGGGAAAAAACATCTGTATTGAAGAAAACCGTTGAAAGTGGATATCATATGAATGCATAATTCTGATAAAAACAATTATCATTGAGAACATCTTCAGTTGTAGAATAAATATGAGATTTCCATAATGTGCGTTAATTTTTTTTCGCAGTGTATATCGTGAAATTGAAGGTGGGTCACCATTAGTTAATATCCGCACAGTCTTACCCGAAGCAAAAAGGCATGAAATAAAAATAGCAATAATATCACTTTCAATAACGTGCTTCATTCCTCCTACTATACAGGGTGAGTCTTTGACTCGTACAAATATTTCAACACTAGACTCTTGAGGCCAAAAGAAACACTTTTTCTATATATCTTTTTTACCAATTCGGCCCTGATAAAAAGATACAGTCTTTTTAAGTTTCCATAATGAGCTGTGTCATCCCTGGAAAAACAAAATTGCCTTCATGATAACTAGTTAAATCTGTGAGACTACAAATCTCTGGATCTTTTAAACAGAGATGTATTCAGCCAAAGTACTCAGTTTTAAAATTTCACAGATACTTTTTGATTTTTTAACATCAAATTATGTACTCGAAAACAGTGCGTTATACGAGAAAATATGAGGAATACTTTTATTTTATTAGATAGCGTCCAAATTAAGTTCAAGAGTTGGGTTCTTTGAATTTTTGTTATTTTTACGGTACGTAATGGTCATAATGAGAAAAATAGAAGACGTGGGTGATATCTTGTGTTCCAAAGAGATTCATCAAATAAATGAAAAACTATATCCCGAAATTCATTCCATTCGATGAAACCGTTTGTGAGATAGAACTAAAAATCGAATTTTTTTATGGCTTTTCAACAGCCTGTATATTTTAAAACGAACCCATTCGGAAAAAATGGTATGGGAAAAAAGTGTTTCTTTCGACCTCATGAATCTACTGTTGAAATATTTGTACGATTCAAGGACTCAAACTGTATATGCCATCATCAGGCTGAACTGAAATAACATCCATCCTAATGCATAATTACCGAAATCGATCGCTGAATAGAATGACAGTTTTCAATAAGAACCATCCTATTCATTTTTGATTCCTATTAGATCGTCTTAGTGGTGCAAGAAAGAAGTTCATTACAGGCATACCAAACGACCAACAAGGATAATTTCTCGACTAGGGCACAAAGACCAGAGTTGTTCCTCTCCCAACCGCAGCGATGTCCCTTTCATCTTTCCGACCAATAAACTTGGATCCCTGCCAGGATAATCCTCGATTCAATAATCGCTTCCGGGTTCTCAGATGAAACAGGGTATTTTATGGGACAAAATTCCATAACCCAAAACCTATTAGCATTCATGCGAGCCGGTGTACTTACGTCGTAATAAAAAACGTGTTCCTGTTTAGTATGCTTTCGGTGCCTTAATAAGCGTATGCTCATACCCTAAGATCCCCCCAGTTTCAGCGATGAAATTCCTCGATCTCTTCCATGCGTTATGCCAGGGCACGAAAATATATCCAACACTGGCAGCCAGGGATTAATTCGTTCAGGGTTCAGAGATGGTTACGCTAACGTATGAAAACGTAAATGGCGTAATGGAAATTCTTTGAACTTTGCGAGAGACGGAAAAGTGGATGTAGTCACGTCTGTCTGACGGGCTTGGCTGCAGGATTGCCGAGTGTCTCGTGAAATGGTGAAGTTTCTCAAATTCATGCCTCAGATCTTCAGGTGAGTCTTTTACTCGTACAAATATTTTAACAGTAGATTCTTGATGTCAAGAGAAACACTTTTTTCCTATACCAAGTTTTCCGATTCGGCCCTGATACAAAGATATAGCCATTTTAAGTTTTCATAATGAGCTGTGCCACCCCTGGAAAAACAGAATTACCTTGAGAATAACCAGCTGAATCTGTGACACTACACATCTGTGGATCGTTTCAACAAAGTTGTATTCAGCCAAAATACCCAATTATTCAAATTTCACAGATACTTTTTAATTTTTGAACATCAATTCACTCGAAAACGACACATTATACGAGAAAATATGAAGAATACTTTTAATTTACAAAACGTTCAAGTATTCATCAGATACCTCCAACTTAGTTTCAGGAGTTAGGTTCTTTGAATTTTTGGAATTTTTATGGCACGTAATGGTCATAATTAGAAAACTGGAAGATGTGGGTGATATCTTGTGTTCGAAAAAGATTTATCAATCAAATGAAAAAATATATTTCGAAATTCATTTCATTCGATAAAACCGTTTATGAGATAACAAAAATAATAAATTTTTTATGGTTTTTCAACAGCCTGTAACTTTTAAATCGAGCTGATTCGAAAAATATGGTAAAGGAAAAAAGTATTTCATATGACCTCAAGAACCTACTGATTAAATATTTATAGAAGTCAAAGACTCACATTGTCTGTACCTGATTTTTTTTTTCAGAAATTTTGTGACCATTTCAAACGCTACCAATTCTTCTCCACCAAATGTTAATTTATGAGAAATCGAATGTTGACTCTTTTATATCTGAATAGATTTCAGTTCGTTGATGTAGCTCTGGATATTCATGTTCATGGTGTTCTACATTCGGCTCTGTCTCTTCGATTGCCAGTCCTGAATCTCATTGAACAAGCTTGAGAACAGCTCCAAAAGATCCCTTTTTTTTTAGCTAGGAAAAGCAATAAAGAATAATACTGAGAAGACCCATAGTTGACTTCTTTCTCCCGATACTAAAGTCTGTTAATTAGCGAAGTCGAGATTGAAATATAGCTTAGATCTCTGGGTTCTTAACAACTACTTTCACATACACTCCAAGAATCCAGACAGCTTTTATCGTAACTGTGGAGACAAGCTGATCAAGAATACTCCAACTCTCCAACAATCTAATAGAAAGTATGCAGAGGCGTTGTCAGGCTGTTGTTGATGTTCGAAAAGGCCATACTTTTCACTGGACTTTATTTTTTAATAAAATGCACTGATTTGCACTACCCAATTTGCCATCGTCAGGACAACTAAATGGAGACCGTTCCACCGAAGAAGAGCAGATGCTGACCAAGATTTCGGACTTATTTAACCTCGTCAGAGAAACACAGCTCTTCTTTTTAATGTAGCGGGGGAAAAATCTGCAAGTCAGACGAACCAACCTCTTCTAAGGGGGAACAAGTGTGGGGATTCTCACTCTCCTGAGCTCGAGACCAACTAAAAACCCTTAATTTCTTCTTGAATATTGGTTCCGGTCGTTTGCCTATAAACCGTTCTTCTCTTAGTCGGTTTTCTTCTCGCACACTATCGTGCTGGGATTTATGTGTTTATCATCTATTGGATAACATTTTATTGGATTTTTCAATAAGTTTATGTTCTTGTTTTAATATCTTTTCAATCGATCTCTTGGTCTCCTTCGGTAAATTCGCATTCTCCTTTTGTCTTCCTCTGGGTCGTAGTACACTAGTCTCCTGAGTTCTTGATTCGGATGGTTTTTCGCTGTTTCAAATAATTTCTCTGCTTTTCTGTTCATGAATTCCCTTATGGTTTCCCATTTTTGGTCCCTATAAATCTGTCTATCTGTCATCGTAGCAGCTTGTTTGCAGTGGCCTGAATTCTTTTGATATGGCTCTTTGCCGCGAAACCCCAGGCAACTGATCCATAAGTCAGTTGAGGCCTAGCAACTGCTTTAATAATCTTCAATTTAGTCTTTTTCGACTAAGAATAGGTTTCTTCTTCCTATCAGAGGGTAGAGTCTATTCATCCTTGCTTTCGTTTTGTTGATTGCTGATGGAAAATGCTTCAAATTGTCGGATCCTAATCAAATACTGGTAGGAGCTACTGAGTATTATGGAATAGTACACGAGCGCCATCTAGTATGAGACGAAATCGATGTGGGGAAGACTGAACCGGATCTCATTTCATCTTGGATGGCGCTCGAGTACGACTTCTTTCATCCACCTATTTTGACTTGTTTCCTAGAGAAAAACTTCAGTTTACAATCTATGAATTAGGTGGATTAATTCTACCATTTTAGGGGACGGTGTCTCTGTCTTTTAGACCTGTGCTTTTCCACTTCGTGCCCATAAACGCTTCAAACTCGGCAATTATGAGCACCATTCGTCCAGCAATATGTCCGCCGAGAGTACATGCACAAGCCTGACACGTCGGTTTTCAATTTCGTGACGGAATTGATGATGCGACCGATCTAACTCTATCAGACCAATATCTATCCATCTGCGCCCCTGCTTGCAACATGGTTTGCTCGAAAATGTCCCGGCTGGATTGATCTCTACCGACGGAACATGAAATTGAATGAAGTGATTCCCGTCCAAAATTGAATGACACGACTCTGCGCCCGTATATTAGTTGCATCATTGTTTGCTGGTAACCCAACTATCTCGTTAGCATTCATAGAACTTCGTACGGGACTTAGGGGATCTGTTATTCCTGGCTCCGACGATGAGGTCGAAGATCTACTGCTTTACATAGGTCTATCGAGCTCAAATAATGCGGAATA
Source organism: Coccinella septempunctata (assembly GCF_907165205.1). Classification (NCBI taxonomy): domain Eukaryota; kingdom Metazoa; phylum Arthropoda; class Insecta; order Coleoptera; family Coccinellidae; genus Coccinella; species Coccinella septempunctata. The sequence goes on along the minus strand of NC_058194.1, from coordinate 28,845,083 downwards.
ATAGGGGTGTGCAAAGGGGTGCGCCCGTCCCATCTTATTCGATTAAAAACTCATTTTGAGGTGTTCGCCGAGTTTGAGTAACACTGATGCTATCGTCGGCTGCCTGAAGGTTTAATCCGGGGTTCAAGAAAATCTTCTGATGTTCGAGAATGAAAGGGGAAGCTCTAGAGAGTGAGTTTCTTGGGGAAATTAGAGGAAATGGGAGTATTATCCGTTAAAAGTGATGATTTTAGTGGTATAGGGACTCAATTTCTAGGGTACATGGTCAGCCCAGCTCGATCTCCAGATATTCTATAAAATAGAGATTCTTCCACCTCCCCACAGAGTCTGCACTCTGCAAGGAATTCAGCTAAGGTCCAGATACTTGTCAAGTGTGTTGACTGCTTCAGTATCTTTGATTCCGGAGAACCCAGACTAAAAAGACCTTGTTTATTTGTGGCTATTTCAGTTCTTAGAACTGATAATATGGTAGCTCAGTCTCCTGATCGAAGGCTTGACTGTCAGAATGTATCGTTATGTACAGGGTGGGCAAAATTCGTTGTCTACTGAGAGGATCTCGAGAACTATAGTAGCTAGACGACACATTCTCGGGCTCTTCTTTCTTGACTAATCCAAAACTGAAAACAGATCCAGCCTAACGTTCATAGATTTTGAGTTATGAACGAAAATTGAGAAATTGTCATTTTCAATGAAGCTGAATAACTCGCTTATTTGAACTCGTATTCGAAATCCGTTGTTACATTCTACAGGCACTTTCTTATGAGGAATTCCAATATAATATTAAGAAATTTTTCGATCCAGTCATTTTCGAGATACGAAAGGGATTTCTGATTTTTCAAATGTAAACTATAGTTGAAAGTTCTTTCAACTTGCTGCAATTTTTTTTGCTGATTTCAAAAATGTATCATATGTTGCTATTCACATGAATGTTACACGAGAAAAAAATTCAATACTTCTTTCTGCTTTTCTATTCTCTGTTGAATTATAACTAGGCTGGGTTACCATAGCAACCGTTGAATATGCATTATATTTTGTGAACCTGAGCCTCTATGATTGAATCACGGATTGCTGAATAAATATTTCGATGATTAATTTGCCATCGTTTGTTCTCGAGATGTGTGGCATGCTTATCTTATGATGGTTCACAATTCGAACACTACCGTCGACAGAAGTACCTATTTTTCATCATCTTACTTCTGTAAAAATAAGAATTATAGATAGCTATCGTATTTTATTTATAATATTACTGACTCTTGAAGTTTATTTCATAAATTGAAAAACGATGATTGAATAAATTTCCTTCTTTAATAATCAGACGAAAGTCTTTTACTCTCTTTAAGGATATCGATCTCGATATCGATATATTAAAGAAATAATTATTCGACAGTCGGTGATTCCTATCACAGAAGGTTGAGTTCACATAGGATTATGTGGAGTTCACGAACCATAATGCGTTTTCAACGGTCGCTATGGTTACGCCAGCCTACTGAAAATTCAACAGTGAATCGAAAAGCATGAAAAAGTATTGAATTTTTTTCTTACGTTATATTCATGTGAATAGCGACATATGATACATTTTTGAAATCAGCACAAAAATTGCAGCAAGATGAAGAACTCTCAATCATAGTTTACATTTGAAAAATCAGAAATCAGTCGTATCTCGAAAATGACTGGATCAAAAAATTTATTGATATCATATTCGAATTCCTCATAAAAAAGTGCCTGAAGAATCTAACAACAGATTTCGAATACGAGTTCAAATAAGCGAGTTATTCAGCTTCATTAAAAGTAACAATTACTCAATTTTCGTTCATAAATCAAAATCTATGAACGTTAGGCTGGATCTGTTTTCAGTTTGGGATTAATCAAGAAAAAAGAGCTCGAGAATTTGGCGTTCGTTTTCTTTTAACTGCTGTAGTTCTCGAGATCCTCTCAGTAGACAACGAATTTTGCCCACCCTGTACGTTACTAATAGTTCCTTTCTAGATTAATTTCCACACACGCTTGATAGCAAATATTTCTGCCTGAAAGACGCTTTGACAGCGGCCTAGCGATAGTGAACATTTGATATCAGCGCCGAATATTCTAGATCCAGTCCTGATTCAATTGTCCTTTTAAAGTTTCGTTTTCGGAAATAAATTTGTTAACGTGAAACTCCATTTTCACCTCTGTTTTTAATAAAAACCGAATTCCATACAATCCAAATCACCGGAATTTCAATAGCTTCCAATTAAAACTAACACTGCACCTTTTCAGTTCAACCATTCATAATTTCATATGATCCCATGTACCTAGGGCGTAATGAATTATTGTTGACACTCGACAAAGAGTTGTTCGGTACGTGAAAACCAATTGATGGCTCGATTGAAATTATTTCATATCAAGCAATAACCTACTCGTTTTTGTACCTTTTAAAATTGAGGAAAAATTGAATGGAAATTTATCGACTCTCATTCGCATTCTGTTTCGCACCGAAAAATGTCGAAATTTTGTCGTCAAACAGGCTTGCAGGTTGAAATTGTTCAATAATCCTCAAATTCTACTGATTATAAAACATTTTTTTGCTTGTTTCGATACCAACACTGTGGAGACGTATGCGAGTATTTCTGCCCAAAAAAACACTCGAGCAGGATCCTAACGATAGTGTATACTTGGTATTTACCCTGTATATTCCATTACCAGCCCCTGTCGTGGTTTTTGAGCCATCAGTATACTATTTGATGGCATTTACTTTGAAATTCTGGGTAATGTATTCCTTTTCCCAGTGGATTACGATCACAGAAGGGTTTTTTTCGTAAAAAGACGAACGACTAAAAACTACAGACTCTAAGGAACACAAAGAGCCCTTCCTCAACTTCTTGCCCTACCACAGCCCGAGCAATGATCCTTCGGAACGCTCATTTTGATGACCAATAGAAGCTTAGTATTGATATATGATAAAAAAGAACGAAACGTCGATTAATATGAATGTTAATGTCAATAATGCTAATGAGGCTAATGAGGAAACCGAAAATCTGAAACTAATACCACCAGAACAGTTCGGATTCAGAAGAGAGCATTCAACAGAGCAACAATTATTAAGGCTCAAAGAATACATTACAGAGGGATTTCAAAATAAACAAGCTACAGGTCTTGTTTTACTAGACGTCGCCAGAGCATTCGACAGAGTATGGCATAAAGGCTTAATATATAAGATGAGATGTGCTGGATATTCGATCAAAATATGCAAGTTGATCAGGAATTATCTCAAAAATAGAAGATTTTACGTGAAAGTGGAAGGAGAATGCTCCACAACAAGAGATATAGAGGCTGGAGTACCCCAAGGGTCAGTACTTGGGCCACTTCTGTACAACATAACATTCACGATATTCCGAAAAATCCAAGAACCATGCTAACGTTATATGCTGACGACACAGGCATAGCAACTCGACACCGCAACCCAGAAGTAATAGAACGAGTTCTACAAGAAACGATTGACGAAACAAATGACTGGTGCATAAAGTGGAAAATCAAGCTCAATGGACAACAGAGCCAAGCAATATTACTGCAGAATAGAAGACTGCGACCCACGACGAATCTAGAAAATGACGGCGAAGAAATCGACTGGAAAAATAAAGCCAAATATTCAGGAATAACGCTTGACGAAGGACTTGGAGAAGTCATATCAAACAAGCAATCGACAAAACGAAAGCAGCGATGAATAGACTCTTCCCTCTTACAGGAAGAAGAAGCCATATGTCGAAAGAGACAAAATTGAAGATAATCAAAGCCGTTGCTAGGCCTCAACTGACTTATGGATCAGTTGCCTGGGGTTTCGTGGCAAAGAGCCATATCAAAAGAATTCAGGCCACTGAAAACAAGCTGCTACGATGTGCAATAGATGCCCCTTGGTTTGTCAGGAATAGACAGATTTATAGGTACCTAAAATGGGAAACCATAACGGAATTCATGAACAGAAAAGCAGAGAAATTATTCGAAACAGCGAAAAACCATCCGAATCAAGAATTCAGGAGACTAGTGGACTACGACCCAGAGGAAGACAAAAGGAGAATGCGAATTTACCGAAGGAGACCAAGAGATCAATTAAAAATAGATTAAAATAAGAACAGAAACTTACAGATAAATCGCAGGCTGGCGGTGAGGAGAGGATGTGTACAGCTTGATATTTGGTTCATACATCAGTGCAGGAGAGAGAAAGTAATTCCAACCTTCGCCAAGGTTAAGATCTCAAGGAACGTTCCCCATGCCATCAAAGTGGAAATCGAAGAAAAACTTCTTAAAAAATCTTTTCAAGTTTTAATTTTAATTTGCATTGACTCTTCCGCATGCCGCCTGTGGTATTATTCCTGGACGGGGAACCCTGATGATGACATATTGTCGAAAGCGCTCGGTTCTTAACTGAAGTTTAATAAACTACACACTGCAGTACTTCGTTTCAATTAATTACAGATAAATCTACTAAAGTATTATCCAATAAAGGATAAACACATAAATCCCAGCACGATAGTGTGCGAGAAGAAAACCGACTAAGAGATGAACGGTTTATAGGCAAATGCCCGGAACCAATATTCAAGAAGCAGTTGAGGGTTTTTGGTGGGTCTCGAGCTCAGGAGATTGATAATCCCCACACTTGTTCCCCCTCAGGAGAGGGTGGTTCGTCTGACTTGCAGATTTTCCCCCTGCTACACCAAAAATAAAAAAACGTTTTCCATCGAATAAGGAGATGTGTTGTTCTGACGAGGTTAAATGAGTCCGAAACCTTGGTCAGCATCTGCTATTCTTCGGTGAAACGTTCTCCATTTAGTTGTCCTGATGATGGCAAATTGGCTAGTATTTCAGTGAATCTCATTAAAAAATAAAGTCCAGTGAAAAGTATTGCCTTTACGAACATCAACCATTGCCTGACAACGCTTCTGCATACTTTCTATTAGATAAAAAGAGATTAAAATAAGAACAGAAACTTATTGAAAAATCTAATAAAGTGTTATCCAGTAGAGGATAAACACATAAATCCCAGCAAGATAGTGTAGGAGAAGAAATCCGACTATGAGATGAAGGGTTTTTAGGCAAATGCCCGGAACCAATATTCAAGAAGCAGTTAAGGGTTTTTAGTGGGTCTTGAGCTCAGGTTCGTTTGACTTTTCAGATTTTTTTCCCTGCTACACCAACAAAAAAAAAAGATATATGATAAAGAAAGAACGAAACGTCGATTAATATGAATATTGATGTCAATAATGCTAATGAATAAGTAAAATTCAAGATTGTACTTTTCATTATTCCACTATTGGATAAAATGGTACAGTATACGGTTCATTTGAAAAATCTACCGAACAATTAACAACTTTTTTCGAACTTTCTAATCATACTCGCACATAAACCGGACAATTCCCATGGAAAATCCCACAGTTCCAGATCCACCCCCGCAATTCTCCCCCACGTCCGATTGCGAGCGTGCTAATGAAAACTTCTCATTTTCAGGAGGTCGTATCGATCATGCCCACCATTACAACAATGCCTACCGAGCCCTGGACGAGACTCTGGCAATGGAAACGGCCCTTTTGGCAGCATTAGCCCTCGTGAATCCCACTGAAACATTAATAGTTGTAACGTCCGACCATTCGCACGTTCTAACAATGGGAGGTCAGGCCACTCCGAGGGGTCATCCCATCCTGGGTAAATATACACGTTTCTTTGTGTCAATAATACTGTTTTTACGTTCCACGGCTTTCTGCTCCAGTATATTCATTATTGTATTCATCCCAGTTAGATCCGGCATTTGTTACGTGCTCACGTGAGTCTTATTACTTTTTCTCCTATCAGGTTTTCATGAAGGGAAGTGTAAATAGTAGGAAAATATTGTCGAAATGATATCCAAACATTAGTCAGACAATGTGAAAGATAATGAACTAAAAAACAAGACAAAATGTCACATACTACCAACAAGGTGAGCCTTTGACTCGTACAAATCTTTTAGCTGTGGATTCTTCGAGTCAAAAGAAACACTTTTTTGTCATACCATTTTTTCCAATTCGTCCCTGATGAAAAATTAGAGCCATTTCAAGTTTTCATAATAAGCTGTGCCACCCCTGGAAGAACAACTGCGACATCGCAAGACAGAATTCAGAGATGAATACCACAAGAAGCTGTCTACGAAACAAATAAAAATAGAAGCCTTGATTCGACAGAATAAGCTAAAACAAAATAAAAAATAACTACAGAATTTGAGAGGGGAGATTCAGTACAGAGTGGGCAAAATTCGTTGGGATTGAATGACAGCTCTGTAACCGTGAGAGCTAGGGAAAAATGGATGACACGTTTCTGACCTCGATTTTCAAAAGATTGTTAATGGCTAAAACCGCATCCTTCTATCTTCTTTTGTTTTCAAGTTATAAGTGAAAACTCATTTTTCGGCTCTTCGTACTGGTGCCTCTATTTCGTAAAATATCAGTTATATCGAAAAATAAATGTTACATTCTAGAGACACTTTTTCATGTAGAATGCAGTGGCGTAGTCAAAGATTTTTTTCAGTCAGCCACTTTAATGATATAATGATAACTTTCATTTTTTTAAATAAAAGCCCTATGTTATTTTTACATAGTCCAGTCCCATATTTTTTTCATATTCAGAATATGTAACAAACGTCGTGTCTCTGATTGTTCTTCCAATAAAAAAACTCAAAAACTAGTTCGGTCTAGTTGGCAGGTCATTTCATTGATAATATGATAATGAACTTGATGCTCCTTAATTGTGTCAGGTTATTAAATGACACACGCTTTGCCTTCAGTGGATTTCCTTAGGTTTATTATTCAGATATTTAAATTGTAACAACCTTGTAGATTTCAAAGAATAAACCTCATTATTATTATTAATATGAGAGACTGTGGAGATCACTTTCATTCCGGATATTTGAAAGGATGAAAAATTTTCCAATATGGAGTGAATCACTTTCAGGAAATTTTATAAACCTGGATTCAACTGAATATGTTCCGAAACCTTTTCAACTAATAGATAATCTAAATACCAGTACCACAGCCTCTTCAAACGCCTTCACAAGTAATTCTGTGCCACTACTTATAGAGGTTAATTGAAAAATATGAAGTAGTCATGGAAATTCTCATAATTTCCTCATTTTCCGAGCATCTTCTCGAATATCCGGAATGAAAGTGATCTCCAAAATCGCTCATAACCTGACACAACATAAGAGCATAAAGTTCATTATCATATTATCAATGAAAATGACCTGCCAACTTGACTGAACTAGTTTTTGAGTTTTTTTATTGGAAGAACAATTAGAGATACAACTTATATTATATAATCTGAATCAGAAAAAAATTTGGGACTAAAATATATCAAAATATCAGAGATTATATTCAAAAAAATGAAAGTTACCACTATATCACTGGAGTGGCGAATTGAAAAAAATCTTTGACTACGCCAATGCATTCTACATGAAAAAGTGTCTGTAGAATATAAAATTAGTTTTTCGATATCACTGAGACTTTACGAAATAGAGGCACCAGTACGGAAGAGCCGAAAAATGAATTTTCACTTATAACTTAAAAACAATAAAAGATAGAGGGATGCAGTTTTGGACATTAACAATCTTTTGAAAATCGAGGTCGGGAAAGTGCCAGCCATTTTTTTCCAGCACTCACGGTTACAGAGGTATCATTTAATCCCATAGAAAATTGCCCACCCTGTACACTTACCTGAATTAATCGAAACGTTCAGATGGAAACTGAGGTGAAAAATGCCTGATGCCACTGAAAAGTGGCGAAACCGAACATATTTTCTATAAGAAAAGTTTAAAAGCGTTTCCACAGAAACTACAATCATGGGATGTTCCTTCGAAATTTCCTGAAATGCCCGGACCAACATAAACCATTAGCACTCCAACAGAAATTAACCGAAAACACCCCCTTATCGCGTTCTATTCGAAATTATGAAAATGTCCCTCGTTGTCGAATAACTGTGGCAGACCCATGGATTAATTCACTTCAAAGAGGGGTGAGATTTCCATTTTGCCCACTTGACGCACCAGCGTGTGCCGACATACTCATACGGGCAGCTTAAATTGGCTCTGAAATTAATAGCGAGGCCATTTCTAAAAGTGAGATGGCCATCTCTTTGATGATTTCTGGAGCTCCTCATTAGTCGTGCGATCATCACTTGGACCGTGTGCTCAGAGGGACATAAATTTTGTGGATGCCCACTTTCCGATATTGATTGTCGTCGATGTTCTCGGACTGTCTGGTTATTTTTCGATGAGTCAGTGGATAATCTCGATTTTCGATGGGGACAAACTCTGATTGAAAGATTTTTATTATTGAATAACACACATTCTATCAAACTATCAAACAGCGGAAGTGATTGTGTTGAATAAACCTATTCAAAGAGAAGAAGTTCCCACAAAACTACAGACCGATAAGTCCACTGTCGGCGTTAGGAAAAATAGTAGAAAGAATTATAGCCGCGAGGCTAAATGAGGAAACCGAAAATCTGAAACTAATACCACCAGAACAGTTCGGATTCAGAAGAGAGCATTCAACAGAGCAACAATTATTAAGGCTCACAGAGTACATTACAGAGGGATTCCAAAATAAACAAGCTACAGGTCTTGTTTTACTAGACGTCGCCAGAGCATTCGACAGAGTATTGCATGAAGGATTGATATATCAGATGGATGTGCTGTATATACGATCAAAATATGCAAGTTGATCCGGAATTATCTCAAAAATAGAAGATTTTACGTTAAAGTAGAAAGAGAATGCTCCACAACAAGAGATATAGAGGCTGGAGTATCCCAAGTGTCACTACCTGGGCCACTTCTGTACAACATATACAGTCACGATATCACGAAGAATCCAAGAACCAAGCTCACGTTATGTGCTGACGACACAAGCATAGCAACTCGACACCGCAACTCAGAAGTAATAGAACTAGTTCTACAAGAAACGATTGACGAAACAAATGACTGGTGCATGAAGTGGAAAATCAAGCTCAATGGACAAAAGAGCCAAGCAATATTACTACAGAAGAGAAGACTGCGACCCACAACGAATCTAGAAGTTGACGGCGAAGAAATCGACTGGAAAAATGAAGCCAAATATTTAGGAATAACGCTTGACAAAGGACTTACTTGAAAAAGTCATATCAAACAAGCAATCGACAAAACGAAAGCAGCGATGAATAGACTCTACCCTCTGGTAGGAAGAAAAAGCCACATGTCGAAAGAGACAAAATTGAAGATTATTGAAGCCGTTGCTAGGCCTCAACTGACTTATGGATCAGTTGCCTGGGGTTTCGCGGCAAAGAGCCGTATAAAAAGAATTCAGGCCACTGAAAACAAGCTGCTACGATGTGCAATAGATGCACCTTGGTTTGTCAGGAATAGACAGATTTATAGGGATCTAAAATGGAAAACCATAACGGAATTCATGAACAGAAAAGCAGAGAAATTATTCGAAACAGCGAAAAACCATCCGAATCAAGAACTCAGGAGACTAGTGGCCTACGACCCAGAGAAAAACAAAGGGAGAATGCGAATTCACCGAAGGAGACCAAGGGATCAATTAAAAAGAGATTAAAATAAGAACAGAAACTCATTGAAAAATCCAATAAAGTGTTATCAAATAGAGGATAAACACATAAATCCCAGAACGATAGTGTGCGAGAAGAAAACCGACTAAGAGATGAACAGTTTATAGGCAAATTCCCGGAACCAATATTCAAGAAGCAGTTAAGGGTTTTTAGTGTGTCTCGAGCTCAAGAGAGTGAGAATCCCAACACTTGTTCCCGCTCGGGAGAGGGTGGTTCGTCTGACATGCAGATTTTCCCCCTGCTACATCAAAAAAAACGATAGTGACTTCTGACTTCTCGCAAGAGAATAGACTGCATGGCAGTTTGGATCAGCATCTGAATCCAAGAATCGAGTTATATTTGAAGAGTACCTTGAAAATACACAAGCATACGCTGGATGCAGGATCAAACGAACAGTAAAGTATCGGAAAGAATTGATTCCAATCTAATTTTACTTCCGCAATAAGGAGTAGATAAGGCGTTGCAGTAACGATCTACTATAAAATTGAAATTGTTTTCGTATTCCGACATCAACTGAAAACCCTTTTCATCGATTGAAATGAAAATCACAACATGATTCACGAGAATTATTCCCATGAGTCCGCATCGTTTTCAGTACTGAAACCCTAAACAATCCAACAGGAACATTTTTCATCTGAACAATTCACTCCCACTGGAATTTTCGAACTCCGTCCGCATTCAGAACAGAAACGACGTCAAACTATCTGAAACATCCAGGTAGACAAAAGGCCACTCACAAACGGAGGGATGAATTGCATCAACCGCAGAGATCCTGAAGCTTATCCATCCTTGTTGAATTCAGATGATTACTGACATCAAAATGAAGATGGTAGTTTCAGCCGAGAAGATTACGAGGATGTATTGATATCTATTTAGCATAGACCAGTTCCATGAATTAAGAGTTTGAGGTTAAAAAAGCAAGCAGAGTTATGCAATAAATTGAAAGAAAGAAGATGTCCACCGAAATTGTGAAAATCGAAAAATTGGAGTATCGAGCCATCATCAAGTACCTGTATTTGAAAGGGTTAAGAGGTAAACAGATTTACAAAGGTATGCCTAATACCCTTGGTGATCAATGTCCTTCGCATGATCGACCACTTCATTCTCGTGAGAAATGGAGGTATCATTACACCCTTGATAAATACCTATTATGCTATTCTCACGACTCATGAATTTCCACCATCAATTCTTTCCCCATCCCCCGCGTTCCCCCAACAATTTCATCATCGATTTCACAATCAATCACCCCTCCGAATATCCATATCTAAATATCTACCCTCCCATCGAGAAATCTCAGGAAGCCTCTTCCCCCAATTCCCTCGTTATCTTGGTTTGGGGAAAACGTGTCCTTCAAATCGGATTGTTCAACGCGTATGCAATCCGAAATGACAGACTCGTTTGCAGCCATTTCGCCTCTCTCATTCGTAATTCATTTTCGTGTCACGTCCATTCTTTCTTGCCGGTTTTCGGGGAAGAACATGCATATGTCGCCGCTTGAATTTCATCCCGGAAACATGAAATAATAGAATGAAATGTCTTCTGTCTACGAATAAAGTTATCCCGTCGGAAAAATAAAAATCTCAACCGCCTGAGATTGTTTGGGGGGGAGGTCAAGAAAACAATGTATTCTCGTAGATATATTGTCAGATAATATGTCGCATATTACTAGAATTGTCCAAGAAATATATTCCAAGAAAACCATGACGAAATAGTTCAAGAAATTGAATCAACCCATGGCCAAGTCTTCATCTTTGAAGCATATATACAGTGCGGTTCACTGGTTTCACTACACTGTACTGATAAGAGACAATGATCACGAAAGCGATCTACAGTTGAGTTCATTCATGACTAGGTCGGCATTATTGGAAGACCAAAGGCCCTCCAGGTCAAAAGCGAGATTTGGATTATTATTAATATCAATACTGAAGGGATTTCTGACGACGAGAGTGATCCTTCACCAAAATCAACAGAGTATTTTTGACGCAGAGATGATTTTCTTAACAGTGCAGTTGGAGAATAAGTTATGTACCTATGATTTATTATTTTTTCCTTAGTTATCTTCTTCGAATCAGTTTGATGAAGGTTGTATTATTCAGTTCTTCTTCCTCGTCTTCTGCTGTGGTTTTTTATTTCAGACATAATTTCGAGATGGGGAGAAATTTGTTATCACTGCACTACTCACGGGGAGACCAGGTTTTTTTACTGAGGTTTATCCCTAAGCTCTCGAATCATACGACGAATTTTATGGTATTCTTACACTAACCTCTGTGGATTATTATACATGTACTATATTGTTTGATAACTAAAAATGTATTTCTGACATTCAAAAGATTAGACACAGGGCGAGTCTTTGACTCGTACAAATATTTTAATATTAGATTCTTGATGTCGAAAGAAACGCCATTTTTTCCAATTCGGCCATTTTACGTTCTCATAATGAGCTGTCAAACCCTTAGAAAAACAAAATTACCCTCAGAATAACTAGCTAAATCTGTGACACTAGGAGACTATATTAAAAAATTCTTAGCCTACTATAGAACCAAACGAAATTTCAATGACAAAATATTTTATTACTCTACATATTCTCCTCTTAATTGAATACAGTTATTACAGAAAAACTGCAACGTCTCTAGACCTTTCAAAAAAATGTTTCTTCTTGCTCTGCAAACCAGTCCTCCACAGCTTTTATTTTCTCCTCGTTGGAAGAAAATTTACGACCTTTTAAACTTTTTTACAGTTCAGGAAAGAGATGATAGTCGGATGGAGCCAAATCTGGTGAATAAGGGGGGTGTTTTCTAGTAATTCAAACCCTAAATCACGAATATTTTGCATGGCAACGTGAGATTTGTGTGCAGGGGCGTTGTCCTGCAAAATCAAAACAACTTTGGATAGCTTTCCGCGTCTTGCCTCTTCAATTTTTTTTCGTAGAGTGGTCAGTAAAGTCGAATAGTAATCTCCGGTTATTATTCTACCCTTATCCAAAACATCAATCATGATTACTCCATGGCAATCCCAAAAAACTGATGCAAGAACTTTTCCTGCAGATTTTAGGTCTTGGAGAACCAGAGTGTCGCCATTCCATCGATTGTCACTTTGTTTCTGGATCGTAGAAACGAACCCAAGTCTCATCCATAGTAACAATTCGGTTTAAGAAGTCTACATCGTTTTCAAATCGAGCACAGTTCGAACGCGATGCTCCTACCCTTGCACACTTTTGGTCGACATTCTAACATTTGGGGATCCATTTGGCAGCAATTTTTTCATATCCAAATTGACGTGAACCATATGATGATTGCGTTCGTATGAAATATACAGTGCCTCAGATATCTGTGTTAGTCCAATAGGACGGTCTGATAAAATGTCATGAACTACATCGATATTTTCGGGGACTGACACAGAAACTGGCCTTCCCGATCGGCCATCATCTTCATTGGAAAATACACCTCTTTTGAAGCTTGCAGTCCAATTTTTTTCACGGTCGTATACGAAGGACATTGATCACCAAGGGTATTAAGCATATCTTCGTAAATCTGCTTAACTCTTAATCACGACTTTTTGCATGGCAACATGAGATTTGCGTGCAGGGGCGTTGTCCAGCAAAAACAAAACAGCTTTGGATAGCTTTCCGCGTCTTTCCTCTTTAATTAATTTTTTTCCGTAGAGTGGTCGGTAAAATCGAATAGTATCTCAGTAAAATCTCCGGTTATTGTTCTACCCTTAAAAAATCAATCATGATTACTTCATGGCAATCCCAAAAAACTGCAAGCAAGAACTTTTCCACCAGATTTTTGGACACTAAACGTCTTAGTAGTAGAACTAAAAATAACATTTTTTATGATTTTTTAATAGCCTGTATCTTTTAAACCGAGCCGATTAGGAAAAAAGGTAACGGAAAAAAGTGTTTCTTTTGACCTCAAGAATCTACTGGTAAAATATTCGTACGAGTCAAAGTTGTCAGTCGTATAGTCATTTAGCAATTTCACTCGAATTGAACATCTCTTTCTATAAGAGCGATCCAATTATTTCTGGGTCCGGTATACAAGCTTTTCTTTCAAAAACAGGAAGAGTAAAGATCGTAGAAAAAAGAAAGTATGTAGACAATATTGATTTGTCAAATATTTACCTTATCTAATATTCCACTTAAAAAAAGGTGGAGGACAAAGTTTCCCACCTGATCCCTTCCCAAAATTCTCGATAGGTTGCATTCCTTCAGGAGGGGCGATTTTGGAAGTAAACTCATTCCAGAAATTGTTTCCCTGGCAAGCTGTCATCCGAAAATTCTCCAGGAGGAGACGAACACCTAAGTGGAGTGAAAAAAATCCCCATCAGTCATACCGTGGCACTCAATAAAGGAGAACTCCAAAGTGCCACTTTCTAAAGAATCGAGGCATACAGATCCCTGCGAAGCACCACCAAACTCTCGGTCATAAGACGGGGAGAGTAAACTTCTGTTCGGGAAGTTCAACAAAGCGGCATTTCAACTCGAATAATTCGGTTTTTCGTTGTGAATGCTACTTTTTCTGGGAGGCCTCGGCTCGGGGATGTTTACCGGCGAAGGTCCGAGGGGACCAGCCTGCCGAACGGGGGGGGATTCCCCGTTCAGAAGGCTATTAGCAGCCTTGTTGCTCCAATACAAATGGGGACGCAATGGATGTTTACTCTTGGGCATATTCTGAAGGGTTCATTCGGATGTTTTATTCATTCCTGGAAAACATGACAAATGACGCTCGATTTTCGAGTGGCTGTTCCCTCGGGTATTGTCTTCGTAGCTCGGGTTTTTCTTGCGAGGCTTATTGGAGTTGTCCTCGCGAATTTCAGTATCAAATCTTGAGTTTTAGTTCCCGTAGCTGGAAGCGAACGGTGATTGTGAAGCGAAGTTGAAATGAGAAGTAATCCTGTAGTAATGAGGAGGAATATTCGAGGAAATATGGGTAAAAGTGGATGTGTAATAGCTCTGTTACATCTGAGTAGAATTCTCCATTATACCACCAAGAACTAACTTCATATACTGACATAGAAACACAATACCATACAATCAAACTTTAAATTTTTCCCTCTTTTCCTACTGTTCGATTTGTACCAAATTTGGATCCATTACGTACCTGAAGTGCATAGACCCATATAGACAAAAAAAGTATAATGAATTTATTATACTGGTTATTCTGTGTTCTATGTAAAAACTCCATTTCAAGTGTCTGATGATGAAAGTACGAGGATATATTGAAAAATTCTCAACCTACTATAGAATCAAACAAAATTTCAAAGTCAAAATATTTTAGTACTCAACATATTCTCCTCTTAATTGGATACATTTATTACAGCGATCCTGCAACGTCCCTAGACCTTTCAAAAATAATGTTTCTTCTTGCTCTGCAAACCAGACCTCCACAGCATTATTACCTCCTCGTTGGAAGAAAAATATACGACCTTTTAAACGTTTTTTCAGTTGAGGAAAGAGATGATAGTCGGATGGAGCCAAACCTGATGAATAAGGGGGTGTTCCAGTAATTCAAACCCTAAATCACGAATTTTTTGCATGGCAACATGGGATTTGAGTGCAGGGGCGTTGTCCTGTAAAAACAAAACCCCTTTGGATAGCTTTCCGCGTCTTTTCTCTTCAGTAGTCAGTGGTCAGTAATGTCGACTAGTAATCTCCGGTTATTGTTTTACCCTTATCCAAAAAAAAATCAATCATTATTAATTCATGGCAATCCAAAAAAACTGAAGCAAGAACTTTTTCAGCAGATTCTTGGACACGAAACTTCTAAGGTCTTGGAGAACCAGAGTGTCGCCATTCCATCGATTGTTGCTCTATTTCTGGACCGTAGAAATGTATCCAAGTCGCATCCATTCAAACAATTCGGTTTAAGAAGTCCACAAATCCAGCACAAATCGAGCACAGATCGAACGCGATGCTTCTACCCTTGCACGATCTTGGTCAACATTCAAAAATTTGGGGATCCATTTTGCAGCAATTTTCCTCACGTCCAAATTGACGTGAACTATATGATGAACGCATTCGTATGAAATATTCAGTGCCTCAGATATCTGTTTTAGCCCAATTCGACGGCCTGATAAAATCATGTCATGAACTGCATCGATATTTTCGGGGACTGACACAGAAACTGGCCTTCCCGATCGGTCACCATCTTCAATGAAAAATTTACCTCTTTTGAAGCTTGCAGTCCAATTTTTCACGGTCGCATACGAAGGACATTGATCATCAAGGGTATTAAGCATATCTTTCCATTTTTTACAATTTCGGTATACATCCTTCTTTTAGGCTGTATTCGGGTTCGGCTTTCTGACGGTCTCGGACTGTCCGAAAGCCGAACCCGAATACAGCTTTAATTTATTGCGTAGGGGGTTCTGAAGGGAAGGAAAACAGGGACTAACCTTTCTTTCATACAGGTTTTGTGGTTATCACCTCGCTGATACAGAAGACACAAGGCACTCCACTCAAAGTTGCTGAATATCACTGTGGTTTAAGATGGTTCCAATAGAAATGACAAATGGTGAGATAAATGCGGCAATATTGCAGAGGATTACCTTAGTTTCACGAGAAAACCATCAGCGCGTCCGACAATGGTCCTATTATTATTATTATTATGAGTGACAGACGGACAATTTGTTTTCTGTTCGCTAGGCGTCGCCACCAACTAGGACAAAATCCACCTGATAAACCTGAGTCAGGCAACCTAACATGTTCACGATGTCACATAAAGGTTATCCTTTATTTCCTTGAAAATTTGGTCAGCAAAATCTTCAAGCAAAAGGGTTTCATATGCTTCTTCTTCTTCTTCCACATATCATAGGCCTTAGGCCTGTGCCTTCCAACTCTCAGTTCTCTTGAGACATTGATGACCACGAATCCATCCATCTCTTTGGGGGTCTTCCTAAGGGGCGTCGTGTCCGTGGTGTACCATCCCTAGCGATTTTTGCTAGTCTTCCCGTAGTCATCCTGTCCACGTGATCATTCCAAGCTCTTCTACGCTTACGTCCCCACCTGACAATGTCTTCTACTTGACATTCGTGCCTTATGTCAGTGTTTCTTTTCCTATCTCTTAGTGTGTAGCCTGAGATGTTTCTTAGTATTTTCATTTCAGTTGTTCGAATGATATTTTTAGTTTTTTTGTTGTCAGCTCTTGTTTCTATAGCGTATGTTAATACCGGTCTAACACAAGTTTTGTATATCCTTACTTTAGCCTTTTTTGGCTTCATATGCGAAAGTTAAAAGTAGAGTGGTTTTTATTGGATTCATTCTCAACCACAAGAAACCTTTGCTTATTGAATTCGGATGCTACTCACAAGTTGTTGTTAAAAAAAGTCGTAGAAAATCGATGAAGAAGAAATGGACCTAAACAAACTGTTCCCCAATCATCGAAGGAATACGAGAAGATTGAATTCGATCCCTTCTCATCACAGCACCAAGAAGTCAAATTTGCTGTGGTTCCAATTACCCAAAACCCTTGTATTTATATTCCATCTGGAATAGATGAGGAGGACAAAGAAAAGGGAGTGAAATGTGATTGAGGGTGATTTTACACCATCTTTCGTATCCCAGTATCTCGTGCTACATCCTAATTAACGAAGAGGGTTTTTCTTTGGGGGGAAACTCCGTTAGCGAGGAAGATGAAAAATTCCCAGCTCAAATTGTGGCGTAATTAGATATTGACGTTCATTTTTCCACGAGGCAGCGATGAAGTTTTTAAGCGATTCAGAATTTTCTCAACGCGATTCATTATTCAACCAATTTCCATGAGGATGATGTGGAGCAGTTTTCTTGAAACTAGGGCAGTATTTCAGTTGGGATTTGGCTCGATACATGTGATCTTGCAGGGTGAATCCTCCTCAATAAGAGCCACACAATAATCTGCACATTAATCTTGCTCATCATAGCAGCTTGATGTCTGTTGCCTGGATTCTTGTAATAGGTCAGTCAGGAGAGGGTGTTATTTTCTTCAATTTTGTCTCTTTCGACATGTGGCTCTGTCTAGCTGTAGGTGGGAAAGAGTCTTACTCATCGCTGCCTTGCTTTTGTCGATTACACTCTTAGAAAAGATTTTACCTGAATCCTAGTGCGGCTTTCGACCAAATCAAGGTACGGTGGAGCTAATTTTCACACTGCGACGGCTGCAAGAGAAGGCCCGTGAACAATAATCAAGGATCTATAAAGCCTTCATCGGTAGCAAGTAAGGCCTTCGACTCGGTGAATCAGAGAGCGCTATGGAAAATCATGGCCCGCCTTGGAGTACCCGAAAAATTCTTAGCAGTATGTAAAAGCCTGCATACCAACAACACCGCTAGAATACAGCATAATGGCTCTACAACCGACCATTTCTTAACCAACTCTGGAATAAAACAAGGCTGCGTGTTAGCGCCTTTACTGTTCAATATTTTCGCCATAGCTGTCTCGATAATTGCTGACATGAGTATGCCTGTAAGAGGTGTTGGAATAAGATTCAGATTTGATGGAGGCCTATTTAACCTGAAGCGCCTCAGAGCAAAAACTCGTTCAAAGTTTATCACGGAACTTCAATATGCACGACGACTGCGCACTTATCGCTAGCAGACCAGAGGATCTACAGATAATGCTGGACACCTATAAATATACATACGAAGCTTTAGGCCGTAGACTCAATATCGACAAAACCAAAATCCTGTTAAGTCCCCCAGAAAGCCTGCAAACACATATCAGCCTGCAGAACAGGTCGAGCAGTTCAAATACTTGGGAAGCTTCATAAATACTAGGGCTAACCTAGACACGGAAATACACAACCGTATAAATTCGGCATCACGGGCATTCTGGAAGCTAAAGGACAGAGTATTTCAAAATCACGACCTCATTCAGAAGACCAGCTGTTTACAAAGCAGTCATCCTCCCAACGCTTCTTTACGGAAGCGAAAGCTGGACGCCCTACAGGCGTCATATCAAACAGCTTGAACAAACGCAACAACGTCATCTAAGACAGATAATGCACATCAGATGGTTCCACAAAGTTTCGAATGCAGAAGTCTTGCAACGCGCGAGTTGTACAACAGTTGAGACTCAAGTAACGAGGGCCCGACTCAGATGGAGAGGCCACATTCTGAGGATGCAAAACACAAGACTCCCCAAAATAGCTCGGTATGGCAGAGGGAACCCGAAACCAGGAGGCCAGTATAAGCGGTTTAAGGATACACTACATCAATCCCTAAAATCAATTAATGCCAATCATAACTGGGTACAACTAGCGTTAGACAGGTCACAGTGGAGATCTATGGTGCACAGTTATAATGGAGACTCGAGAAGAATTAAGCGGCGGTCAGATCTGGTTGGTGACTATCCATGCCCGGAGTGTGGAAGGATCTCTAGGTCACGGTTGGATCTCTTCTCTTGATTTTGTCGATAGCTTGCTTGCTAACGCTTTTCCATGTAAATTCATCGTGTAGAGTGGTTCCTTAATATTTTGTTCAATTTTTCCACTCAATTTCTCGATCAATTTTGAGACTAAGAACTGAAGAGGCCAAAACACTTGCCAGGAAAGCTACTAAAACTGATTTCATTGGCCCGTAACCTTTTTGTGGTATAGTAAAATGTATCTGTCTTTCAAGAGAAGGAAAAAGCTGTTAGAGAATTTCTCTGGAAAAACCTTCCGAGACTGTAACGCTCCAAAACAAAGTTCGAAATACTTCGTAAGTTCTTCAGTATGATCTCGACGAAATGGATGCTGTTCACGTTCAGCCTATACAACGAATAATGAATTAAAGGGTGAATTGATTAAATTACTCTTGGGGAATATATCACATTTTCATCACTGAATGAATCAGGCCGTTCCTGAGTGGATGAAATGTCAGTGTATATAATACGTTGGATTGGAGTGATGGAGAATACAAGAAAAGCCACCGCAACATTGAAATATCGCGCAATTTGTTAGGAGCCGTCTCCCCGGGTCGCGCTGATGAAAATGTACTGAAAATACCAGAAAACATCATTGCTGCCACAGGGACCAACCGTCGCCCGCGTAAAAACGAAGAAGTCTCAATTTATCAATCCGGCAAAAAGCCGATATACAAAATCGGCTAATTCAAATTTGGGTCGATGCCGCAAAAACACGCCCGTCGCCACTTCGAATGATAGAGATTGATCGTGAGTCGGTGGACCAGCAAGACACATCTGAGAAATCTGACATATGAGGCGGAAGGAAATGAGGTTGGACCAGCTCAATCATTTATAGCTCGGCCGGCTGTCTCGTACACGGTCGAACTTGGAATTAAATCGAATTTTCAATGAATAACTGAAAGCTCGAGATCAGGGTAGCGGGTCGCCATTGGAATGATTATCTTCCCGTCTATTTTGGCGTGGCCTTCGAGTGATCTCTCTTCAACGTCTCGACGAAGCCAGATATAGAAATGATGAAATGTACTAATGAATTCCCAGGCAAAGGGATGGATCAACTGTGATATCTTCAGTAGCGACTGTCATGTTCATCATTGCTGTATCCTGTTACCGAGAATAAATCTACAAAAACTATGGGTGCGATCAAGCTTGTAATTTCTTATTTTGTGTACCCTTCTGTGACTGAAGACTCAACCGTGACCTACAAATTTTTCCACACTCCGGACATGGATAGTCACCAACCAGATCTGGCCGCAGCTGTATTCCAAAGACCTCCACTGTGACCTGTCTAACGCTAGTTGTTCCCAGTTATGATTGGCATTAACTGATTTTAGGGATTTATGCAGTATATCCTTAAACCGCTTATACTGACCTCCTGGTTTCCAAGCTCCCTCTGTGAATTCGCCATACAGAGCTATTTTGGGGAGTCTTGTGTCTTGCATCCTCAGAATGTGGCTCAATCTGAGTCGAACCCTAGTTACTTGAGTTTCAATTGTTATACAACTTGCGCGCTGCAAGACTACTCCATTTGAAACTCTATGGAACCATCTGATGTGCATTAATTGTCTTAGATGACGTGGTTCAAGCTGTAGGGCGTCCATCTTTCACTTCCGTAAAGAAGCGTTGGGAGGACCACTGCTTTGTATACAGCTGTCTTGGTCTTCAGATTGAGGTCGTGATTTTGAAACACTCTGTCCTTCAGCTTCCAGAATGCCCATGATGCCGAATTGATACGGTTCTGTATTTCTTGTAGAGGTTAGCCCTAGTGTTTATGGAGCTTACCAAGTATTTGAACTGCTCGACCTGTTCCAGAGTTTCATCTTCCAGGCTGACATCTGTTTGAAGGCTTTCTGGCGGACTTATCAGGATTTTGGTTGTGTCAAAATTGAATCGCAGGCCGAAAGCTTCGTTTATATGTTTATAGGTGACCAACATTATCTGTAGATCCTCTGAGCTGCTAGCGATAAGTGCGCAGTAGTCTGCATATTGAAGTTTAGTGATAAACTTTGTACTAAGGCGCTTCAGGTTGAACAGGCCTCTTACAGGCATACTCATGTCAGCCATTATCGAGACAGCTATGGCTAAAATATTGAACAGTAAAAGCGCTTACACGCAGCCTTGTTTTATTCTAGAGTTGGTTAAGAAATGGTCGGTTGTAGAGCCATTATGCTGTATTCTAGCGGTGTTGTTGGTATTGAGGCTTTTACACACTGGTAAGAATTTTTCGGGTACTCCAAGGCGTCCCATGATTTTCCACAGCGCCTTCAGAAACTCTCAACCATGATAACGTGTTTTCGTAAAGTGACCAGTTGGAAACCCAAAAGAGATCGTGAAAGGAGAAGAATCAAAAGAACAGTTTTGTCTCTACCACTTGAGAGACCGCATTTAAAACGATCACCTCCTTAATGTTACGTTTTCCTTGCCACTGTGTGTACACGAAGAAAGCCTCACTCCATGAAGGGTTGAGACACATCCGACCATTTCTGTAGACTACACGCATTACAAGCGGATCCCTGCCGCCATAATCCTCATCGAAGGACCAATGTGCTGACCGAAACAGCTCCGCTAATAGCCTACAGATCCGTCAGCATCGAATTTAAGTTCCGGCTGCTAATGAACTTCTATCAAAGGTTTTGTCAAATATAAACCCACATTGTCATCCAACCTTGCCCATTCAACATCGGGAATATAGTCGGAATCCCTATCATCGTGATTAATTATCTATCTGGATTTCACGTAGGAAACGGGAATACAATCGAAAAGACAGACCGACGGAAAATACACGAGGATACTTTGAACCCTAGATCATATTTTTTCACGCTCTAATACTGGGTATTCTTTTTGGGCCGTTCGTGATTTGACATTCTATACTGCGCAAAAAAATTAACGCACATTCTGAAAATGTCAATTTTAATGAAAGTTAACTCTACATTGACTTTATAACTTATTTTTTATGTTCTCTCGGGAAGGTTTTGAACGAAACAAGACGCATTAAATGGAAGAAAAATTCAGGATTTCACCGAATCTTATGTGAAAGAAGAGAAATGAACAATTCTCAAAATACTGAAATGCTGATAAGTGATTAAATACTTGGTATTTCCACCCCTTGCGTTAATTACAGCTCGGCAACGACGGTTCATACTCAAAATGAGTGATCTTGAAATGTTCTGATCTAATCCTTCCCAGATTTCTCCGAGTTGGATTCCTAATTCGTTAAGAGTAGCTGGATGATTTTCTGAACTTCTCAGCCTTCTATTGAGGTTGTCCCAAACCTGCTCAATCGGATTGAGATCTGGACTTCTTGCTGGCCATTCAATTTGAGCGACTTCAACCTCTTCAAGGTACTCCTGAACGATGCACGCACGATGGTGTCTGGCATTATCGTCCATAAAAATGAAATGTTCACCAAAGTATGGGGCAAATGGCACTACATTTCTTCAAGAATGTTCCTTATATACTTATCAGCATTCATAGCTCCATTATCAACGACCACTAGTTCTATGCGAGCAGTCAAAGATATTCCACCCCATACCATAATCGATCCTCCCCCGAAACCAGTAGTATTCAGGAAATTGCACTGAGCATATCTTTCATGTGGACATGTGGACGTCTGTATACAAGGAACGTCAATCACAATGGTAGAGGCAGAATCTAGACTCATCTGTGGAGAGAACTCTTTCCCAATCGGCCTCTTCCCAATGGATATGTTCTCTCGCAAAATCCAAACGCGCCCTTCGATGGGCTGGGGTAAGAGCTGGGCCTCTTGCCGCGACACGAGCCCTTAAATCATATTCTCTGAGGCGATTTCTTATTGTCTGAGTGCTAATTTGCACCTCCTGAGTTTGCTCAAGCTGAATTTGAAGGAGGCGAGCGGTTGTGTGCAAACCGTTGTCTCAACGAAGAAACTCTCAAGTAACGTTCTTGAATGACAGTTGTTACCCGTGGTCTACCCTGTCCTGGTCTTCGGACATTCATACCTGTATCCCTGAATCGCTGCAAACATTCTGAACACACTTGTATGGGAAACTCCAAACCTTTCTGCAATTCTTTTGTATGTCCACCCTTCTTCTCGCAAAACTACTGCTTGGGCACATTCCTCTTGGGTCAAATTGCGTGTTTCGCGTTGCATAGCGATCGAGTGTAAAAAATCAAACGAAAGAAAAACTATTGATCACTAGAATTGATCGAGAACAACTGATTTTAGAATGGAGCCAATACATTCAAAATCTGATTATATCATCTTTTTTTATTCCTGCTGGGAAAAAACATCTGTATTGAAGAAAACCGTTGAAAGTGGATAAAATATGCATGCATAATTCTGGTAAAAATAATTATCATTGAGAACACCTTCAGTTGTAGAATAAATTTGAGATTTCCATAATGTGCGTTAATTTTTTTGCGCAGTGTATTTTTATAATTTTATTTTTACCCTATCCGATAGATTTCAAGGTGTCATAAGGACACTTCTCCATTTGTTCTTGGTCTTGGTTGATAACTTATCTGATTTCATCAGACTAACTTCAGTGCTTACTGAAAAAAATTTTAATTTAAGGTGAAATAGTGTATGAAAGAGGATCGGATGTAGGTTGAAAAGAGAGACACTCTCATATGCGATCCTCCGAAAACTTTTCAAATGTAATTAATCATTCTCTTGTCGCACTCTGGGGCTAATTAAATATGGTGGAATGTTGGGAAAGTTTGGACAACCTTAGAGATGAGCTTATTCATCGTTGCACAGGCATGTGACCACGGTTTCTCCTAGGAAAACTCCGTGTTTAAATGAATCATGATCGCTTAGGGTAAATTACGGAATTATGAAGTTAATTCTATAAATATAACTGAGTAGTATAACTTTCAATTATAATGAATCCTGAGTGAACAACAAAATTCCCTTATCGCCAACGAATAACAATCATTTGGCGATTGTATAGAGAGGAACATCAAATAGGGTTTTTTTTTCATTTCCGGTTATCCTACAGAATCTAATCATGACTTCTTTTGTTGGGTTCAACATGCTCTGAATCGATAGGACCACCGTAAGGACGTGATAGAGATCCGGCATTATCCTTACCTTTTTTGCTTCCCTGCCTCATTAACGTTTTTATGGACTCTCGAAGAATCGACTTATCTCGATCTGAAGCTGGAATTCCTGAGTTTATCGCTGATATCAGAAATTTTCCTTTTTCCTTGGAGGTTGAGTGCGAACCAGCAATAATCATCATGCAATATTTCTTTCCCCCTTCGAATTGCTGCGGTTCCAGTAGTGATTTTGAGGGGGCATAATTTCCCATTTGAAATTCTGTAAGGTGTTTGTTGATATGAAATAAATAGGAATAATATAATTGTAAGTAAACACGATAAGCGAGCGCGGGTAACAGACGAAATTCTTCTGAACCAAAAATTTTTTCTTTTTTGAACGATATCAACCCAGGTCATTTTTTTGGCTAATTCGAGGTCGTAGATTACTAATATGAAATTATATTTTTGTAGGTTCAGTACTTTGGAAAAAAAATTACTTTTAGTGGAAAATTTCGAAAAAATCTGTCAACTTTGATGAGCTGTAGCAGCCAGAAAAGAGGTATTGGACATAAGCTGATTTTTTTGGTGATAGATTGGTTCTTTGCAAATAGGAAAAACTATTTTTCATTCATCTTTCGCGGACCGTTCATATTTTCTGATTTTTTCCGCGAAGGTCCAAAATTTCCCATTTTCCATCGGCCATCACTTTAAAACTAATCCTTTCAACAAAATTCTGTATGCATATTCGTAATATACGCCTTCGATTTAGTGAATACTCGAATTTTGGTGGAAATCGGAGAGATTGAAAATTTTTCAAATTTTTCCATACATATGCATGGAAAAAATTGCGATTTTTCGAAAAATATTTTTGGTCTCCGATCGAAACCAAATTTATACTGTTTATTAATTCGAGGGCGTTGAACACGAATATGCAACCAGATATTTTTGAAAAAATTTATTTCAGAAGTTATGGTCGATGGAGATTTTGGACCTTCGCGGAAAAAATCATAAAATCTGAACTGTTCTAGATAGATGAATGAGGAGTGGTTTTTTCCATTTGCAAAAAATCAGTCTATCAGCGAAAAAATCAGCATGTGTCCAGTGCTTCTTTTTTGGCTGCTACAGCTTCTCAAAGTTGACCAATTCTTTCGAAATTTTGCACTAACAGTGATTTATTTCCCAAGATACTGATCCTACAAAAAATGTCATTGCATATTCGTGATTTACGACCTCGATTTAGCAGATACTCCAATTTGATAGCTTCTAAATCTTCCCTTATATAAACTCCAACAGCATCGCTTGTATTGTTGGCAGTCGATATATTCCTCACGTCGCATCTCTATTCAGAGAGAGCCTTATCACGCCAATCCTAGGTTCAAGGCTTACGTCGAATATAAAAGCGGTCGCCATTGTTTTCATCTCTATGAATTTTTCAAGCGTCTACATTGTGGACACATTTTGTTTTACTATATGGACCTATAAAATTTTCATGGCATTCACTTCCAACTGTTTGGTGGCAATACCAGAAAATATCGAGAGAACTTCACACTTTTCAGTTTCAATACCTGTATTTTATGGCTAGGAGGCGATGGAAACAGTGGAAACGTATAAACTCGAATGCCGAATAATTCAGTAACAATTTATCGAAAACCTTCCAGATATGGTGGATAAACTAGTGCTATTACTAGATATAAAACAGTTTTTCATATGTTGCAACACCTTTGTTATATTCATTGTTAATTTGGTCCATAGCAGTACGCATTTCTTTCAATAGATGGATGATATTATGCTTTTTGGGGCAAATGACAGTGAAAAACGTCTTTACAAAAAAAACCTGTCTTATTTTGTATCCACTCAGTCAAATTCTGCCAAAGCATGTCCGAATGCTGCAAGCTCAACTCCAGGAACAAACTGAAAAGAACAAATTAGCACCTATTCTTGTTTAAGCGAGTATATTTTGATGCTCGTCATTTCAAACATCGTATGCTGTTCGGAACTGACGAATCCAAAGTATGCTTTGTACATTACTCGACTTTCCCAAACTTTCGAACCTACGCCATTACGCCAATGGCGATATAAAAACTTCGATAAACAAAATTCGAGTTGGAAAGCAATTCTCGGAGTATTTTTTCCTCGTGCCGGGGAAACTTCAAGTTCTCCATAACTTTGTAGTGTGTATTATTCCGATTCAATTGTTGGTTTGCCACTCCCTCTCGATGAATTTATGATAACAAGGGAAATACCGGCGTAGTATTCGAAACTGCGAATATGCTCGAAGAAATAGTCCCCCAATATCGAATATTTATAGCTTTTGTGAAATGAAGCCTGAATTCCTCCAGCGTTTTCGTGTGAAATATTCGGATATACTTGCCTTTATCTCATTTTCTCGAGGCTTTCCTTCTTGATTTTCTTCATTGACAGTCTAGTCTGGCTCCGAGGAATAAGCCGGTATATTGAATTTAGTTTATCCTTTTTCTCGTGGTGTGTGTCACAATGTAGAGTTCACTCTAACAGTTTTTCGGGGGGAATAAATGGTTTAACTGACGGTGTGTGAATTGGTGCTGTATATTTTATATTTTTACAGTGGGTTTAGTCGACAGAATAACCTACCATGAAGGGAGGCATAATTGATGTTCATAAAATCAAAAATATAATATAAAAAATCAATATTCGAAGTTGAGTACTCAGAAACTACTTCACCCTTCGAAGGAAAACCTTTTTAATCAACTGTTGTACGACAAGCGTGTATAAACTCATAAATAAACAATAGCTGTTTTTCGTTTTTCCATATGGACATATAAAGGAGTGCAGGCTTATCCTCCTGCATTTATTATTGAATGCAGCTTCATCAAAAACTACAACTGAGAGATTTCTGTATGTTATAAGCCAATTTATGCATACATTTATGTAAAACATTAATATTGTCATCAATAAACTGGTCTAATTCAGATGCATACCACCTGCTGATATAAATATCATCAAGTGTTACGATCTGAATTGAACTAGCCAATTCGCCATCGTCAGGGTCCTAAACAGAGTACGCTCCACCGAAGAAAAGCAGATGCTGATCATGGTTTCGGTCCTCATCCGATCATTGACCTCATCAGAGCAACATAGCTTCTTCTCCGATGGAATAGCGTTTGGAATTGAAGAACTCTTATTCAATACTGGTACGTGCTATTGAGTACTATCCAGGAACACAGAACGCCACCCAGTATGAAAAGATATCTGATTCAATCCCCTCCAGATAGAAACCAGACGAAGACAATGGCATTTGTCCCATATCTCCTCTGATTCTGATCTGAATTAAATCAGTTTATTATATCTATTGCCTTTAGGCGTGATCTTTTCGATTATTGTCATCCATTTTCTCAAATCTTGGTGTATTTCTTGCATTTGCAAAATCAGAAATGGTAGAGTCAATGATTTGACAAATATCGCCAAGTCCTTCGTTCACCATGGGTATAATTCCATTTTGGAAAAAACGCGTTCCTGAAAAATCTGAGTAGACCTAACTGATGATTCTTTCATCCAGTTCCAGGATGGAACCTCATACACACATCTGTCGAAGCAGATGTGAAGAAAGGGTTCTTAGGGAGTCAATACGATTGAAATAGGGATGATCGATTAAGAGGTATACAGACAGGTACGCCATCTATCACCAGGTAGTCGGATTCGCTAGCTAGGCCTCACGTACCATATACAGATCACTGACAAATGCATATGAACGCCATGGATAATTCGCAAATCAACCTTTGGAAGTTGAAAAACATATAGCATCAAACATTAATTTACCCAAATTCTTAATAGTGTCAAAACTCGCATGCTTTTTGTTGCAGGTCCAGACAGTAAAGTCTCCGATATCGACGGCCAACCCTACACAACCATCCTCTACGGAAACGGACCTGGCTTCGCCATTCCCCGAATAGTACCGATGAACACCACCACCGCCACCGAGGACAAGAACCAAGTGCATGGCTCGGCAGTGCCTCGCCAGTGGGGCACGCACGGAGGAGAGGACGTACCTGTCTACGCCCTGGGACCCCTAGCCACCATTTTGTTCACCGGAACCTTCGACCAGAGCTACATCCCCCACGCCATAGCCTACAGCGCCTGTCTGGGGGAGCACCGGTTGAGATGCCAAGGTCTAGACAACTATACAGCCCCCCAAATACCTACCTGCGTCGGTCCGGACCTGTCCAACGTACCGGGAGTGGGGGGTAGTGCCAGTGGCAGCGGAGCACCGGTGGTCGTTGCCAGTAGTGTTAAGGCGGACGACAGTGGTTCGCGGACGAAATCGGGTGCTGCAGACATTTTCTCGTTGGTCTTTCACCTTCTATGTTTGTCTATCGGATTGAACTTCGCTGTGACGTAATAAATTCGCGTACACTAGCCGGGGTTTCGACGCCGTGATTTATGGAGGATGAAGTAGGTTGGATTTGACGTTCGGAATGATTTATTTTGGGGTTAGTGAGATCCCTGTAGCTGTTTCTGATTGTGGCTCGAAAAAAATCGTTCACATTCGAAAAATTCAATTATTTTGGGAATCAATGAGTCCAGGGATTTGCCTACACTGACAGATCTATCTTGACGGTGGATTCCTTGTCTATCCCTGACAGGAACACAGATTTTGATATCTTCTTCTATCGAATGAACTTTCTGACATTGTTTATCAGTTTTTTAATACATACTGTTAGAACGATCATAATATCATCATTTGTTCGATGCATACACTGGATTATATGTATACAGTCGAGAGAAGAAAGCTCTGGCCAGTGTATTGTACACTCTGTTCGATGCTTCCTTATGTCATGCTTCATAATATTCCAGACATTTCAGGACCGTGTTCCAAAATATTCTGAAGCTGAAATACCTAAACGTATTTGTTTTCATACATTCATGCATTGCTGTATCCCGTTACCGGCAATAAATCCACAAAAAGACAAAAAAACTTAAAGGTGCGAGCAGACTAGGGCTAATTGCGACTGTGTGCCCTCCGGTGACTGAAGAGACCCAACCGTGACCTGCAGATCCTTCCACACTCAGGGCATGGATAGTCCCAACCAGATCTGGTCGCCGCTGTATTCTTCTCGAGTCTCCATTATAACTGTTTACCAAAGGCCTCCACTGTAACCTGTCCAACGCTAGTTGTTCCCAGTTATGATTGGCATTAACTGATTTTAGGGATTGATGGAGTGATGCTCGACCTGTTCTAGAGTTTCATTCTCCAGGCTGATATCTGTTTGAAGGCTTTCTGGCGGACTCACCAGAATTTTGGTTTTGTCGATATTGAGTCTAAGGCCTAAAGCTTCGTATATATGTTTATAGGTGTCCAGCATTATCTGAACATCCTCTGGGCTGCTTGTTATAAGTGCGCAGTCGTCTGCGTATTTGTTTCGAATTGAACTGGACATCCTCTATTCGTAGTTTCTGTTTGTCAGTTCACTCGTGAAACACCCTGTAAAGTTCCTTCCACTTCAGCATTTGACCATAAATTCAGCATCTATTGAACAGGTACCCAATTTCAATTGTTGGAAGATTCTTGCAAGAATTTTACTCAAATAATGATGATACTTACCTCTCTGACAATGAAGACTAAAGCAACACTACTTGAAAATGTTCAGATACACATTAAAGCCCACTCACATTTATAGCCATTTGAGATGTAATCTCGCTGATTGAAAATGAGAATTAGGACATCTAGGCTCACTTAACCCAATCACATTCCATGTGAAAATCCCGCTCATAGCAAAACAAAAACACTCCCTTTGTATCCGATGTACGTGCCAGCAAATGAAGTTGTTTGTTGTAAAAATCTTACGCATAATTCCAAACTGCCCTATCAAGGTTCATAAAACCTCAAAGCGGTGTTTTCGCTCGACAAATTTAATAAAGCAAACGCAAATGGGATATACTTTTTCACAGGCCATAGTGAGAGTTGTCCTGGTACATTCGAAATTCAGCCAGGGTTATGTCGATCGTTCCACTTCTAGGGGAATTCTCTTCAATTAATTACATGGTCCTGTGAACACCAGACATACTCATTTGCATTTTTCAGCGTGTCCCGGGGTTCATGCATGGCTGCAAAAAACAAATAGGACTGCGTGTTGTGTTGAGTAGCCGCACAGGGACTGTTTTATAAATGAAATAGTTTTTGGGGATTATTTATGAGTGTTCCCAGGGTTATGACGTGAAATAAATAAGTAAAAGGCCTCTTGATGTACGCATATCACAATAACTATGAAGGTTATGCTTGTATAACCTAGCCTGACAGTAGCTTTTGAATTGCTAACATTGGATTTATTGATTTTTCTCATAATCCAATGTCAAGCTATCATTAATATTTCTTTGAACTTTTTGCACACCCACTGTATGTCCGGCACTGTTCTTCTGCGATTTAAAATATCATTTACAGAGTATTTTATATGTCCACAAGGTAGCAGTGACAAGAGTTGATTTGTCTACAGTTCACACAGTAAAATACCTTTGCTGCCAAAGATTCTCAGACATTTTGGATTTCGCCAAATCAGGAACAGCAAAATAACCTTCATATTACTAATTCTTTCAACAATCAATTGTTCTTCTGGTACATACCTTGTGTTTTTTTTCAGGATAACCTCATCGATACCACCGGTGAAAGTGACTTGACTACTTGATGTGTTTACTTGGACTTGAATGTTGACTTTTGAGACTAAAGTGTGATGAAAACTTTTCGAACTCGTTTTGTAAATATGTACCTTCTAACTTTATGTGATCTAAGACTTGTTACTAAATAGGTGGAAGAAAACTGGCTGTATGACCAAATTGTTGAACTGAGTGTTTCTATGCACTGTTAAATGAATGGAAGAATATTGGATAAATAAATTATAGAACACTTCATAT
Source organism: Coccinella septempunctata (assembly GCF_907165205.1). Classification (NCBI taxonomy): domain Eukaryota; kingdom Metazoa; phylum Arthropoda; class Insecta; order Coleoptera; family Coccinellidae; genus Coccinella; species Coccinella septempunctata. Next base: position 28,814,203 of record NC_058194.1, on the reverse strand, counting down.
TGTTTCAGTGACCTGTAGACAGTAAAATCAGTAGATGGAATTAGATTTTAATTCAAGCAGATGTTCGAATCAAATTCACCACAATATTGATTTAAATTTGAAGCATATCTTTCCTCAACGTGTTGCTGTCTGAAAAATGACTATTGTGTTAATTCAAGCCATAATTCTTGTATCAGAACAACTTCGAAACATGAATTCGATTTTCTCTCAACACTGATTAATGATTCTTGGAAAACACTCCAGATAACCATCGCTCTCCGGTTAGATTTCCATCTAATTTGACAACTTGGAGTCCAGAATCAACGGCTCATCGTCGAACATCTGTCACTTCATTAAGATCTAGGAACTTACGTAGTTTGTTGAATAATTGAGACTCGAGATTGTCAGTGAATTAACTGAGTGATGGAATTTAGGCGATCGATGTTAGCTGTCGAGTAATTTTGAGAGTATCGGTTCTATACTAATTGATGAGGAACTTAGACATAATCTCCACAAGGCTGTCTTCATTTTCAACAAGGTGCATCTGAAATATTGGACTCGCAAAATATGTAGGTACATATGTACCACAAAAAACTAGAGGGCTTGATAGTAAATCCAACTTTTCACCACCCTATAGATTATCTGATTGGTTTAATAGGTAATATAAAATGATTCATTCAAATTGATTTTCTGTCTTCGATACATGCTTCTTAAAACATTGGAGCTTTTACTGAAAGTCAATAATTCGAAACTTGGCAAGGAGCACACTTCAAGAGTTTTCAATTATAAATGATGAATCATAATAGTAAGGACCTCAAAATTCTGAAGCCGTACATAGGAGCATTCTCCCCCAATAATTCCAGATTATAATTAATTCTCCAAGAGATGTGCAGCATCGAAATAAATTCGCCAAGAAGAGCGTCATAATGATTTCAGAAATCTCGTTGTAAGGATTCGAGGATAAACGGCAGGAAGCACGAAGAGACGCCATCAAATATTCACATCACATACAACGTATCATTTCGTTACAGAAATTCAGAATACATTCGGGGACTACGTTTCCTACAAGGCTGTAGCAGTGGGAAACGGTAAATCATATTTCTCAATTTGGTATAAATCAAACTGAACGTCCTGCTAGTTTATTTGACGATCATGCTTCCTTGATATTAAGATGTCCTACTAATACTTGTTTATGGAGTCTATTATACGAGACTAGGGAAGTCTTGTCTGGGGATATTTATTCGCAGGAATCTTTCCTGATGTTTATACCTGAATCTCCAACTCAATTTTGGTGATTCATGGGATGAAGTGACAGAAATGAAAATGTATTTCTTTTGTTGCATCAATCTGAAGCTGTGGATGCAACGTTTTCGTAAATTATGACTGTTACACATCGTACTGGTCCAATGTTACTGTTGTCACATGACTGGTGCCCTAGGAATTCGTTTGCAATGTTGTTAACTGTTGGAGATTGGGCATTAAGAACAGGAATCAATATGAGGGACCTAGTCAGCTGGGCTCTTGGAAACTTTGCTGGGGTAAGTGTTGACAAGTAGCAAATCTTGAAAATCTACCTAAGAAGAGTGGACCTAATACTACCATTTCCCCTAGATCCTTATAATCCCCAAGTAGGTTCTACCACAATTCTCGAATGAATACCTAATAAATCCAGTTACTTTTGGATGAAGCTCATAATTACGATACTGAAGAATGATAACGCCTAAATGGCAATCCTTATTATCTTATAATTACGTAGGTACTTATTTTTTAGACAGTGGTAATTCCTCGTAAAGGTCAGGAAGGAATAAAACCTTAGACTTTCTTTTGTCTAAGAATAAAACAGTCAATGAACACTGCACTTTCAACCATTTTTTTTTTTTGGTGTAGCAGGGGGAAAAACTGCAAGTCAGACGAATCACCCTCTCCTGAGGGGGAACAAGTGTGGGGTTTCTCACTCTCCTGAGCACGAGACCCACTAAAAACCCTTAACTGCTTCTTGAATTTTGGTTCCGGGCATTTGCCTATAAACCGTTCATCTCTTAGTCGGTTTTCTTCTCGCACACTATAGTGCTGGGATTTATGTGTTTATCCTCTATTGGATTAACACTTTATTGAATTTTCCAATAAGTTTCTGTTGTTATTTTAATCTCTTTTTAATTGATCTCTTGGTCTCCTTCGGTAAATTCGCATTCTCCTTTTGTCTTCCTCTGGGTCGTTGTCCACTAGTCTCCCGAGTTCTTGATTCGGATGGTTTATCGCTGTTTCGAATAATTTCTCTGCTTTTCTGTTCATGAATTCCGTTATGGTTTCCCATTTTAGGTCCCTATAAATCTGTCTATTCCTGACAAACCAAGGTGCATCTATTTCACATCGTAGCAGCTTGTTTTCAGTGGCCTGAATTCTTTTGATATGGCTCTTTGCCGCGAAACCCCAGGCAACTGATCCATAAGTTAGTTGAGGCCTAGCAACGGCTTTGATTATCTTCAATTTTGTCTGGTTCGACATGTGGCTTCTTCTTCCTATCAGAGGATAGAGTCTATTCATCGCTGCTTTCGTTTTGTCGATTGCTTGTTTGATATGACTTTTCCAAGTAAGTCCTCTATCAAGCGATATTAAATATTTGGCTTCATTTTTCCAGTCGATTTCTTCGCCGTCAACTTCTAGATTCGTTGTGGGTCGCAGTCTTCTCTTCTGTAGTAAAATTGCTTGGCTCTTTTGTCCATTGAGCTTGATTTTCCACTTTATGCACCAGTCATTTGTTTCGTCAATCGTCTCTTGTAGAACTCGTTCTATTACTTCTGGGTTGCGGTGTCGAGTTGCTATGCCTGTGTCATCAGCATATAACGTTAGCATGGTTCTTGGATTTTTCGGAATATCGTGGATGTATATGTTGTACAGAAGTGGCCCAAGTAGTGATCCTTGGGGTACTCAATCCTCTATATCTCTTGTTGAGGAGCATTCTCCTCCCACTTTCACGTAAAATCTTCTATTTTTGAGATAATTCCTGATCAACTTGTATATTTTGATCGAATATCCAGCACGTCTCATCTTATATATTAATCCTTCATGCTATACTCTGTCGAATGCTCTGGCGACGTCTAGTAAAACAAGACCTGTAGCTTGTTTATTTTGGAATCCCTCTGTAATATACTCTGTGAGCCTTAATAATTGTTGCTCTGTTGAATGCCCTGTTCTGAATCCGAAATGTTCTGGTGGTATTAGTTTCAGATTTTAGGTTTCCTCATTTAGCCTCGTGGTGATAATTCTTTCTACTACTTTTCCTAACGCCGACAGTAGACTTATCGGTCTGTAGTTTTGTGGGAACTTTTTCTCTTTGAATGGTTTATTGAATACTATGCTTTCCGCTGTTTTCCATTTTCTAGGTAGTGTTCTGTCCTCATAATATCAACCATTGTACATCCATCAAATATATTATTAGACACGCTGATTATCCAATGGAATTGTAGTAGTGATCTCTAGCTGGGGGATATTAAATTCGTTTACGACTACCCGAATGGAATAAAATATTCCCGGGGTTAAACAAGCATTGTGGCTGTGAATCTCCATTTAACATTTCATACCTCCCATGTGATTTACGATGCAGAATGATACTAAACTACAACCCAGCTAATTTCATCCGACTCTAGAGTAACCTAAATTATTTACTGGACCACATACCAATTACAATTTCAGGTATATCATTTTTTGCTCATTCGGTAAGCCTGTATTTCTTCGGCCGTTGGATGTAAATGACCCTCTCTGAGTGTTTGAGCTGGGTAGTGTTTTCCACTCAGACTGTGTGGCCACTATGGCAATGATTATGAAAAAAATATGGAACGGAATCATGTAAGACCTTAATATTGCAAACACACAGTCATAGAAACAATGTATTGTTAATGAACAATAAATAAAAATAAATTCGAGTCGACTATGGAATTATGAAAGGTGTTAATCATTAGGGATACTATTCCTTTGGTCAATTCTTTCATTCAAGTATAGCACCACGAGGCATCAAAGTCATTTCTGGCGATATTATCGCAATTCGAGCGATTATTATTTTCGTTTGAAGCTCATCACCATCAAGCAGTCCCAAAGCAATTGAGTCCAACATCTCTTCCTCCCTAATGATCCTATTTATCCTGGAGATTCAAACGCCTTTTTCTTGTAAACCTTTTTCATTCCTCTAGGGTCTGTGTTTTATATTATTACAAGAAAGATCTGAGAAAACTGCCCCATAGCGATTATTATTGAATGAAGTTTCATTGGGATCGCAAGGTGTGGAGATTCTTATTGTACAGAGTGATCCATATCGCACCATCAATAATAATAAGTGAAAAAATCTGTAGAAGAGGAATTGGACATTGTAATCCAATTATTACTTTGCAATTGATGTCACAAATGTATGGCACTGAGGTATTTTGCAGCTGATATTGGAAGTAACTTTTGTACGGTCGGTTTTTTATGCTCAAACATGCATTTCCTTCAGAACAATGTGAATAAACAGAATATTCAAACTATTCTCCATCGGGTATCCTAGAATTGGGTACTTTGACCGAATGCAACTCTTCAAAAGATCCACAGATCTGTAGTGTCACAGATTTAGCTAGTTATTCTGATTTCTGAAGGGAATTTTGTTTATCCAGGGGTGGCACAGCTCATTATTGAAACTTAAAATGGCCATATCTGTGTATCAGGGCCGAATCGAAAAAAATCGTAAAGGAAAAAAGTGTTTCTTTTGACCTCAAGAATCTACTGTTGAAATATTTGTACGAGTCAAAGACTCACCCTGTATATTTATGTGATAATATCTAACCAAAAATGGAATTCTACCTGTATCCTACATCTGCCTCGAAGATTCGGATGTCAAACCAGATATTTTGTGCATACGGACTGTCTAAAAGGTAATGGAGACAATCAAACTCAGCAGAAGTATTTCCTCTTCTTATATGGTGCAAAATGAGTCTATACTCGACATAAACGTGTATATAACCATCCAAAGCTTTCGAGGAACGTGTATTCCAAGTCGGAAAGCGTTCACACAGCGGTAAAACCCCATTTCAAAAGAATCACCTCCAGCAATTTTGTTTTAACTGAAAAAAACATCAGAGAAAGTCACGAATGTAGACGTCAGCAGCTGATTATCATTCGAAGGAATCGCGAACCTCCCCCCTGTTACCGTGTGAGGGGTAACAAACCGTGAAGTTCTGGAGGATAACGAGTGAGATGTTTGCATATCGCTCGCTGGAAAAAAACTCTGCACATGTAGCTTTATTATTTTCAAATTTTCCCATCCGATATATTCTTCACCGAGAAATATGTCAAAGGCTGTTTCGAAGACTATCTGAAATGAAATGGGATTCCGAAAGATTCTATGCATAATCCAGAATCTCTCTCAGTTTGAAGCTCGAGCACGAATCAGATCAATATGGGTTGTCATTTAAAAAAATGAAGATTTTGATGAATTACTGTTTTGATAATGGATCTACATTTTCGTGGACCCTGTATATAATATGGTTATTTACAAAGAAAATTTTCAGTGCTTCATTCATCGACTAGACACAGTCCAAATTTGAATCAATTTCGTAGAATAGGGACGGAGCTATAGTCCTTTATGTAAGTACCTCAAACTGTCAAAATATTGATAAAAAGTCAAATTTCTCGAAAACCGTTGAATATTCAGACATAGTTCTGTTACCAAACTCATAATCAAATTCAACAAGGAATTCAAAAATGTTAAAATATATAGGGTGTCCCATTTAAAATATCGAAGTTGATAGCTGTGCAGAAGAAACGAAACTCTTTGTTTAGTTCTAAATAATTTAAGGAGATGCTCTACTTAAAAAGAGGAGAGTTTTACTTGAAACTCTTTTTTGTAAAGTTAATAGAATTAGAATAATCGATCGCTGCCCCATGGCGCAGACACGCTGTATAGCTTTCAGCGTTGAAGGTAAGCCTTCCTCTGATATGAAACTCGAAAATTGCCTGAGAAGAGGAAAAAACTATTAGCCAGAAAGAGAAAACACTTTAAATAATCTGTTTACAAACATTGTTTCAAAATAAATGCAGTTTTGAACAAACTAACAGATTACGAGTTGATTTTTCAAAGTTCTGGATGGAAATATCTGTCGCGTATTTCCCCAAACTCCGATAACAAGACAAATTTTGAGACATCAATACGCGATAATTCATCTCTGAACAGATAGTCATGACCTGTGTGAGATGCAGGGTTAAAACAATACACAATCAAATAACGCTCATTAAGTTATCGGAAAATCCGAAGTCTTTAAGTCAAATGAAAGTATAAATGGAATGAGCTTTTCTGGTCTCTCAATATTGTTTTTCTTACGCTACAATCATGAAGTCCTATTTCGTTGTGTTCCTCGTCTTCTCGATTATAATCAATGTGAGTAACTGAAGCACAATTTTGTCTGGAAGAGCTAGAAATTTATTAAGATAGTCTTGGGCTCTGATAAAAGTATGATTTTTTTTTAATATAAGATGTGTCTTGGAGAGGCAAAATCAATTTTTGTGATTCTTTCAATATATGCTCTTTGTTTATCAAACTCTTTCTCGTTAATTTAATAATATCTTGAAATATTTGTTACAATTCCTTGCATTTTACAGTCTGAAAAATCTACGATCTCACTATATTTTTCAATACAAAAAGCAACCAATCGAGTTCATATCTACCTGCTTAAACTGTTGTCAGTGTAATATTCAAACAAGCGAGTCGGGCTGAAACATAAAATTGAATATTGTTCCCCATTCTCCTCCAATCTCTGTACACGGATATGAGAACAATTTTGTACAAAAGTTCAGTGGAGAATAATGAAGCCCAAGTTAATTAAACTGGGATGAATTTTGTTTTGAGAGATATCCGGATTCGGCAAATTGGTTCTGTGATATCCTGATAAAAACATTCATTAATGAATACAATATTTGTATAAGTGTAAACCAACCCTAGGACGTTACTCTTATTTTTCGATTTATAGCTACCTGCAAAACAATAACGCAAAAGAGTTCATTATTCGAAAGTTCACAAAAAATATTCCTTATTTACCAATTCAAAATGAAAATGCATCGAGAATATTAATAATACGAGCGAATACAAAATCTACAAGTCGAGAAACAGATGTCAAATGACTATGATGTTTGAGGCATGTAGACTTATAAGAAACGATGTCATCTTCGAAAGATAGCTTTCGAAAAAAATGGTTTACTGACAAAATATTTAACTATTCAAAACATTTTTGACTATCTGTCCTTGTATATCTGAAATTCAAATATTCTTCCTGTGGGTTGGAATACAACAAACACGATATTGATGAAAAAATGGAAAATATCGAAAATAATCAATCCAAATTCGTTTTGTATGAAAAATTTTACTATCCAAAGTACAACCCATCAATTCCAACCTTGGCCAACAACACTAAGCCTCATTATTTTCAGGCTTTAGCCCTTAAGATCGACTTCAACCACAAAGAACCCAGACACAAGGATTGCATCGGTCATCTTTTCGGTGCTGGTCAAATTGCTCTACTAAATCGTGGAGATCATGTGGATCCATTTTGTCCGGAATATTCCAGACACCTCAAATGCATCTGGAAACAAATGGGTGTTATGAACGAAGAAGGTATCCTCCAAGAAGGGGTGATAGTGGAAAAAATTGACGAGTTGTCCAACGGCGATCAGAATGATATAAAAAAGGCGAAAGGATGCATCGTTCAGAAGAAGACTCAAGAGAAGACTGCCAACGATTTTTACAATTGTATCCATCTGCTTGTGAAGAAATATAACACTTGAATAAATTAAACCTTAAAAATACAGACGAGATTCTGTATTAATCAGTGTGAAGGAAAAAAATAATTGTAGAGTTGCGTTTAGTAATATCTCCAAGTTCATGTTGGAATTGAGAAAAATGAGCCTACTATGTGGTCTCCAAAAGGGCTACTGAGATGCGATACTTCATGATGATCCATAATAGAAGGAGTTTATCTTGAAAATCTGAATTTGGGATATCTTGAAGCACTATTGTATCACTCCAATATACAGTGTGTAAATGAAGGGTTCCCGAAAAATTCCTTGCCAAAAGGAATTTCTGTCAGTTTTCTGGTTTCCTATCAAAAAAAATCTTAAGCCTTCAACCTATGAATGGTCCTTCTACTGACTTCTCAGATAGATACAATCGAGTGTAGAAAAGAGTGTGGCTTACTGCCAGTTTCATAATCAAACTTAAAGTCTCTTTAATTTTAAAGCTTTCTTCAACCCTACTAAAAATGACAGTAAAGGAAGCTTTAAGCTTAAAGTGACTTCAAATTTGATTATGAAACTGGATGTTACTACTTTTTCTGATGCTGCTAATTTTTATATGAATTTGTCTCCCTTCCTTTAAAGGCTTTTCCTTTGAGCTTCTCCTTGTCGAGACATAATTTTTCCTGGCAAGTTTTCAAATTGTCACCTCCTGTAACTACTTCAAGGAATCAATGAAAATTTGCAAACCATAGTATTCATGTAGAGGGAAAAGTGATCTTTGAGTTGAGGTAAATCTCACCCCCTATTACCTATTGAGAATTTAGGGGTGATAGCCCCTACACCTAGGGTTGAGGAGATTTCGGCTTACAATTCTGCTCAAAATATGTCCCCCTACGAATAAAAATTGACCTGTTCCAGCATTTTCTCTGAAATCATCCTTGTCGAGACATAATTTGCCTGGCAAGTTTTTAAATTGCCACCCTTTATTGAACCACTATTGTTTCACTCCAATATACAGGGTGTAAATGGAGGGTTCCTTGTCAAAAGGAATTTCTGTTAGTTTTCTGGTTTGCTATCGAAAAAATCTTAAGCCTTCAACCTATGAATGGTCCTTCTGCTGACTTCACAGATAGAATCAATCTGAGTGTAGAAAACAGTGTGACTCACTACTATTTCTGATGTTGGTAATTTTTTATATGAATTTTATGCACTAATTTTTACAAACCCTGTATTTCGGACTCAATTCTCTATAACTCTCTAAAAATTGAATCAACCACATCTGAAATATACTGTGGATAACGAATAGGTACTTTAGGTGACTGAAGGAGCTCTTGCATCCCCCCAATATCCTTTCTTGTCGGCTTCGCTCTTCGAAAAGTATGTGGTAAGTAAGGGCTTTATGATGACATCTAAAGACGCTTCGAACTCATCTTCTGTCCGCTCCACTCGAGAAAACGTATGACAACAGGCAGAAATTGAAAACTTCGCTCGTTGACGAACATCACGCTTCAATATCTCAAGTTTTCGTATTTTCATAATCGTCTTAGAGCACTCCGAGCGGGAGTTAATCGAATTCCCTACCAAAATATGCCCATGGTCTGGAGATTCCGAGGTACCAATAATCAGAAACCTCCTAAATGTTATTCCACATAATTTCCTGCTAAATTGAAATAACTCAAATACCTCTGATGCACCGAGTACTAAACTTCGAAGTGCATCTCGAATTGTGAAGCTTCGTATTCAAAGTTTGAATCTTTCATTCGAAAATGCTCATTGCTTGAGAATCGTACAAAGAGTCCAAGAACAAACGGCCCACAATCTTGGAAGTTGACGAGGAATATCATAACGAGAACTCCAATCAGTGAACGAAAACAATAGGATGAAATAATAGTCGAGAAAACTTCTTAATCTATATTCGAGTCACAGTATCATTCGAATCGGGAGTTTAGCTAATTGTTATATTTGGCCAGGAGGGGGGATATGCATTGGTAGAAAGCGTAGGCAGTTTCTGCAGGGTCTTTCTTTTGAACGATGCAACGTTGTACTTGCTGCAGGGCTTCTGGATTTCCAGGGAGAAGTCCGCTCAGTTTGTTTTTGATGGCTTCTGGTTGGAGGGTGCCAGATTCGTCCATCACGCCTTTCTCCTTCCAGATGCACAGGAGATGTTGCCTGATCACTGGACTGTCTGGGTAGCCACCTTTGTTCAGTTGGTTCACCTGGTCATCGGTTATGTATTTCGTGTGTTCCCGACAATCTGGGTGGGGAGGGTTTTTGTGAGCGAAACTCAGTTTGGCCGATTCCACCTGGAAGCAATATAAGGAAAAAATAAAGGATTTTCACCATAGATGAAGGAACCTTTCAGCTCCTCTAGCGTTTTATGGGGGTATCTAAATGTTTTTGTATTTGTATTGCTGGAAATCCTATAGTGGGCCTCAAAGAATTAAAGTTCCTGGTAGTCAGACTTCTTCAACACCTTCAATATTCGATTGAACTTCATTAACAATAAGTTCAAGTATTTTCATTCATCAGTAGTTTTAGAAAGGAATTAAAATCAGGAGGAGATTTATATTGGTTATACAGTGGTTGATCAAATAGATTTTTTGAGTTTTTGGCCAGTTTATCCTTAACAATATTAACCTTGTAGGATGTTACTTTCGCTCTGTGCAGCCAAACTAGCACTTTCTTCAATTAGTTGCATCAAAAGCCTTCTTATGGACGGAATACAAAATTACTGTGCAGGGTGCATCAGAGCTGATTGGATTTTGAAGGGTCTTCGATCAAGTTGTGCACGTAAGGGCTCTTTTTGTTCCCTAGGGTCTGTAGTTTTTAGACGCCACCATGATTTGGAACGGAATGCATAGAGACTTTGCCGTTACGAAAATAACCGTCTCTTTTGGAAACCTTTCTTGAGTACAAGACTATATTACCTACTGATTCGAATAGATAAAACCGTTCTTTTCCAACACTATCATTTTTTTAGCCCTTTGAAAATCGTCAGTCAGCTCTGCCGCACTTTTTATATGATTGTTTTCAATTTTCGATATTTCAACTAATGAGGGAAATTATTCTCCGAAAACAAATTGAAAATGGAAGTAAATAGACCAATTCCTGTTTAATACATTTCAAAAATGAAGATGGGTTTGAAGAAAACTGAAAAAAATGTATTTGAATAAATGAAGGATCAGCTCAAATGCTTTGATTAACTAAAACTTGAAAAAAGTTATTAGTAGGACTATGAAAAAACTTGATACAGTACATTTTTCATCCATAGATACAATTTCTTCTTTGCATATTGAAAAACAGGACAAATGCTTCATTTTAATGCGTATGTGAATCGAAACTTTTTTCTCATTAAGTCCAAAATTGGGTTGCCATTCAAAAAAACAAAACCCAGAAAAAATTTTAGCATATGCTCATTGTCGTGCCTATTTTTTGAAAAAAATAAAGTCGGTAGCTTAGATAGGAACAAAAGTTGGAGCATGTACACACCCCTTGCTCACCCTGTATAAGAAAACATCAAAAATTCAATGTATAAAAGTAACACAACTTATATTTTCCTATACCAAATTTTTCTATTTCAGCTACTACTGTTTACTTTCTTAATTGAGCAGGATAAAGTGGTTAGGTAGCCACAGATTGGACATAGTTAAATCAATTATTTTTCTTACACACATATCGTTTGTTACTCACATGATATACGGCAAGAGAAAACACAAGCAGAGCTGCGACAGACTTCATGATGTGAGTGGCACAATCATCAAAACAAACTATTTCAAAATCAGGGTCCTTAATTCCTTAAATAGTAGCATCGGCATAAACAAGAATACGCGAATTTCGAAACTTGACAAACCAGTTTCAAAACCCATCTTTGTATCCTTGCCATCATTTGCAGAAATCGAAAACGGAAAATATTGGCCTAACCACTTTGCGTGGCGTAAAAAATATTTACTTAGAAATTCAACCGATGCTCTTCCCAGATCATGCGTCAAAACAGAGTTTATTAATGCAGATGGCGGTGGAATAGTGTGGTTAAATCTGCATTTATGATTGAAAAATCCCAAAACGAATTAGCATATTCGCGAATGATAAAAATGCGTCATTTATCACTTGGTGGAGAGATGTAAAAAAAGGTTGTGCGCTTGTACAATGAGAGCATTGTCCTTTTGTGCAAATGTGGGTCACAATGTTGTGGAATGTCAACTAAAAACACATGACAGAGATCAGTTTAATAAGATACTCACAAACTAAATATTACAACATTGTTTTCAATTCTGACTTGCCAATACCGAAGCTAAAGTTTTGGAAGGATTATGCTTGCTCACTAGAGGAGCTACACAATTATAGAAAGCAATGGCAGTCTCTTTCTGACCATCCTTCTGTATAGCACAGTCTTCAGCTTTTCCTACGTCTTCTGCCCCTACTCTAAGATCACTGATGGCTTTGTTCCTAACGACGTCCTTTTGGATTTTTCCATCCACTGAAATGATGTCTTTCTCTTTGAATAAACAAAGGATATGCTGGCCATAATCTTCAGAGAAAAATTTGATTGGATCACCAGGATGTGCTTTGTCACTGTCGATTGGAGTCAATCGGAGTCTGATGTTGTTTACCCTGTGGTTATCACAATCATTATTTGCTCCTGTGGAGTCCAACGCGGCACTGTTTGCCTGGAAAGCACAAAGTCGTGGTTATGCTCATGAGTGTAGTCCGATGATGAAACAGAGAATTCATGCGAGAGTCAATGATGATTTGGCTGAAATTCATTTTTTATTTCTGACCTCATCAGTACAAGAAGACTGGACACAGTCACCTCACAAAATACTTCTTCATTATTCTTGAAAAACCAAAATATTTTTTCAATATACAACAAAATGAGTGGAATTATCTATAGTAAAACTATAAGCATAGAAATGTTCATCTCTCTAGAAAAATTTGCCAACGTTCCAAATTCTAAGAGAGTCAAAATTATGATCTATAACGACGAATATTCATCAATATGATATTGTACCCCATTTTCCCAAGTTGAACTCGTGTAGAAATGGAAAAAAAACTTATTTGTAGAATTATGGCTAAACAGGATTGTTTTAATGATTTTTCCTATGAAGTTCCGATTAAATCCCAGAATTTTTACCAACTTTTGAAACTCACATAGCAGATTAAAACGAGGCATAAAATTGAGGAAAGAATCGACTTCATTTCGATACGTTTGAAACAACACTAGATCCTTTTATTTATATGTATAATCATAAATAATCATTCAGATGTCAGAACATTGTTAAAGGCCATTTTGATAATATTTTATCAATAATTATTTACCATATGAGATGATTCTAATGTTATTCATATAATAATAATTGTTCGTGAAGTGTAACCTATGATATTAGAAAATAACCTCTAGAAAACCATCTGATCTAGTTATTTTCCAGATGATAGAAGAATATATATTGAAAAATTCTTAGCTTACTAAAGAACCAAACAAAATTTCAATGACAAAATATTTTATTACTCAACATATTCTCCATTTATTACAGAGAACCTGCAACGTTTCTAGACCTTTCAAAAAAATGTTTCTTCTTGCTCTGCAAATCAGACAGCTTTTATTACCTCCCCGTTGGAAGCAAAGTTACGACACTTTAAACTTTTTTTTAGTTGAGGAAAGAGATGATAGTCGGATGGAGCCAAATCTGGTGAATAAGGGGGGTGTTCTAGTAATTCAAACCCTAAATCACGAATTCTTTTACATGGCAACATGAGATTTTTGTGCAGGGGTGTTGTCCTTCAAAAACAAAACACCTTCGAATAGCTTTCCGCGTCTTTCCTCTTTAATTTTTTCCCGTAGAGTGGTCAGTAAAGTCGAATAGTAATCTCCGGTTATGGTTCTACCTTTATCCAAAACATCGATCATGATTACTCCATGGCAATCCCGAAAAACTGAAGCAAGAACTTTTCCAGCAGATTTTTGGACACGAAACTTCTTAGGTCTTGGATAACCAGAGTGTCGCCATTCCATCGATTGTTGCTTTGTTTCTGGATCGTAGAAATGTACCCAAGTCTCATTCATAGTAACAATTCGGTTTAAGAAGTCCACATCGTTTTCAAGTCGAGCACAGATCGAACGCGATGCTTCTACCCTTGCACGCTTTTGGTCAACATTCAAACATTTGGGGATCCAATTCGACGGTCTGATAAAATCATGTCATGAATTGCATCGATATTTTCGGGGAATGACACAGAAACTGGCCTTTCCGATCGGTCATCATCTTCAATGGAAAATTCACCTATTTTGACGTTTGCAGTCCAATTTTTCACGGTCGCATACGAAGGACATTGATCACCAAGGGTATTAAGCATATCTTCGTAAATCTGCTCACCTCTTAACCCTTTTATATACAGGTACTGGCTCGATACTTCAATTTTTCGACTTTCACAATTTCAGTGGACATCTTCTTACTTTTAATTTATTGCGTAACTCTGGTTTTTGACACTTACACTTCTAATGAGTTATTGTTCGTTGGTAGGGTAACGCAATATTTTTTTTATTCATGGAACTGGTCTAGGCTAACTAGATATCAATACATCCTCGTATATTCGTACGTGGCAAGTTTCTGTTGAAACTCCCTGTATACCTTGTACTCTCAATAGGGTGGATCTATTTGCACAGAATCATGAAGTAAATATATTTCGATAATCAAATAAATCTATAAGGTATACATTTTATATTTTAGTAATAAACATAATATGAAAAGCTGTAAGAATACTGATTCTTGAATATTCTAGAGTCTGAGAAAGTTGTCTCGAGCTCTTATCGTTCATCACAACCGAGTGTTGAAATTAGTCGTTGATAATTAAATTGGATAAATTTTTCCTGGGGCTGGTATAATCTGAAATAATTCCTTCGGAAAATTAGATACTTGTATTTTTATTCTGTCATAGGTATTATTCAATTTCAGAATCATAACACTGTACCTATATTATACCATTGATACCACAATATCTCCAAAAATTTATTTGTAGTATGATTCACTAATTGACATTCAAACATGTACATCCAGTAATAACTGGAATATTTCTGAAATTTCGGGGATTATGCTACATACCGTCTGTTCCGATATTCCTGAACAGTACTGTCAGTATTTCAGAGACGATGCCTATTGGCCCAGTCGCTCGAGTTTTATTGTTATTCAATTGCTGGCCAGTAAAACCAGCAATATCGGAACAGGCCCATAAACTCTTTCACACGTCTAGGTATAGGTACTTCTAATCCCTAGGGGGTGTTGAGGTTGAAGTTTTAGAAGGTTTATTTTTTTTCACCAGTGGATCTACACAATTAAAGAAAGAAATGGCAGTGTCTTTTTCATCGTCCTTCTGAACTGCACACTCTACTGCTTTCTCAACATCTTCTGAGCCTACGCCAATACCGTTGACAGCTTTGTCCCTAACGACTTCCTTCTGGATTTTTCCATCCCTTGAGATGATGTCATTCTCTTTGAGTAAACAAAGCATGTACAGGGCGAAACCTTCGCTGTTCTTTGCTGGCAATGGAAGCTTCGCATTGGTTACGTTGCCGTTTTCGCAATTTTCAATATTTTTGCCTTCGACTCCTAGCTTCAAGCTGCTTACCTAAAAAGCATAAAAACTTGATTATTTTCTCGACGAACAAGAACAAGTTGAGTTATAGCAAGAAGCTATAACAGTTTTGCAGAAAGATTCTGGAGTCTTGAATGGGAGTGGCAATGAGATGAAATGTTCGACACCCTGCGAACCATTGGAATCAAGCATTGAATCGGATGATTTGACTCTTGGCATCGATGTTTAACACTTTCACTCAATTACGAACTTCTGAAACTCACATTGCAGATGACCACCAGGAAGGAAATTGATAACAAGATCGACTTCATTGTGTTATGATTGGAACAATACTGAAGATTTTTTCAAATATAATTCTTGAATAATCATATAGTTTAGACTTTGTTCGAGGTCATTTCGATAAAGATTGATCGAAAATTTCCGATATTATATTAAATTCTTGAATTATCTTCATTATTAACCGGAAGAATAACTGTGAGTTGAAAAATAACATAATAGTGTGTTCAGTGCGAGATTTCATCTCATCAACGCCTAAGGACTACCACACCAACACCATTATTGTGTTAAGTTTCTGTTGAAACTCTCTGTATACCATGTACTTCTAATAGAGTGGATCTATTTGCACAGAATCATGAAGTAAATATATTTCGATCATCAAATAAACCTACAAAGTATACAGGGTGTTCCTAAATTGAACGTACAAACGAAAGGGGAGATTCCTTAAGTGAGTTTAAGAAAAAAAAGTCCCATAAACATGGGGTCACCAACGTTTCGTTTTCGAGATACAGAGTGTTGAAGTTTGAATTTTTTTCAAGTTTTTTCCTCATAGTATCTACACTTCACAAGATATTCAACTGAAATTTGGCATAGATATTACATTTTAGAGTTCTCACCACGTCACATGGCAATTTCGATAGAAGATCTAAAGGGTGATATTTTTTCTGGAACACTGCCACCTGTTTTTCTGCAGAACTTTTTTTTGGTGAGCAACTGTTAATTTGAAAAAATGTAAAAAGAAGCTTTGTTCTTATACTAAACTTTTCGGTCTCGTGTAGTTTTGTCGTATCTACCAACGATTTCGAGAAAAAAAAATTTGAACGATTCTCTCGAAATCTTCGTGAAAATCCAAATTATGATGGGAAGGCCACTTTGTAAGCTGTGGTGAATGAATTCAGTGTTAGTTTTTATGGAAATTTTCCTGATCTGTAGCGATGATTCATAAAGATTCGATAAACTCGTATAATCAACACAAAAAATGTATTACAACAAGAAACGTAAAACTGTATCTCGAAAACGAAACGTTTGCGACCCCATGTTTATGGGACTTTTTTTTTCTTAAACTCACCTAAGGAATCTCCCCTTTTCGTTTGTACGTTCAATTTAGGAACACCCTGTATATTTTAGTAATGAACATATGATGAAAGGCTGTAAGAATACTGATTCTTGAATGTTCTTAAGTCTAAGAAAGTTGTCTCAAGCTCTTATCGTTCATCACAACCGAGTGTTGCAATGAATCGTTCATAATTAAGTTGGGTAAATTTTTCCTCGGGCTGGTATACGGGATCAACATCAAATTTAATTAAAAGTAGGATATTCTTCCTCGCAATCCTTTCATGAATGTAACTATGGGGTGAAATCTTCATTTGTTCTCGATATATATTAAGAAAAGCTCTCAAACTTTCCTGATAAAGTTTCGAACTTGTACCAGTTCCTTCCTACGCTGGTAAACTATGAATTTCGACTTCGTATCAATCACTCTAAGAATTGACGTGCACCAAATATAATGGAATTAGAAGTCTCCGAAGATATCGATGAAAGAAATCTCGAATAATTCTATCGGAAAATTGGGTACTGAAGTGGGATTATTTTTTTTTATGTCATATTAATCAATTTCAGAATGATAACACTGTACCTATGTTATACAATTGATTCCACAATTTCCGCAAAAATGTATTTGTAGTATGATTCAGTAATTGACATTCAAACATGAACATCCAGTAATAACTGGAATATTTCTGAAATTTCGAAATCCAAAAAGTTACTATTAAGCTGCATAAACTCTTTCACACGTCTAAGTGTAGGTGGTACTTCTAATGCCTCGGGAGTGTTGAGGCTGAAGTTTTAGAAGGACCATTCTTTTCCACCAGTGGATTTACACAATCAAAGAAATAAATGGCAGTATCTTTTTCATTGTCCTTCTGAATGGAACACTCTACAGCTTTCTCAACATCTTCTGACCCTACGCCAATAAAGTTGACAGCCTTGACCCTAACCACTTCCTTCTGGATTTTTCCATCCCTAGAAATGATGTCATTCTCTTTGAGTAAACAAAGTATGTGTAGGCCGAAAGCTTCGCTGTTTCTTGCTGGCAATGGGAACTCTGCATTGGTTACTTTACTATTTTCACAATTTACATTATTTGTGCTTGCAACGTCTAGCTTTGCGCTGCTTACCTAAAAGCAAAAAAAATTGATTATTTTTTCGACGGACAAGAATAATTTGAGTCCGGTTCGTTCACGATTTTCATCAAATCAATGCATGCAAAAAGCTATAACAGTTTTGCAGAAAGATTGTGGGGTCTTGCATGGCAGTGGCAATAAAATGAAAAATTCGACATACCCTATACCTACTAATTGATGGAAGTTTCATCTTGTGATTTCATGAAAAAATAAAATCACAAAATATTATATAGAACACCACATTCACATCTAACTGTTGAATAAACAAAGAAAACACTGCTTATCTGAAGAGGTTATGCTTATCGCTTATGGCAAAACACCCTTCTTCTCTCGTAAAGATCGATTATTTCCTAGAGATTTTATTGAACTTTTGAAACTCACATAGCAGATGAAAAACAGCAACAAAATCGACGGCTTCATTGTGATACGTTTGGAAGAACACTAGACATTCATTTGTAAGTATATAAATAATCGTTGAGATTTTAGAACTCTGTCCAAGGGTATTTCGATAATATTCTATCAACAATTTTAGATGTAACAATACTAACCAGATCATTCTAATGTTATTCATATATTATATAGTAATTGGTAGTGAAGGAGGCTAGCAGTCTGTAGCATGTAGCATGTATCGTATAAAGCAAACCATATATTTTCAATGATGTTTGGATTCTCTGTAGCCCTTGTACTTTCAATAGACTGGGTTTATGTGCACAAAATCATGAAAGAAATATATTTCGATCATCAAATAAACCTTTTACTTATTCAGTACCCCAATGGCATATTCAGTACGAAAAGGCGAAGCTAGGGGCTTACTAGTTGAAAATAAAGGCTGGCTTAAATTACAACTAAGTACACCAGTATAATCGCTATATAGGATTATGACTACACACCGAATTTCCTGTAGTTATCTCCAAAAACAAATGACTTATGAAGAAAAAATGATAATCTTGATTTTCAGTTTTTTCGAGATATCTCAGGAACTCTTTACACCCACCCACTCATCCTTGAATAACGCAACTTTTTTCGTAATTCAAGCTACCCTGTATTTCTAACGGTTTTCGATATCTCCGTAGTCCCCCTCTATAGTTCTAACCCTGAATAATGAAATCAAAATTTCTCGAATTTCGATTTAAGAAATCTCGAATAATTCCATAAGAAAGCTGGGATTCAAGATTCAATTCTTTCTCATCTTATTTATTCAATTTAGGAATCATCATACTATACCTATGTTATATTATTGATCTCACGATTTCTGCTAAAATGTATTTGTATTATGATTCAGTAATTAACACTCAAATATCAATATCTAGTAAGGAAAGGATATTTCTGACGTACATGTTATACTACAGATTGCAATTCCGGAAGGAGATGCATCCAACATCTGCTATCCACGAGAAACCTATCTCTTACATTGAAGTCCTTAATATGAAGTTTTTCTAGACAATCGATTTTGTTCAACAATGTTTCTGCACAATTAAAGAAATAAATGGCAGTCTCTCCTGCATCATTCTTCTGAATTGCACACTCTACAACTTCCTCAACATCTTTTGACCCCAAGCCAATAACTTTGACGACCCTGCTCATAACGACTTCTTTCTGGATTTGTCCATCCTCAGAAATGATGTCATTATGTTTGAGTAAACAAAGTGCGTACGGGCCGAAACTTTTGGTGTTCTTAAATCGAAATTTGGCCCATGAGGTTAAGTTATTCTTTTCGCAGACTTCATTATTTGTCTCTGTGACACCTAACTTGGCGCTGTTTACCTGAAAAAATGAGAACCAGATTATTTTTTCGAAGAATCAGTTTAGCCGTGTACATTGGGGTGGAGTTTTTTAGACAGTTGAAGGAACGTAATTAAATATTCGCTGCTTCAAGTACTGCGCCAAAAAATTAACGCACATTCTGAAAATCTCAATTTTAATGAAAGTTAACTCTATATTGACTTTATAACTTATTTTTTATGTTCTCTCGGGAAGGTTTTGAACGAAACAAGACACAATGGAAGAAAAATTCAGGATTTCACCGAATCTTATGTGAAAGAAGAGAAATGAACAATTTTCAAAATACTGAAATGCTGATAAGTGATTTAATACTTGGTATTTCCACCCCTTGCGTTCATTACAGCTCGGCAACGACGGTTCATACTCAATATGAGTGATCTTAAAATGTTGTGATCTAATCCTTCCCAGATTTCTCCGAGTTGGATTCCTAAGTCATTAAGAGTAGCTGGATGATTTTCTGAACTTCTCAGCCTTCTATTGAGGTTGTCCCAAACCTGCTCAATCGGATTGAGATCTGGACTTCTTGCTGGCCATTCCATTCGAGAGACTTCAACATCTTCAAGGTACTCCTGAACGATGCGCGCACGATGGGGTCTGGCATTATCGTCCATAAAAATGAAATTTTCACCAATGTATGGGGCAAATGGCACTACATGCTCTTCAAGAATGTTTCTTATATACTTATCAGCATTCATAGCTCCATTATCAACGACCACTAAGTCTGTGCGAGCAGTCAAAGATATTCCACCCCATACCATAATCGATCCTCCCCCGAAACCAGTAGTATTCAGGAAATTGCACTGAGCATATCTTTCAAGTGGACGTCTGTATACAAGGGAACGTCGATCACAATGGTAGAGACAGAATCTAGACTCATCTGTGAAGAGGACTCTTTCCCAATCGGCCTCTTCCCAATGAATATGCTCTCTCGCAAAATCCAAACGCGCCCTTTGATGGGATGGGGTAAGAGCTGGGCCTCTTGCCGCGACACGAGGCCTTAAATCATATTCTATGAGGCGATTTCTTATTGTCTGAGTGCTAATTTGCACCTCATGAGTTTGCTCAAGCTGAATTTGAAGGAGGCGAGCGGTTGCAAACATGCAAACCTTTGTCTCAACGAAGAAACTCTCAAGTAACCTTCTTGAATGGCGGTTGTTACCCGTGGTCTACCCTGTCCTGGTCTTCGGACATTCATACCTGTCTCCCTGAATCGCTGCAACATTCTGGACACACTTGTATGGGAAACTCCAAACCTATCTGCAATTCTTGTGTTTGTCCACTCTTCTTCTCGCAAAACTACCGCTTCGGCACATTCCTCTTGTGTCAAATTGCGTGTTTCGCGTTGCATAGCGATCGAGTGTAGAAAATCAAACAAAAGAAAAACTATTGATCACTAGAATTGATCGAGAACAACTGATTATAGAATGGAGCCAATACATTCAAAATCTGATAATATCATCTTTTTTTATTCCTGCTGGGAAAAAACATCTGTATTGAAGAAAACCATTGAAAGTGGATAACATATGCATGCATAATTCTGATAAAAATAATTTTCATTGAGAACACCTTCAGTTGTAGAATGAATTTGAGATTTCCATAATGTGCGTTAATTTTTTTGCGCAGTGTAAATACCCTAGATTCGAAGAGAAAAAAATCACGAAATATGATATAGAAGGCCACTTTCAATTTTTTCAACAGTCAAATAATTAAAGGAGAAAAGATCGATTACATCCTAGAATTTTTACAGAACTTTTAAAACTCACATAGCAGATGAGCACCAGGAAGAAAATTGACAACAAGATTGACTTCATTGTGCTGTGATTGGAACCATACTGAAGACTTTTTCGAATATAATTCTTAAATAATCATATACTTAGGACTTTGTTCCAGGTCATTTCGATGAAATTTGATCGATAATTCCAGATGTTATTTTAAATTTTGAATTATCTTCATTGTTATCTGGAACAATAACTGTGAGTTCAAACTTAACATAATACTACTAAAAGATTATTGGTGTCCGAGATGTTGGGTATATTATGATTCGATAAAACAAGTTGAATTAGCATTTTGCCCTAAATTTCGAAAATGTAATAGAAAATTTCAACAGAACGTAGTCGTTATTGAGCGTGTATCACATTTATGGTAATTTTTTCAGTTATTATTGATGACAAAATTATATTCATATCACAAAAAACGACCCGCTTCTAGAATTAATAAAAATGAAACCTCTTATTGGACAACTCTATAGTGTGACCTCGAAAAATTGGTCCTCCAGCAAAAAATATCGAGGTGTTTGAACAATCTTTTGAAAATTGAGGGACCAACTACAAAAGGTGTGTTACTATAAGGACAGCCTAAATGAATGAATGAGTTATTAATCCAACTCTTTACATTGACCATAAAGTGAAATTTCCTTTTAATGAAGCATTTATATTTTCATCAAGTTGTGAGTTAATTGTGTTTACTCAAGAAATATTTTCGTGTAGAAACTCATGTGTAGGGATGAATAAAACACAACAGAATATATCAAATTTTTTAATATTATTGATTTTTCGAGTTAACGGCTGATTTTTACTGAGAATTGTGCTTCTTGATCAGAGGTGCTACGCAGTTATAGAAGGTAACTGCGGTTTCTTTCTGGTCAGTATGCTGCACCAAACAGTTCATCACCTTGTCGATATCTTCAGATCCTTCGCCCAAAACTTTAGTGATTCTGGCCTTGCCGAGGTCTTTGTTGATCGTTCCATCTTCCGATAGGTATTTACGTTCCTTCAGAATACAGACCAAGTGTGAGGCAATTTCTTCGTCCTTAGGATCTACAGGTTCTCCCTTGTTGAGTTTGTCCAGTTTTTCTTGTGGAAAATGATGATGGTGATGCGCACAGTCCTGGTGGGGGGTACTTGCGTGTTGTAAGTCGATCTTCAAGCTGAACACCTGGAGTTTGGAATTTTTGGCTCAGAAAAGTGTATTATTTTTAAACTAGTAGAAAAATGAACCATTTGGAATAACTCATAGCTGATTTATTATGGTACAAAAGAAGTAATAAGACCAACAAAAAAGAATACGCAACACGTACATTCATTTTCCATGGAAAAATTCAATATTCTGAAAAATATCCGTTCATCCTAGATGTTTTTTTTTTAGTTCAATTATTATCGGATGGAGAATGCAGGATATTTTTCATCATGAATTTTTGAAGCCAAACTGATGGTCGCTGTACTGCCCATCACTGTATCGGGCATGAAAAGTATGCCATCAATTATAGGAATTATTCATCTCTCCTCTTTTATCCATCAATTTAAAAGCACTCCTGTTTTTCATTAAATATATATGACCACTATGTCGATGATGGGGACTATACAACAAGTCATCAGTTGATATTTTATCTGTATATTTTCCACTATCCTTCTCAGTTCATAGTATTGATGTTTTAGGAATATTTTCGGAATTTGTGACCCCAAGAAAGTACAGAATTAGCGAAACAAAAATTTTCAATTGAAAAGATGATGTTCCTTCCTAATATCTCACCATAAAACAAAAACAACTAAAAATTTCTTGCTGTCATGGCAAAACAAATATAAAGACTTATGTAACAAACTGTTGAAAGCAATGGAAATAATTAGAATACTCACACAGCAAACAGACAGAAGGAGGACAGCGAACGAAAGGAACCACTTCATTTTGACGTACTCTGATCAACACTGAAGACTAATGTTAGACACGAATTCCAAAGAATATAAAGCAGTATCAATGGAACCTTGATAAGACAAGAAAGATAAACCTTGAACTTCGAGGGATTCAAGTTCAATGGTGATAGATTAAAAAACAATCGTTTTATGGAAAATTAGATAAATTTTCCAATGTTGTGACATTCTCGGTATAAATTTATGAGGTTTACTGTAGAGTGAATGAAATAAAGAGTACTAGAAGACATTCATTGCAGTATTGATGAAAATCTCAGAAATCAATTGAAATGCTTTATGATATGCAGGTAAGTAATGAGGAAATATTCGATCAGTTTTGTTTC
Organism: Coccinella septempunctata; assembly: GCF_907165205.1. Classification (NCBI taxonomy): domain Eukaryota; kingdom Metazoa; phylum Arthropoda; class Insecta; order Coleoptera; family Coccinellidae; genus Coccinella; species Coccinella septempunctata. Next base: position 28,790,617 of record NC_058194.1, on the reverse strand, counting down.
AAGTTATACCGAAGGAACAAGGTAGCAAAGTGGACAAAGGTGTGCTTCGTCTTCAGTAACGATAAAATATTTCATGGAATTCCTAAGTCCCAATAACATCCATTATCTTTGTGAATAACCTTCAGAAGTATGAAGGTTGTTGTTAACTAGAGACAAATTCTTTTCAGGAGATAGTAAGGATTGAAACCATCTTTATCAATAAGTGCGTGTCGAACAATTGTTGGAGTAGGAACACTTTATCATCAGTTAGATTAGCCAGAAACTTATAACGAGCCCTTGTGGACAATTTTTGATCTGAAATAAAATAGTACAAATGTATTTTTCCATCATTCAAAGGATTTCTTTTTCATGTTCCATTATTTGAAATGAAGATCTGCTTTTACTGAAAGACGGCTGCTATTTCTGATCCATCTCTTTTTATATAAATTCCCTAATTTCATCAACCTCAGTGCAACTGCTTGCTGTTGACGAATTTTTGAATGAAGCCATATTTTTCGGAATTTTTCGAAGTTCAAATTTAGACACGCGTATCTCACAGAAAAATCGTCGTAGAGCCAAAAGTGATACATATTCTGAGAGAGCAAGTCTTCTAGTAATGAATCATTTCCAAATTCCATTCATAACAAAATATTTGACGATTTTACGAATCCTCCTGGCTTTATTGCGACAGAATGTAATATTTCAGAGTTTGTGAACTAATTTTTATAGAATTCTAACCCATTGGTCGATTTGGAAGATTCAAACTATTTTTTGGATTGTCCTGAATTGTGGATTGAGGAACTCGATTAATTTGGAAAAATATTCACAAAATTAAGGAATAAAAATCAACTTCATAGCATTTTTTGCAGATTTTGAGACGCCCAAGTTTGTGACTTCACTACGCAAAAACTAGTATTTGCAGAGAACTCTCGATTTTTTTTTAGTTAAATGAACCATTCAAGAATATTCTCGGAAAATTTCATGAAACTCAGTGCAACAGTCTGGTCCTGACAAATTTTTAAGTGACTTCAACTTTCGACACGCGTATTCTAAAAGTGCAAGTATCTAGTAATCTAATACTAACCCAATCTGAATGTAATCTAAGATAACCATGAAGATGACGATTTAACGTGACATGTAGAGAGGTATGCAGTTCCCAATTCATCCCGAAATGTGAAGCTGGACGGGTCGGCCAGTAAAAAAAAAAACTCGGAGGTAAACTAATGGAATCTAGGGTTTAATCGAACTCCTCTCCAAGCGGTAACGCAAACTTGATTTGCTGTTGTTTTTTCTTCCGATTGCCACTGGAAAAACAGCCCATTAATTCCTCTCCCGTTTTATTAGCGCCGAATAATTGATTGCGGCCGAAGTGTATTCTCCTTATTTGCATTCGAATAAACAATGGCCGACTTGAATGGCCGAGGCTATCAGAACTCAAGATTTTTAATGGAAAATAGACCGATAAAACGGAGTCAAGCCGTCCGTTTGTTCATTTCTCGTTTCCCGGATTATTCCGGACTACCATCTGCTCTTGACAATAAAAATGAACGGTGCAGGTCAGAAAGTCAGATCGGTGGTTCGTATAATTCAGCGTGCTATACCTATTGGTCGTTTTGCTACCGGATTTTCCCTTCAGAATAAACGGTAATGTTGTTTTTCTCTACTAGGAAATAAGAGTCCCCTTCCGATTGCCGGAAACGCAGTGTCACTGTTTTTCCGGAACGAGATTGTGTTTTCCCGTACCGTTTCGATAATGTAGGTACACACAACTGAACATGAAATCACCGAGTTTTCACAAACTTGCAATGTTTTTGTAGGTATGTATGTTAGTTTCAGTCGTATTTTGGAACCGAATTTTGACGCTCTTCTTATACAGGGTGAGTCTTTGACTCGTACAATAGTTTAACAGTATATTATTGAGGTCAAAAGAAGAAGTTTTTTTCCTTAACATTTTTTCCGAATCTGCTCGGTTTAAAAGATACAGGCTGTTGAAAAACTTCTCTCGGGAAGGTTCTGAACGAAACGAGACACATTAAATGGAAGAAAAATTCAGGATTTCACCGAATCTTATGTGAAAGAAGAGAAATGAACAATTTTCAAAATACTGAAATGCTGATAAGTGATTTAATACTTGGTATTTCCACCCCTTGCGTTAATTACAGCTCGGCAACAACGGTTCATACTCAATATGAGTGATCTTAAAATGTTCTGATCTAATCCTTCCCAGATTTCTCCGAGTTGGATTCTTAAGAGTAGCTGGATGATTTTCTGAACTTCTCAGCCTTCTATTGAGATTGTCCCAAACCTGCTCAATCGGATTGAGATCTGGACTTCTTGCTGGCCATTCCATTCGAGAGACTTCAACCTCTCAAGGTACTCCTGAACGATACGCGCACGATGGGGGTCTTGCATTATCGTCCATAAAAATGAAATTTTCACCAATGTATGGGGCAAATGGCACTAGATGCTTTTCAAGAATGTTCCTTATATACTAATCAGCATTCATAGCTCCATTATCAACGACCACTAGGTCTGTGCGAGTGGTCAAAGATATTCCATCCCATACCATAATCGATCCTCCCCCGAAACCAGTAGTATTCAGGAAATTGCACTGAGCATATCTTTCATGTGGACGTCTGTATACAAGGGAACGTCGATCACAATGGTAGAGGCAGAATCTAGACATCTGTGAAGAGAACTCTTTCCCAATCGGCCTCTTCCCAATGGATATGCTGGGCCTCTTGCCGCGACACGAGGCCTTAAATCATATTCTCTGAGGCGATTTCTTATTGTCTGAGTGCTTATTTGCACCTCATGAGTTTGCTCAAGCTGAATTTGAAGGAGGCGAGCGGTTGCAAACCGTTGTCTCAACGAAGAAACCCTCAAGTAACGTTCTTGAATGGCAGTTGTTACCCGTGGTCTACCCTGTCCTGGTCTTCGGACATTCATACCTGTCTCCCTGAATCGCTGCAACATTCTGGACACACTTGTATGGGAAACTCCAAACCTTTCTGCAATTCTTGTGTATGTCCACCCTTCTTCTCGCAAAACTACCGCTTGGGCACATTCCTCTTGGGTCAAATTGCGTGTTTCGCTTTGCATAGCGATCGAGTGTAGAAACTCAAACGAAAGAAAAACTATTGATCACTAGAATTGATCGAGAACAACTGATTTAAGAATGGAGCCAATACATTCAAAATCTGATAATAGCATCTTTTTTTATTCCTGCTAGGAAAAAACATCTGTATTGAAGAAAACCGTTGAAAGTGGATAACATATGCATGCATAATTCTGAAAAAAATAATTATCATTGAGAACACCTTCAGTTGTAGAATAAATTTGAGATTTCCATAATGTGCGTTAATTTTTTTGCGCAGTATATTTTATCATTCATTTGATGAATCTTTTTCGAATACAAGATAACACCCACTTCTTCCAGTTTTCTCATTATGATCATTACGTACCATGAAAATACCAAAAATTCAAAGAACCCAACTGTCGGAACTAAGTTTGACGCTATCTAATAAATATTTGAACGTTTTGTAAAATAAAAGTATTCTTCATGTTTTCTCGTATAATGCAATTTTTTCGAGTAATTTGATTCGAAATTGGGTACTTTGGCTGAATGCAACTCTGTTCAAAAGGTCCTCAGATTTGTAGTGTCATAGATTTAGCTTGTTATTCGTAGGGAAATTTTGTTTCTCCAGGGTTGGTATAGCTCATTATGAAAATTAAAAATGGCTACATCAGGGCCGAATCGGAAATAATGGTAAAGGAAAAAAGTTTTTCTTTTGACCTCAAGCATCTACTGTTGAAATATTTGTAAGAGTCAAAGACTTACCCTGTATACGTTGCAATTTCATAGATGTTCATTTCGGATAGGCTGACTTGCCCTGAGGGGCAAAAAAAAGTGGTAATATGAGAGTAAGCTATGATAGAAAAGTGACTATTACTGTGATCATTTGTGTCATAGATGATTTGTTGGAACCTCAGCGTGACGTCTGGTGACAACAAATAAACAAGGTAAATAGGAAATGTCGATAAATATTTCAAGGGATGAAAAAACACAAAACATAAGTGCTTTCCTCTAATGAACTTATGCAATTCTATTCAAAATTATGATAGTTTTGAGGGACGGAGATCATAGACTTTTCATCAAAGCATGGCGTCGTCAATATGGCTCCAGTTCTTCTCTTCTGTCAATGATGACAGCACAAGGTTATTTTTTTTGCTTGGTTTATTTCCTATGTCTTTTTCAATTCGTATTAACTTAACTCAACTATCGAAAATTTGTGGGTTAGTCACCAAGATATCACGGTATGACATTGTCGGTGAAATAGAAGGAATTAGGGGTTATGAATGAACTGTTTTTATCTGAGATGATCATCTGGAAGGGGGACTACAACAAGCTGAGTATTTCATGGCCGGAAAGCTGACTTCCCATTAATCAGGGAGAATGAATCTGCTAAAAACAACTCGGAATCACAAAAGATATAATTAATTATTCCATATTTGTCGGAAGAGTGAAATTTGTAGTGGTATTATTCGATGATGGATTATGATTTTTAATTAATTGATCTGGTGTTGGAACATCAGGAAGTCTCCATGTTTAATTTCTCAGAATCGTGAAGATGATCAATTATTCAGTCTTCCAGGTAACATAAACATAAATTTATGAATCTGGTGATTAATGGTAGTGAGACAATTGCTGCTGTTTATTGGATGTCTCTTGATTTCTTCCCCGTGGATCATTTCAACCGTGCTCTAATTGGGATTAACTTCCCATGGACTCAGCAGACGAGCCTCTTAATCAATTAACAATTTCACATCTCTTCTTGTCGAAATAAATCTGGAAGAAAGTGACTCCTTCAATTTGGTGGAAGAGATTTGTCATATTGTCTGTTTTCTTTTGAAATCATTTGAGTAACTTAAATTTTCATTCACATATCCAAAGTGGCGGACTAGCCTAGACCAGTTCCATGCATAAAAAAAATATTACGTTACCACAGCAACGAACAATAACTCATTAGAAGTGTCAGTGTGAAGTTTGAGGTCAAAAAAGTAAACCAAAGTTACGCAATAAATTAAAAGAAAGAAGATGTCCACCGAAATTGTGAAAATCGAAAAATTGGAGTATCGAGCCATCATCAAGTACCTGTAAAAAGGGTTAAGAGCTAAGCAGATTTAGGAAGATATGCTTAATACCCTTGGTGAATGTTTTTCGTATGCGACCGTGAAAAATTGGACTGCAAACGTCAAAATAGGTGAATTTTCCATTGAAGATGATGACCGATCGGGAAGGCCAGTTTCTGTGTCAGTCCCCGAAAATATCGATGCAGTTCATGACATGATTTTATCAGACCGTCGAATTGGGCTAAAACGGATATCCGAAGCACTAAATATTTCATACGAACGCGTTCATCATCTAGTTCACGTCAATTTGGACATGAGAAAAATTGCTACAAAATGGATCCCCAACAGTTTGAATGTTGACTAAAAGCGTGCAAGATTAGAAGCATCGCGTTCGATCTGTGCTCGATTTGAAAACGATGTAGACTTCTAAAACCGAATTGTTACTATGGATGAGACTTGGGTACATTTCTACGATCCAGAAACAAAGCAGCAATCGATGGAATGGTGACACTCTGGTACTCCAAGACCTAAGAAATTTCGTGTCCAAAAATCTGCTGGAAAAGTTCTTGCTTCAGTTTTTTGGGATTGCCATAGAGTAATCATGATTGATTTTTTGGATAAGGGTAGAACAATAACCGGAGATTACTATTCCACATTACTGACCACTCTACAGGAAAAAATTAAAGAGAAAAGACGCGAAAAGCTATCCAAAGGTGTTTTGTTTTTGCAGGACAACGCCCCTGCACACAAATCTCATGTTGCCATTACTAGAACATCCCCCTTATTCACCAGATTTGGCTCCATCGGACTATCATCTCTTTCCTCAACTGAAAAAGAGTTTGAAAGGTCGTACATTTTCTTCCTACGACGGGGTAATAAAAGCTGTGGAGGTCTGGTTTGCAGAGCAAGAAGAAACATTTTTTCTGAAAAGTCTAGAGACGTTGAGGGTTCGCTGTAATAAATAAATCCAATTAAGAGGAGAATATGTTGAGTTATCGAATATTTCGACATTAAAACTTGATTTGGTTCTATAGTAGGCTAAGAATTTTCCAATATATCCACGTATGATCAACATCTGATTCCGAATTTTTGACAATATCGTTCACTATTGGGATTCTGAAGCTAATGTGTAGCGAAACACGTGTCGTGGTTAAATAACTCATGTAAGTGAAAAGTCAGGTAATGGTTAAATTGTATTTTTAATTTTTCTACTAGGGGATAAAGTGATAAGGTTTTATAGGGTTCATAAGCGTGGATGAAATTTTTTCTGGAAGTAAATAGATATGTATCTGTTTAGGTGACCGCTAGTTGAAAAATTGAGCAACAAACTTCACATCAACGCCTCCCCCATTTTTCATTCTAGATTTTAATGCTCTATTCCATACATCTGAATACATTTGTTCGAAATATTAATTTTTTCCAATCTTTCTGACCGAACAGAACGAAGGCTTATTAAAAATGGGTCTAGTCTGTTCCTATTTACGTGCACTACATTACCTTCCTACGGATTAAAACGGGAAAATACGAACATGAAGTCCATTAACAACTATGACAGAATCCTTCGCGAAATTGAAAAATCCCGGGAAATTTCACTCTAATACACCTCGCTCGAAACGCGAAGGGAGGATGAAAACCGCTGCTCTCATACCCACCACAATAACGCCTGCGGCAATTATAATTTCATCCGTATTTTCTGTTCCTAATTTCATCCATTCATTATTTGCCAGTCATTGTATGAATAGCCCGAATGAAATGGAGGACCAAACCACTCATGAAAGCGGAATAACAAAACGCAGATATTCCGCTGATCGATCGGAATGAACATTATGATTCAATTTGCATTCAAAATGTGCAAAAACAGACGATGAATCTGCATAATCTTTCGCGAAGTTGAGACTGATTTAGATCGGTTGGATTTCGGGAGTTTTGAAGGAGGACACTCAGTGGTTTTATATGATAGCTCCGTAGAAACTGATCCAGAAGTAACGTGCTTTCAAAAAATTCATTGTCAAGTAGGAACTTTGAATCGCTGGAATGTATAGGATGGGCAAAATTCGTTGTCTACTGAGGCGCTCTCGAGAACTATAGCAGCTAGAAGAAAACGGATGACACATACTTAAGTCATATCAAACAAGCAATCGACAAAACGAAAGCAGCGATGAATAGACTCTACCCTCTGATAGGAAGAAGAAGCCACATGTCGAAAGAGACAAAATTGAAGATAATCGAAGCCGTTGCTAGGCCTCAACTGACTTATGGATCAGTTGCCTGGGGTTTCGCGGCAAAGAGCCACATCAAAATAATTCAGGCCACTGAAAACAAGCTGCTACGATGTGCAATAGATGCACCTTGGTTTGTCAGGAATAGACAGATTTATAGGGACCTAAAATAGGAAACCATAACGGAATTCATGAACAGAAAAGCAGAGAAATTATTCGAAACAGCGAAAAACCATCCGAATCAAGAACTCAGGAGACTAGTGGAGTACGACCCAGAGGAAGACAAAAGGAGAATGCGAATTTACCGAAGGAGACCAAGAGATCAATTAAGAAGAGATTAATATAAGAACATAAACTTATTGAAAAATCCAATAAAGTGTTATCCAATAGAGGATAAACACATAAATCCCAGCACGATAGTGTGCGAGAAGAAAACCGACTACGAGATGAACGGTTAATAGGCAAATGCCTGGAACCAATATTCAAGAAGCAGTTAAGGGTTTTTAGTGAGTCTCGAGCTCAGGAGAGTGAGAATCCCCACACTTGTTTCCCCCCAGGAGAGGGTGGTTCGTTTGACTTGCAGATTTTCCCCCTGCTACACCAAAAAAAAAACACATACTCGAGCTCTTTTTTCATGACTAATCCAAATCTGAAAACAGAATCGGCCTATCATTTTTAGAATTCGAGTTATAAACAAAAATTGATATTTTAACGATTCCGAAAAGTTCTCGTAACTGTTTAGTCTTTGAAGTTACAGATCTGAAACTTGAACCTTCTCAGGCACTTTCATACGTAGAATCTACTGACAAAAGATTTTTTTCCAATTCAGAAATAACAAATTCAATAAAAGTTTGCACGTAAAAAAATGAAAGTTCACCTAATGTTTATAAATGAAAAAATATTTTGAGCTCATTAGTGGATTCTACATAAAAAAGTGCCGGTAGAAGGTTCAAGTTTCAGATTTGTAACTTCAAAAACAAAAAAGTTATGAGAACTTTAGGAAATTGTCAAACTCAAAAACGAAGTATAGAAGGAGGCTACGGTTTTCACAATTCTTTGTTTCTTTGAAAAAGAGCTCGGAAATATGTCATCCGTTTTCTTCTAGCTGCTATTGTTCTCGAGATCCTCTCAGTAGACAACGAATTAGGCCCACCCTGTACAGGGTGAGTCTTTGACTCGTAAAAATATTTTAACAGTAGATTTCTGAGGTCAAAAGAAACACTTTTTTTTCCTTTCCATTTTTTCCAAATCGGCTCGGTTTAAAAGATACAGGCTGTTGAAAAACCATAAAAAAATGTTTTTTAGTTCTATCACACAAACGGTTTTATCGAATGAAATGAATTTCGGAACATATTTTTTCATTTATTTGATGAAACTTTTTCGAACACAAGATATCACCCACGTCTTCCAGTTGACTCATTATGAGCATTACGTACCATAAAAATACCAAAAGTTCAAAGAACCTAACTCTTGAAACTAAGCTCGACACTTTCTAATGAATACTAGAATGTTTTGTAAAATGAAAATATTCTTCATATTTTCTCGTATAATGCGCCGTTTTCGTGATATTCCATGTTAAAAATTAAAAAATAACTGTGAAATTTGAAACATTGGCTGAATATAACTCTGTTCAAAAGATTCACAGATGTGTAGTGTCATAGATTGTTGTGCTAAGGGAATTTCGTTTTGCCATAGGTGGCATAGCTCATTATGTAATCTCAAAATAGATTCATCTTTCGATCAAGGCTGAATTGGAAAAAATGATAAAGGAAAAAAGGGTTTCTTTTGACCTCAAAAATCTTCTGTTGAAAATTCAAGTCAAAGATTCGCCCTCAGTTGAAAGACACTGCACTCAATATCAACTACGTTGAGCCCCACTTATTCGGAGCTGTTACCCCTAATCTGGGTAATCGATAAAAATCCCAATTTAATCAGTGCGACTTATTTACAAACGTCTTCAAATCCCGAATATCCAGTTACTCGAATTCCGAGGTATTTCAGTCAATATAATCTCTATGGAAGATTATGGAAATCATTCTCGAATTTTTCCAGATTTCCAATGCAAATCGAATCATAAAGTTCATCCCCACCGAACCGAAGCCGGTCGTCTTTTGTTATTCCGCTTTCGCGAGTAAGCATTTTCCATTTTATCCACACCGTTCATACAAGAGGATACCGATCATTATGAAATGGGGATTGGAAATGTGAATGAATTCGTAATTGCTTCGGGAGAATCATAGAATCCTTGGGGATGGCCTCTTTTGAAGGTACGCACTGTGAGGCAATTGGCAAAGGGGGTTATGAAATGGGCAGATTTGGAATTCATTATTTGATGATGGTTTTTATTAAAACATGTATACGAAGCTTAAGGCCTTAGACTCAATATTGACAAAACCAAAGTCCTGGTAAGTCCGCCAGAAAGCCTTCAAACATCATCCTGGAGGATGAAACTCTAGATCAGGTCGAGCAGTTCAAATACTTGGGAAGCTTCATAAATACTAGGGCTAACCTGGACAAGGAAATACACAACCGTATCAATTCAGCATCACGGGCATTCTGGAAGCTAAGAGAAGAGTGTTTCAAAATCATGACCTCAATCTGAAGACCAAGACAGCTGTTTCCAAAGAAGTGGTCCTCCCAATGCTTCTTTACGGAAGCGAAAGCTAGACGCCCTACAGGCCACATATTAAACAGCTTGAACAAGTGCAAGAACGTCATCTAAGACAAATAATGCACATCAGATGGTTCCACAAAGTTTCAAATGCAGAAGTCATGCAGCGCGCGAGTTGTATAACAATTGAGACCCAAGTAACGAGGGTCCGACTCAGATGGAGCGACCACATTCTGAGGATGCAAGACACAAGACTCCTTGCTTTGTATACAGGACCGAGCTCCCTCTGTAAATTCGCCATACAGAGCTATTTGGGGAGTCTTGTGTCTTGCATCCTCTGAATGTGGCCGCTCCATCTGAGTCGGGCCCTCGTTACTTGAGTCTCAATTGTTGTACAACTCGCGCGCTGCAAGACTTCTGCATTCGAAACTTTGTGGAACCATCTGATGTGCATTATCTGTCTTAGATGACGTTGTTGCGTTTGTTCAAGCTGTTTAATATGTCGTCTGTAGGACATCCAGCTTTCGCTTCCGTATAGAAGCGTTGGGAGGACGACCACTTTGTAAACAGCTGTCTTGGTCTTCAGATTGAGGTCGTGATTTTGAAACACTCTGACCTTTAGCTTCCAGAATGCCTGTGATGCCGAATGGATATGGTTGTGTATTTCCGTGTCTATAGGTATCTCTTTCCTTAATTCGAATGTGAGGGACAAGGACATTTGATCTGAATGGAATAGGTGCACTATTTTCAACAACGAATTAGTTACTGATCCCTCGAATAGAGTTCCTGGTTTTGATCTTCCCAGTAAAATATGGTGTATTCTGAATCGTATAAGAACAGATCACGGACGTTGCAATCGTATGCTTTTCCGATGGAATTCAGTTGAAAGCCCTAGTTGTGAATGCAGGGAACCAAAAAAAATCATAAATCTTTGTCCCATTTAGTATAAATTTCAGGATGGTTTTAGAGCTATTCATGCAGTTTCCGAATCTTTTTTTAATTTGGTTGTGAATTTTAGCTCAATCTAATCTGATATATAAAACATAATTTGTTATAATAAGGATAAATTCAGATGCATACCACCCGACGATATGAATATCGACAAGTGTTACGATCTGAATTGAGCTAGCCAATTTGCCATCGTCAAGGCCCCAAATGGAGTACGTCCCACCGAAGAAAAGCAGATGCTGACCATGGTTTCGGCCTCATTTGGCCTCATCAGAGCAACATAGCATTTTTCCACGGTGGAGAACGTTTGGAATTGATGGAACTTTATTCAATGTTGTTATGTTCTACCGGCCGAAACCATGGTCAGCATCTGCTTTTCTTCGGTGGGACGTACTCCATTTGAGGCCTTGACGATGGCAAATTGGCTAGCTCAATTCAGATCGTAACACTTGTCGATATTCATATCGTCGGGTGGTATGCATCTGAATTTATCCTTATTATTTTATTCATTGCCTCCCCGTTTAGGCGTGATCATTCTTCATTATAATTTGTTATGTCGCATTTTCCTGATTTTATTTTTTTTATTTCAGATGGTTTTCCTGGATTTTCTTTTTCTTCGAGGAAAGGATCAATTTTTGCAGTGCGGGATGCCCTTCAATATAAAATGTTTCAGTATATTCTGTAGACAGTTTCATCTCTTACAATCCTCTACAATCAGGGAAGGAAGGATTCTTTACTTGGGTTTTCCTTAAGTTCATGATTTCAAAAATTGTAGTAGTAGTAGTAGTAGTAAACTTTATTGAAACAATGTTTCAAAGGGCTAATGACCTAGGTCTTCCTGCCCTCAAAAATTGTACTGCTCTATATCAAAAGAAAATATATATAGAGAACATGTTTACCGTTCCCCTTCTTTCAATCTAACATTTTAAAATGGTTATTCTCGGAGAAAACGGATGAAGCAATATTACGTTTCAATCCAACTTCTGCAGTTTCTCCCCAGGTTGTTGGGGTATCAACAACAGAAATGTTTCTATAGCCAAAGGCTGCTGTTAATATCGACACAGGGCATTCTCGGCGAGAGGAAATAAAGGCGAAATTCAGTTTGCGCTGACCCAACTGGGGGCCTCCAGTTGACGATGTCTCTATTTATGTTCTCCCCGTAAACCAACAACAGAGTTCAAACAGAGGTGAATTATTCAGTTCAAGTCTCGTGATGTTTTGAATTTCACGCATTCGTAATTTGCCAGTCAACTGCCCCCACGGAAGTTTGTCCTGGCGGGGACACGTACCGTATGTTTCAACTTTGTTGGTGCAGATAGGGCCCAGTCCTAGTTTGAAATTCGCACTGTTTTTCTATCGAAGTTTCGGGCGGGAGTTTTATGACAACTAGATTAGACTGGAACTGTGTGTGGGAGACGTCTATTTTTGTGTCTCTTCTTGAGGGGGTGATTTGTTGGCTACGTTAATATATTTTTGAATATTCTTCCACACTGGGTGAGGGGTGAACAGCATTATTGGGATGTTCATGATGTGAAGCCATAGTGCTGCATGACAGTCTTGCAGCAACTGGCATCTTGTAGCTGAGAGGAGTATAAACAGAGATTATATCTATATACAGAATATCATTTTCATGAGGTAGAATCTGTTAGACTCCTACCCTACCTCTCTCTTCTTAAGGTGCATTTATACCAAACGAGCATTGTTTTCGAACGTTTCAAAACGTTTTGAAATGTTTTCAAACGTTCGAAAACTCAGAATGGGAGGTGTTCACACAGCCCGCGCCTGTCCGAACGAGCAGTTGTTCTTGATAATTCAACGAGGTCTCTCTAAAGTGCACCGACATGGCGCCCTCATTATCTAAAATTGCAATTTCTACTGAATCTATAGTACCTAATCAGAGTCTCTGATAGTAATACTCTCTCAAATAAAAGAACTACGCAAAGGAGGAGACGAACAACCTGGGTGAATTCTTTTCTGAAAGGAAGAAATGATACCCAGCTGCTAGATGACTTAAGAGTGGACGAAACTGAACTGTTTTTGGCTTCTTGGAGGAATTTTGGATGGATGAAATGATATTCTATTTTTCTCTTCGGTTGCACCATAGCTGAGCTGCCCCAAAGCTTCGTGCTCAGTGCTTGTGAAAGCACTTGGAGTATTTTTGTACTCCCGAGAATTATGCTCTTGGGAACTTTTCAAAACCTTCCTTACGGCTTAGTGATTCGAGCACTTTATCGAAATTTCTACATCCAGTTTCATAATCAAGTTCAAAGTCACTTTAAGTTTCGTTTAGTGTTAGTTTTGGTAGGGTTAAAAAAAAGCTTTAAAATTGAAGGGGCTTTGAGTTTGATTATGAAAGTGGCCATTAGTCCTTAGTAATCCCTATAAAGTGCTCGCGAGAGGCCTTCGGAAATCGTGTCAAAACACGAAGAAGCAATCGACTTATTGTCACCCTACGAGCATATATGGATACTACAGATATATTATATATTATTATATTATCCTGATTCCCCGTAGGTTACGACGAACCCCTCAGAAGCTCTGTGAGCTTGTCAGAATCAATAACGTCCGTTAAAACTTTTTAAAGAAAAGAGATAGGGTAGACATAGGTTAAGGGTCCAAATGTGCTTATACATGCGATACATGAGATAAATCTGCTCTACAGTGGGCATTCTGCTCACATGATTCGGCAACAATCGAAAGCAACAGAACATTCGACCAATTCTAACCCCACTACTGTCTTGCATCTCAGAATTCTGACTTGTATCTCAGAATTCCGACTTGTAACTCAGAATTTCGACTTGCAAGTCGGAATTTCGACTTGTATCTCAGAATTCCGACTTGTAACTCAGAATTTCGACTTGCAAGTCGGAATTTCGACTTGTATCTCAGAATTCCGACTTGTAACTCAGAATTTCGACTTGCAAGTCGGAATTTCGACTTGTATCTCAGAATTCCGACTTGTATCTCAGAATTCCGACTTGTATCTCAGAATTCCGACTTGTAACTCAGAATTTCGACTTGCAAGTCGGAATTTCGACTTGTATCTCAGAATTCCGATTGTATCTCAGAATTCCGACTTGTATCTCAGAATTCCGACTTGTAACTCAGAATTTCGACTTGCAAGTCGGAATTTCGACTTGTATCTCAGAATTCCGACTTGTAACTCAGAATTTCGACTTGCAAGTCGGAATTTCGACTTGTATCTCAGAATTCCGACTTGTAACTCAGAATTTCGACTTGCAAGTCGGAATTTCGACTTGTATCTCAGAATTCCGACTTGTATCTCAGAATTCCGACTTGTATCTCAGAATTCCGACTTGTAACTCAGAATTCAAGTCGGAATTATACATTTGGATTATTATTTTTGCGAATACAACGAAACATTCGACCAATTCTAGCCCCACTACTGTCTTGCATCTCAGAATTCTGACTTGTATCTCAGAATTCCGACTTGCAACTCAGAATTCCGACTTGCAAGTCGGAATTCCGACTTGTATCTCAGAATTCCGACTTGTAGCTCAGAATTCCGACTTGTATCTCAGAATTCCGAATTGTTTCAAAGAATTCCGACTTGCAAGTCGGAATTCTGAGCTACAAGTCGGAATTCTGAGATACAAGTCGGAATTCCGAATTGTATCTCAGAATTCAGAGTTGTAACTCAGAATTCCGACTTGCAAGTCGGAATTCCGACTTGTATCTCAGAATTCCGACTTGTAGCTCAGAATTCCGACTTGTAGCTCAGAATTCCAACATGTAACTCAGAATGCCGACTTGCAAGTCGGAATTCCGAATTGTATCTCAGAATTCTGACTTGTAACTCGGAATTCCGACTTGTATCTCAGAATTCCGACTTGTATCTCAGAATTCCGACTTGTAACTCAGAATTCCGAATTGCAAGTCGGAATTATACATTTGGATTTTTTTTTGTGTTGCCCTTCAGCGCTTTCGTAGATCACTAACTAATTCTTGGTTGAAAATAGTGCACGTATTCCATTCAGACTGCCAAATGTCCTTGTCCGTCACATTCGAATTAAGGAAAGAGTTGCACCATAAGGGTTCACGCGACTTCAGTCTGGGAATCGTATTTTGTGGTATATATATGACAGAATTGGAACTATATCGTGGAAGGAGTGGAATTTATTCCAAGAATTTATAACTGCACTTTGTCTACGAATATGGGATGGTACAATGTTTGAAAGAACTAATAGTTCCAGTAATAATTCTCATAGAAAGATTTAGCTGTGCATCAATTTTTTGTACATGAGCACTATCAACCCAAACAGGGTAACAATATTCAGCAGCCGTAGTTGCATCAGCACCTTATGAAGTACCAGCTAGTTTATGCAGGATATTGTTCCTACTGTTCATCTTCAGACGCGAATTTTCCAAAGTTGCTTTGAAATTCAGCGCAATTTTCTATATTTTTGACGCAAACGCCACTCGAAAAAGTAATTCTTCAAAATTTCTAAATATGTAGATAAATGATCTCGACGTATGGGGTACTTATGGAAGGGGTGTTTCAAGGACTCGAGCTTCGTCCTCGCTCCCTTAGAGCCCTGTAGGCTCATTTAGAGCGTTTTACCACCTTCTTTTTTTACCATTTCTATGTTCCATTTCCGTTTAGTATATAGATTATTGTCTATAATATAATGTGAGGTATATTACGCATTGTTCAGGAAATTGATTGAGCGTTCTATCTAGCTTGGTTGAAAATTTTCAAGCATTTCCTGGAGTTGGCAATTCCACGCCACATACAGCATGGAATTGGCTTTCCACGAATAATTTTTCGTGTTGTTCGCGCATTTTGAACGTTAACGACGCCGGAAAATCAAGTCGCCCTTCGGAAAAGAGCGCGGGAATTTTCATTTTGATTTCCCAGGGCGTCGATCGGCCTGATCGATTCGAACGGCTACAAACATCCGTCGAATGGTTCCTGGTTTGTCCATACATTAGCTCATTCACCGGATGCTCCGATACATCAATGGGAGGACTGGGGATCGAGTCCACTCAATGAACCTTCATTGGTGTAATCCTCCCGGTATATGGCACTGATACGGATCTCTTTTTTGTCATTCTTCGTGACAAATTGCGTGAAACCAATTAACTGAACGTGTTGAATCCGGTTCGTGATTTTTTTCAGGACGCTGCCTCATAAATTCATTAGGGATGGCGGCCTTTAACTGATGGCTTATTGATTCATCGATGAATTGACGTGGATGTGCAGATTGAGTCACTGGTTTAGACGGTTTCAATTGGCTTCCAAGCAGAACTTCAGTGTCACTTTCAACTTTCGAAATTGAACTTCTCATATTGAGTCCATCCAAATAAGATGGCTGGTTGATTCCACAGGGCAAACTGTGTCATCTTCAAGAGGTCATCAGATCTTGAAATTTGAGTAATTTTCTGACGTACATCTGATAGAGTAGATCTTAAGGTCTATTGTGCCCTTCCATCAGAGCTGTTCTAATCACTACGCCATCTACAACTGAGTTCCAATGAACTCCAGTATCTGGGTGGTCTTCAAGAAGGCTATGACCTCACTCCTCCATGCCTGAAGCATTCTTTGCATTGGAATGAAATAGCGAGAGACTCTGTTACTAGATGAACAGGAGTTTTCTCCTCTGTCCCACCATCTAATTTACATCCCTCAGTTTCTGATGGACTTCTTCTCATCATATGCTTTCTGAGGCCAGTGAGGAGGCGTAAAAAGACAAAGATGGAGCTAGAGCTCCATAGATGAAACTCAAATGTTGTTCTCAAGCTAGAAGAGCTCATGAATTACTCCCCCTCCTCCAGCTAACTACTCGCCAGAGCATTCGACAGAGTATGGCATGAAAAATCAATATATAAGAAGAGATGTGCTGGATGTTCGATCAAAATATGCAAGTTGATCCGGAATTATCTCAAAACTAACAGATTTTAAGTGAAAGTGGAAGGAGAATGCTCCACAACAAGAGATATAGAGGCTGGAGTACCCCAAGGGTCAGTACTTGGGCCACTTCTGTACTACTTATACAATCACGATATTCCGAAGAATGCAAGAACCATGCTAACGTTATATGCTGACGACACAGGCATTGCAACTCGACACCGCAACCCAGAAGTAATAGAACGAGTTCTACAAGAAACGATTGACGAAACAAATGACTGGTGCATAAAGTGAAAAATCAAGCTCAATGGACAAAAAAGCCAAGCAATATTACTACAGAAGAGAAGACTGCGACCCACAACGAATCTAGAAGTTGACGGCGAAGAAATCTACTGGAAAAATGAAGCCAAATACTTAGGAATAGCGTTTGACAAAGGACTTTCTTGGAAAAGTCATATCAAACAAGCAATCGACAAAACGAAAGCAGCCATGAATAGACTCTACCCTCTGATAGGAAGAAGAAGCCACTTGTCGAAAGAGACAAAATTGAAGATAATCAAAGCTAGGCCTCGACTGACTTATGGATCAGTTGCCTGGGGTTTCGCGGCAAAGAGCCACATCAAAAGAACTCAGGCCACTGAAAACATGCTGCTACGATGTGCAATAGATGCACCACGGTTTGTCAGGAATAGACAGATTTATAGGGAGAAACCATAACGGAATTCATAAACAGAAAAGCAGAGAAATTATTCGAAATAGCGAAAAACCATCCGAATCAACAACTCAGGAGACTAGTGGACTACGACTCAGAGGAAGACAAAAGGAGAATGCGAATTTACCGAAGGAGACCAAGAAATCAATTAAAAAGAGATTAAAATATGAAGAGAAACTTATTGAAAAATCCAATAAAGTGTTATCCAATAGAGGGTAAACACATAAATCCCAGCATGATAGTGTGCGAGAAGAAAACCGACTAAGAGATGAACGGTTTATGGGCAAACGCCCGGAACCAATATTCAAGAAGCAGTTAAGGGTTTTTAGTGGGTCTCGAGCTCAGGAGAGTGAGAATCCCCACACTTGTTCCCCCTCAGGAGAGGGTGGTTCGTCTGACTTGCAGATTTTCCCCCTGCTACTCCAAAAAAAAAAGTTAACTGTATCTCAGAATGTTGAATCTTCAGTAAACACCCTGTATACTCCCCTCAGATACGCCAAATAGGCGGATATCGACAATATTTGTGAGAATTTCCCAATCGATCTACAACAATTTGACTTCGCAACGCAGAATTCTTCGAAAGCAGAATAATTAGCGATATAGTGAAAAGTGGCCCATCATAAAGTTATTCTCGCCCGTTTGCCCATGAGTTCCGTGGAAAAAATCAGGAAATCCAATCAAAAGCGGACGCCGACGCGGGTCTGTAACTTTTTCGCAGTTCAGCAAACCGAAAAAAACTCCATCGCATAATGAGTAAATAAATTGCAGAACAAACCGCTTCAGAAATTTTACAGCTTATGGTCAAAGCACGGAAATAAGCTGCACGAGTGAAAAAACATGAATAACGTGAAATTTTTAATGACTTCTTTCGAATGCGATATCAAAGTAACAATTCAGAGGATGTTAAAGGAAATTAGTGGAACTTTACAGAGTAACGTGGTAATCTACAATGTACCGGTCGATTTTCTATCTTTTCGTATTCAGGAAAACATGAAGTTGGAAGAAAATTTACGACCTTGTAAACTTTTTTTCAGTTGAGGAGATGATAGTCGGATGGACTCAAATCTGGTGAATAAGGGGGGTGTTCTAGTAATTCAAACCTTAAATCACGAATTTTTCATGGCAACATGAGATTTGTCTGCAGGGGCGTTGTCCTGCAAAAACAAAACACCATTGGATAGCTTTCCGCGTCTTTCCTCTTTAATTTTTTCCCGTAGAGTGGTCATTCATGTCGAATAGTAATCTCTGGATATTGTTCTACGCTTATTCAAAAAATCAATCATGATTACTCCATGGCAATCCCGAAAAACTGAAGCAAGAACTTTTCCAGCAGATTTTTGGACACGAAACTTCATAGGTCTTGGAGAACCGGGTGTCGCCATTCCATCGATTGTTGCTTTGTTTATGGATCCTAAAAATGTACCCAAGTCTCATCCATAGTAAAAATTCGGTTTAAGACGTCTTCATCGTTTTCAAATCGAGCACAGATCGAACGCGATGCTTCTACCCTTGCACGCTTTTGGTCAACATTCAAACATTTGGGCATAGACAAACTCTCTGATTTGGGGATCCATTTTGCAGCAATTTTTCTCATGTCCACACGTGAACTATATGATGAACGCGTTCGTATGAAATATTCAGTGCTTCAGATATCCGTTTTAGCCCAATTGGACGGTCTGATAAAATCATTTAATGAACTGCATCGATATTTTCGGGGAATGACACAGAAACTGGCCTTCCCAATCGGTCATCATCTTCAATGGAAAATTTACCTCTTTTGAAGCTTGCAGTCCAATTTTTCACGGTCGCATACGAAGGACATTGATCACCAAGGGTATTAAGCATACATTCCTAAATCTGCTTACCTCTTAACCCTTAAATACAGGTACTTGATAATGGCTCGATACTCCAATTTTTCGATTTTCACGATTTCGGTAGACATCTTTCTTCTTTTAATTCATTGCGTAACTCTGGTTTACTTTTTTGACCTCAAACTTCCCACTGACACTTCGAATGAGTTATTGTTCGTTGCTATGGTAACGCAATACTTTTTTATGCATGGAACTGATCTAGGCTAACATCAATACATCCTCGCATATTCCAAATAACGCACTCATTCCAAAAATTTCTAATTGAAATCAATAACCCGGTGATTTTGCGACATATCCCTATTTTGGATTGCTACTAATGAGATCATACAATCTGGGAAATCGAATTAGTATACTCCCTAATTAAGTGACTACAAATCTAAAACGTTCGTCTCTTCTGTTTCATTATATTCGAATGGAGATCCCGAATGTAGCTGGAATAGCTAAAATTAACATGTCTGCAGTAATAATATTCGTATGTTATGTAAACACAAGGGAGCAGGTGCCATGAAGTATATAATAATTTTCTACTCCGCATAACGCGCGAGTTGTGCCGATGAAATTATTGCTTAAAATTGCGTTCATTAACTGCGTTATTAACTGGGAACAAGAGCTCGATAATCAGGAGAAAATATCATAAGTTAAATGTAACCATTCTATTTTGTATAGTGTCAGGTATTCCATGAAATACTTGACAATTGGAGGATTGATTTATTGGATTGATTATAATATATTAATTATTATTAACTATTATTTTATATCAAATAATATTTTTTGTCTTCATATGTGAATACTTGACAGGTAGGTCTGTAAGTCCAAGGTCTAACAAGTTAAACACAATTTTCACCAAGTTCAACTTCATACGTTAAATCTCCACCTAGCATCTCTCCTATATTGTTAAGTCTCACACGCAAGAACCATTGCATATTAGGTATTGTTGAAAATTAGATTCTCATCCTTAAAATATACATGTAAATGAATATTGATTCCTATTTTTGGCCATGATTAAAAATTCTCTACCCAAGCGTAGCCCAAGCACCTTGTATATTTGATAGATGAGGTCCTTCAATAATGATATCGTGTAATTAGCGCTAGATGCTAATAAATATAAATAATCGTTGGATTCGTATTTAATCGGATGCTGTGAGAGTTATACCCATGGTAATGTTTCGGTTAAGATTGCTTTTTTTTCAGTTCGTTCTCGCTAGTTGTGTATTTGCCAAGAATAATGTTTGTAAGAGTTTTTCCGACTATTGGTACCATGATTTGGATAAAAATGAAAATTGCACGTACAATCCTGACATGTACTTAGATAGTGTGAGTTTTTCAGTTATTTTTTTAATTTGAATGTTCAAAATCGAAACAGAATAGCTTCAGAGCCTAAGCCTTAGCTCGAAAAAAAATTTGAGTAGCGAAAAATACATGATTTAAGTCTTAGAAATAATATTTTTTAGAAGTAGAGCAAATGTCATTCTTACCAGTAAAAACAACATTTTTCAAAGACTAGAAAGTATATTTTTCGAAGCAGAGAAGAATATTCCTGAAGCTCTAGAAAAAATTTCTCCATGAACAAATAAGTTTGATGCCGAAAAGAAATACATTTTGTCTTGATATTTTTAAGAATTCTATGGTTTGTATTCATATTACAATTAAATGGCCACTGACAGTTTTGATTCGAGTTTCAACCCCAAATGAAAGGGGAAGAAATTTTTTTTCGCCATCTCTTCTCTCTCATTTCAGCCGCAGATTCTGGAGAAATATTTCGGAAAGTATGAGGTGCACGAAATTCCAACGGAAGACGGTTATTTTGTCACCACCTTCAGGGTTCCGAGAAATAATTCCAGAGGCACAATATTGTTTAGACATATAGCAACATCGGACGCCATCATTTGGCTCGGTTTTGGCAAAGATTCGGTGAGTATGCGTCTTCTAAAAATGAAGGGAGGTATGAAGGGGGTTCCTGAATTGGGGATATAAACGAAAACAGGATCCCTTGAATAATTTCAAAAAATAGCATAAAAGTGGGCTTCGTTTTTGAGATACCTACAGGGTTTTGAAGTTATGTAATGAATTGTAATAAAAATTGCACTATGCCTTCAGGATGATTTGGTTAGTGTAGCTATAAGTCACTCAAAAAGGGAGCAGAGGGGTTAATTCTTCAGAAAATACAATTGGTTGTTCACTTTCGATAAAATTGAAGCATGTACCATTTACTGCCTAATTAAATTTATAAACCTTCTCTCAGTAAAAAAGATTAAAGTATACTCCATTCACTTTTATTTTAGCACTCGTTTGGCCATGGAAATTTGACACATTTCACTCTGTATAGTACGAAAATGTGGGGTTATGACGCTTGTCAAAACATTTTTGGGTTTTAAATTAATGCTATGTTGCCCGTTCCACGTAAAAGTTTCTGTTATAACGTATTTTATCACATTTTATGTCGAATCTCTTCGAAAAATATGTGACGAACATAATTGAAGTTTATACAAACTGATTGAAGGCATACTGAATCCAGTTATTCGCATGGAAAATACAAGAAATCAGAATAATACCATAATATGCACCATCTTGAGGAGAGTTTATGTTCGTTATCTTTTTTGGCTAAAGTTTGAATACATTACATCAGTTGTCGTTTTCAAAAATATTAACCTGAAGATGAAATGCATATGATGCAGTGATTGGGAATGGGTATCTCCCGAAGGAATTAACAATTACAAGAATGTTAAATTCTTCAACAAAAATCATCTTGCATCAATATAAGTAAAAGGAATTAAAGGAAGTTTCAAGTCAAGATTAACTTCACCTTTGAACAAAAATTTCACATGAATAAACAATTAACAGGATCACCGTCGCGTATTTGTGGCTGTTCATCTTAATACATTGGTATAATAATAATAATTAGGTATTTATTGGTACCTTGAGACATTTACAATGTATAGGACAAATCAAAAGAAAAATGGAAAAATCAATTTTCGGAAACTTATTCTACGATGACATTCATCAAAAATTCTGTAGTAAACTTTTCGCATTAATTCACTCAAACATAAAATTCTCAAATGCCACCACTTTTTTGGGTCTCTCAATTGAAGGAAATTCTTAGTCATCCTCTTCATTCACAATCTTTCTGATTCTAGAAATATTCAGCTGAAATATAAGTCGTTTAGATTCATATGAAACATTATATAAATTCTCTTACATTGAATATGTTCGCTACCGTCTGACGTATTGTAGATTTTAGAATATCAGGGTATAACTATTTGTATTAGCGGACCTGAATTCTAAATAGCACTTCCTGAAACCCTTTTTTCAATCACTTTCGGCATTTTCGTAATAAAAATTGATATTAGTTGTGGAACCGGCGTTATGATATTAACGACATTTCATGAGTGCCAACCTTACTCCGTTCTAGTTACAAAAACTTGAGAAAATTATTTCATGGCCAACCGACTGCTAAAATAAATGTGAATGGAGTATACACATCAGGAATTTATGGTTTTACCCTTTTTTATTTCAGATAGCTTATTATTACTGGCAAAGAGGATACGAGCTATGGCTGACAAACACTAGAGGAACTGACTACTCAACCAAACACGTAAACTTGACTATCAACGACTATGCATTCTGGAATTTTAGGTAAACGTTAAAAAAATTCAAATTTTCGAAAATAAATTTTCTGTTCATCGACAGTTTCCACGAAATAGGCATATACGACCTCAGGGCTTCGCTCAAATATATCTATGAATTCAACAACAACACCAGTCCTGCTATCATTGCTAATTCTATGGGGTGTACAGAAGCCCTGATTTACGCATCGCTGTTTCCAGAGGAAGCAAAGAAGCTGTGTAAAATTTATATACTACACGCGCCACCCTCCAGTTTTCAGTATTCACCACTGAAATTCTTAGGTTTTTATCGCCGTTATTGGGACGTGAGTATTGTCATATACACAGTGGGTCATTGAAAACGAAACAGCGACTCTATGGGTCAGCAAAACCGAATTATATAAGTTTAGCATATTCAAATATTTTCATTGAATCCGTTCATTTTCGAAATATTCCCAGTTTAGGCTCTGTCGATCTACAGAGCCAACGTTTCGTTTACAATGGCCCACTCTGTATATTTTCAAATGTGGACAGATTATGAACTTTATCAGTAGTCGAAGCTTTGAAGATCTTTATTCGTAGTACTCCGCTAAGGAAGAAAAATTGGGCGATATCTTCAGAAGAAATGGTACAATTTCTCGCGTTATGCATAGTTTATGTCCTAAGAAACCAGATCTATGCATCACGTTGTTCAGCGCGTTTGGAGCTGGTTGGTCTCAACATGAACCAGACCCTGTAAGTATGTCACGATATTCGATTGCAAAATTTATTATAATCATGAGTAGATCCACCTGTCACCGAATATCCAGGCCAAAGAATATGATTCCCCTCAAATCATGGTTGCAACATAATTTTCAGCTTTTAGCTCCGGTGATGTTCATGCAAAACCCGAGATCTCTTTCGACGAAGGCCCTATCACACTATGCCCAATCTTTCATTTCTGGAAAATTCACGATGTTCGATTACGGGGAGAAAAATTTTGAAGTTTACGGAAGACACGAACCACCTGAATATCCTGTTTGGAAAATTGTTGCACCCATCTATTTGGTGCACAGCCCTGCAGATTATTTAGCTCCGAAAGGGGTGAGTTTGAGTCAAGTCTGCGTTTTGGATTTTTGTTATCAACAAATTATAAAGATGGCTCAACCTGCAAAATGCATCTACACTGCGCAAAAAAAATAACGCACATTCTGAAAATCTCAATTTTCATGTTAACTCTACATTGACTTTATAAATTATTTTTTATGTTCTCTCGGGAAGGTTTTGAACAAAACAAGACACATTAAATGGAATAAAAATTCTGGATTTCACCTAATCTTATGTGAAAGAAGAGAAATGAACAATTTTCAAAATACTGAAATGCTGATAAGTGATTTAATACTTGGTATTTCCACCCCTTGCGTTAATCACAGCTCGGCAACGACGGTTCATACTCAAAATGAGTGATCTTAAAATGTTCTGATCTAATCCTTCCCAGATTTCTCCGAGTTGGATTCCTAAGTCATTAAGAGTAGCTGGATGATTTTCGGAACTTCTCAGCCTTCTATTGAGGTTGTCCCAAACCTCCTCTGGACTTCTTGCTGGCCATTACATTCGAGAGACTTCAACCTCTTCAAGGTACTCCTGAACGATGCGCGCACGATGGGGTCTGGCATTATCGTCCATAAAAATGAAATTTTCACCAATGTATGGGGCAAATGGCACTACATGCTCTTCAAGAATGTTCCTTATATACTTATCAGCATTCATAGCTCCATTATCAACCACCACTAGGTCTGTGCGAGCAGTCAAAGTTATTCCACCCCATACCATAATCGATCCTCCCCCGAAACCAGTAGTATTCAGGAAATTGCACTGAGCATATCTTTCATGTGGACGTCTGTATACAAGGGAACCTCGATCACAATGGTAGAGGCAGAATCTAGACTCATCTGTGAAGAGAACTCTTTCCCAATCGGCCTCTTCCCAATGAATATGCTCTCTCGCAAAATCCAAACGCGCCCTTCGATGGGCTGGGGTAAGAGCTGGGCCTCTTGCCGCGACACGAGGCCTTAAACCATATTCTCTGAGGCGATTTCTTATTGTCTGAGTGCTAATTTGCACCTCATGAGTTTGCTCAAGCTGAATTTGAAGGAGGTGAGCGGTTGCAAACCGTTGTCTCAACGAAGAAACTCTCAAGTAACGTTCTTGAATGGCAGTTGTTACCCGTGGTCTACCCTATCCTGGTCTTCGGACATTCATACCTGTCTCCCTGAATCGCTGCAACATTCTGGACACACTTGTATGGGAAACTCCAAACCTTTCTGCAATTCTTGTGTATGTCCACCCTTCTTCTCGCAAAACTACCGCTAGGGCACATTCCTCTTAGGTCAAATTGCATGTTTCGCGTTGCATAGCGATCGAGTGTAGAAAATCAAACGAAAGAAAAACTATTGATCGCTAGAATTGATCGAGAACAACTGATTTCAGAATGGAGCCAATACATTCAAAATCTGATATCATCTTTTTTTATTCCTGCTGGTAAAAAACATCTGTATTGAAGAACACCGTTGAAAGTGGATAACAGATGCATGCATAATTCTGATAAAAATAATTATCATTGAGAACACCTTCAGTTGTAGAATAAATTTGAGATTTCCGTAAGGTGCGTTAATTTTTTTGCGCAGTGTATTATCAAATTGTACCTGAGGAATGGAAAGAAAATAGAAAGAGTGTAGATTACGAATATTTACAAAGTACTGTTTCACGATATGTGAAGTAATCATGTGTATTGTGCATGACAGAAAAAAGTATTTCCTATCTACAGGGCGAGTGTTTGACTCGTACAAATGTTTCAACAATAGATATTTTTGAGAACAAAATAAGGCCTTTTTTCCTTAAACATTTTTTCCGAATCTGCTCGGTTTAAAAGAAACAGGCTATTGAAGAACCATAAAAAAATATTATTCTTAGTTCTATCTCACAAACTGTTTTATCAGATGAAATGAATTTCGGAATATAATTTTTCATTTATTTGATGAATCTTTTCCGAACACCAGATATCACCCACGTCTTCCAGTTTTCTCATTATGACCATTACGTATCATAAAAATACCAAAAATTCAAGGAACCCAAATCTTGAAACTAAGTTGGATGCTATCCAATGAATATTTGAACGTTTTGTAAGATAAAAATATGTGTTTGAAAGATCCACAGATGTGTAGTGTCACAGATTTAGCTAGTTATTCTGAAGGTAGATTCCTTTATCAGGGGTGCATGGCACAGCTCATTATGAAAACTCAAAATGTCTTTAACATTTGATCAGGGCTGAATCGGAAAAAATGGTATAAAAAAAAAGTGTTTCTTTCGACCCCAAGAATCTACTGTCAAAATATTCGTATACCCTGTATACTTTCATTTTTTTCCAGGATACCGACGACCTCTATGACAAATTGACTAAAAGTGCCAAAATCTACGGAAGGTTGGTAGTAGAAGGCATGAATCACATCGATACATTCCTGGCCAAACTAAGAAATGAAAAGATTCATTACAAAGTATTGCTTTTGTTGAATAAAATCTTTCCAAAGTAATCAAGCGTTTCTTATTCGGAAAAAAATCGTTAACTTCGCATTTTTTGAGGACCTGATGACGTTATCGTACTAGCGAAACACATTTCGATAGTTCATGGAAGTCTATTCAGCGGAAAACATCTAGATTCGTCATGTCGTCAACTAAAATTATTTGCAAACCCTCACAATTTCCATTATTGCAGTAGATGAAAATTTCATGAAGAGGTAATCTTTTCCTGCAGTTCTTGAGGAACACGTTTTGACCTTGGAAGGAATGGTAGGGTTAATCTGATATGACACCTTTCAACTGCCTTAAATTTGAAACAGCAACGTTATCTAGAAAGACCCATTTTAAAACAGTACACCTTTCTATAGAGTACCAGGAGATCTATTTAGAAGAATCATTGCATCTTCTAACTGTTAACTTGACATTTTTTTGGGTGTTATACAGAAGCAACATAACAAACTCCGAAGCTGGTAAACTGAGATATATCTCAGTGGAAGGCTTAGAAATAGTTTCACAACTATTTTATCACAGATGTTGCTATATAAATGCATATCTTCTCTACCTTTTGGACCCTTTTCAAAAGAGAAACAACTGATTGCCTCCCCTAACATATCAAGTGATCTCCATGCAGTTACCAAAACGATCTTTGGTATTCATGTTCGTCCCATCTATACTACGAGTGTTCTCCTCTGTTATATTTACAGTAAAGAGAGAATCTTCAAGAATAGAACAACCATCCTAGAGCTCCAATTTTTTGGAAATTTTAAGTACTGAGGGGTGCAGATGCATGACTTATTTCAACTTTATTTTGGCTTATTTCAGTGTTGGTTAAAATTAGAGCTTTTGGGGCGAAAATTCTCTAGTTAAACATGAATTTCACCTAGAAATTTCAATCAAATAAATTCACTTAGTGCGAGATCGTGTGAAAGTTTTCTGAGAGATGATTTTTTCAGGAAAATAGTTCGAAACCTGTCTTGCAGTAAAATCCAAGCCGAGAAGACTGCATAATGGGATAGAAGACGCTGATTAAAAACGGTTTCATTTTGGGTAAACACTTCCTGGAGTACTCAAGATTCATCAACGTCTAAAGTACGCTGTTCGCATGGCCCAGATATCTTGGCAAATACCCAGAGAATTATGTAGCCAAAGCATAAGACGTTTAATACGAACTGACGTGAATGGTTAAACAAACTTCAACATATTCTAGATAATATTCCATCTAGTAAAATATTCTGAGGGGCAGTTTTCGTCTATATCACGGTATTCGAAGTTGGGCCGTGGATTAGAGTACATCCTTCCGCTAGAGCGACTCGGTAATTAGTTCGGAAGTTTTAGTTGAAATTATAGCGATTCCTTATATCTGAGTAAGTTCGACTTCCATCCGTTCCCAACCTCCTGGTGATTACTTACCTTGAGCTGGGGAGGATGCCGACAATAAACCATCGTTGGAGGATGCAGGAGTCAATTTTTCTACCCATACAAATGGGAAATGCGTTATCTGGAGGGAAATGCCTGGAATCGATAGGATTCTGCTTTCAGGGAAGGGATACTTTCCGGAATAATAAATCAGGATGGTTAATTCAGGTAGATTCCGTGGAAATCTCCAGCGAAGCTACTGTTTCGGATTTTAATGCTTATCTGAATGTTCGTATGTTGTTATACCTGTAAATTTGGCAGTAGGCGAAAACCCCAGCATTCGAAGGTTAATAAAAGCTGTGTTTCTTATTTGTTATTTCAAAGTGTTTCTAACCATAAATCTTCAATTCAAGAACGAAAATCCTTTCCATCCTTTAAAGCCATAACTGATGCTTCGATGTTGCTTCCATTTCTTCAATTATTGTCTTTTTAAATCGAACTCACGCGTTCAAACAAGAAAAAAACAAATACCGGGGTTTTTCATGCCACCATCAGCAACCTACTACAGTTAAACGATTTCAGGTAGCAAGAGTTTGAGAAGTGAAAAAAGAATGTGATTAAAACAACTCAAAATATCCCAGTTTCTTTTTAAAGAACACAGAAGTTCCAGGTAACTCAACAGAAATTTACCTGACTCTAACCACTCAAGTAGCTAGTGCCAGAACAACCGCTGAAGACAACTTCCATACTGCAGTCCAGAGATAAGACAGGACCACTTACTTTTAATTGGGAACCTCAGTTTCAACCTTTTTTCCTACTCAGTTCTACCACTATTGGGAGTACGATTTCCTGGATGGCGTGCAAACCCGCTGGAAGCAGAACCCAGAGTGGTGAACCATTGTGCACCCTTTTCCTTTAACCTTTTTGGTTTCTCTTCGCTCCAATAGCAAGACTTATATCCTTCATCGAGAGCATTTGAGAAGACTCAAAGGTATACCTACTTTTCTTCTTTTCTATATGTTTACGGTAGTATTATTATTTCCTTTTCATTTGACAGTTTATGATAAAACCATGATTTTGCAAGAATGTTGAGTCAAATCCTCACAAAAGCAAATGTCTTTCTAGAATGTTGGTCAATATTCTTATTATTTTCTTGAACAGCTTTACAGGTACCTACATCAGATCGACTGAAACACAGTTCAATTCATATAAACTGTATAAGTTACTGTTAGTTTCCACAAACTAAAACAAATTTCATGTTTGTTAGATCATTTTCATTTCACTTTCAAGTCTGAAATAAGAAAAAGTGAAGTTTTGTTTGTACCCTCCTCAAATATCTTCCCCTCCATTTAAACTGCAAAGTTCAAGCTCCGAAACATCAATTCCTGTGAAGTTGTAGCCGAAATTTCATCGAAAAACTTCGTTTTTAATCTGAATCTGTTGAAATACATAACTCAAATAACTCACAAACTCCGCATGTACTGCAATAATAAGTACAGGAAGTAACTGCTAGAAGCCACATCGGAAAGATCAACATATTCCTCTAACTCAAACTGGATTCTTAGTATCAATGGTCCCTTTCATCCTTCATTAGGGTCTAAATTATTCTTTGAAGACGCTGAATCCTGATTGCTGCAGGCCCATAACGAGTTCCACTTGTTCAAACTGAATCTGCGGCGAACACGGTCCTTCCTATTCGGCTAAAGCAAACTGCCGATGCCGTCGAGAATGGTATAAGACGTTGAACGATCGATCCCGTATGATTTTCTTTCAAGATCTAATTTTCCAAGTTGCTATCGAACTGCGACCGAGCTCTCAGACTGGGTTAATTAGACGTTCAGAATTGAAAGCTGTGTAAATTATTAAATCAGAATCGTACTTGGAGACGTGAACTTTAGCGTACATGCATTTTGCATTGAATAACTACCATGTAGAAAGCACAATGGAGTAATATATCGATAAAAATGTCTGATCCAACAAGAAAGTTTCGGTATTTCATCATCAAGTACCTGTATTAAAAAGGGTTAAGAGGTAAGCAGATTTACAAAGATATGCTTAATACCCTTGGTGATCAATGTCCTTCGTATGCGACCGTGAAAAATTGGACTGCAAGATTCAAAATAGGTAAATTTTCCATTGAAGATGATGACCGATCGGGTAGGCCAGTTTCTGTGTTAGTCCCCGAAAATATCGATGCAGTTCATGACATGATTTTCTCAGACCGTCGAATTGGGCTAAAACAGATATCCGAAGCACTGAATATTTCATACGAACGCGTTCATCATAAAGTTCACGTCAATTTGGACATGAGAAAAATTGCTGCAAAATAAATCCCCAAATGTTTTAATGTTGACCAAAAGCATGCAAGGGCATAAGCATCGCGTTCGATCTGTGCTCGATTTGAAAACGATGTAGACTTCTTGAACCGAATTGTTACTATGGATGAGACTTGGGTATATTTCTACAATCCAGGAACAAAGCAACAATCGATGGAATGGCGACACTCTGGTCCTCCAAGACCTAAGAAGTTTCGTATCCAAAAAACTGCTGGAAAAGTTCTTGCTTCAGTTTTTTGGGATTGCCATAAAGTAGGTAATCATGATTGATTTTTTGGATAAGGGTAGAACAATAACCGGAGATTACTTGCAGAGAAAGAAGAAACATTTTTTTAAAGGTCTAGGGACGTTGCAGGTTCGCTGTAATAAATGTATCCAATCTAAAGGAGAATATGTTGAGTATTAAAATATTTTGACATTGAAATTTTGTTTGGTTCTATAGTAGGTTAAGAATTTTTCCAAGTATATTTTGATAGTGGATTCGGTCAAGAGAAACACTTTTTCCCCTTTCATTTTTTTGATTCCGCCTAGATAAAAAGATGTAGCCATTTTAAGTTTTATATCGAGCTATGCCAATCCTGGAAAAACAACATTCTCTTCAAGATAACAAGCTAAATCGTTGACACCATACACATATGTGGGTCTTTCAAACAGAGCTGCATTCAGCCAACGTATCCAATCATTTTTAATTTTTGAATATCAAATAACTGGAAAACGGCGCATTATAGAGTCATTCGGGGTAACTGAGCGCAGTGGGTAAGTGTGCGCAGTGCGTATATCTCGACTATGCAATGTATGAAAGAGGGGTTCATTTGGGTGAAGCAAGGGCGCAGAATCGCCATATTAGTTTTTCATAGGAGTGCGCATTGCGACGTTTCGTTAACATTTTATTTGCAATCAATCAAATTCACTAGTTTTCTTGTTAATTTTTAGCATCTCTGCAAATTCTGCCAGGTCCAAGTCCCTCAGTGTTAAACAATATTTTATTCGATCATGGGCATATTAATCTAAATATGTAATAAAAAATTTTAGGTTCTCTTAGCTGCTCAACTCTATAAGAACGTCAATTCAAATTTTGGCTTACTGGGGAAAGTGTGCGCGGGTAAGTGTGCGCATAGATTCATTATATGGGCATTAGTTCAGTGAGGAATAAATTATGACATTGCTGATTTTCTTGGTTAAGACTCGATCAGTATTGTCCTATTTGTTCAGAAAAATATGAAGAGCCACCAACAGGGGAATGTATCAAGTGTTGTGTTCACCAAGAATTGTGGCACGAACAATAATGCACTGCTTGTAAAAAGACGCTTCTGTATTAACAATAAACAGCATTTCCCTAATATTGTAACATTTTGATGACATTATTTTGTAATTTGTTTTGATTGTGTGGTTCACAAAGCACTGCGTTCACTTACCCCGTGAGGGTGCGTACACTTACCCGCAATGCGGGGCATGTGAACGCACTCCGACTTTCTCTACTAAATTCTTTTTTGCGGAAAGAAAACGTTTTTGTTTGTTTGCTTTTTGATGTTTTTTTATAGATTAGAAAATTCTCTATCTTATGAATATGTTTTAATTTTCCTAGCTTCAACATTTGAAACAGGGTATGGCTTGAAAGGCAAAAGTGCGCACAGTTGCCCCTAATGACTCTACGAGAAAATATAAGGATTACCCACTATATGGGTGTTCATATGTGGAATCTCGAAACAGTATGGGTTTAAGCTTCACATCAATCTTAAAAGTTCGTTAGCCTTGCTGAAGCCGAATTTTACCAAAACAACTTCTCCGGCAAGTCCGTTCTTGGACCAGAAGTAGCCGGCTAAGTTGCACTGGACTCTGGACTGGAGACTTGGGGCGGAAAATCACTTTTTCGAATTAGAAAATTATGAAAGAAATGCCCGAAAAGTTTAACGAACACAGAAGACATCGGAACTTTTTGAGCTCGCAGCACATCATCAGGCGAAAGTCTTAATTCCCAAACGAATTAATTACGAAAAGGCGAAACTTGAAACTTTTCCCGCCGAATCGACTTCTGACCGGTCCGCGAGCCCTTCTAACGACCCCGTCCGGATTAATCCGGACCAAGTACTCCGTTAACGACATCTTCAACCCTTTTTTCCCGCTGCCATATTAATTTTTCGTTGTGTCTTTCTCGGAGCTCGAATTTAATGAGTCTTTTTGTAGGCCCGAGCAAACTGACGTACGTTGAACAAGCCTGCTGACTGAATACACCTGTTTTGATAGCTCTTGCTCTCGCATTCCGTTGGATATTTCGAACAATATTTCATTTGATGCGGAAAGTGCCTCCTACATGTATATTATATGAACGAGTATATTTGAAACGGGAAGAATTGAAGTGGCATATGCTGTTACGTGGATGCATGCACGCTGGAGTGGGTTGAAGGGGTTCTTCAGAATGGACGTGTAATGATATTTGAGATGCATTTGTGTAAATACGTACTCGCGTATGTTTCCGGCAACTTGTCGATCCAAAAATGATACATTCACCACTCGAGACTGCTCCATGATATCCTGTCAACAGCAGAGGCGGTCTGTGCCTACTGAAACTGTGAATAATTGAATCAAACCTGTTTTTTTCATCTCTGATTACCCAGGGAAATGAAAAACTTGGTTTTTGATGCGAACGCAAAGAGGCAGCCTCTCCATTCTTATACTAAGTGGTTGAAATACTGTGAACTCAACCAAAAAATAAACCATTTACAGGGAGAGTCTTCGACTCCTACAAATATTCAAACAGTAGATTCTTGAGGTTAAAAGAAACACTTGTTTCCTCTACCATTTCTTCCAAATCGGCTCGGTTTAAGAGATGCAGGCTGTTGAACAACCATAAAAAAAATGTTATTTTTAGTTCTATCTCACAAACGATTTTATTGAATGAAATGAATTTCCGAATATACACTGCGCAAAAAAATTAACGCACATTCTGAAAATCTCAATTTTAATGAAAGTTAACTCTACATTGACTTTATAACTCATTTTTTATGTTCTTTCGGGAAGGTTTTGAACGAATCAAGACGCTTTAAATGGAAGAAAAATTCAGGATTTCACCGAATCTTATTTGAAAGAAGAGAAATGAACAATTTTCAAAATACTGAAATGCTGATAAGTGATTTAATACTTGGTATTTCTACCCCTTGCGTTAATTACAGCTCGGCAACGACGGTTCATACTCAACATGAGTGATCTCAAAATAATAAACGAATTAATTCAGATGCATAACATCCGCAGATAATTAAATCAACGAATGTTACGATCTAAATCGAACTAACAAACTACCATCGCTCGAAGTATTACCAGAATTTTCATTTCGTCGACAAAGAGTAGATGCTGACCATGGTTTCGGTCTTATTTGACCTCGTCAGAGCAACAAAACTCAATTGTCAACGAAATGCTATGAATTGCTGGCTCCTTTTATTCCATATCAGTAGCGGGTATGATGTATAAATACATCGTACCGACATCTGACAGAGAAACGGGAACCAACCCAATTCAATTTCCTAACTCTCAGAGCGAAGATAGCAGTATGCATCCATATGCTTTATTCCCATATTGCAGATATCGTATATTACGATAATTAAGCAAGGGAAAAAGCGCGGAAAGGTTCGGATCATGGCAGTAACCGATCTGCCGCGGACATGTAAAATAAGAAATGGATCACGCCTTCACAGTAAGGCAGGTAAATAATACCTTATACATACATCTTAAAATGTTCTGATCTAATCCTTCCCAGATTTCTCCGAGTTGGATTCCTAAGTCATTAAGAGTAGCTGGATGATTTTCTGAACTTCTCAGCC
The DNA here is from genome assembly GCF_907165205.1 of Coccinella septempunctata. Classification (NCBI taxonomy): domain Eukaryota; kingdom Metazoa; phylum Arthropoda; class Insecta; order Coleoptera; family Coccinellidae; genus Coccinella; species Coccinella septempunctata. Next base: position 28,756,611 of record NC_058194.1, on the reverse strand, counting down.
TTCTATTGAGGTTGTCCCAAACCTGCTCAATCGGACTGAGATCTGGACTTCTTGCTGGCCATTCCATTCGAGAGACTTAAACCACTTCAAGGTACTCCTGAACGATGCGCGCACGATGAGGTCTGGCATTATCGTCCATAAAAATGAAATTTTCACCAATGTATGGAGCAAATGGCACTACATGCTCTTCAAGAATGTTCCTTATATACTTATCAGCATTCATAGCTCCATTATCAACAACCACTAGGTCTATGCGAGCAGTCAAAGATATTCCACCCCATACCATAATCGATCCTCCCCCGAAACCAGTAGTATTCAGGAAATTGCACTGAGCATATCTTTCATGTGGACGTCTGTATATAAGGGAACGTCGATGGTAGAGACAGAATCTAGACTCATCTGTGAAGAGAACTCTTTCCCAATCGGCCTCTTCCCAATGGATTTGCTCTCTCGCAAAATCCAAACGCGCCCTTCGATAGGCTGGGGTACGAGCTGGGCCTCTTGCAGCGACACGAGGCCTTAAATCATATTCTCTGAGGCGATTTCTTATTGTCCGAGTGCTAATTTGCACCTCATGAGTTTGCTCAAGCTGAATTTGAAGTAGGCGAGCGGTTGCAAACCGTTGTCTCATCGAAGAAACTCTCAAGTAACGTTCTTGAATGGCAGTGGTTACCCGTGGTCTACCCTGTCCTGGTCTTCGGACATTCATACCTGTCTCCCTGAATCGCTGCAACATTCTGGACACACTTGTATGGGAAACTCCAAACCTTTTTGCAATTCTTGTGTATGTCCACCCTTCTTCTCGCAAAACTACCGCTTGGGCACATTCCTCTTTGGTCAAATTGCGTGTTTCGCCTTGCATAGCGATCGAGTGTAGAAAATCAAACGAAAGAAAAACTATTGATCACTAAAATTGATCGAGAACAACTGATTTTAGAATGGAGCCAATACATTCAAAATCTGATAATATCATCTTTTTTTATTCCTGCTGGGAAAAAACATCTGTATTGAAGAAAAAAATTGAAAGTGGATAGCATATGCATGCATAATTCTGATAAAAATAATTATCATTGAGAACACCTTCAGTTGTAGAATAAATTTGAGATTTCCATAATGTGCGTTAATTTTTTTGCGCAGTGTAGTTATTCAATTATATTTGATGAATCCTTTTCGAACACAAGATCACCCACGTCTTCCAGTTTTCTCATTATGACCATTACGTACCATAAAAATATCAGTAATTCAAAGAACTCTTGAGACTAAGTTTTCTAATGAATATTTCAATAACGTTTCGTAAAATAAAAGTAGGTACCTACATAATGCTGCTTACTGATTTCCTCCACTCATTTTGGCGAACAGATTAAAATCATGTGAACTGTCGTATAGAAGGTGATTCCTATTGCGGCAAAAATTCGGGAGATGATTTCTTATCAGAAGTAATCATCAAAAAAACAGAATATTCTGACAATTACTTCATTCAGCATATCCCTCCACTTAACATCTCTACAGTGAATATCAAATAGTGTTCCTGTTCCAGAAATCCCAATTATTGTTCCAGATAGAAAAAGGGCCCAAAGGGGATGCATCTCCTGGCATTCCGATTGCTGGTGTCTGACAATTCTGTTTATTTTCATTGCTACGTACGAACTCCGCAGGGGTAGTAGAAGTGTTAGTATTGCAAACACTTACTCTTGTAAACATCAAGCGGATGCTGGAATAGCAATTTTGCGCTTGCTACAACTATCCAACGTATGTCCAATAGATTACAGCGTAATCGATTGGAGTGAAGCTAGTCCGAGAAATATAACATGAGTTCGAGAATAGATATACCCTATTTCTGTCCTTTGTTGATTCAGTGGGGGAAATAATCTTATTGAACAATATAAAAGGATTGTTCTGCCTCTACCAATACTTTGAAATATATTGCCACTGAAGTTTTGCGATTTCCATATCACGACGAGGAGTATTTTATATTTTTTCTCAACACAGGGTTTGTATGAATAAATAAAAGATGAGAAGAAATCTTAGTGAATTGATATGGAAATTTTGTATGAAAATATAGATTTCCAAAAAAACTGATTGATCTTATGGCGTCCTATTTCAAGGAAGTATAAAAAAAAGATGAATACAATCGGTGAATCTTCTTTCGTGCCTTCAAAAGTTTGCATTCAGGAATTAAACACCACTCATTCGATTACAAGGCACAAAACTGCCAGAACTACTCTCACAGTCTCAAATGAAAGGATATCACGAAGACATAAAAACTTCCAACATCGATTTTCTCAGATGACTCAGAGGAAATCCATTTTCAAGAGGAACAAATTAACAAATTAATCAGCTCTGTAGTTACCCGAGTTCAGAAATCGAACACGAATCCAAACAAAGCCTCCGTTTGATGCGATTGCTCATTCATTGCCCTATTTATTCATTATGCACTTAATTGGAACCAGTACAGATTGCCAGACTTGGAATTTCTAATCAGAGAATCTGAGGATTTAGATTCTTATTCGCCACTTTTCTGCAGTAGGAGTCGAGCAAGATGAAGGCTCAATACTTCTTCAGATTTTATGACACAATCGAGTTTTGAAAAGTTGTATGGGTAGGTACTTATTAGCCTTTTGAATAGTTTCATCTTCTCGATTGGTAAATTGGTATTTGAGTGATATTATTTCTCGCTCTATAGGGTGGGTCTTTGACTCGTATATTGAATAACCACTGGTATATCGTATATCTATGGGAAATGATTCCCCAACATAAGGGTCCTATAGTGTTCCTCGAACAACTGAAGAACAGAAGAATCATCACTTTGAAGACTGGACCAGGTCGAAAGACCCTCCCAGTCAAAAGCAAGATTTGGCTACTATTAATTTTCTACTGAAGGCATTTCTAACGACGAGGGTGATCCTCCACCAAGATCAGCAGAAGGTTTTTGACGCAGAGATGATATTCCTCGGAGTGCAATTGAAGGAGAAGTTATGTACCTATAATTATTTATTTTTTCTTCATTAATCATCTAGTCTTCGAATGAGTTTTGATGAAAGCTTTATTATTCACTTTTCTTCCTCGTTTTCTGCTCTGTTTCTTTGTTTCAGATGTTATTTCGCAATGAAAAGAGGATAAAGAAATTTTTATATCAATGGAAAAGAAGCCCTTCAGTATTAAAAGCTTATTCTGTACACAAATTTGTCATCAGTACACTACTCACGGGGAGACAGGGTTTTTTTTACTGAGGTTTATCCCTAAGCTCTTGTATCATACTCCAAATTGTATGGTACCCCGTTACACTAACTTTTGCTAAAACTCAACATATGCTATATTGTTTGATAACCAAAAATGTATTGCTTACATTCAAAAGAATATACAGGGTTAGAACTATTTAGAGGCTGACTATAAGAATATCGAAAAGCGTTAAAAATAAAAGGTGGCTCAAATTACAAAAAAGGAGTACACCAGTATAATCGCTATATAGGATTATGACTACAAACCGAATTTCGCGTAGTTATCCCCAAAAACAAATGAGTTATGAAGGAAAAATGATAATCTTGATTTTCAGTTTTTTCGAGATATCTCAGGACAATGAAAATTGGCCTTAAAGGTCACAAAAATCAGTTTTTTTTTAATTATCTCCTTCCTTGAGCTTCAAATTTTTTTCGCATTCATTATAAAAGTTGTAGAGCATAACATTTTCTACAAATTTTGTCCCAAGCAATTTTTTCTACGTTCAAACGTTTTTGAGATATATGGCGATTAATGCGAGGTGTTTAGCGATACATGCTGAAGCGAAAATTCACTCGTTGGAAAATAGTACATTCTAAGGTTCAGTCACAGACAATACTAAAATTTTCGTGTCTAATTCCGAAATTGTCATCATAGAAATACCTTGTCATTTTGACAATTCTAGATTAGACTGGGATTCTACATTGACCTTGCCCTTTCGCATGTGTGGCTGAGCTTCTCACACTTATCGCCCTCTAACTCGAGAACGGTTAAGAGTATGTAAAATTGCTTCAGACAAAAGTTGTGTAGAATTTTATTATCTACAACTTTCATAATGAATACAAAAACGATTAGAGGTACAGGGAGGGAAATATTCGAAAAAAAGGGATTTTTATCATCTTCAAAGTGTCAGATTGAGAAAACCCCCCCTGATCCATGATTTGTGTCAGATTAATGGGTCAACACGTCTACAACACCCAGATTAACCAACTGTATAAAAATCTGACACGCTCGAGTATGTACAAGTAACGATTTTTTTTTTACATTTTCAAAGGACCACTGTGACCTCGCGTCACGTCCAAATTGTCAGTCCTTTGAAAAGTAGCTTACTTTGGGTCCAATTAACATATCCTCCAAAAATCTGACACGCTGAAAAAAATTTTTTTTACCATTTTCAACTCTTCCGTAAGGCCAGTCCCACCGCACAAAGTGTCAGTTAAGAATGAATTCATTATCAGAGACACGTGGAGCATATACAGTATCTTAATCTGACACGCTCGAGTATGTACACCTGACGATTTTTTTTTAATCTTTGGGACCCTGCAGACGCTTTCCCCACCAAGTGCATACATCATAGAACCTTTTTTTCTTTCTACCATCTAATCTTCAAAATCCACTAGGTCTCCAGGAAGCTCGAGTAAATCCCGATTCAGCATCGTCGGCTCCCCAACTAAAATTCATTTCATTCGATGAAACCGTCTGTGAAATAGAACTGAAAATAATTTCAGGTTTTTCAACAGCCTGTATCTTTTAAACCGAGCCGATTCGAAAAAAATGTTAGGGGAAAAAAGTGTTTCTTTTAACCTCAAGAATCTACTGTTAAAATATTTTTACGAGTCAAATACTCGCCCTGTATAGCCCTGAGAACCATTCCCAACAGCCAACAAAACGATCCAAAAGTTCGGAATTCCTTTGCTGCATGCGAAAAATATCGAGGTGTAGTGCCATGTGGAAAATGTGAAATGAAAACATAAAGGAACCAGAACATCCGCACCATTCCAAGGATGAACCTCATTCTTCCACTCTCCGCAACACATTCACGGTTTTATTCGGCTGGATTTTCCGCTGATTGCTAGACGAATTCGAAACTAGAATGATATGAAACCCAGCTCATCACGTCGTTCTTGGAATAATATACGAGTTCAGAGTTATGCCACACTCCACTACACACATTCTCATTTTGTTCTCGAACAGAAAAGTTTCGCTGAGAATGTTGGAGGCGTAGCTGCGAGGGGCATTCGAATTTCCTCGTTTTATTTCAGTGTTGGGGAAAAATAGAAGTTCGGGGGATAAGGTGTCATGCGGAAATAATTTTCCTGTTTTTTTTTTCAGACATTAACGGTTACACTGCGTTTTATGAATATGGAGAGATTTGTTGAGTTTTCAACACGAAAAGAATTCTCTCACTTCACTCCTCAAGAATTAATAGGGAGGGATGACGTATAAATATATCATCATTACCTAGTGGCTCTTGTTAAGTTATCTAACATCTTAATACATGTGTTCTTTCAGGAAAAACTGGAATATTTTGTTGTTTTTATCATATTCATGCTCTTGTCATTTGAAAACGATTAATTGTACGAGGATATACTGAAAATTTTTTAGCCTACTATAGAACCAAACAAAATATCAATGTCAAATTATTTCATTACTCAACATATTCTCCTCTTAATTCGATACATTAATTACAGCGAACCTGCAACGTCTCTAGACCATCCAAAAAAAATGTTTCTTCTTGCTCTGCTAACCAGACATCCACAGCTTTTATGACCTCCTCGTTGGAAAAAAAATTACGACCTTTTAAACTTTTTTTCAGTTGAGGAAAAAGATGATAGTCGGATGGGGCCAAATAATCTGGTGACTGAGGGGTGTTTTCTAGTAATTCAAACCCTAAATCACGAATTTTTTGCATGGCAACATGAGATTTGTGTGCAGGGGCGTTGTCCTGCAAAAACAAAACACCTTTGGATAACTTTCCGCGTCTTTTCTCTTTAATTTTTTCCCGTAGAGTGGTCAGTTATGTCGAAGAGTAATCTCCGGTTATTGTTCTACCCTTATCCAAAAAAGCAATCATGATTACTCCATGGCAATCCCAAAAAACTGAAGCAAGAACTTTTCCAGCAGATTTTTGGACACGAAACTTCTTAGGGCTTGGAGAACCAGAGTGACGCCATTCCATCGATTGTTGCTTTGTTTCTGGATCGTAGAAATGTACCCAAGTCTCATCCATAGCAACAATTCGGTTTAAGAAGTCTACATCGTTTTCAAATCGAGCACAGATCGAACGCGATGCTTCTACCCTTGCACGCTTTTGGTCAACATTCAAACATTTGGGGATCCATTTTGCAGCAATTTTTCTCAGGTCCAAATTGACGTGAACTATATGATGAACGCGTTCGTATGAAATATTCAGTGCTTCAGATATCCGTTTTAGCCCAATTCGACGGTGTGATAAAATCATGTCATGAACTGCATCGATATTTTCGGGGACTGACACAGAAACTGGCCTTCCCTATCGGTCATCATCTTCAATGGAAAATTTTCCCCTTTTGAAGCTTGCAGTCCAATTTTTCACGGTCGCATACGAAAGACATTGATCACCAAGGGTATTAAGCATATATTCGTAAATCTGCTTACCTCCTTAACCCTTTTAAATACAGGTACTTGATGATGGCTCTATACTTAATTTTTTCGATTTTCACAATTTCGGTGGACATCTTCTTTCTAATGAGATATTGTTCGTTGCTATAGTAATGCAAAATCTTTTTTTTATGCATGAAACTGGTCTAGGCTTACTAGATATCAATACATCCTCGTACTAGACTGCAGATGGTAGCATAAAATGCATGTAGTATTTTTTGCTAAACCTTTACCTTTATCTATAAAATAGATTGAAGATCCTATAATGTCCCTACATAATAACTAGAGAAAACTAGAGAAAAGCAGTCACTTGGCAATAGGCTTGAATTTTCAAATTAAAACACAAAACTAACTATTGACGTCATCAGCATTATCATCTCGAAATTAGAAACTGATGTTTATTCATCACCTGAGTCATAATTGCCAGGCAATCTGGACAAACGTTCTGGTTATATTGTGGCTATGATAAGAGTCTATTTACACGCTCCTATTATCAGTCCGAATTACAAAAGATAAGGTTTTTCAATAGGCCATAAACAAGTCATACTTCAGCGCTCGTTGAATCAACTCTACTTTTTTTTTCCTCTATCGATAGAAATGCAACATATCACACCAGAAATAAAGCAAATGTGCGCGAAGTGTGCGTGTGCCAGTCGTACAGACGCAGGCCCAGTAGAATCTTCTATTTATCCTACACTGCGCGAGATATATGAACAAAAGGAGAATTACGTAAGGACCTCAACTCTTTGTCAGTGCCAACACTTTTCAAACCATAACCTAAGACAAGAGAAAACGTGTTACAAATCCGAGGAAGGAACAGAGAAAGAACAGATTCAGCAATGCCTCCGGGAGCGTCACAAGAATCACGAGAGTAGCCACAAAGATAGCAGCTTTGCCGAGAAAGTTTGCATATCCTGCAGCGGGATAGACGTTGAAATAGACTTCAAAACTTGTGACAATATATACGTGAACGATGTAGGAACTCTGCAGCTCAACTATTGTTTCAGGATCACTGGACAGGAGGACTATCAGTTTTGTATAAAAAACCTGAAGACTAATCAAGAAACCAGTTACAAGAAGATTATCGGCGAAGGTTCGCTTTTACTAGAATTCCCAGGAATTCCTGGCCAGCATAAAAACCACTCCCAAAACGAATGTGGAGGTGAACCTGTCGAAAATTATGGCCATGATAATCGAATTTTCCTTAACGATAACCATGAAAACGTTGTGGATCAACCTGATGTCATTAACGAGGAAATATTGACCAGTGGCTGCAGTTCGAAAGAAGACTTGATAAGTGAATGCAGTGAAACTGAATCGAGGAAGGAAAGCAGTTGCGAAACTATTGAAATAACGTTGAAAAGTGACGCAACAAGTGTGACAACTGTTTCGAGATCCAGCAAAGATTTCAGCGGTGAGAACATTGAGATAAGACCAGTAGAATCGGAAAGCATCGCGACAGAAATCTTCGACTCAAGCACCTCCAAAAAAATCTGTAGTAACTGCACTAAAACCATCGAAGAAGACACCATCTACCTCTGTCTCTTCGGGCACGATTCCTGCAAGGAATGTAAGGGAAGACCCTGCACCATATGCCACACGATGATGGGAGAAGCAAAGTCCTACTGTAAAAACCACCACAAAGGCTGCCCCGTCCTTCAAACTCAAGACCAACTGGCGAAACACGAAACAGACTGCGAATTCAACAATTTCAGATGCCCCTCTCCCAGGTGCGTTTTCCTAAACACCCTCTCAGACCTCAAACTCCACTTCTTGAACTCCCACGCCAAGAGTCTGGTTCAAGGCAACAGTATTTTGGAGGTTTTGTACGGGAGGAAGGACAGAAAATGGTTCCTGTACTGTTACGAAAGCTTGTTCGTTTGTTCCTATTATTACTACGGCAGTCATGTAGAATTTATACTCCAGTATATTGGCGCCAACGACAATGCGAAGTTGTTTGTGTTTGAGGTGGAAATTAAAACGATGAAAGAGAAGAAACTGTTCAAACGGGTTAGGTGTGCTGGGTGGAATGATTTGAGCTTGTGTAAGGGTGTGTGTTATGACTACGAGGATTTAACTAACTGTGATAATTCAAGATTTCAATTCACTGCCAACATGAAGATTGTTAATATGAATACTGACGGATTATATACATCTCTTTGATATTATTTGTGTTTTGATTCAATTCCAGTGTGAATACAGAATTGTTTAGTTTTCTTACAAGAAAACACAGCGAATTTTAAGCCTCGGTGGAATGTTCTCGAGTCATTTCGCAATAGAATTTGCAGATTATAAAAAAATCACGAGCTGTAACGAAGTATTGAAACTTATATTACTCGAGAACTTTGATTGTGGCAATAATAAGTCTTCTGAATATAAACTGAAGACTATAATGAAATGAATTGATGGAAAGAATAAATCTGAAGGTCAAACTTTAGAAACAATAAGTAAAATCTTTATTTGTTTATGTATGAATGATTACCTTTATTACCTATGTAACAGATATTTTTTCACCCCAAAAAATCACGAATGATGACCCCATATCATGAAGGAAATAACAATGCACAGATATGATGTGCCTACCTACCTATATGCTCTATACTGGAAAGAAATTATTCCAATATTATTCATAAAATATATTAATGCAACTGAAAAATAACGTTGAAACCACCAGACTCTGCTATTTTTTTAACAATATCTGAATGAAAAAGATCTATGATTTTCAAGAACATATTTTTCATCTGCAAATATCGATAGGACAGGAGACAGATGTTTTCGTTTTACCCTTCTCATATGAAAATTTAATTCATATATTCCTTCATATCGAATGTTTTGGAACTTTCCTTCCAATATGATAATTCCAGGTCGAGATGAGATATAATATATATGAGAACTTTGGATGTCTCCAGAAAAAGAAAGAATATTCAATGATATGAGGAGATTAAAATTCAGTAGCTTCATCCAATTTGGGTCTCCATGAATGTTTCTCTCTTATTTTTCTGAATAATTTGCAATGAGTATCATCTCTGAGTTTTCAAAATATTTTAAATAGTGATCAGACTAATAAGCAAAATCGCTATGTCACAAATTAGATTATGAAATTAATGTGAAAGATTTTAATATACTTGGTATGATCACAAGTTAATATAAACACCGTTATTTGTATATTCATTCTCTTGAATATCTGTTTCATCTGAAGAATAAATAAGGATGAGAAAAAATTATTTATCTCCAGCTTTATATAATTGTTTGTTTTTCACATCAATATCGAATGCAGATTGGTAATATACGTATATATAGAAATTAACATTCTTTCAGATAAAGAATAATGAAAAAATGTGTAAATTGCGCGCAGTGTTCCTACTGATAAGTCTCGTGAATTGAATATTTACCTTTGGTCGGAAAATATTTCAAAATATAGGGTAATTATATGAATTATTCATATCATTCGATGGGTCGCGATATGAAATGAGAAGTCCTTCCTCCGAATAGTAGATATAAAATTGCGCGTTAAGGTAGTCATTCACGTCTGATGTTCTTTGGCACAGATAACGTGAAATTTTCAACAGTTATTGTAAGTTTTTTCCTTTAAAATCGATTAATCAATTTGATCCCTCAAGCATCGCTATATTTGCTACTTTGTCAATCATAACACCCCCCTGAATTTTTCCTGTTAGTTTTTCATCAATATAAATGGAGATTGATTGGTTCTACCTGTCTGTAAGTAAGCAATCCACAAATTGGATAGGTCTCGATCTGAATACCAATTTTAATTGAATTATATTTTTATAGGCGAGTTATTATGCGATGCATCATGAAAAAATAATTGACAGTTAATAAAATTTTGACATTCCATAAGTAGAAGTTAAGTTACATGTGTGAACATGTAAACTAATGAATTGTCAAAATCGATAGTTGCCATTGACAGAAAATCTTTCAGGCACACCGTTTCTAAGGAACGCTTTTGTCTACCACCGGTAACCAAGAGCAACCGACAATTTTGACAACTCGTTATATTCATACACCATGGTGTGTGACGGTTCTTGCTTGTAGTATGACATTACTTTTCCATAGATCATAATGAACGAGCCCTTGTACTAAGAAACTGGATGAAATAAAACGACATGAAACTTTGGTCAATGATATAATAAAAATACAAATATTAAGATATTTAAATTAATTTTCCAATTAAATTCTTACAATATACATAACATTCAACATATTTCAAAATCAATAGGATAAAAACATGTCTTCTGAATCATATTTCAAAAGCTAATATACTCTTTCAACTGTGACATAGTATCAGCATCCACCAGACTCAACAACTGTTCATACTGTGGCAATCCTAACTGGTTTTTCAGGGAGAACATCTGAAAAAAACAGGTTGCACAACATTAAGATCAACCTACGATAACTGAGTTGTCAAACAATTTGACATTTGAGGTTATTACATACACCAAAGATAATTATTTTTGGCAGTTATACACAGTTACTCACTTGAGATTGAAAATATTCTTTAAGAACAATGGTATGGACCGGATCTGTATAAATTAATTGCTTTTTCCTCTGATCGTGTTCCGTCTCACATAACCCATCAGTTTCTTCATAGAAATAACTGGGACTCCTATCCCTATTCAGCACCAAACAATCCGAGATAATGCCATTTTCGTCTGTTTTGGTGACGTCATTCAGTGCTTCTAAAATCTGTATCATAATATTCCCGAACATTTCCATGGTCGGCCTCGACACAATAGTCAGAAGATTTGCCAGTGCTAAGGCTGAAAAAATCAGTTATTTGAGGTTAGAAATGAAAAGGTGAAGTTCTCGATGTCCCTCAGACATAAAATTGTAGAAATTTGGTACTAACCCATTACTTTCCGCTGTTCCGTTTGCGAGACATTCGGCATCTTCAGTAACCAAACTCTCAATATTTTGGACATGACTATTTCTTCGCTTTCATTATGTACAGATGCCAACCTACTTAATACCTGAGAGAAGACAGTATGGGATGATATTAAAACCCTAGATACAACAGTTATATACATTGACATAACCATAGGATATTTCTCACCCTCGTAAACCCCCCTGCAAGAAAAAACCAAATTCATTACATCAGTTGGGTTAAGTTAGGCTAGGTTATGTTAGGTTAGTCCAATAAATGGGCAATTAACAACAGTAAATACTCCCTCAAAGATTCTAGGTTAAGTTAGGTTAGGTTAGTTCAATAAATGGGTAATTAACAACAGTAAATACTCACTCAAAGAGTCTAGGTTAAGTTAGGTTGGGTTTCGTTAGGTTAAGTCCAATAAATGGGTAATTAACAACTGTAAATACTCACTCAAAGATTCTAGGTTAAGTTAGGTCAGGTTTCGTTAGGTTAGTCCAGCAAAAGTGTAATTAACAACAGCAAATACTCACTCAAAGATTCTAGGTTAAGTTAGGTTAGGTTTCGTTAGGTTAGTCCAGCAAAAGGGTAATTAACGACAGCGAATACTCACTCAAAGATTCTAGGTAGAATAGGCAAAACCGTTTCGGCCCCCAAAGACGGACTAGCTCTCAGATACAATTCGGCAACTCTCAAAATCGACATAATTCCCTCGTTCTTCATATCGGCCATCATATTATTACAAACTGTCATTATTTGAACACCGTGCGACCTCATAACGAGTTCAGGCGCTAACAGAGTGTGAACTGAACAAATTGTTATGCATAAATTGAAGGCTTCCGTTGAGTAATCTGAAAAATAAGCAAATTCGTACAACCTCAACTTGTTAAAACTCGCAGAATTCGGATCTTTTCTCACCTAGGAGGGACGGCACATTGTCGAATAACTGAATGAGCTCATTTGTGATGCAGGAAGAATTCTCGAGCACGGTTAACCACAACTCCAAACTGTCCTCTAGTAGATACACAATGGCCGACTGCTTGGGATCCGTACCCAGCATTATTATTGGCATTAAGAATGGGGTCAATTCCGGTACAACGGTTCCTAGAGCCTTGACCAACTGCACTAAAGTTGACACAATGGCGCACCTAAGCATGTTGTGGTCGTCGGATTCTTTCCATATGAGAGGTAGGTATTGGATGAGAGCATCGGAATGCGGTTGGATGGTATGTCCAACTCTTTCGACTATAAGCGTCATAACGTTTAGAATGTGCATCTGGAAAGATAACGAACAATGATTTTATTCACTCACTCCAAAAAATAGGAATCCTACCTTTGTCTCGCATTCGGAAACTTCTTTGAGCAGCTGAAAAAGTAAGTTGAAGGAAGCCTCCAAATAATCCTTGAACTGCTCGGCATCGAACTCAAAGTCGTCAATGGCAAACCTAAGAGTTGACGATGCGGTTAACCTCACAGCCATGTCCTCTTGACAGCTCAACAAATTTATGACACATTCGTACAAACTCGGTCTCAGTTTAGGGGACAACTTGATGCCCGCCCACTTTCCCATGAGGACGCTCACTCTCCTCCTTATTATCCTATAATTGTTATGTTTAATTTTCAGTTCCTCACTCAGGGTGGTGGTGAACCATTGGTCGAAATCCACCTGGGAAACAAACCTATTTAGTTCTTCGTCGTCCTGTCAACAAATCGATTAAAAAAAATTTAATATCGGAATGTATAAGAACGATATCCATGGACAGCTCGATCCTAGTCGTCACTACCGTCCTATTCCATGGAGAATACTACCAACTGCTACTTAAAAACAATACAATTAGATCAAAAACCTTTCCAATCAATATCCAACGAAGGGACCATAAACTGGATAGGAAATATAGGTTAGAACCATAGAAATGTGTGGTAAAGTCTTCCACTACCTCCTCTGCCACACTCAAACTATTCCATGATCGATTAATCTAAGGGCTAGCCATACTTTACAACAAAAACAAATTCAAGATATACAGTGTGCTTCAAGTAACGTGAAACACTTTGTATATTGTTCAAACACTAACAGAGTAAATTGACGAATCCCAAGACGAAGAACTGAACAAAAATAAATTACCTCTTCGTACAAATCAAAGGCTGCCAAAGCTACAGCATTGTAAACGGCATCTTTTTTCAAAATCCCAGGCATATCTTCCGGGGGCACTAACCCACTGGTTTCCCTTATCAGATCCAACAAAACTGGCGCTAAGATATCCCTAAACTCGTGAAACATCGTGACAAAAACCGTTTCCATACTGGGCTGAAATAAAAACGTATTGTCATGGTTCTGTGAAAATTTTGGGAAGTTTTTTTTGCTCACCCTTAAGCTGTACTTCCAACTGTCACCGATTTCGTCGTTTGCGAATGTTTCGGGGTCCGTGTCCCACATGTCCAACTCGTCCTGGTTCAAGATGAAATAATGAGTTACAAGCCTCCTACAGATCTCAGTCAGTATGTTTGGTTGGAAGAAGTTCAATTTTATATCTCTAGCGTGAACCATCTCGGAATATTTCATACTTTGTACGTTTTTTCCCGGTTTATACTCGTTACAATGCAGTATTCCCTTTATTATGTTGAAACATTGGATGGAAAATCTTTCGTATGTATACTGGATTCCCTCAGGGGTGAATAAATAGTACATTGTAAATTCTAAACTGCTATGTATTAAACTGACGAAGGAAAAGGGGTGATTTTCCAATAGAGATATCAAAACTTTAGTCGAGTGATTGATATATTTTTCACATAATTCTAAAACATATATTCCTTTGCCTTTTAGCTGCTTTCCTATAAATCAAACAATAAGTGTTAAAACATAAAAATACTTCAACTCTTGTAATTCATCCTTTACTTACTGCATTCTAAAGCCGATTTGGTTTTATCGAATAAAACTTTCAAGAAGTCGAGACAAGCCCGATTCTCATGAGGTCGATTCAATCCATAAACAGTCAACTTCCTCAATATTTTCAATGTTAGTACAGCTTTTTCCAAGTTGGATATTGTCAATTCTACGTTCTCATTCTGGCATATATTACTGATAAATAAGTCAGTAAAAGTGTTCCATAAATTTACAATAAAACTATAAATATTTGTAGTAAAATCTTGAAATATTCTTCTATCACCTGAAAATAAAAAATTGTTGAACAGAAGTGAGAAAAAAGAAATATCAAGAATATCAATAAATTAAACATCACATCATGGAACCAGACATGAATAGACAACATCATTTCATCTTTTAGTAGTCTTACCCATCAATCTCCTCGATGATATTGATTTGATAACGTGTTGGAGGGTTAAAATCGATCTGTGTTGAATAAGAATATCGTTGCTCAAAACCATTTGCAAGAGTGTTGGAAGTAGTTCCTCCCATTCCTTTGGGCAGTCTATTCTAGCTATCCTAGCTACCAAGACAGCCCTTTGTGTAGCAATTTGGTTTACAGGTTCATTAAATGATGAAATCAGTCCCCTTTTAATCAAAGTCTTTTCATCTTCACTTATAGCACTAAAAGCGTACAAAATTAATAATACCGTTCTGTATAGAACATAATATGCTAACACCTACTTCGGAGCACTCTTCCTCCAATACTTATCAATACCATTCTTCATGTACAATACAGCCATCCATCTTATGTTCAAGTCTAAATCATGAGTCGCTATTATATTCTGCAAAAAAAGAATAGTTAGGTTATAGGTAACAAAGCTTACAACAAGAAGAAAGAACAAATTCTCAAACTTCTCAATATTTGAAAAATATGTTTTCTTTCCAACTAAATTCTTAGCAACACTCACAAGTAAGGCAGAGTAAAACCCAGGTTGAACTTCCCATTCACGCAATTTGGCTTCTGCAGGTTTTAATATTGCCGCATCTTGACTAGACGCTCTTCGCAATGCTTCCAATAAATTATCCTCTGTTGCGGCAATATCCAAATTCATGATTCGAGGTATCAAATCCATGATTCGAAGTATAAGTCTAGCAAAACACTATCTTCACAAAATTCAATACATATTATAACGTCACTACAAAAAAATTCCAGGTTAACAATATTTACAGAAACTATCAAACGGCACTTGGTTCGAAACTTCTCATGAAACACTTCAAATACCTTTTTCTTCCGGAAATTTCAAGATTTTACTGTTTTGATTTATAACCAAATCTTTTATTTTGACATGAGTAGCATAGAAGATGTTGTCATAGAAATTATCATATTTTGCGCTCTTTTTCTTCTTTTTCTAAGATATAGGCTTACCTATCTTCAATCTTAGTGAATTTTGACCTGCATCGGCTCCCAAGGTTGTGTATTAATTAATTTATATTTATCATCTACTTAAGGTTCAGAATTATATTGTTATTAGGAAAAGAAAAATATTCATGGTTTTTTTTTCTATATTATTATATCTCCAGGATGTATTCATATAATGTGATACATGTGATTATACAAAAAAAAACACTGGTGATAAATGAAGATATTTTTCAACGAAAATGCAAAATATTTATTATCTTCTGTGCACACCGAACGATACCCGCTTATCCAAAAACTTTTTATGGCGGTGCATACGCAATAGATTCCTCTCCTCAACCATTTGACGATGAAGATGCTCCTCAACGTCAGAAGAAACGTCTGGGATGAGTTTAGCTAAGATAATGGATAAAACAAAAACGACGTGCTGAAACAATTTCCACATGTTAAGATGGACATTTTTACAAAGAGAAGTTCCATTTGAAATTTATTTTTTTTTATTTATTGAGAAAAAGGGATACAAACAGGTTACACCCAAAATAGCATCCACAAATAGATAGAATACAAAAAACTTATAAGTGTCTACAAAAGTACCCACGGTTATCCGGGAAACCAACAATGTACATTCCACAAAAAAGAAAAACCTAAATAACTAGTATGCACTGTCTTATAAACAGAAAATTTCCTTACATTTCTTCTTGAAGGAGAGCAAGGACATAATGAAAATATTTAAATCAATGACATATTTATTAAAGTGGTCACACATCCTGGTCACAGGGGAATTCCTACCCACGTTTGTCCTGAAACTTCTGTTATGAAAAAGCTGTCTATTTCTCGTTTGCCTCAGCGGTACATGAAAATGCACGAGTGATAATAACTCCGGCGAGTCGTAGCAATTCATCACGATCTTGAAAAGGAAAATTAAGTCAGAAATTATCCTCCTTTGTTCTAAAAGTTGGATACCATATCTGTTTCGAATATCACCGATTCCCAATGTTACGTATTCCCCTGTTATTTTGAAGTGAAGAAATCTCACCAATTTATTTTGCAGTCTTTCAAACCGTAGCTTGTGCACATTATAATATGGAGACCACACTACACTACCATAACTAAGTTTACTGAATACAAAGGAATAATACAGAGATTTCACCGCCGCTTCGTCCTGAAAGTCCTTGCATATTCTACATAAAAAACCTAATGCCTTATTAGAAGTAGACATGACAAGATCGAAATGAGCATGAAAAGTCAGTTTTGAGTCAAATAGTATGCCAAGGTCTCTAACTTGGTCCACCCTGACAACGCTATTCTGTTCCAGATGGTATCGAAAGTTGATCCAATTATTCTTCCTTGTAAAAGTAATACATGCACACTTATCATAGTTGATATACAACTTAGAAATTTATATATAGTAATTCCATATATTCTAGGTGGATAACGTTAAACTTATTTCCAATATTGATTTCTATTGATATATTCTTGTTGTTGTCATTACACCAAACATTTTCTACAGGGCAAATATAAATCCTAAACCAATTCTGGGCCCATAACCTGGTGATTTTCTGTGGATATTTATGAAATATTCTGATGAACACAAGAATTTGGTTGTTTCCATGTCTGTGGTGGCAAAATTATTTATGAAATTCAAATATTCACCTGATAAACAACAACGAAACAAGCTCCAAATGCTAAAACAGGAAATCTCTCGGGGCTAGCCTCATACTTATTGGCATGATCGTATGAATGACGAAACGGCCTATGATATAAGCAATATGTTAAGTTCTCAACTTGTGTTTTGATTTTTTCGTTTTTATAGTCGGCGATAGCAAATTCTGTAAGAAAAATAAATTTCTCATTAATCTGGTTCGAGCATTAGAGATACATCGAAAAAGAAATCAGAAAATTTAACGAAGAATTCCTTACTTGAAAAAACCGTATCCAGATATCCATCCAAATCTTTATGTCGGTAATTGTAATATACAATATCCAAGAATTGTTTTGTCAGTAACGAGGTGAGAGCCTGGAAAATAAAGGTTTGATTCGATGGACAATGTTTCGTTACAAACGATAATACTTGTGTCTTTCCAATTAAGATATTATCAGAAATTTGTATGTGGAAATAGATTTCTAGAGCAATGTAAAAACAGTTCGAAATATGTAGTTTCACTAATTCTTCTGCCTCTAGAAGAAGAATAGAAATTGAACAACTCACGTTGATGAACACAGCAACCACCACAAGAAACTGTAAAATGTAGGCCCATACTCCCAGCCCAGTTACTTTTCTAGGTATGGGTCTTCTGCGAAAATTGACATAGGTGTTGGCATCTACCCTCTCTTCAACATAGTTACAGAAAAATACGATGAGAGGTACAAAGGGAAAAACTGCCGTGAAGAAAAGGACCATGGTGAGCCTGGCAACTGAAAGATGAGAAAACTAAGAGTATCTAGCTAGAATATCCACAATTTGATTCAGTTGAAAGTCTTATTGCTCATGATCTTTGAGTTTGTCATTGGACTTATAGATTTGCACCCTATTTTTTTCAAATATCTCTCATGACCTTTTTTACATCCAAAACTGAAGGAATTTTTCAAGTCTGACTAGTAGTTCTGGAGATAGTACATTGGAAGTAAAAAGATTTGTTTTGCGCCTTCGCCATTTTGCAATCGTTGTTAGCATAGATTAATAATAATCTATGGTTGTTAGTATGTGGTGGCAAACTGGCGAATGCGCTGGTAATATTTTTCCAGCTGTCGGTTGTATGAAGTGTGCCAACCATAGACATATAGACATGTCTCTATGTCTATGGTGCCAACCAAGCAAGTGCCATTTCTTGGTGTGGAGGTACAATTTGTAGAGATAGTGACATAATGTAAAATGCCAATGTATAACAGTGAAAACACTCACCAATTTCTGCATATTCCAATAGAATACTCAATTCCGTCACACTGTCTAGAGGGTAATCGCTTTCCCACTGAACTTTTTTCTCAACATGATGTACTTTTCGTTTGAAAATATACTTCATTATTCTATTAAAAAAAAAAGTTTACATCTAAGATTAAAGCCTCACAAAATTTCATGTTGATATAGAAGTTAAATTTCACTCACGGTAGGAAAACTTTGTTAATACATTTTACCAAGAGAGTTCGAATAGCCAGGATGAATGTTAACAAAATTATGAGGTCCACATTACAACCAGCCGGTCCACATAAGTCTCCCTTGAAAGTGTAATCTAAATAAACAGTTTCGTCGCCAGGATTTGTGTAAAAGATCCCCTGGAAAAAGAAAGTTTGAACAACTCTACTTCTTCCATTTTCCACACTCACTTTAGCAAATGCGTTGTAAAATAGAGCCGCAAACCCATTGACGAAACCAATAATCCAAAGTTTCATGACATACGAATTGTCGTAATCCATTTGAGTCCTACAGTTTTCCAACTCGGTCATAAATCTTACAGCTGGAGATTTGACCTATGTTAAATATTCAAATTTGGATCATCAAACACTCGAGAAAAAAATTCGGCGATTTCGACACTTACTCTATCGATGACCATAATAAAGAGTACTTGTATGAAAGATCCCGCACAACTTAGTAAGAATCTCTTGTGTTTGAGCAGAAGGGGTATGTGAATATATTTGATGACAAACTTTGCGATGAATTTGTTAATGATAATTGTTATGACTACGAAGAATAACACGAAGAACATCTGAAAATATTTGAGTTGGATTATACGTATACGAAGGATTATATCGTCCACTTTTGAATTGAGCACTCACAAGGGCTAACATTATGAGGACTATCACAATATATCTCCAAGTTATTGAAGTTTTCGACATTGCAGGTTCCCATTCATCAGTTATTGGTGATAAAACCAACACGTCTGTTTGTTCCTCATACCCAATCCTACAATTTTCAATGTGAAAAGTTTTTGTACATGATTTACATGAACTCGAAAAATATTGGTATCGTCATAGTGCTAAGTTATGAGTTTGATTTTTATTTCTTCATCGAATTTGGTATTCTGTGAAATACCTTGTGGATATATCCAACTCAACATGTAGTAGGTTCCATTTTATGAGGTTGAAATTTTTTCTTCGCGTCCATAATTCTAAGAAAACCGTACCTGAAAGGTAAACAATGCAAGTACTTTCTCCCTGTTCTCAATTAAACAGTATTTTCAGCATGGACAATAAGGAAAACAGTCAACAACCTAAATTGTCTCAGGTTCAACTCAATCTACCTAGAGATTTATAGCTACAGTTAAATCGAAAGATTAGGGGCTTATTGAGCTATTACTTTCAATGGACAACATGTAAGGTAGTCTAGAAATGTGCTATACAAACCACAAAGACTCATAAAGATGCTCAGAATGAATGTACCAATGTTATCGTAGATATGACTGTCTTCGAAAGAGTCACAGAAACCCTTCATGGGAATCAATTTGCACAGTTCTGGATCGCAACCAGCACACAGATATTCTTCACTGTTACATACTCGTTCTCTATAAAAAAAAATGGATCCTTTCGTCATATTTCAATTCTGACATCTGCTTGTATGAAGGATATCACAGGAGGTACAAATTAGCTAGCTAATGTAATATCCAACTAAATCATTAGTTAATCAACTAACTAAACAATTAACTAACTGAGTAACCAACTTACTAACTAACCAACAACTATAGATTAGTGAGGATAAGTCTATATATAAACTTAGTTATGAATAAAATTAGTTATGAACTGTTATCATCTTTTTTCTGTATACTGCAGAGGAAGAAGAAAAACCAGAAATAATATTTTTTTACATACCTTACTTTAGACAGATAGCTCCAATCATAAGCATATCCGATCAGGAAGAATAACACACTAGAAATACTCGCAAAAATAAGCAGGTTGTCCAGAAATCTGACGAAGTCAAAGTAGAACGCCAATTCTGGTCCGAAATATTTTTGAATGGTATCCAGGGGTTGTTCTTTCAAGAAATTACCTATATCTCCCCAATTTGCAGCCAACAACTGAAATATTGTGGGACTGGTCGAAAATTCAATCATAGTAAAATTCAGTTGAAGTTAATTTTTAACCTGTCTATCTGTTAGAGGACCTTTTGGGGTCAAAGCTGGTGGACCTTCGTGTAAGGCAAAAGAATCCTTCACAATTCCTCTTGTCCTCAAACGTCGTAAGCTGATGTCGTATTTACCAAATCCAAATGGAATTTCTTGCAGCATGTTATAGGTAATGAGAATTCGTTCAGCTTGGGTCATTCTTTTAGGATGTTCGCGACCAATTGTGGCTCTGCAGTTGTTCGAATTTTCATAAGGAAGTAAGAATGTGGAATACATAAATTTTGGAATGCATCAATAACATTTCGAATGACTTGTACTTACTTAGCCCTATGGTAAACAGGACTACGTTCGTCATCATAGGATAGAGCAGTTCTGCGACACTTTAGAAAAGCGTTTTTATGGACAATAGCAAGGGGGGTGCTTTTAAACATCAGATCTATGTTCACCACATCTGCATAACCCACAAGAATTTCATGGGGCACATGTATTTTGATGAAACCGATATCGGGATCTTTCTGTGAAAAAAAAATGAATTTCTTCGATATTTTTTTATTATCTGATTCGATTGTGGATTGAAAATCATCCTTCCTTCAAATTTGCTAGCACTGGCACACTCACTGTATGATGTGTCTGTTCCAAATGAAATCCCCTTCCTACAAGATTGTCCAAGAACCTGGCAAAATGATCTCTTGCAACTTCTGAACTCAAGACCTGTCTATAACTGAACACTATAACGTAGTCTATACGTTTGCCACCACTTCTGAAGTAGAGATCGGGAAAGAACTTTTCTCGAGTGGATTTTTCTTCCATCTGATGGCATATGATTGAGTAATGAAATGCTTTGTCAAGATATATCAACGAAAAGTGTGCATAGAAAATTACTACAATTACTTCACAATTATTTCCGGATTTTCCCAATGATTATTTCAATATTCTTATCCTTTCTTTCCATAAATTTAATCGACTTCAGTGCAACCATTCGGCCTTTATGAATTTTCAAGTGACCCCATCTTTTTGGGAATTTTTCAAAGGTCATCTTTCGAGTTGCGTATCTCCCAAAAAAATCACCGAAGTGCTAAAAGTGATACATATTCTGAAAGAGCAACCCTTCTTGCAATAAATCTGGGAAATATAGCGATCTCTAAGCAACCGTTCGGTCTGGACGAATTTTTAACTGATCCCATCTTTGTGGGAATTTTTCGAAGGTCACCTTTCGAGTGGATTATCTTCCAGAAAAATCATCACACATCGGAAAGTGATGCACATTCCGAAAAAGCAACTCTTCTAGTAATAAATCTGAGGTCTACAGCGATCTCAAAGCAACCATTCGATCTTGAGGAACTTTCAACTGAAATTTGCAATTCATGAAAAATGCCATTTCGAAGATGAAAATTAAACTAAGAGAGATAGGCTTACGATTCTATTTTCAATCGATTCTGCGTGTTCGAAAACCTATATTTCCATACCAAATTTACGAATCTTTGACGATGATTTCGAGAAAAATGAATTTTTTATTTTTCCATCCTTCACTTTTGAGTTCACTTTGAAAGGCTGTCTACGGTGCAATTTTCCATTGGCTCATCAACTCATTGGTTTTTTGAAATCTTCAAAATGACTAGTATGAATTTCTTTCTCTGTAGAAATGATAAAACACCGTACTTCTCAGAGAGAGGACCAAATATGTGATTTTAGGGGGGTCTAACCCCTTGCTCATTTTTGACCCAAAAATTTGGGATTTTCGAATTCGAGTTTTTGATCTAGTATTGAAGCCTGACTAGTGCTGATTACGAAACCGGAAATCTCAATTGGATCGGACAAGTATAACGGGAGATATCGCAGATTGAAATTTGTAATTTTTTGAAAAATGCCATTTCGGAGATGAAAATCTAAACGAAGAGAGATAGGCTTACGATTTTATTTTCAATCGATTCTACGTGTTCGAAAACCTATATTTCCATACCAAATTTATGGATCTTCGACGCTGATTTCGAGAAAAATGAATTTTTTATTTTTCCATCTTTCACTTTTGAGTTCACTTTGAAAGGCTGTCTACGGTGCAATTTTCCATTAGTACATCAACTCATTGGTTTTTTGAAATCTTCAAAACGACTAGTATGAATTTCTTTCTCTGTAGAAATGATAAAACACCGTACTTCTCAGAGAGAGGACCAAATATGTGATTTTAGGGGGGTCTAACCCCTTGCTCATTTTTGACCCAAAAATTTGGGATTTTCGAATTCGAGTTTTTGATCTAGTATTGAAGCCTGACTAGTGCTGATTACGAAACCGGAAATCTCAATTGGATCGGACAAGTATAACGGGAGATATCGCAGATTGAAATTTGTAATTTTTTGAAAAATGCCATTTCGGAGATGAAAATCTAAACGAAGAGAGATAGGCTTACGATTTTATTTTCAATCGATTCTACGTGTTCGAAAACCTATATTTCCATACCAAATTTATGGATCTTCGACGCTGATTTCGAGAAAAATGAATTTTTTATTTTTCCATCTTTCACTTTTGAGTTCACTTTGAAAGGCTGTCTACGGTGCAATTTTCCATTGGCACATCAACTCATTGGTTTTTTGAAATCTTCAAAACGACTTGTATGAATTTCTTTCTCTGTAGAAATGATAAAACACCGTACTTCTCAGAGAGAGGACCAAATATGTGATTTTAGGGGGGTCTAACCCCTTGCTCATTTTTGACCCAAAACTTTGGAATTTTCGAATTCGAGTTTTTGATCTAGTATTGAAGCCTGACTAGTGCTGATTACGAAACCGGAAATCTCAATTGGATCGGACAAGTATAACGGGAGATATCGCAGATTGAAATTTGCAAGTTTTGAAAAATTGCCATTTCGAAGATGATATTCTAAACTAAGAGAGATAGGCTTACGATTCTAATCTCAATCGATTCTGCGTATTCGAAAACCTATATTTCCATACCAAATTTATGGATCTTCGACGCTGATTTCGAGAAAAATGAATTTTTTATTTTTCCATCTTTCAATTTTGAGTTCACATTGAAAGGCTGTCTACGGTGCAATTTTCCATTGGCTCATCAACTCATTAATTTTTTGAAATCTTCAAAACGACTAGTATAAATTTCTTTCTCTGTAGAAATGATAAAACACCGTACTTCTCAGAGAGAGGACCAAATATGTGATTTTAGGGGGGTCTAACCCCTTGCTCATTTTTGACCCAAAAATTTGGGATTTTCGAATTCGAGTTTTTGATCTAGTATTGAAGCTTGACTAGTGCTGATTACGAAACCGGAAATCTCAATTGGATCGGACAAGTATAACGGGAGATATCGCAGATTGAAATTTGCAATTTTTGAAAAATTGCCATTTCGGAGATGAAAATCTAAACGAAGAGAGATAGGCTTACGATTCTATTTTCAATCGATTCTACGTGTTCGAAAACCTATATTTCCATACCAAATTTATGGATCTTCGACGCTGATTTCGAGAAAAATGAATTTTTTATTTTTCCATCTTTCACTTTTGAGTTCACTTTGAAAGGCTGTCTACGGTGCAATTTTCCATTGGCTCATTAACTCATTGGTTTTTTGAAATCTTCAAAACGACTAGTATGAATTTCTTTCTCTGTAGAAATGATAAAACACCGTACTTCTCAGAGAGAGGACCAAATATGTGATTTTAGGGGGGTCTAACCCCTTGCTCATTTTTGACCCAAAAATTTGGGATTTTCGAATTCGAGTTTTTGATCTAGTATTGAAGCCTGACTAGTGCTGATTACGAAACCGGAAATCTCAATTGGATCGGACAAGTATAACGGGAGATATCGCAGATTGAAATTTGTAATTTTTTGAAAAATGCCATTTCGGAGATGAAAATCTAAACGAAGAGAGATAGGCTTACGATTTTATTTTCAATCGATTCTACGTGTTCGAAAACCTATATTTCCATACCAAATTTATGGATCTTCGACGCTGATTTCGAGAAAAATGAATTTTTTATTTTTCCATCTTTCACTTTTGAGTTCACTTTGAAAGGCTGTCTACGGTGCAATTTTCCATTGGCACATCAACTCATTGGTTTTTGAAATCTTCAAAACGACTAGTATGAATTTCTTTCTCTGTAGAAATGATAAAACACCGTACTTCTCAGAGAGAGGACCAAATATGTGATTTTAGGGGGGTCTAACCCCTTGCTCATTTTTGACCCAAAAATTTGGGATTTTCGAATTCGAGTTTTTGATCTAGTATTGAAGCCTGACTAGTGCTGATTACGAAACCGGAAATCTCAATTGGATCGGACAAGTATAACGGGAGATATCACAGATTGAAATTTGCAATTTTTGAAAAATTGCTATTTCGAAGATGAAAATTTAAACTAAGATATATAGGCTTACGATTCTAATCTCAATCGATTCTGCGTATTCGAAAACCTATATTTCCATACCAAATTTATGGATCTTCGACGATGATTTCGAGAAAAATAAATTTTTTATTTTTCCATCTTTCACTTTTGAGTTCACTTTGAAAGGCTGTCTACGGTGCAATTTTGCATTGGCACATCAACTCATTGGTTTTTTGAAATCTTCAAAACGACTAGTATGAATTTCTTTCTCTGGAGAAATGATAAAACACCGTACTTCTCAGAAAGAGGACCAAATATGTGATTTTAGGGGGGTCTAACCCCTTGCTCATTTTTGACCCAAAAATTTGGGATTTTCGAATTCGAGTTTTTGATCTAGTATTGAAGCCTGACTAGTGCTGATTACGAAACCGGAAATCTCAATTGGATCGGTCAAGTATAACAGGAGATATCACAGATTCAAATTTGCAATTTTTGAAAAATGCCATTTCGAAGATGAAAGTTGCGTATCTTCCAGAAAAACCGGCACAGATCAGTAAGTGATCCTTGATCACCTTTTTTACCCTGTACAATAGTGTGAATCCACCGATCTGTTTTATAGAAATGAAGGAACAAACAAATAAGCAAAAAATAAAAATACTGAATATTATATTCATCATATTTTTCAACAATTATCATTTTTAAGTTACGTCCTCTTCATCTTCCTCTTGTTTGCTTGTAGAGGGAAAATTATGAAGTGATTTATGTAGACTTTTGGTCGATTGATATTGCTGGTTCCTGAATATTCTTAAATCCTTTCTATCTTCAGCATACAGAGAATTCACATAATCTGTCACGTCCGAGGAGCTATCGGGGATGAATAGGGCTATTAATCTGGTGAGCAGAAATACCACATGCTGAAATGTGCAAAAATTAAGTTTATAGATACAAGAGAAAACATTGGGAAGTTAAGTTGGTCATATTTTTTACAACATTTTGGCATATTTCTGCACCCTCAACAGCTTTTTGATTTATTTTTATTAAAAAAAAACAAATTCCAAGATATCCCATAATTCTTTGACAGGCATACCAAATATACCACAACCATCATCCAGCCAAATGCATTATATTTGAGTTGATCTTCGTGCTCTTCATATTTCCGAGGGTGATCTGGTGGGAATCTATTTCCAGGGTAGTAACAAGTCATGTTTTCCGGGAAATTCATCTGTGTTATATTTATATATTCATAATCGGCCATCGAGAAAACTAGAATATTTAAATGACTTCAAAATTCTCATAGAGCGATATCTGTTGAAAAATTGCACGAGCTCTATTCTAGGTTTAAAGGCATAATGAGAATAAAGGCTATTCTCATGAATTTATTTGCCTCATTTTCTAAAATTCGTGCTTAAAAAAGAATATAACAAATTGATACTATGGGATGAAATGAAAGTTACAAAAGATTCTTGTTATCTTGAAAGAGAATAAATTTATCAATAAATTTCCATTCACCTGAAAAGCGTTTACTCATGAAAGCGGTTATATTATTATCCACCGAAGCTAAATAAAAGTGCATCTTTGCGAAATTTTTCGTCATCAGTGCTAAAAGAGCCTGAAAATGAAATTGTTTATGTCTGAGTCTGCATGAGGTAGAACATATCTTCATCAACTGAAAAACTGCAAAAAGAAAATTTGCAAAAATCACATATGTTTTTACCGAAAAAGTTAGTGACCATGCCATTATTCCACGTAGAAATGGACGCCTGAACTTTGTCATTTTTTTTTATGAATTAGTACGAAAGAACTAAGCGGAGATGCAGAAAAATATCAAAATTGCCAGTTTGAGCTGGCAAATCTAAGTTATAATATTTTTCTTCAACATGTCTGCTATTCGCTTTCATAAAATGACACTTACATTCACTGTTACACCGAACCATGTAAGGGCTTGCAAAATAAAATTAAACATTTCAATTCCTTGAACTTTTCTTGGTATAGGTCGTCTATAAAAATGAATATAAGCGAACGAATACAATTTCATCTCCAAGATATTGACGATGAGTGTCAACAAAGGTGTGAAAGGGCACACCGAAGTGAAGAACAAGACCATTCCATGTCTAAGAACTGAAAAAAAAAATTTAAAAAAAATCACAAATCGAAAAAGCTAGATTTTACAGTATTGGAAATGTAATACTTAAGAAATAAAACAATCATGATAAAATTCAATAAAATTACTTATTTCAATATATTGCTTCATTATGTCGTATCTACCAAATGACTTCAGAATGTAATCCTTCTCCCATTGTTCTTCAGCAACTGATGATTTCTTTTTCCTGGCATATTCCTTCCAAAATACTACACTCATTCTGTAAAATTCACAACTTGAATACGTATTTCAGCAGGATAATTGTATTAAAAACATCCCCTCAGTTTAGTCTGGTAAAATGACCCCTTCGATTCGTATAAATGAAAAATAATATCATGAATGTCTTGATATATAAAGTTGGAAAAAAATTATTCGAAAAATAAATAATTTTCCGTTATACTCCCATTATAAAGGATTTTAAATGAAGAAAAATTAAAAATTTACTTGAACATATATCTCCCAACACATTTGAAAAATAGATGCTTGATACCAAGGATGAGCATCACCTGAACTGCTAGATCAGAATTACATTCTCCCAAGTGACAGGTGTCAGTTATGTATGCCCCTCTAAGATCGCTCAAAGTTTCATTACCTGGGTGGGTGAAAAATTTACCCTAAAAAGGATGTTTTTGAAGGTGAGATTAGATAAATGCTCCACAATTTGAATGAAGAATCTAGAATACCTATAGTATTGAAAACCGCTGAACAATGCGTGAATTCAATCAAATTGAAATAAGGAAAAATACTTTTAAATCGAATATGTAAAATGTTTAAAATAATATCTAGAATCGATGAAAATTTAAAAAATCGCTGATGTATATACAAAGTGGTAAATGGGCGGAAGCTAAGGGTAGGTAGAGGACACAAAGGTAAGTTTAGCTTCCGCCCATTTACCAATGATTCACCTTGTATATTTTCCCTGAACAAAAAATATAAACAAACAAAATTCCAAAAGAACATATGAGGTAGATTTTTATTCTCCATTAGTAGTTTAAAAAAATGAAAATGAAAAAATAATTAAAACAAGGAACAGTTATTCTACCTTGAAGAAAGCAATATACAAAATCATTGTATAGTTATTTGCAAATGCAAACAAAAAGCATTTCATCATGTAAGAATTATCATATTGCGTTTGAGTTCTTGGATTCTCCCAATCTGTCAGGAATTTCGAGACAGTTTTGTAGACCTGTAAATAAGAAAAAAAAAATAAAAAAAAAAGAAAAAGAATTAAAATTTCATGTAGTTCCAAGTACTTTCAAATTCTCACCATATCAATTATCAGAATAACAACAACAGTAGCTCCACTGCCGGTGAAAGAAACGATAGCGTCGACATTTTTATGAAACAATTCAGGATAATCATTTTTATCGAGCACTATTTTGAGCTGCATCTTCATCATTATCACAACAATCTCCATTCCAAACACTAAACCAATCTGAAACGGATGCGAAAACTGATCATTGCCATGAAAAAACAAAAATTAATCAAAATACCAATAAAATAACAGAAGCTGCAGAAAGAAAAACCCTAATAGCAACATCTGGCAATGACATAGTAGGCTCTAATTCGTTGGTGAATGGATTTAGAGTTAAAAGATTCGCTCTTTTCTCATAACCTGTCCTGAAATAAATCGAAAATTATTCCTATTGAGTATTATAGGCAATCCTACCACCTTATCTGCAGGTCAGTCTCCAAAGAGGTAAGATTCCATCTCAGAATGAATAAGGTCTGCCTTCTCTTCCAAAATTCCATGAAAATTGTGCCTGCGGAGTTTTTACATAATTAGAAACTATTTGTTTGTTTTTCATTCGATGTCCATTATGTTAGTTAGCCATACAAACCCCATAAGGTGATACAAATGCCCAACACAAACATCTCGACGTTATCGAAGGTTTGGTTCAATTGAAAGATGAAACCGCAATACGTATGCATATGCCTGGGTTTGCAAAATTTCGGATGGCATGTAGGACACATCATTTCTTCGCTGGAACAAATATATGCCCTGGAATCGACAGGAAAAAAAATTAATAGGCGAAGAAATCAAGTTTGCTTTTAGCCCATGTGAAAAGTAATGAAGTAAACAATGTTTTTCCCTTGATGAGCATTATTTTCGCTTTGACAGATATTGGATATCTCTCAGAGTGTTACCTTATTTCCTTGGCATGTCTTGATTCAGCGGATATTCCAATAATGAAGAACAATAACCCCATAATACTGGCCACAAGTTGCATCTCAGTGGAGAGCTGAAGATAAGCATACAAAAATGCCATTTCAGGTCCAAAATACTTCTCTATGGCATTTAGTGGCTGAATTTTTGCCATATATCTCAAACCCGCCCAATACCGAGACAGCAACTGAAAAAGGCCAGACAATATCGAAGGACTTCATATAAGTATTTGTTGAATTGTTTATTAATTTATCTATTCATTCTTTCATTTATTTATTCATTCTTTTCATCAGTAGGTCGCAACACAATGAACACATTTTTACAACTAGTAAGATGTAGTAATCTACAATTATTAAAGTTTCACATCAAATGAACCAATCAGAGAAGGAAAATCATGAGAAGATGAATATTAGAAGCCTTCTTAGAAAAAAAGGGGTTTGCAAGTTATTCAGGAAGTTCGTTATCAGTTCTTCATTGCCTTGTATAAGCTTGTGGAAAATCAACTGTTAATATAAAGCGAAGTTTTCACGATATTGAAATACTAAGGGTCTCCACACATTACGAGATCTGTCAAATTTGCTGCGTCCATCTCACCTGCCTCTCACTTAGGGGTCCTTCATTTGTCCATTGTGTGCTACCCTCGTGCAATGGAAACACTGCTTTGACTATCCTCTTGTTCAGAATTCTCTCTACACCTCGTTCATCAACACCTTTTCCAAATTTTATATTTGTCAGTACGTAATTTGTCAAGAGGATTCTTTCAGCTTGGGTTAGGGAAGCTTTGGATGATCCACCCATAATTCTACAATCACCGAAATGGATGTTTTCAATAATTTCAATTTGCGTACTATTTTATTTTTAGGTCTAAAAATATCCAAGGTGATCGAAGAATTCGTAATTATTCCAACATAGGCAGGATCTTAGAATATATGATATGTGTATTATGTAATATGTAAGAGCAGGAGCTATTTCAAAAACGACGTTTTCTGAATGAGCCCAAAAAAAGTCTAGTGGTATTAAATCTGGGGATATACCCACCTCAATCTCTTGGTAATTTCGTTTTTTGGGTCGGGAAGTGATAAAATGGTATGCAAGCAACGACACCATTGCAGGTATTCTCCAATCTGCGGTGATTTACTTTTGTAGGCTACTTCCACGTTATGCAAATTGGCAAATTCTTCTAAAATATATGTAGATGCGTGAATCTTCAAACAACGAAGATCTTCGTTCACCTGAGAAAATAGAAATATGCCTGACAAGAAAAATCTACGTTTTCAAGCAACTCTCTCCTGGAGTTATAAGAAAAACACGTTTCGAAAAAATCACTCACAGTACTAGTCGAGATTTCATAATCTATATGAAATTCGCCCAACTGCGCCAACAAATTTTCAAAAATCCTCTTGAAGTAACGTCTCTTGGTAACATCCGAGTAACTATATACAATAACGTAGTCTATTTGAGAAATTCCATCGCTCAAATAGAGATCTGCCTGTTCCATGTATTTAAAACGAACAACTTTTCTTATTGTTGGCAATCGATTAACTGGAAATCAAATTTATATGTCAAATAGTTTGGATATCCGACATCTGTGTTCTCTGTAAAGTTGGTTTTGTTCGAATTCTCAACCAGGGCGTTCTCCCATCCATATATTGAACTCGACCGAAGCTGCTTAAGCTGGGGACAAATTTGTACCCAGCAAACAACACCAGTGAGTCTATCATTCCATGGCCTCTTCTCGGACCTAACATAGATTGATCCTAATGGATTTCTATGCACCTTGTGAACCTTCCTTTGACATTTCAGCACAATTTTTCTGATAACTCTCGAGAAAAGTCACCCTTCCGAAAATCATCACGATGGACGATAACGACGATTATTCCGAGATATCGACGGACTTCAAAGACGAGGACTTACAGGACCAAACCATCGAATCCGATTCGGAGCTGGATATCGCAATAAACGAAGAATTGATCTCGAAGAGCCAGGAGGAAATCAAGAAGAGGATGACGTCTCTGAGTCTCCTCATTTCCGGACTTAAGGAACAACTCAGGAACGAGAAGGAACTATGGAGGCAGGAGATCGAATACGTCATAAACTGCCAAAATAGCTTCATGTCGCAGGCGATGTGCTTTCCACCAAACTACTGTAATGTAAGCTGGGAAGAACCCTCGGACTACCCCAGACGAATTTGCAGCTCATCCCGCAGCGATGAGGACATACCTTTGAGGTATGGCGATTGTAGATATCGCCATATGAAACTGACCAATTGTCGACGGGAGATGGAAATCGAGAATTACAGGAGAAAATTGCTGGAAGTCGAAAGTATGTGTACGATGGAACTCAACAGGGTGAAGAACAGCGTTCAGAGTCTTCAGGTGCTGCAGCAGGTCGCGGCAGAGTGGGACCAGGCGTCTGGAGATACAGGACACAAGCCTGTTCATCACAAGTCGATACAGTCGCCAGATGAAGGCGATGAAAATTCGCTGAAAAGCAGCGGTGATTTTAGTCCTACCGCTGAATCCCACGACACTGTTGAGGCTTAATTTGCGATAGTGAATAATAAATTTTTTTTTCGAAGAATGCTCTAATTCTTTCTATAAGAAAGGCGCTTATTACCAAAAATTAGAACTATCTAATCTTTGCTTACTAAGGTAAACTGTAGGCCCAGATCTGGTGGAAGAAACTGTAATGCCTACACCATAAATGGGGTCGAAGTGGTTTGTACTGGTTCTTCCGTTAGCATCATAAATGATTCAGAAGGCAAGAGATAAAAACTAAACATTTTTCTTTGAAAAAATATATTATTCATAACAGAGAACAGAATAAGCATATGGAAATTAATCGAAAACAGTCGAAACAAAACGATTGAAATAAATCCTAGTGCATCTGCATTGTAGACGAAGCACATCTTTGGTGGCACCATAGAGAAAGACTTCCTTTGTAGCTCTGCTACAGAGACATTGAACTTAAATAAGTGTTCATAGAGAGTCTCTATGTCTATGATTGAACTCTATGGGAACCCATAGAGTTATATTAGTGTTCTGTGGTTTAAGGCAGAGACCTTTCTCTATGGTTTGAAGTACAGAGAGTTCAGAGTCAAGAAACTAGAGAATCTCTATGCACTGCTACGTCGCAGTGTTGGCAACACAAATTGTAGAAACATTTGGTACAGTGAATTCATAGATGTATACTAACTTTTCCATGAGTGACTTTCGGTAAATCTAGTATGCAGAATTATTTATGACTTCTTCGAATAATAAGCAAAAGCCCTACGAAATTTCGCATAGGAACAACTAGTACCGCAGTCAACTAAATTATTGAAAAAAATTATATCAACACAACTGGCGGGATTTCACCTACAAGCCAAGTAATGAATCTATATAAAACTCATTTTGTCCAGATACAAAATTCCACTTTTTAACATCAAAACAAAAGTCAATCTTTCCCTCACTGTCTTCAGCTTCTTTCAACTTTCATTGAAGAGTAGTATAGCTCCCCCATCTTTTCACCCATTCTTATAGAATTCACTCTACTGGATAGTTTATCATTGATTGAGAAGTCATGCGAAATAAAATTTGGCAAAAGGAAAAATGAAAAACACTTTTTAACACAAGCTTTTATTTACTTAAATTAACGCTTTCCTCCAACACGTGGAGCTGCTTTTGCAACATTTTTGGCTGCCTTCTGCTTGGGTGCAGCCTTAGCCTTAGGTGCAGCAGTTGTCTTCTTGGCTGCCTTCTGTGATTTCTTCTGTTCTTTGGCAGCCCTGAAAAGAAAACGAGTCTCGTGAAATTATCGAACAACCAAATTAATCCAGCATCAATTCAGATTGTTCACTTCAAGTCCAAGGGAACTGAGAATAAGAATCTATTTAGGAAAACAATATATTCGATTCACATTCCACAACAATACAAACTATGCAAACCTCACTTCATGTGAGAACATATTGTTTTGGTTATAGGTTCTATTCTGAAAAGAACAGTGATCAAATATTGTTATCCTAAATGAAATCGACTAGGTTAGGATGGCAACTATAATCAATGAACTGACTCACCTAATAGCTTGTTCTCTCTGTGCTTTTCTTACTTCAGGCCGTTGATTTCTCTTGGCCATAATATCATTAAGAGAAGCTCCTACAATAGCTCTTTGGAATTTTTGCGTCCTCCTGGTACGTTTTTTTGTAGTTTCTTCCTCCTGACCCTTCTTGTGTTTCCTTCTGTAGAGGATTGTCCATGTTACCTTCCTTGGATTTCTCCTCATCAAATGGGCTCTTTCACATTTTGAGTTCAGGAAAGTGAATGACTAAAATCGATAAAAAATATTCGATGAGCATACAATCAAATTATAACCTTTCGACATATTTACCTTACCATCTACCTTAACTAAGGTTTTTCCATGGCCTGGGTATATTTTGTACCCACTGTACGCACACAATCCGATCCTGAAAAATAATAGATTGATAAGATACAATGAATAATCAGTTTTACGATATTATGGTAAACTTTATGTTTAGAATGGAGATTTTTGAGATAGAGACAGAAAAAAATTATTTAATACTTACTTCATTTTGAATGTATATGCTTAAGCAGCACTGCACTCAAATGAAAGAATCGACAAAATGACAGAACGCCACATGTCATGGAACCATAGAACCACAGAGATGCGTTTGATCTCAATGTTGCCAACTACCAAAATTACAAAAATTTATAACACTCCAGAGACAGTTTGCCTCTGTACACTCCTTGCATACTTGTTGAAATAGATTTACCTTATTTATTCACCGAAATAGAAAAATTCTTTGAATGACTGAAGATGATTTAACACTCAAGTAGTTTTCTAAAGATGACACCATGGAGGTGTGAGTATCTTTTCCTACCTCCATGATTCACACCAATATTCTATGATTGAAGATACAGATTTCAGAGAGCGCCTTATTTGAAAATTATTATTTCGTTTTTTTGCATTAATTCGTCACTAACCAATTCTTCAGGAAAGAATCCTTCACGAAGCATGAGATAATTGAGCAAGGGAAATTAAACTGGTTGCTATAACATCATAATCGTTGCGATACAAACAAAAACATTGTTTCTGGTGCGTTTAATGCAAATTTGATACGATGATTATTCCCTTAATATTTGAAGTTTTACTTTATTTGAACTCCTATTATTTCGGTTTTTTCGCTCTCTGTGAAATATCCATGTTTAGTCTGAAGTATTTGAATGGAAACAATGAATCAGAAAAATATCAAACCGACTTCAGCATACTAGCATTCATATGCATCATAGAAATATTCAGAGTTACTTTAGCAAGAAGAGGAAATCTTACAGAAAAGAGTGAGTAAAAGTACTCTGATCATACATTGAGATAAAAAATAACATTTTCAGGATGGACAGTTTTCATAGCTTTAATGTTAACGATCCCTTCCGGCGCTGGTTTAATGTTCTTAATCTTTCTTCAAACCAAGATACTCAGGCTGGAATATACTATTTGCCTGATCCAATTTGTTTTTGAAATATTGGAAATTGCGACTGGTATATTACTACTGCTTCCCTCAAATAAATCTTCCCAGTATTATTAGTGATAAATAATAGTATGTTAATATAAAACTGAATGCTTTATTCGAAATATAATATGTTTTAAGTACAGGAACTTTTTCATAGTGTAACAAGATTTCTTTCATACTCAAAAATTATGTATAAAGCTCGAACAGGAAAAAATAACATAAAATAAAACTGTCTAAAAATCATCATAAAATCATGCAAAAACACTGGAGGAAATGAACAATGATAATTATGAATATTACAATTTGAATGCATTGAAATTTTCAGTTAAATCCACTGTTACATCTTGTCCAACCATTAGAAATGTAGATCCGTTTAAGTTTTTGAAATATTCTTCCAAGAATGAGACTTTTTTTGGGCAAGTCTAAAAAAATAAATAACTTGGGTGTTTAGTACAATATCTGCAAAAGAAAGTTCATTTTACCTCTTCCACTAAATTATTAAATGAATTCTTATCAAAATGAACACAATCTTCATTTGTATGTAGACCAAAGTGTGTACAATCTTCAAAAACATCATTTATTGATTCATATATCAACAACTGCTTCAGGTCATGCAGAGGAAATTTCAAGTTCTTACTGCTATAAGCTACCGACATTATTTGGAGGGTTTTCCTGAAAAAAAATATGTTCTGAATAGTATGTATACTTATGTATGCACAATAATATTACCTTCTAACGACTGGAAGCTGTAATATAGATATACCTGCTAGTAAAGGCGTCAAATCTCTAATATATCTACACACTTTCACAAAATTTTTCCTCATATAATTAACAGCCATCAAGATTGCAGTCTTCACAATAGAAGTTCTGAAATTTTGTTTGTCAATCTTCTTTCCTTCTCCCAGGATCAGTAGCGTTAATGAATCAATTAATAACTCATAATCTATAAAACTAATGAAGGAAATACTTTTCAAGACAGAAAACTTTACCTAAACTTCGTGGGGAGACATATCAGTCTGAAGAGAATTTCTTCATTGCCCAAATTCAATATGAGATTCAAAGCTTCAAAGAATGGTCTGGATATATTTATGTGATTCAGGAATCTTTCCTCATAATGTGATGATGGAAATTTTTCAACTTGATCATACAAAATCAGTAAATTATTCAAACATTCCTGGAGAGTTTTTCTGTTTAAATGTGGATCAAAATGATATATGTCTTGATCACATGACCTAAAATTATTGAATTCTTCAACAGATAGATTAACTAATCAACACAACTCACTGACAACTATACTCTTACAAATTTGAATATTGAAATGGGTTTGACTTACCAATATGCAGAATAAGCATGAAATCTGACCATTGGTTCTAATAAACTTATGGCTTGTGATCGGGAAACATTCTGTATGATCATATCTTGTCGGACTGCCCTTAATCTATCTGTTATAAAATCATATTTCGTTAACCAAGAATATCTTGTGTCTTCTATCACACTAAAAATTGGATCTTAATGAAAACAATCAACCTTGAGAAACAGATACATCAGTTTTCGAAATCAAAATAACTTGATAATATTTCAAAGTTTAAGAGCTGGACGAACTTTGATAACATACTTACTGAATTAGCTTACTTTTCAAGCAAAAATTTTACAGTTTTCAAGAGGACATCAGGAGGCCTTAGAAAGTTTTCATTGGTCATAAATTTTCCTGCTGCGGATCTATTATACATTTTAACAGCCCTATTTGGGTCAACTAAGGGATTCCTTTTTTCGGTGCCTGGCACCATTTCGAATACGTGTAGCAATTTTTCTCTTTGCCTCCTTCAAGAACAGAAAAATTGGATAGGATGAGTGGAATGAGGAAGGATTAAAAATTGTCTTACATTTTCATTTCTTCGATAGGGCACATCGTTTCACATTTTCCAGTCGCATATTTTGTATTCATCATTAGAATATAATAATTGGAAAATGAAAGCAATACGAAATAAATATTATTTGATTAAAATAATTTTCAAAATTTGTTTGACAACTATCAAAAGTTCCTAACCTTAATTGGGAAAATAGTGAAAACACAGAATTTCATTTTAATTAGTTTAGGTCTATCTTCCATAGGTCTACCCATAATTTGAATATGATTAATTGATTAAATTGCCATGATTGTGGCAGTACGAAAGGAACAAATGTGGACTCTTCATTGTATGAAATCCAATTTTTCAAACCTGGAGTTAACTATTTTGTAGAATAATCAATAGAAAAATTCACTAAAGAGTAGGTGCAGTTTGATTTTGTTGACAACTAGATTACATGTCAAATACTTCAAAACAGTCGGGTTATCATTGGTTGACGTGTATGTATACGGTCTCAGAAACAACTTTGAATTTTTTATGAGAAAAAGGTTTATTTCGTATCGAATTTTCCAACATATAAACAACTGATAAAATGGAAGTTGTAGCATCTTTATTCGATGATGTGAAACGTATGAATAAAAGACAGGTGAGGTGTGAAAAATAACCATACCTTACCTATTTTGACAACATATTCGAACCAATTTTTAGTTTATATACCAAGTTTTGAGTTTTGGTATGATAGTATCATCGGCTCTGATGATATGGAAAGGACTTATGGTAGTAACTGGAAGTGAAAGTCCTATTGTAGTTGTATTATCAGGTAGTATGGAACCCGCATTTCACAGAGGGGACTTATTATTTTTAACAAACTACCCAGAAGAGCCAGTTCGTGTTGGTGAAATTGTAGTATTTAAAGTTGAAGGAAGAGACATTCCGATAGTTCATAGGGTTCTGAAGTTGCATGAGAAGTGAGTGGGTCATCATGATTTTGTATAGTAATGTAGCTTGGTTGAGTACCATTATTTATTTCAGGGAAAACGGTACAATTAAGTTCCTTACGAAAGGAGACAACAATAGTGTAGATGATAGAGGGTTATATGCACCTGGTCAACTATGGTTGACTAAAGATGATGTTGTAGGAAGAGCTCGAGGATTCTTACCATATGTTGGAATGGTCACAATTATGATGAATGAATACCCTAATTTCAAGGTAATGATTAACAGCAACAGACTTTAAGAATTTAATGACTTATGGACAATTTAAAATTTCCATGTAACAAAAAATAGTCATCTTGTGCTTATGAATGTATGGTACTGAAAATTTCAGGCAGATCTAACAAACTTTTCTCTTTTTCAGATTGGTGTACTTGCTTGCTTAGCTTTTTATGTTCTTATTCATCGGGAATAAGTACTAGTTTTGTATTTATTACTTTAAATATAAAATTTGTTTCTATATTGTATTTTTATTCATTGGATTTGTAATCATTCTGGCTGAATTTTCATTCAGCATGTTTCCTTACATCATCAGCGTATCGTAAAATACTCAGCACAGGACATCCAATATATTCAGATTCACTTAACGTGCCATCCAAAGAAGGAGAATATTCGAAATTCAAATTTTAAGTGACGGTCTCAGACTTCCGTCAGTGATATCTCTGACTTCCGTTCGAAAATATTTTGAAGCGATCAATATTTTGTTTTAGTTTGTTGGGCACACTGAAATTGACAGGGGGAGTTGACGTTAGAGTAGTTTATTTTTCCCGCCTTTAAAACCAAAGATCTAATCTTTGTTTAAAACTATTCAATACAACAAATTTTTGTGTGAAATGCATAACTTTAAAGAAATATGCAGGAAATATTTTGGTAGTAGTGACTTCTATGAAATTTTGAAAGTTCCCAAAACCGCCTCTCAAAAAGAGAGTGAGTATAATATTAACATTCGCTTGGATAGCTATTCTCAGTGATTTTTGTGTGAAACTCAAATAATTTTCAGTTAAAAAAGCGTACCACAAACTATCACTGATCGTCCACCCTGATAGAGTCGACGAAGCCGACAAACTTACCGCTAATGAAAAATTTAAGGTCCTTGGAAAAATCCATTTCATTCTGCAAAATGAACAGAGGCGAAAAATATATGATAGTGGTGGTGAATTCGATGAGGGTGAAGACATAGAATGTAACTGGATGGACTATTGGAGAAACATTTTCAAAAAAATCAGTATTAAGGAAATCGAAAATTATGAGAAAGAATATATTGGATCTGATACTGAGTACAAGGATATTAAACAAGCTTACGAAATGAGTAAGGGAAATATGACGAAAATGATGGATTTTATTCCATTCGGAAGGCCAGAAAGTGAACCCCGAATTATTGAAATTGTCAAAGGGATGGTTGACCGTGGGGAAGTCGTGGAATATGATGAATTTTTCAATGAACCAGCCCGAAAGAAGAGGCAAAGGCACATGAAATACCAGAGAGAAAAAGACGAAATAACAGAAGACCAAAGTGAGTTATCCAACTCAAATAGGAAATTTTTTTGATTGAAATACATGTATTCTGTTCCAGTGAACGATCTAGAAAAAAATGCTAATGAAATTCGACAACGCTGTTGTGATAGGTTTGTCAACCTATTGTCTTCTTTGGAGAACAAATATGAAAATTCAAAAAGGAAGGCTATAACTCCAGATGGGGGCAGTCCTAAAAAAAGGAGGAGTTCAAGAAGAAATAAATGATCTGTTGTAATTTTGATTTAATTCAATCTCTTCCGACATGAATATATATATTATTTTTTTATTGATTGATGATTGATTATGTTGTTTAGTTCTCAGAATGACCCATCACTTGCGATTGATTTTTTTTTTTGTAATTAATAGTAAAAGTTCAGAAGGCTAAACATTTTTATTCAATTCAATAGTAGTTGTACTTTTAATAAATGAATGTATCGATATAAATTATAAAAAATCAGAGGCTGATTTGATTCAATGAAAATATTTCCATGGGCTTGGAAGCGTAAGGGACGGGGTGGTCACAATAACCCTCATACAGACATTTAAATTGACCTAAAAAAAACACCTGGTCTCGACAACGAATATTCCCTAAAATTGGGATAGGGTAACTTTCAGCATGGATGACATTTACTTCCAGTTTCATAATCAAATTTAAAGTCACTTTAAGCTTAAAGGAAGCTTTAAAATTAAAGGTTTGATTATGAAACCGGCCGTTATGCTTTTTGTTTATATGGTGGATGCGCTTTATTAAGATACAGTCATTGATGTCCAAAATTGTTTACAATAGTCTCTAAATGGGTTCTTCAGTTGCTAACAAAGAGCAACTATTTTGAAATACTCCCGTTTTTCATGAAATCTTTTATAGAATATCACTGGTTTGTATTTCGAAGGTAATAAATTCAAGGAGGTTGTAAATTCAATAAAAATAGTCATATACTTCATAAAATATTTAATCATAAATAGAAAATATTAATATATTTCATAAATAATAATTTACATTTTCACAAATAGTTTACTATACAAGTTATGTACATTAAATTACAGTAAATACATGTTACTAGAAAACATTTCCACAATTGTTCGAAGTATGTGGATTAGCAGAAATTGTCTTCCTCAACATTGAAAACAATCGGAAAATATGCTGGAAATCACTGGCCATATTTGATGAAAACCTACTTACTTACAAAATTATCACCCAATAAAGAGAACCTCAAAACGACACGCTCGATCCAATCCTTCTAAAATTGGACGAAAACACCGCATCAAATATAATTGAAGACAATCGATCTTCGGAAGAAAATATTCACGAGGTTCTTTAATATGAATATCACTTATTGAAGAATCTTAGGGTAGAAGATATCAACCAGGCTGTATAACATTTTCCCATACCAATGCACCCCTATCGTTGGTTTAATGAACGATCTAGAAGTGTTCCAACCGGTTATGGGTCGACTAATTAGAGACCAAAGTTTTCGTAAACCTTCTTTCATGTTATGAATAAGCCTCAAGGGCCCGTAAGCCAAGTGGGCTAAAGCTTGACTATTCACAACAGCGTAACAAGAAGCCAAAACGTCGTTCACCACAACTGTTCCAGCCTCAGTCAGAGGGGCGTACAAGCCCTTCCTTAAAACTTGTTCAATTTCAACTATAACATCTTCTTGAAGTCCATTTTTTGAGTCACTTGTTAACATTATATCACTAGGTCTTAGGTCACCGGCGTAAACTATCCTGTTAGTTTTCAAACTACCGCTTAGCACTAAATGGGTTGGGGTAACAGTGAGTGTTTTTCCGGATTTTAAGGTTATCATCACAAACTGTCGGATCTCCTCTGGATCGTAATGTAGGAACAGTAGGACATCGCTGAAGGTGAGCTGGAATGTGGATGGGTCAAGAGAAAGGATCTTCTCCCCTATTTTAAGGTCTGGAAGTCTCTTGGTGATCCCTTCAGAGGTGAGGACTGTAGTCTCAGCAGAAAAACATCCGCCATATTTCGCAGCTTGGGAAGATTCTGAAAGAAAAAAAAAGAATAAATTTTGGGTTGGGTTCAAAAGAAAATAGGAAGCAATGAATTTCAACTTTTTCAAGATATCAGAGCAGTGTTCGACTTGTTTTGAATCCAGTCCTTACATTCTGGAAAATATTTCCACGAAATTCTTTTCTGAGGCAGATTCAGAGTCAGCAAATAAAGTTTTGTGTCTGTGTTTGTCTATATAATCTGAAAAGACACGCTGCAAGTCTATTTATAATCTATCGAGATCAATTTTAGCACAATAATTATGCGGATTATAACTGGATATTGTTATTTGATTTCTGAAAAACTGCGGTAGAAATGGTAGAAATGATAAAAAAGATCGGATTCGCATGAAAAACATAAGAAATTTCAACCTCTATATCCGATTTTTTTGCAAGTGAGCAGGTACGAAATGAGAAGCCTCGTCATAGACGGGCAGTCATTTTCGTAGACATATCGAAGTATCCATATAAATTTTCATCATAACATCAGCTTTATCTTATGCGATATTAATTTACAAGTCAATAGAAACCGAACCAATTTACATAACAAAAACAAAGTGAAAACCACTCCTTTGAAATGGTAGATTTTATCGATCATATTTATGGTGACAGTTTAGCTGATTGTCAACTTTTTCAGCGAACGACTACCATGGGCGATGTCCCCTGTGCCATTGTAAAGACATAGGTCAGCTTATTTTATATTTGCTGTTTATGCCATGGTATTCACATCGGAGATTCATGCATTGATTTATTGCGGATTTATTTCTGATGCGATTAAATGATATGGGGTAGGTCGGAGGTACTTAATGTAACATGGTTTACTCCAAAAAAAAACACCGAAGGCGATCAAACGATCAACGGAAATTTAAATTGTTTGGTTTACGAATTTCATAAAAAGTTTGTCTAGCTAGGTAGATTTATAGAAATACTCATTAGTGTATTGATGTTTGCCGACGCTGTAGTTTCAGGCTGCAAGGAATATAACGGACTGAATCTATGCAGGCAGCCATAAGCAAAAATGTATTTAGGG
This sequence comes from Coccinella septempunctata, assembly GCF_907165205.1. Taxonomy (NCBI): domain Eukaryota; kingdom Metazoa; phylum Arthropoda; class Insecta; order Coleoptera; family Coccinellidae; genus Coccinella; species Coccinella septempunctata. The sequence continues at coordinate 28,714,221 of NC_058194.1, read as the reverse complement.
TTGCGCACTGAAATGCTAGATTTGAAAGTAAAAATGCAGTAAGGATGTAGAAGTGGTTAAAGAAAATGCAAGTGGAAATTTCAAATATTTCAATAATTTACTGACAGAAAATGTGAGTCTAAATTCTTTCTGTACTTTTTTTGCTCTTAATTTTTCAGATTTTGTATAAGCAGATGATAAGTTAACGTGAATAGTTATGATTCGTATATATATTCTTAAAAGAATCTTTGCATATTTCCTGACATTGTTCTGCCAGAAATGCAGTTTGAATGGAAAAAATTGGTAATTTCTGCCTAAATCTCACAAAGCTTTTTTGAGAGCTTTCTCACAGGACAACAGTTTCTAAAGGGTGATGAACGGTACAAACCAAAATATTGTCATCATCTGCGAGGACTTAATTTGATGTTTAAACCTGTAAGATCTACCAGGAATAGGACAGATCACGTACGAATCTGAAGTGTTGGCAAATTCTAGCAAACAGAATGAAGGAATTCAAAAGAGGATTCAAAAGACGAATGTTGGGCCGTCGTCAACCTCAATCTTTCCAAGGACCATTTGACATCTTTCTGAACAAACATCTATGCTAGTTTTCTTCACAAGCCATGAGCCAATATACCTAATCTAGACTCAGGTGCAGGGTCGGTTGTTTTAGCTATTGTAAAGCGATTACAACGGTTTAAGACTGAACCGGGAATAACTGGTGTTTATTTAACTGCATTTCTGTCAAGATTCTGTTTGTAGATACGGAGATTTCGTCAGGGTATTATATTCGTATCTTCTCAACCTGTCGTCGCAAGATTTTTCTGAAGAATCGGCAGGGCCAACCTCGTGGTTGGCAGAGGAAAAATAACTTCTCCACCAATTATAATAGTTACGAATTGAGCGAGAAATTCATGATTGGTGTTCGACGTCTTTAGATATCTGAATCATGAATGGCGAAATAGATATTATACAGGGTGTGCAAGTTATCTCTGGCCAAATTTCACAGAGTAAATCTACAAGTTATATCCAAAAATGTTTTTATAAGTACAGTACCTACAGTACAATTACATGTCTGATATTCTGTAGAGTTTAAGCTATGTCTTGTTTTGAATGAAAAATTGTGAAACGTCACTCAGATACTTGAACCATACTAGGACTTCTTCGTTGCAAATTGCCTGTATACAGGGTGAGTCTTTGACTTGTACAAATATTTTAACAGTATATTCTTGAGGTTAGAAGAAACTCTTCTTTCCTCTAATCTTTTTTCCGAATCGGCTCGGCTTAAAAGATACAGGCTGTTGAAAAACCATGAAAAAAAGGTATTTTTAGTTCTATCCCACAAACGGTTTCATCGAATTAAATAAATTTCGGAATGTAGTTTTTCATTTCTTTGATGAATCTTTTTCGAACACAAGGTATCACCCACGTCTTCCAGTTTTCTCATTATGACCATAACATACCATAAAAATACCAAAAATTAAAAGAACCCAACTCTTGAAACTAAGTTGGACACTAAATAATGAATATTTGAATGTTTTGTGAAATAAAAGTATTTTTCATCATTTATCGTATAATGCGCCGTTTTCGAGTAATTTGATGTTCAAAAATTAAAAAGTATCTTTGAAATTTAAAAAATTGGGTACTTTGGCTGAACACAACTGTGTGTAAAAGATCCACAGATATGTTGTGTCACAGATTTAGCTAGTTATTCCGAAGGTAATAACACAGCTCATTTTGAAAACTTAAAATGGCTATATCTTTTTATTAGAGCCGAATAGAAAAAAATGGTATAGGAAAAAAGTGTTTCTTTTCACCTCAAGAATCTACTGTTGAAATATCTGTACGAGTCAAAGACTCATCCTGTATATCACGTTGGGAAATTTGGAAAGAGATAACTCTATGGTCTTCGCTATTTGGAACCATCGAAAAACCCATTTCTATGCTGGGGTTTTACCCTTTATTCTACAGATGATTGGTTGGAAATATCTAAAAACTATTGTAATATTCGTATTTATGGGTTTAGATCCACGAAACCTCCTCCATTCTTAAAAGCGGTCTCCATTCAAGTTGAACAGCGACAGGTGATTCCAGGAAACACTCGCACACAAAAAACCGCATAATTAGTATCAATACAACATTAAGCATCACCTGAAGATGTTGGAATAGACGCTAAAGAGTCCAACCGAAAGGCGACCGCATCTAAAAAAACCATAGGCACCTTTATGGAAAGTTCCTCTTGCGGTTATCTGTTCAGAGCATAGATAAAACGGCCTACTAAAGTTAATTTGAAGCTATAAAACTAGCAGCAAATGTCAAAGCAGATAAGATCGGAGATGTATCGCTTTCAAGTGCCGTCCCCAGCGTGTTCAAGAAAAGCCTGGGCGTCCAAAATAACAAATGACCGGCTCGTTTGGATTTGATGATAATGCGGTGCAACTTGCTGAGATTGGGGGCCGTTTGGAAATTAAATATCCTGGTAAAAGATTAACCTTACATTTATACCCAAACCGGTTCAACTCACTGTTCTTTCCCATCCTCTTTTGGCGAACGGGTATGCTGGCGCATACTTTTACGAAGATATGTTTTGAATCATCATATCCAATGTTCGATGACTCTTCACACTTTGCTTTTCTTGACGTCAGAGCTGATTATCATGGTGGATGATCGACCAGTCCTCGGATTATGGCGTATCGTGAAAAATATACTGCGCCAACCCGAAAAATCAAAGAATCTAGATTTTTTCGGTTTCCTGAAGAGCTGTATCTTTCTGAGAAAATCCGATGCCTATAATTACCAAAATTTCAACTCCCCTTGCTCTTTTTCTTCCGGAGTTGGACTATGTACGTACGGTCGGACATAATTGATAGTATTTATACAGGGCGAGTCTTTGACTCGTACTAATATTTTAACAGTAAATTCTTGAGGTCAAAAGAAACAAATTTACCTTCAGAAAAACTAGCTGAATCTGTGACACTACATATCTGTGGATCTCCTAAACAGAGTTGTATTCAGCCAAAGTACCCAAATTTCCCAAATTTCACACATACTTTTTTATTTTTGAACATCAAATTACTCGAATTCCATGCATTGTACGAGAAAATATGAGGAATACTTTTATTTCACAAAACATTCAAATATTCATTAGATAGCGTTCAATTTAGTTTCAAGAGTTGGGTTCTTCGAATTTTTGTTATTTTTATGGTACGTTATGGTCATAAGGAGAAAACTGGAAGACGTGGGTGATATCTTATGTCCGAAAAAGATTCATCAAGTAAATGAAAAACTATATTCCGAAAATCATTTCATTCGATGAAATCGTTTGTGAGATAGAACTAAAAATAACATTTTTTTTATGGTTTTTCAACAGCCTGTATCTTTTAAACCAAGGTGATTCGGAAAAAATGGTAGAGGAGAAAAATGATTCTTTGGACTCCAATAATCTACTGTTAAAATATTTCTACGAGTCAAAGACTCACCCTGTATATACCAGATACGTAGAACAGTCTTTCATGTTAGTGTAAAGGGGTCGTATCCATTGTCACGTGACCTAAAAAAGCCACTTTCCGTTCACAAAGATTAAAAAAATAAACCTTCCACCATTATTTTTGTGAAAATTTTATAATTTCCACCATTTCAACAAATTTTCATTATTCTTCTCAAAATTAACAACGGGTTTGAGTCTTTTGTAGCAAACTTGACATGAAGTTTAAGTGTATTCAGAATTTGATTTGCCAAAACAATAATGGAAATAATATTCCCAAGTCTCTCTTATACAAAATACCTAAGCTTCGATGGCAAAAAAAACCTACTTATGAAATATTGCAATTATATCTTGAATTGTCGCTCATAAAACTCCATTTATGAGTTTTCAGGCAACATTTTAATTATTCCGTATATTATGTAATCTAAATGGAAACCAAATATTTTTCAGCCTTCCCGATAGTGATACTAAAAATTTTCCTAATTGAATTATCGATTACATAACAACAATTATCGTACCAGAAGAGTCGATAACAACCCATAAAGAAGTTGAATGCATTTGAAAAGTCATATAAGTATAAGTACTTATATTCTGCGAAATATCCAACCAATAACTTTTACATTGTTTCATTTGTGTGTGTTACGTAAATCTCTGCAAGATAAATATTTCCTTTATGATTTGTGGTCACCATAAGGAAATTCAACAATGGGTTATGCTGAAGATAACTCTGTGTTCTTAATGAATGCAAGCAATTCAATAGGCACATATTATTCAACGTTCTATGAAATCATTCTTCTGTTTGATTAGATAGAGCAATCATTTTAGGTATCTGTAAATTTTTAAAACTCACCTGACTTGACCGAGCAGTGTATGTGTGCTCTACTTTCATAGTAGACCCAGTCGAAGCCTGCTTCCACTGCCAACCTTGCCAACATGCCGTATTTGGAACGATCTTTGTCAGAAGTTGTTAGGTCTACAGCTCTACCCTCGTAGTGCAGGGAGTCTGGAGTGTGGTAACCCTCCTCGTCCCAACCTTCAGTAACCACCAAATGAACACCCGGCCACTGATTCATCACAGAAATAGCTAATGTGTTAAGTTTTTCTTTGCAACGCTGGAAAAAAAATGAAATTTCAACATATGGGAATTGACTAAGACAGAAAATAAAGGGTATAATCAAGTAAGCTCTAACTGTGACATATGACGTCCCGTGACGTTTGTGCCTAGCTTCTACAGTGTGGTTTCAAGGTTGACAATGCGGAAATGAAGGTAGAAGACATAGAACCCTTTTTTTTTGCCCCAGCTGCAAGTTTGCAAATTTTTATGTCACCTCATTACAACACGAAAACCATCCCTAACTTCGCCATCGTTTTGCAGGTATCCTGGTTTATTATCCGAGAAATATGATAAATGCCGAAGGACCTTTATCCTCCGAATATTTTATGGCGACAGTTCCGTAATCTTCGAGAACGTAGATAAGAGGCAATCTCCTTCAGCAATCGTTGTCCTATGTTTGTGCCTCTCAAAAAGACCGATGATTTTGTATTGTAACATCCGGTACTGCAGCAGCATTTACAAGTGTGAACGTGATGAATGGTAATTTTCTGGGAAGTTTATATCCGTCATATTCTTCAGAACTTTGCAATTGAGGTACCTCTCACCTACCATCAGTAATTTACCAACTGGTTGGGTAACAATGTAATAAAATATGAAGGGTCTTTCGAATCTTTTTTTCAGAGAAATGAAACAAAAAAATGGCGTCGATTTTCGAAAACTTTCTATTGGGGTATGAAGTTATAATACAGGGGGTAATTGAAGATGTGGCAAAAATACAGCAGGTATGAATTCTTGCCTGAAAACATTAATGTTTCGTTAAGAAAATGGGACTTCAAAGTCTGCTCCTTTGGGTATAGTATTTTTTTTTAATTCTATGGTCTGCTCACTTTCATTTCTGTCAGTTTTCTGGTTTCTAAGAAAAAATAAGGTTTTTAGGTGCCATCTTTGAAAGCCTCTATGAAAGATGAAAGCAGGGACTGTTGAAGAAAATTATATGAAAGGCCCACACAAATTTTGCAGCAGCTATCCTTTTACACCTTATACCCTGTAGTAGGCACTATTAAAATATTTTCAAAAGTGGCGTTGTCAATCTGAGCACCAGTCCCACTCATGCAGTAACTGGTCAATGCTACAGGGGGAACCTAAAACTAATCAAACAGTCCGAAGTTGTCTTAGCAATTCGATACAAGCATATTTTCATTATGACAATTCCATTTCGATTCTTCTTCTGTCAACTACTACACGCCGAGGATTTCAATGGGACACCCGGGACAAAATAGGATCCTTTTTAGGTGACAAAGAAACGAGTGAAACGAATCGCGAACCTTTTCATTTATCTGAACTGCGACACTTCATACTTCCTTCTCCTTTAGGAAATTCTTTGCACACCCGAAATTGATTTCACGTACTTCAGTCCAGATTTGTATAGTTTTCCGTGTTATTTTGACAAGGTCCAAAATATTGTGATCTCGGACAATGAAAACAACCGACAGGGTGCTCGCATTCAGATGCCCTAAAACCTTTCTTCGAGACTGAAAATAAGAGGTCGTAAAACTACTGCGTCGAAGAAACTACTGTTTAGTGCATTATGTAACGTAAAAATTGGGCTACCGTTGATAATTTCACCCTGAAAACGTCTTTTGCTTCATCATCGGGCCATGATATTCTTTGCAGAATAGCTCGGAAGTCGTTTTCAGTTTCAAAACACTGAAAATTCTTCGAATTGGTTAAATATTAGTGAGGTGTTTCCTTCAAACTTTAGTTTTTCTGTATATCCTATATCTTATAGAGAAGGTCCTGAAATAAGGTTAAATCCAATTCAATGGTATATTCTACGTCGAAAAAAGGACGAAAACCTTATCCGCAAAGGGTCCATTTTCGATATACAGGTTGATGAATTCTCCAAAAACAGTTATTTTTAATTTTTCACGAAACTAACAGAGAAAAGTGTGTAGAAATTTGTACAGTCCTGAGATTTTTCAGCCTATGTAGAATGAAATACAATAAATAGATAAGATCAAGTCAGTGACGGGTAGTACTGGGGGGGGGGGCATAGGCAAAATGCCCCATATTTTTTTCCTGAAAGATTTTTGGCATTTTGAATATAAAATATTATAGGAGGTACCTAAATTTCTCCACAAAAAATGTATACCTTTTGTAGGATACCCCATATTTGAGAAAAATTCATTCTAAGAAGGTTGTGTGTTACTTTTTCCTCATTTTATACAGAGTTGTCCATTGAAAACGATACGGCGTCTCTGTAGGTCGACAGAACAGTATTAAATAAAAAACATCGAATTTTGATTCAAGAGGGACAACTTCTAAGATCAAATTCAAAACAGTACCGCTTCAGCCCTTAGTGTTACAACCCCAACCCCTATATTTTGAACAGGTAAGATGGTGTAAGTGATACCTCATTTGAAAGGTCTTAAAAGTTCATAAAATAATTTGATAAAAATTTTCCCCTACTGTCGCAGTACCACTGTCATTTTGGTTCATTAATAGTGGAGTAAACTGAACAATTGGGTTTCTTCAGAGTAGAGTGGAAGACCTTCAAAGAACTGCGTTGAATGCGTCGAATTTTTCGTTCAATTGGAGCATAATCGAACCGTTAAAATTGTTTTCGGTTTGTTGTGATGCTAGCTGGCTTTTGCAGCATCACAAAAGCTTACATGCACACGGTTAAGTGGCTAAGCAATTTGCAGATGAGGATTACATCGTCGTACCCTCGGTCCCATTTCTAAAGAACCTTTTTGGATTAGTTTTAGCCGGAGTCAACTGAGAGGAGAATTTTAATAGAAAAAGTGGTTTTCGGTTATGAGTTTCAGCACGCTTGAAAAAAGATCTTTTGCGATTCGACCGATAGTGACTTGATCCGGCGTGGTGTAAGTCTGGTTAAAAGTTACCGATTCCATTGGAAATGAGCCTCTTTCTAGGCCGTATTATCCCAATTGGCAACAACAGTAGCGACTGAAAAATTTACAACCTATTCTTTGGAATTGACAGCACAATGAATGCTGCACACGCATAAGTTGACGCATATTGAGAAATTTTTACGAATTTTTAAGTGGATTTCTTTGCCTTTTTCTGCGATAATGCCCAACTTCCTCATCAGTGTAATTATATCCCACCACTTGAGTATTTTAGATAGGTTGAGACTTGTACCACGAGGAACTCTCTAAATACAAAGGGCTCATCATAAACTTCCTCTCACTACACTCCAATGATCCACTCTCCGATCATTTGAGAAAAACATTATTTCCAAAATCTTCGAAATGTATCATAGGATATTTTATGCAGGGAGATTCATTAATAGATAAGTTTTTGTACCAAAGGTTATAGTTTTCTTGTTTTTTTTATTGGAGTGCATATTTAACCCTAAGTTTTCCCACAAAATGTCAAGGGATGTTTCTGCAGCATGGAATTGCAAATTGGCCAAAAATTAAAGTGTATTTCTATACCAGGTCTTTTTGTCGTGAGTTGATGACGTATTGAAATTGACATTCCAAAAAAAAATCGATTAATTTTAGAGTACCTATCAGCTATTTTTCTTCATATACCTATAGTGCGAGTCCCTGACTTCAATCAATGAAATTTTGAAATGATTCAGGCAGTTTAAAATGGAATTTCAAGAGGTTTTTCTTTATTACTTGTTAACCCTGTGGGTTTCATTTAAGTTCGACATCTTGTATTTTGCCCGATTTTCCAAAAGACTATTGAATATCACTTATCTTGTCTTCATACTACCACTCTACTACTACTTTTTCTACTTGTTTTTATTTAACGTTTCGTCTAACAGCAATGATAAACCAATCAAATACCTCTTGATATTCTATATTATTCAAATTGCCTGAATTATTTCATTGAATTGAATCAGATTCTTCTTTTTCCAATTTGTTGATGTAGTTAAATATCTCTATGATCATAAAGAAGTAAGGATTGGCCTTTGTGAAAATAATCAATGACATCATATCTCAAATTTGGGATAATCAGTATTACATTTTCTTACATCAAAAATACGAATAGACCTATTCTATCACATTCACAGAAAAAACTGTCTTTGATTTATTGAATTCACTTCAGTTATTATACGAATTAAAATGAACAATTGAAAAGAAAATTTATTATGGTAAAAGCTAAAAGCACACAGAAAAGGTGTGTAGTAAAGAAAATGAAATAAGAATTGAAACTCTGTGGTAGTGAAGAGTAGCTATTGTTTATTGTAAAAATCACAACCTAGAGTTATTTATCATTAGGGATAAATTCTGGAAAACTTTCATCCACAAGGTTACCAACATTGTTTGCAGCTTAATGCGAATTCCTCCAAGTTAAATGTCACAACAGCAAGAATCACTTTTTTCAGTGCCAGTAGGTCCAATTGACCTAGAAATATATTTTCCCATATTATTCTTCCAGCCAGTTTCAGTAACCTCAAGTAGGTCCAACACCAAGAACAAGGACCCGACCCTAACAATGAATAAAGAACCTCCGCGTTTGTGATGGACCCTCTTGTCCAGCAGAAAGAGGAATGCCGTTGCGGTGCCCTTTGGTCTTTATATGTGTACCTATTCATTTTGAGGCAATATATTTAAAATAGACTAATGGATAGATGTGTACACAGTCAGTGTTTACCCATTTAGGAGATCTGATGCAGGTATTGTGTGGGCCACCCTGTGGATAGACACGGTCACAATGCTTTGCGGCTTTTCGTTTATTGTCGGACCAGTGTAAACTATAGTTATCTTCCGGTCTCGATATGACTTTTGATCTTTGTGAAGACTGGTCAGGGAGAATTGTTCTTTTGTGGTTGCGTTAAAGGAAATTTCAAACAAATCTCGAGTTAAAGAGGACGCCGGTTTAGTCGAGAATTGTGACGGAAATAGACTTTGATGATTAGTGAGCAGGTGTCAAAGAGATAGGCCAGAAACTGTATGGATATTGTAGAAAACATATGTCATACAGACCATACAAAATTTTGCACGATTTTACCAATATATGTCATTTCCCGCGCGAATGACTCGTTTGGTCCTTCGGGCTGGATGTGAAAATTCAGTGAATCGAAACTTGTTCTGTGGACAATTATCGTGGATGGCGCTATGAAATGAATAACAATTGTGACAACCTGTTGAACAGTTCGATCCATGTGCCACAAATTGTTCATTCACCGGTTCGTCGGCCATCTTTCAATGGTTTGTCAAACCATCAACACAGGCCAACGAATCATAACTCTTCGTTCCCTAGGTCTTCATATAAACCGGTATCATAAATATTTAATCAAAACGTGTCAGGCATCGTGCATCGAAACGAAACACGGGCTCCTTATCGGTTCTTTCTTTTTTCCCCGAATGGCCTCAGCGAGTACAACCGTTTTAGCCATCAGGTAAAATATGTAACAAATTATCCAGTTCTCGTATTGTTACTTTGATGGCACCGTTTGTTCGTAATGAAATTAATGCACGAGTGTTTTGCGATTGCAGCTTTCGGGTATGGTAATCGTATAAACATTTATCGCTGAAGCTCGCGTTTATCGTTTATATTTGTTCAATCAAGCGTTGTAACATGAAGCTATTAATTACCTGTATGAGGTAATAACTGCCGTTTGTGAGAGTTTATGGCAGAGTGCGTTATTAATTGATTTATTATCCTGTTTTGAGTGGTACATTTTAATATACTCCATTCACTTTTATTTCAGCACTCGGTTGGCCATGGAAATTTGACACATTTCACTCTGTATAGTACGAAAATGTGGGGTTATGAAGCTTGTCAAACCATTTTTGGGTTTCAAACCAACGCTATGTTGCCCGTTCTACGTAAAAGTTTCTGTTATTACGTATTTTATCACAATGTCGAATCTCTTCGGAAAATATGTGACGATCATAGTTGAAGTTTATAGAAACTGATTGAAGGCATACCAAATCCAGTTATTTGCATAGAAAATAGAAGAGATCAGTATAATATCATAATATGCACTAGCTAATGTTCGTTATCTTCTTTGGCTGAAGTTTGAATACGTTACATCAGTTGTAGATTTCAAAAATATTTACCCGAAGATTAAATGCATATGATGCAGTGGTTGGGAATGGAATGGGTATCTCCCAAGAATGTTAAATTCTTCAACAAAAATCAAGGAATTAAAAGAAGTTTCAAGTCAAGATGAACTTCACCTTTGAACAAAAATTTCACATGAATAAACAATTAGCAGGACAACTGGCGCGTATTTGTGGTCGTTCATCTTAATGCATTGATATAATAATAATAATTAGGTATTTATTGGAACCTTAAGACATTTACAATGTATAGGACAAGTCAAATGAAAAATAGGAAAATCAATTTTTGGGAACTTATTCTACGCTGACATTCATCGAAAATCCTGTAGTGAACTTTTCGCATTAATTCACTCAAACATAAAATTCTCCAATTCTTCCAATAGAAGGAAATTCTTTGTTATCCTCTTCATTCGCAATCTTCCTGATTATGAAAATATTCAGCTGAAATATAAGTCGTTCAGATTCAGATGAAACATTATATAAATTCTCTTACATTGAATATGTTCGCTACCGTCTGACGTATTGTGGATCTTAGAATATCAGGGTATAACTATTTGAATGAGCGGACCTGAGTTCTAAATAGCATTTCCTGAAACCCTGTCTCTTTTTTCAATCACTTTCGGCATTTTCGTGATAAAAATTGATATTAGTTGTGGCAACGGCGTTATGACATTAACGACATTCCATGAGTGCCAACCTTACTCCGTTCTAGTTACAAAAACTTGAGAAAATTATTTCATGGTTAAACGACTGCTAAAATAAATGTGAAAGGAGTTACTTTCTTATCGAAATGAAACACTGACAAACAATTGAAGTTTCTTCTCACTTCAACAATAAAAGAATCGCTTATTTCCAGTAAAAGTGAATGTAAAAATTTGGTTCACTTAAATAACATTTTTCACCTTTCGTAATCTTTGGAAGAATTTTTCATGGACGATAAAAGTATCCACGGTTTCCGTTTGGACAAGAATTAACATAATTGGCCCACCTTATCAAACGGCCAGGGATGCCATCCTTCCATACCGTCACACCTAGCATTCCTCTTCAAACATACCAAACGGAAAGAAATAGAAAATCATGCCGGCATAACGAGGGGAGCAAAGACACCGTGAATGGGGCACAGGGGTTATAAATTAGGCAACCTTCCGCCCTTACAAGCCACAGGATATTGTTAAAAGCTGTTTACAACAGGTAAACAATGCGACAGTTCTGGCATTGTTGTCACAACTTTTCGGTCCCAAATAAATGATCAATGAGATTTATTAGATGAGGTTCTTTTGGCGCCTACGGGCCGAAGATTTGATAGAATCTCCGGGTTATTGGATCACCGATGCGGATGTTGTTACCCGAAGGATTTATTATCTACTTATCTGGGTTCATTTCGGAAAATAATCGCTTGTAAATCGGGGATATAAATCAGACAGATCGGCTTGTCTGAGCTCAATGTGGGGACAGGGGAATTCCTATCCGGCAACGTCGCATCATTACTGTGGCAACGTCGCATATGTTATGAATTTGATGTTTCGAAATATATAATCATATATTGTGGAGGTATACCCATTTTCGAAGGAGCTCCACATCAAATTCTCCTCTGTACGATCCGAAAATATTATTTCAAAGTGAAAAATTAAGTATTTTCTCACTTGAGCTCTGAAATTTGAGCGAATGAGTTGGTTGGGGAGGCAGTTTTCAGAGTGAAATGAAAAAAAAAATGATATAAAATCAATTCATATATTTTCGTAAGTTCCAAATCTGAAAATTTATATACTTTTTTTATAAGTATAAAATGGAAATATTCAAGTATGTTTCGGGTAGTTTTACGAAGAAAGAGTTTTTCCAACACATCAACGATAAAGAATTGAACGAATTTGATTCTGAATATTTCAGAAATTAAAAAAATGCGATTAGATCCATAAATATTGTATTCATTAGGTACAAAACATTAATTCTTTTCATTAAAATTGTTTGTTTTTCAATTGTTCTCGTTTGGCAGTTTTATTTATTCGAAGGCTAAAAGATAATTCGATAATTGAAAGGAAATCAATGACAATGCACTATAAAAACAAGTTTTGATTAAATAATTGTTCGTAATTAATAATAATTTGGAAATTAATTCATCATTTCTGAAAATGTTTATTAATGCAATACAACGAAGAAAATCTATGAGTATTAGAGTTGAAATTATGTGAATACATTGATGTAAAAATCATAAAATCAACATTTATTTACGAAGTAGTAAAAATTGAAATAATAAATTGAAGAAATTGCAAGAAAATTTCCGCCTTCATTAAATTTTTCACACATATAGAAATTTTAGGAGCTTCCCTCGGTATATTTTAATTTTTAAGCTTTCGCCTCAATATTTTTAGTACTCTATTCATTTTAAATAGAATTTCGGTGCATTCTTCTCACTTCTGGAAAAACCGTCGTTTGTTATTTGCTGAAACCTTTTCCCAAAATCCGAATCGTAAATTTGACAGTTGAAAATTTTGTGGTCCAAGCTATATAAGCACTTCTTTCGGAAATAAAACAATAACGGCCGGTTTCATAATCAAACCTAAAGTCGCTTTATTTTTAAAGTCTCCTTTAACCCTACTGAAAATGACAGTAAAGGAAGCTTTAAGCTTAAAGTGACGTTAAATTCGATTATGAAACTGGACGTAATTTGTGAAAAATTCGTTGGAGACAACTGTTGAAAGCTGCTCTATGAACTAACCGCGTAAATTTCGTTAAGGTTATAATTTATTTCTCTGTTTCGTTCCACAGAGTTACTTATTAGTAGAAAAAATCATGAGAATCTATACTCTTCTTTTCCTGTTGGTTTGACACTGAAATGGAAGCAGGAATTTTAGGTTTGATTCAACTGATCCATAGTGAAATATGGCATATTATAAAGAGACGAAGGTGGTTGGGAGAAACCTCATGGAAATTCTGATGGAGCAACAAGCAACGACGCGTCTTCGGCCAGCCAAGGTAGAGGTATATACCCATCGTCCAACCAGTTATTAACGAGAGCCGAGGAACGGTTCGAGCCTCTCCAATTCAACACCTTATAATAAACTATGGAGTTATGATTCATGAAAAATTCCTAGCGAATTCGCTGGAATTCATATCTGTGGTAGAATAAGTGATGGCCTCTTGTAGGCGGGCAGCAAACTCGCCCGCCCCGTGACCGTTTTCGTTTTTTGTGGAGCGTACCCTTATTTCGGCTTCACAAAGAGAACACAAAGCGAGAACACAATCTCCTTGATCATAGCCCAGTTGGCATCCTTGTCATATAAATGAACAACAGTGTTGCCTGCTATATTTGATGATTTTCTATACGATTCCGTCTACACGAGATCGTTTTCTATGTCAAAAACAATATTCGAAGAAGAAGAAGAAGAAAATAATTAAATCAATTTACTCAAGATGATGTTGAAAAGTATTTTGATTCGAATACAAGATCGCATTACCAAGTCACCTTCTTATAATGGAATTATTACTGTTATTATAAAAACATTTGTCGATATGAAACAGAAAACCATAGAAAACTTGAAAGTGACACTTTTTATAAAAATCATCGACGAACAAGAATGGATTCAGCATTTGAAGATGCCATTTAATAAAAGATATCTCATTTGAAAAAACAACAAACCATAAATTTTTTAAAATTGGCAACACTACAAAATTTCAAAAGCGTTTTTTGTACAAAAGGCTTAAAGTTGAATATTTCTAGCTATGTGGACACAAACTACCATTTGATAGCTACAAAGGTGCACTACTTATAGAATTTCAAATCTCGGAGCATTTTTTTCGAATAAACGAAGAAGTAGTGTGTCAGTTCTTCGAGGAAAAGTAAGAAAGTTGAACAAAACTCTGGATTCGTCATTTACTTTTGAGTAATGAATAATGGCAGTGTCCATTTTGGAAAAAAAGTATTATATTACATATATTTAAAAAAAATTTCTACTCGTCACATATTTCGAATATCTTTACACTTATTTAGTGTTATTTCTTATCAAATGTACTAAAGTCATTATACTTTTCCTACATTTATTTCTAATCCATTCCACATCCCAGTTCCCAGTGAATATTAGACGATAAAAAGATCAAATAAAATTCTACAAACTAATCCCGAAAGTTATAGTTCTAAGTATTCATATGAATTCTCGATTTAGAAAGTTCCAATCTCATCTTATATTTTATAACCTCATAATAGTGAATTTAGTGAGTATGCGGCAACATTGCAGAAGTCATCAAACTAACCAGTTCGCTGTATTATGAATCGTAACTACCTATTGCCCCACTACTATAAAATATCGAACATCTAATAACTACCACCATTAAGTATAAGGTCAGTTCTGAGACACTATTTGACCACATTCATCCAAGAAGAAGAAATCCTTCCCACATGTCTAGAAAGGAACATGAGATAATAAATAATTTAATCTGTAAAAAAAAATTATATTATCATATAATAATGAAGAAACTACCAAAAAATTTTAATTAATTTTTATTCGATGACAAAAAATGATTTTAAATTTTAATGCTTCAAAATTAGTGTGAAGAAAGCTTCAACAGTCTATCAAAATGCCTAAAGTGTCATTTGAAATGTCCAAACTAGGTAATAAATAATGATATAAATGGATAACCCCCTTGAAGTGATTTTTTTTAACGAAATATGTAGGGGGGGCACTATCAGATTTCTCTTCGAAACAACCGCAACTGAAAAAAAATCAAGATTTTTCCTTGGTATGAATTTATTTGAAATAAAAATAGTGTTTTAAAAATATCAACTCAAATTTGGAATTTTTTTGAAATTGGAACCGAAGACTTATTTGAAATTGAAAAAATATGTATAAAATTTAAAAAAAAATATTTTAATTTTTAAGTAGTTCTGTATTTATAGTCGTAGATAGTAGATGAAAAATCTTCATCGAAAATTCATTTTGTAAAAAGCATGAATATATGATATTGAGTGTTACCACTGGAGTTCTGAGTTTGAAAAATTTATATTGATTAACAGATTTTTCTTTCAAATAACCGCAACTGTAGAAAACAGTATTTTATAAATATCAACTCAAATTTGGAATTTATTTTTGGAATTTGAACCGAAGACTTATTGGAAATTGAAAAGATATGTATAAAATTAAAAAAAATTATTTTAATTTTTAAGTAGTTCTGTATTTATAGTCATAGATAGTAGATGAAAAATCTTCATCGAAAATTCATTCTGTAAAATGCATGAATATATGATATTGAGTGTTACCACTGGAGTTCTGAGTTTGAAAAATTTAAATTGATTAACAGATTTTTCTTTCAAAAAACCGCAACTGTAGAAAACCCTTGATACTTATGAATTTGAGCAGGGGAATTATTTGAAATAAAAAAAAATAATGATAAAAATTTTTTGACTCTTTTTTGACTTTTCCACTAGTTCTGTATTTCTAGACAATGGTAAAATTTGATCTAAAATTCAATGTTTGAAATGCATTAATTTCCATGGATCAACGTGTTCTGAATTTCAGTGGATGCGAAAACCTAACTTAGAGTAAATCCCTGGACAATTAATTCAGAAGTGAGCACTATTCTGACATGTTTTGCGGTCTGAAAAGATGTCAAACCTAACAAATTTCACCACATTATGTTACACCGGATTCAAAGTCGGTTTTTGTTCTCGTTTCACACGTCTGGCCCTCGTCTGACAGCAAATGTAAGACATTAACTAGCTCGCCATACAAGAATCTCTAGCCGAGAAATAAATACGATTTCTGTAGGCCATTACTTCCCCATTCAAACGCTCCACACGGCTATCTCCAGGGAAGCAGAAATCTGCGGTAAGTACACATAATGATACCTGACACTCAACGTTTTCTTTTTCGAGATTTTGACATGATAAACGATTGGGCTGCGAATATTTTCACATTCGCATAAAGTGATGATTAATATGATGATGATAATAACATTCCAGCTTGTTTGTTGGGGTTTGTGTGTAGGTAGTGGCTGAGGCGTACGAGACCAACGTTTCATCCGTTCAGTTCGTTATGGATGATTCCAAATTTAGGAAGATTCGGATCACAATTTTTTTCGTCGTGGCATAATAAACTTGAACCGAGATTAATGAGCGCCATTAGTTTGGATTCAAATGGCCAGTTAGCCCGATCAAAATTGATTGTCGGTCTAGAACTTGGAATTCTTTGGGGGCGTAAAGTTTAGATGTTATCTGAACTGAACAGCCATGAAATTGGCAAGTGGACGGAATATAATTCAGGCGTCGATTACTTGAGTCGGTTGACACTTGTATTAAAATATAAAAAAATCTAGAAATCGGTAAATCAAGTTTTCACAAGGTAATTCTTCTTCTTAGGGGTGCTAAATTCACCTGAAGAAGTTGATGGCTGGACTGAGCATCTCTGATTTTCTTCCTGCCTCCTTTGAGAGCTTGAGAGAAGTATTTTTTCGAAAAATTCTTTTATTTCCTCATATCTGAATGAGTTTGAAAATACAGGGTGGGCAAAATTCGGTGGGATTAAATGGCAGATGGCAGCTCTGTAACCGTGAGAGCTAGGGAAAA
This sequence comes from Coccinella septempunctata, assembly GCF_907165205.1. Taxonomy (NCBI): domain Eukaryota; kingdom Metazoa; phylum Arthropoda; class Insecta; order Coleoptera; family Coccinellidae; genus Coccinella; species Coccinella septempunctata. Next base: position 28,697,101 of record NC_058194.1, on the reverse strand, counting down.
ATGGATGACACGTTTCGGACCTTGATTTTCAAAAAATTGTTAATGGCGAAAATCGCATCCCTCTATCTTCTTTTGTTTTCAAGTTATAAGTGATAACTCATTTTTCGGCTCTTCGTACTGATGCCTCTATTTCGTTAAGTGTCAGTGATATCGAAAAACAAATGCTACATTCTAGAGACACTTTTTCATGTAGAACGCAGTGGCGTAGTCAGAGATTTTTTTCAGTACGCCACTTCGAGGATATAGTGGTAACTTTTATTTTTCCAAATATAAACCCTGTGTTATTTTTACATTCTCTAGTCCCATATTTTTTTCTGATTCAGAATATATAACATACGTCGTGTCTCTAATTGTTCTTTCAATAAAGAAACTCAAAAACTAGTTCGGTCTAGTTGGCAGGTCATTTCATTGATAATGAACTTAATGCTCCTAAATTTTGTCAGGTTATTAAATGACAAAGGCTTTGCCTTTAGTGGTTTTCCTTAGGTTTATAATTCAGATATTAAAATTGTAACAACCTTGTAGATTTCAAAGAATAAACCTCATTATTATTACTAATATGAGAGACCGTGAAGATCATTTTCCATCCGGAGATTTGAAAGGATGAAATTTTTCAATATGGAATGAATCACTTTCAGGAAATTTTATAAACCTGGATTCAACTGAATACGTTCCTTAACCTCTTCAACTAGTAGATAATCTAAATACCAGTACCATAGCCTTCTCAAACACCTTCACAAATAAGGCTGTGCCACTACTAGTAGAGGTTAATTGGTAAATATGAAGTAGTCATGGAAATTCTCATAATTTCCTCATTTCCCGAGCATATACTCGAATATCCGGAATAAAAGTGATCTCCAAAATCTCTCATAACCTGACACAACATAGAAGCATAAAGTTCATTATCATATTATCAATGAAAATGACCTGCCAACTTGACCGAACTAGTTTTTGATTTTTTTTTATTGGAAAAACACTTAGAGATACGATATATGTTATATATTCTAAATCAGAAAAAAATATGGGACTGAAATATGTAAAAATAACACAGTGTTTATATTTAAAAAAATGGAAGTTACTATATCAGTGGAGTGGCGGACTGAAAAAAATCTTTGACTACGCCACTGTATTCTACATGAAAAAGTGTCTGTAGAATGTAACATTTGTTTTTCGTTATCACTGATACTTTACGAAATAGAAGCAACAGTACGCAGAGCCGAAAAATGAGTTTTCACCTTATAACTTGAAAACAAAAGAAGATAGAGGGATGCGGTTTTGGCCATTAACAATCTTTTGAGAATCGTGGTCGGAAACGTGCCATCCATTTTTCCCTATCTCTCATGGTAACAGAGCTGTCATTCATGCCCCAACCCCAACCTCAATCCTGGAAGCGCTACTGCAACGAGCTCGATGAAAAGTCAAGATATATGTCTGTGCCAAATGTGCGGATAACTTTAACACTTTTTTGAGGGTTACTCATGACAGAAACCACAGCTAAAGCTCGTGAATCTGCACTGTAAGTAAGACAAACGAGGCATTTTCATATTTGTCAATTGGCAAATGAATGAAGCGTTGAGATGGGTTTCGGAAATGGCTGATGAAGAATGTTCCGCTGCCGACTGTCACCCGATCCAGGTATTATTAAATTCTGGATATCCCGAATCCAAAACTCGCAGGTAAAACATCGTGTTCGAAAAATTCGATACCGGCCAATCAGTTCCCATTAGTGCGAGATAAGAAAGTTCAACACTATCGAATTGACAAAACCGCTGATGGTTATTGAGAAGTAATCTGACCATGCGTCTGTTAATCGGGGTTGACACCGAAGTCACTCTAAATTCTGCTCGTATTAAGTTACAAGCACGATAGGACCTGATTTGACTGTGCAGCCGTGAGCTCCCTCTTGTCAGCGTCATATTAAATCTCATAAAGATAAATATGCGGCGTGAATAGGATCGGATACCATCAGTCAATAAACAAATAAAGGATTACTCAGCCATGCAGGCCATTCCGTGCAGCGGGAGCAGAACAAAATCACAATACATGATTTTTCGAATGACACTCCGTTGTACTGACAGTCTGGAAAGCAGAATGAACAAAACATTCTACAAACTTCTGCTGAATCCAGCAGCCTTTGATCACTAAAATTGAGCACGTTTGTGAAGCCGCTTTTTTGCACATAATTCATTCATAATTATACCGTAAGTTTCATTAGAATTGGGCAGTTTATCAAGATTCCTCGAAAAGTAGACTCTTTTTGAAAACAAGTACAGGGCAGAATTCGATGGGGTTGAATGCTACTTCATATTTACCAATTAACCTCTACCAGTAGTGGCACAACCTTATTTGTGAAGCTGTTTGAAAAGGCTGTGGTACTGGTATTTAGATGATCTACTAGTTGAAAAGGTTTCGGATCATACACTGCGCAAAAAAAACAACGCACATTATGGAAATCTCAAATTTATTCTACAACTGAAAGTGTTCTCAATGATCATTATTTTTATTAGAATTATGCATGCATATTTTATCCACTTTCAACGGTTTTGTGTATTGGCTCCATTCTAAAATCAGTTGTTCTCGATCAATTCTAGTGATCAATAGTTTTCTTTCGTTTGATTTTCTACACTCGATCGCTATGCAACGCGAAACACGCAATTTGACTCAAGAGGAATGTGCCCAAGCGGTAGTTTTGCGAGAAGAAGGGTGGACATACACAAGAATTGCAGAAAGGTTTGGAGTTTTCCATACAAGTGTGCCAGAATGTTGCAGCGATTCAGGGAGACAGGTATGAATGTCCGAAGACCAGGACAGGGTAGACCACGGGTAACAACTGCCATTCAAGAACGTTACTTGAGAGTTTCTTCGTTGAGACAACGGTTTGCAACCGCTCGCCTCCTTCAAATTCAGCTTGAGCAAACTCATCAGGTGCAAATTAGCACTCAGACAATAAGAAATCGCCTCAGAGAATATGATTTAAGGCCTCGTGTAGCGGCAAGAGGCCCAGCTCTTAGCCCATCGAAGGGCGCGTTTGGATTTTGCGAGAGAGCATATCCATTGGGTAGAGGCCGATTGGGAAAGAGTTCTCTTCACAGATGAGTCTAGATTCTGCCTCTACCATTGTGATCGACATTTCCTTGTATACAGATGTCCACATGAAAGATATGCTCAGTGCAATTTCCTGAATACTACTGGTTTCGGGGGAGGATCGATTATGATATGGGGTGGAATATCTTTGACTGCTCGCACAGACCTAGTGGTCGTTGATAATGGAGCTATGAATGCTGATAAGTATATAAGTATATAAGGAACATTCTTGAAGAACATGTAGTGCCATTTGCCCCATACATTGGTGAAAATTTCATTTTTATGGACGATAACGCCAGACCCCATCGTGCGCGCATCGTTCAGGAGTACCTTGAAGAGGTTGAAGTCTCTCGAATGGAATGGCCAGCAAGAAGTCCAGATCTCAATCCGATTGAGCAGGTTTGGGACGACCTCAATAGAAGGCTGAGAAGTTCAGAAAATCATCCAGCTACTCTTAATGACTAAAACTCGGAGAAATCTGGGAAGGATTAGATCAGAACATTTCATTTTGAGTATGAACCGTCGTTGCCGAGATGTAATTAACACAAGGGGTGGAAATACCAAGTATTAAATCACTTATCAGCATTTCAGTATTTTGAAAATTGTTCATTTCTCTTCTTTCTCATAAGATTCGGTGAAATCCTGAATTTTTCTTCCATTTAATGTGTCTTGTTCCGTTCAAAACCTTCCCGAGAGAACATTAAAAATAAGTTATAAAGTCGATGAGAGTTAACTTTCATTAAAATTGAGATTTTCAGAATGTGCGTTAATTTTTTTGCGCAGTGTATTCAGTTGAATCCAGATTTATAAGATTTCCTGAAAGTGATTCATTCCATATTGGGAAATTTTTCATCCTTTCAAATATCCGGAATGAAAGTGATCTTCAAAGTCTCTCATAGTAGTAATAATATTGAGGTTTATTCTTTGTAATCTACAAGGTTGTTATTAGTTACGCGGAAAACCTTCCAATTCCACCCCTGAGCATTTTTCGACTAAAGGTCAGTACCCACTCTCGGACCTGCCCGTTCAAAAGATCCGCGTTGCATCCGCGGCCTCGTTTCAAAGTAGTTAAAAAACCGCATCGGCTTTCTCACCGAAAATTGCGTGCGCAACCCTCCCCATCATTATTCCGCGCCGCGAAAATAGCCCCGACGGCCCGACGAACGGCTTTTCGATTTTGATATACGACCGTAACAAGAAGGACCATATAACCGAGATGATTGAAAATGTGCGTAACAGTTCCGCGGCCCATTATCGCTCGTATTTCGAGGGGCATAATTGAAAGTTAAAATGCCAAGCGGCCCCTGCTCACAGGCCGGTGGTTCGTGAAAGCAAATTAGTGTGAGAATATCACTTAACTGGTCGTCTTGTAAAGTTGAGATTTCTCGATGCCCGTGGGAGTGGTTCCATAAATTTCGCGAGTAATTATTTTTTGACAGGTTAGGTTGTGATTCGGTATATTTATTAGTTTATTGCGGAAAAAAGATGGTAACGAGATACCGGCCGAAATGTTTTATTATGTTGTACAACCGGGTGTTCTTATTTTTTTTTAACATACTACGCGACGCTAAGAAACGAGTTATTACAGGTTGAGGTTGGCGGAACTGTCTTTCATACCCACGCGAAGCTTAAGCGTCATCTGTCAATTGGTTTCTTTTCTATGCTCCATTTAAGTTGGGGAGCCGAAGAGGGAAATTCGGGATTTACTCGAGCGTGTCAGATTAATATAAGGGGACATACTTTGGACCCTGTAGAGTACCTCTAGCAAAAATTAGACCTGTATATAGGGGGAATAGTCTACAATAGCCTGTCAGAATAGTTGAAAAAAAAAACGATCATTGTACATACTCGAGCATGTCAGATTAAGATGTGTGGTTAATTACATGTTGAAAAGTATATATTCTCTTAATCTGACAATTTAAGGGTGTCGAAAATGTGTGGAAGGGCGCCAAAGTTGCAAAAAAAAGTCACGTGTACATTCTCGAGCGCGGTGGCGTTTTTTCTTATTTCGAAGCTAATGATTCAAGAATAAAGGAAAGAATATAAACTGACAGTTTTAGCAAGCCGAAACAATAAAAATTGGCCATAAAGGTCACAGAAATCAGTTGTTTTGAATTATCTCCTCCCCTGGGCTTCAAATCCTTTTTGCATTCATCATGAAAGTTGTAGAGCATAATATTTTCTACAAACTTTGTCCCAAGCAATTTTTTCTACGTTCAAACGTTTTTGAGATATATGGCGATTAATGCGAGGTGTTTAGCGATACATGCTGAAGCGAAAATTCACTCGTTGGAAAATAGTACATTCTAAGGTTCACTCAGAGACTAATTTCGAAATTGTCATCATAGAAATACCTTGTCATTTTGACAATTGGATGAATGTAGATTAGACTGGGATTCTACATACATTGACCTTGCCTTTTCGCATGTGTGGCTATTATGCTCGCCATTAACGCCCTCTAACTTGAGAACGGTTAAGTGTATGTAAAATTGCTTCAGACAAAAGTTGTGTAGAATTTTATTATCTACAACTTTCATACTGAATACAAAAACGATTAGAGGTACCACCAGGGAAATATTCGAAAAAAAAGCATTTTTATCATCTTCAAAGTGTCAGATTAAGAAAACTCCCCCTGATTAGTGTCAGATTAATCGGTCGACACGTCTTCAACACCGAGATTAACCATCTGTATGAAAACCTGACACGCTCGAGTATGTACAAGTAACGATTTTTTTTTACATTTTCAAAGGACCGCTGATGAGCTTTCTCCTGAACAGTGGCATGTAGGAAATTTCGATAGAGCAAAATACGTGGCTTCTTAATTTCACGAGAACTGCCTTAACCTAATCATAACTTATAATATTATTGATTCATGACTTGGCAACAATAGTCAGTATTGTTCAGCAACAAGAAAATAATTTAGTTAAATCGCCAGTACACTTTCAATACAATAGAGGAGTTGTCGTATGGTAATGAGAAATGCGAGATATTGATATGCCGATATCATATTTTAAAACACTGTATTGTTAACAGGCATAATTCCAGGTACGATCCTTGTAAAAATTCTGCTGAGTATGTTCACTGACCTACTATCAATTCCTGCCAGACAGGTTCAAGAGGCATGGAACCCCCAGAATAAATTCGACCCTCATAGTTAGTCTTTAATCGTTTTAACTGTAGATTCTTTAGGTCAAAAGAAATACTTTTTTCATTTACCATTTTTTCGGATTTGGCCCTGTTGAAAAGATAAAGCCATTTTAAGTTTTCTTAATGTGTTGTGCCACCCCTGGAAAAACAAAATTGCCTTCAGAATAAGTAGCTGAATCTATGACTGTACGTATCTGTAGATCTTTTAAACAGAGTTGTATCCAGCAAAAGTACCCAATTTTTTAAATTCCACAGATACTTTTTAATTTTTGAACATCAAATTACTAAAAAACGGCGCATTATACGAGAAAATATGAAGAATACTTTCATTTTACAAAACGTTAAAATGTTCATTGAACAGCATCCAACTTAGTTTCAAGAGTTGGGTTCTTCGAATTTTTGGTAATTGTATGGTACGTAATGGACATAATGAGAATTTTCAACAGCCTGTATCTTTCAAACCGAGAGGATTCGAAAAAAATGGTATGGGAAAAATGTGTTTCTTTTGACCTCAAGAATCCACTGTTAAAATATTTGTACGAGTCAAAGACTCTCCTGTATACAGGATGAATGAAGTAATTAATCCAATAATGGATTATACTCTCAAATGAAGCATATTTAATTGTAATTCAGCCACTTGCGAATTCTCCCATATAACATATACTTTCGGTAATTTTCATCCGGAATGAAAACCGCAACTTAGTATTAACATTATTATTATAACTCATTCAGAACGACTGTTTGATGTTATGCACAACATAAAACGGTGGAAAAACGTTGCATTGTTTGCGCTCACCATCAATCGTAAAACAACGAGTTTGCAATAAAATGCACATTTAAGAACATACATTCAGGTTATTAACTACGATAAATAATTCAGTTATGTTGAGTGACAAAATTTCCCATGATTTACAACATAATTCCAATATGTTATTAGGTACACGGGAACAATTTATACGTTTATTTACGACAGAATAAAGTCTCGGAACGTATGTGATTCGCATCGATCGTAAAACATAAAAAACTTGAGATCATAAAATCAAAAATGACAGGGCGAACCTGGAGTAAGTGCGACTGTCAGATTTAATTGATTGCGCACTCGAGCACTTCATGATTGACACCTTCCATTCATTCGAAAACAATTTGCAATTTGCTGACAGGAGACCCAACTCTTTCGTCATTATTTCTTCTTCAAGTTTTGTAAATCCTCATTTTTAAAGTTATTCGTAATAACTTTTATACTATTAACATGAGAGCGTAATTTTTTAAGCATAAAAGTTACATACAGGCATGCTACGTTGTCAATAAATTCATCAACATAAGAAAAGGAGAATTAATCAAAATCATGTTGGGAAAAATTGATTTACTCGATGATCTGATAAAGTATAGTCCGAGATGGGTATCAACTAATGGTATTGTCAGCCTAAATCGGATTGAAAGGATTCTCCTTTCATAATGCTGTGAAGAATTTGTGGATTATATTTCATAAATCGACTACTGTTGGAAGTCTATTGAGCTGAAGTACTGATAATCTTCTCCAATATTATTCTCCAATGACCCGTAGATATGTTGGTTTGTCAGCTTAAAATCACATTTCTCGAGACTGTCAAGGGCCAGTAGCTACAATTTTTTTGGGCATAATTCTCAGTAGAGGCTTTTGATTAAGTTTATGCGAATATTGAAGCTGAAGAATCCCATCTAACATGAAACTCCGAATTTGAAAGAAGTGTAAAATACATTCTAAGACTAATGGCCTATAGAAAAGTGAATTCTATTCATAATGAGAAAGATAAATGTTTCTTGCTCGACATAAATATGAAAAGTAAAAAGCAAAATTCGCAATAGTCGAAGTAGAGTTCAATAAGGAAGCCAAGAATGTTGAAAACATATCACATATAATATTTTATGACGAAGAAATTAAAATTTTATGACGGAGAAATGTCTTTGATCGAAATGTGATTCTATTTATTCGAAATGTGTGTATGAAAACGTGACAGAGTACAGGATTGGACTGGAATTTGAAAGTATGAACTTGGCTTCATTTTAAATCATGAGAAATATTTTGTATATTTGGTCATTTGATTGAATTTCACAAAATCTCAATTTTCTTCCATTTTCATTACTAGGGTAAATAGTGCAGACTAGGAATGAGTGCTTAAAAATGTTTCGATCTCTATTTCATACAACGTGCACCAGAAAAATTAATGTGAATTTTAGATCAAAATATGACGTGAAAGCCATTTGAAATTGTCTTAATTTCCATTAATTTTTGAATTATCACAACAGAGATGCCCGACAACTTTTTCACATTTTGAAATAATCGCTTCATTTTAATCAATTTTTCCCAATTTAATTGATATCCGCTGATATTTAAAATGTTTTTTCTTCGAAGTTCTTCTGATGCGAAATTGAATGAAGAATTACTTCAGGTAAATAAGTATCGAGTATAAAGAATAAAGAGTGATCCATTCGTTTTTTTGACTGCAATCCCAAATAACCCCCAATCTGAAGAATTACTGTTAGTTTTGGTAACCTATTCAAAGAAAGATCTTTAACCTACATTTGTTGATTCTTCAGTGAATATGCAGACAAATTATGAATGGGTACGAGCCTGTATCAAACCCGAGATTAATATTTTCAATAATTCCAGTTTACAACACTCGCTACATACATCAATTACATACTCTATTAGAACTTGTAAATGGGGGAACACTATGTTATTAAAACGTGTTACTTATTCATATTACAAACGAGTATAAGTACGCTGAGAGTGAGTTAACGCTTTTACTATTGGACTTTACATATTGAAGGCAGACGACTGTCGAAGAGAATTCTTTGGCGTCTGTGAAATTGAATCTGCATCTTTCCGAGTACTGTCAATACTTTCGCTTCAAGAACAAGTGGAGTTATTTCTCTTTCTCTTATTACCATTTGAAATCGTAAAGGTATGTGTTTAACCAATATAATTTTTGCCAAAGGACTTCAAATTGTTTTCTCTGTCGATATGGTTGTAAATCTTCTTGATGTATATCGAAAAATGACTGTCAACAGTCAGATTCTTTAAACGGCAACCGTGTAATACGCGCTGAAAGGATCTGCAATTGCTGAAATTCCAACAGTTCCTCTTTACATATTAAGTAACCTCGTTTTTATTTATGATAATGTTGAATACTGTCCAGATAACATCACGATTACAAGCTTCCAATGACGACAAAATGGTATTAATTGTCATAATTATTCCTTCAGTAGGAATTCACTCCGAGTGAGGTTTAATTTTTATATTCATCAGCAGAGTGTTGATATCTGTTGAAGCATGAGCTGCAGTTACTTCTTATTCATTATGCAATATTTGATTTATGATGCACTGGAAGCTATTATGTGCTTTTTACTACTTATGAAGATTTCTTATTCATCTTCTATTGTACTTGGCGAGAGTTTCTTCAGAGGAGAAAGCTAACGAATGGAATAAATCAAGTTTTTGCTAATTTTATACCATTTCACCTCCAGAAACTGAGGAATGAATTATGGGATTCACCTACGCGAGAAGAATCATCGGCATGTAGATGCCAATTTACAGGGATATCAAACCAAGTAGCTGAGGAAGTAAAGTACTAGATCTTCAGGTCCGCTCATTCAAATATATAGTTATACCCTGATATTCTAAAATCCACAATACGTCAGAAGGTAGCGAACATATTCAATGTAAGAGAATTTATATAATGTTTCATCTGAATTTAAACGACTTATTCAGTTGAATATTCCACAATCAGAAAGATTGTGAATGAAGAGGATGACAAAGAATTTCCTTCAATTGGGAGACCCAAAAAAGTGGTGGCATTTGAGAATTTTATGTTTGAGTGAATTAATGCGAAAAGTTTACTACAAGATTTTCGATGAATGTCATCGTAGAATAAGTTCCCGATTTTTCTATTTTTCATTTGACGTGTCCTATACATTGTAAATGTCTCAAGGTACCAATAAATACCTAATTATTATTATTATATCAATATGTATTAAGATGAACAGCCTCAAATACGCGCCAGTTGTCCTGTTAATTGTTTATGCATGTGAAATTTTTGTTCAAAGGTGAAGTTCATCTTAACTTGAAACTTCTTTTAATTCCTTTTACCTAGATTGATGCAAGATGATTTTTGTTGAATAATTTAACATTCTTGTAATTATCTGTTAATTCCTTCGGGAGATACCCATTCCCAATCACTGCATTATATGCATTTCATCTTCGGGTTAATATTTTTGAAATCTACAACTCATGTAACGTATTCAAACTTTAGATAAAGAAGATAACGAACATTAACTCTCCTCAAGCTAGTGCATATTATGGTATTATTCTGATCTCTTGTATTTTCCATGCAAATATCTAGATTTGGTATGCCTTCAATCAGTTTGTATAAACTTCAATTATGTTCGTCACATATTTTCCGAAGAGATTCGACATTGTGATAAAATACGTAATAACAGTAACTTTTACGTAGAACGGGCAACATAGCGTTGATTTAAGACCCAAAAATGTTTTGACAAGCGTCATAACCCCACATCCTCGTACTATACAGAGTGAAATGTGTTAAATTTCCATGGTCAACCGACTGCTAAAATAAAAGTGAATGGAGTATAGTATTCCCAGTAGTAAGAAGCTTTTACTCAATGAAAAGTAAACTCGATCGTTTATTAGAACATTTCCAACCAATTTCGAATCGTGAATTTGACAGTTGTAGGCCAACCTGATAGATGACCCAATATAATATTATGATTCAAGCTTCAGACACAGAACTACGGATTTTGATGAACGCCCGTTATCGTCCAGTAGTAGCCGGTAGTCAAGAAACTTGGTGTGGACTGCTTTTTGACGTGTCACTATTCGCTAATCGCTTTATGTCTCATTTGCCATCGATTTCAGTGAAATTGACGCACATTATCCTTGACAATGATGTAAGTAGCACGCGAACACAGAGTCGCTTGAGGTAGGTCATTAAATTCCTTGACCAAAGAGCTTATTGTTTCGTTGAAAACCACTTCGGCCTATATGGAAATGGACGTAGTGATCTCGCCAAGTCTCATTTTTTGCCGCGTTCAAACGAAATATTCAGTCGGATATCGCCTTGCTATTGCCATTCCCTGAATTAAACGACATTTTGCTCGTCCTAAAAGGCAATTCTGTAATTCAATAAGTAGCGAATGACTTCTTCCTTTTAATTTAATTGTCGGTGATTCGGTTTTTTTGACGCTCTTCTCGATGGCGATCCCTTCTGGGGATAATTGTGGCAAATGAAGAAATGCTACTTTAGTTATTCACGAAAAATAAATTGAAAGATCATCCGTATATACTCATTTCGTGACCACCGATTCAGAGAGCTAAGAAAATCAGCTGGTTTTGGGTTATCTGTCCGTGAGCAAACCGCTGCATCTTTACTGCCTGCCAAACGAAAAACGAATAATCGTAGCCTGCCCAGCAAATACTCTTGACCTGGGAACTACAAGAGAAATGAGAAAAAAGCTTCAGGAATTTGAAATTTTTGACGTTTACCAAATGCCAGTTTTGACAGTATACTGACAGAAGTGAGGTTAGCACGGATCACGGCAGGAGTGAGTAGAACCGATTCAGCTCATCGACATCTAGTGTTTTTGGCCTTAATATTTATGTTTTTTTTTTGTGGCAAAGGTGAATCTACAGGCCTGGACAAACAGATCAGTTATTGGATTCAGAATCGTTCATGCAACTACTCAATGTTTAAAAAGTCGAAAATATTTACATTCCGAAATAAATAAGTACATTAAATATTGAGTATAGTGATAATTTCTTAGGCGCCAATTACAAAGGGTAAATATTTGATGAAACTTTGTGCGTTTGTCATAATTCATAAAGTTTCCATAATTCATGAAAGAACTGATACTGATTTAAACTTCAACGCATCTTCAATAAACAGTAATATTTATGGAGTCCAATACGAAGACTTCATATGGGAAACTGGATTCCAAAAACGTTATGGAGATATACAACATTGACAGTTCTTTTTATGATTTTCACCTCATAAATTTCATCATATTTCGTTCGCATTTTTCAATTTAAAAAGTGCCTACCAATTCAGGGCAGTAACAATTTTCTGTTATACTACTGCCGTTAGGTATTTGATTGAAAGTGATCTAAATAGGATGAAAACGTAAATATTTATAACTTGGACCAAACAGAATCCAACATTCCAAATCCATTCATCCCAGAATTCTCTAGACGAAGCTTTGGCGGTATAAAAAATAATTATTATATGGGTCAAGCAGACAGTTGGTATTGTAAATAAGATGAATGATGAAAACATGAGTTATAAAAACGTATATACCTACTACTGAGCTAGGAATGAATTGCTACACAAATTCCATGGAGAATAATTCACAAAATTCAGAATGAATTGCTTTTTGTTAGAGAAAACTAACCATTTCGATGAGGATTATTGATATGATTAAATGAGATCCACTTTCAAACAAGAACAACAATTTTTTGAATTTGTTATTCTAGTGGACTACCACCATACATATTGTTCATCACTGGAAAACCACTTCAGCTAAACTCCTATGAAAAAATAAGGATATATACAGTATGTAGTACACTTGTAGTTCTGTGAAAACCAAAAAACTCGAATGTATCGCAATCCACAATTTTGGTCGTTTTTGCCGAAGTGCAGAAGGATGTGGCGTCACCCATACCTCCTTAAAACGCTGGATGGTAAAGATACATGTAGAAAGCGAACAAAAGTGATACGGGAAAGAATCCTCAGAAGTTGATGGTCTTGTACTCGTGAGAAACATCTGAACTGAAACCACGGATGACGAAACCGAATACAACTGGTAAGATTTCAGGAGACGGATAAAGAAAGATGATGGTTAAATTCGTCGGATAAGTATTAACAGGACGCCGCTGTCGTGTATTGGAAGATGGAAAGACAAGCTCATGATTATTGGATATATTCTTTATCTATATGACTTTCATAAAGATTGCTGGTATTACATTTTTCTCTTGTGAAATCGTGTCTATATGTACATGGAATGTTGTATGTACGAAATTTCTCTGTCCATCCCAACTCTGACCCCAATTTCGGAAACATCATGAAAATACTCTCCTTCAACAACCTCATACATATAGAAAAGGTTCTTCTTTGAAACTACAGAATGAGCAGAAGCGTTACGTTCATACACAGAACATTAACTTCCAAGAGTTCTCAGGCTACTTGAGAATGAATTCAGTTAAACGATCGTTATTTGACAAAACTAAAAGCCTTGACATATTTGAGGAATTTTCCGTACTCGCAAATATTTAAGAAAATCTTTTATGTTGCTTTAACGAACAGAAATATTTATACCGTGAAACAGGAGAACAATGAAAGGTGGGTTTTCACTTCGATATGAGTTTATGTACTCATTGTTTCTCCTATCATCTGATTTAATATGATTTCTCCTTCACGTGTTTTTTAAATATCCATCTGAACGCTTGTGTACTTGAAGAAATTCCTAATAGTTAGAAATTTTTTATGACTTCTATTCATTTTTATAGGAATTTAATAAGAACTTGTCCTTTTTTTATGAAAGTGATTTTCATTTTAAACTTTTTTCTAAAACAATGAAGAATATGAAACTAGCTTTTCATCTATCAATCTGAAGATTTTATAGTGTTCATAAAACCCTATTCAGTGGTTGGTGTTCTAACTAAAACCCTTAAGATGTGTTTAGATAAAGATTTCCACATTTAACCAATGAATCAAATGTCATTCATTTGTTAAAATACGTTATCTAAGTAATTGTGAGTGGGTACAGGTCTGATTTGGATGTATTTATGCCTAGGAAGTTATCAAAGACTATCATAGACATACTTCAGGAGGAGCTTTGACGGTATAAAATAATTATTATCATATAAGGAAAGTAACAGGTTGTTAGTGTCACTACGATAAAAGATGAATACAATGGGTAATAAAAAGAGATAATACTTGAAAAGGAAATGAAATGAATTCTAGACAATTTCTTCCATAACTCATTCTTAAAGAGTTCAAGCTTAAAGAATTCTTATATTATTGTATTATGATCGATATTCTGTTGGAATTTGGATATATTATATCCAAACAGAGGGCAAAATCAAACGAATATTGTCTATATGGTTTTTCCTTTCTTCTCATCAACTAAATTATGAAATTTATTTCATGAAAAACTTACGTTACTGACCTATGAATACCTGAATTGTAATTTTATCGATCTCACTCTGTTGGAGCTCATCTCAGATTTCACAATTTCTACCTGTCCATACAGCATAGATTTCTTAGGTTGTTTTGAAATATATTACTTTGCTCACCATATTTCATGAATCTTGGATAATCGATCAAATACAATCTTTCCAGTTGATTCAGAAAATCAACTTTATCCACCTCTATAGCTTGGTTATATGAGCAAGAACAGACGAGCAAGGAATTTCCGAATAAAAAATTCAAGTGTTATCGTTTATGGATTGAAGAAGTCGAACCATTGTTTTAGTAGATCAATCCTTCGCTGAGATTTTTTCAGTGGCCACATCAACCAGTCAATTGATCAGCTGTAGGTACACCTTCAGAGTGTATCGTGAGAACTTTTAATACAAACAACGTATTGTTTGAAGAACATTGTAAACTTGTCCCTGTCTCCAGACAAAAGATAAAAGTATTTACTCTTCGACATATCCAAAATGAAAGAGATCTTTGAATAACAGTGATGTGTACGATCAACACTGCTCTTCGAAGAATACTTCCAAGGATGTGCTTACGCGGACAGTGGAGGAATGAGCATTGATAATTTTTTTTTCAATTCGTTTCGATTTTTTTTTGTACGTGAAATAGGGGAATATTTCTAGATTGATAAGATGGTTCATCTGGTCATAGTGGAGTTCAGAGAAACTTCCAGAAGAAATGCATGAATGTAATTCTAAAATAGCTATAAGAGTTACCAAAAATCATTTTATAGATAGATATTCTCATGAAAAATGGGCTACCCAAATTTTTCCTGGAAAAAATGAATTCATTCGTGTAGAAATGAAAAAGTCCATTCATAAAACCCAGATTAAATCCCAAAATATTCGACGATGCAGTCAATGAAGTAGCCACCTAACCAAACAATGTTCCAGATAAAAAAAATTCAATAAAGCACAGGAAATTGTTAAGGTGCGTATCTCTATTACATACCTATCTGTTCACATGGTGTGTAAGCATAAATATTTACATTTTGTTTAACCGCTATAAATAACTACTTTTCATTCTCGAGGCATATTTTGAGGATAGGAAGATTATTAACGCAGGAAGTATGTAAACAGGATCTGACGGCATATTTATCTGATCATCGATGAAATGTTAAGAACAGGGTTATGTTACAGATTTCAGGAATACGTAATAGACCGCGTAAAGATTAAGTAGGTCAAGCCGGAGGATGTAAGCGCAAAGGACCAAAAATAGTCCTTTTTCTACAAGTCCACTGCTGCTCATCAAGAAATCTGGACAAATAAATCCCATATACGAACTAAATCAAACTTTTTTTGAATATTACAATGAAATCTAAATTAAAAAGATAACTTTCTTCAGGAAAGGTCAATTTCCGAATCTTTTCTGCAGAGAAGTCATTGAAATTCAAGGATTCAATGTGTGGATTTGAATAGAACCTTTTCTCTGAAATTGATGAACAATGTTGCTCTTCTTTCAAATATTTTTTTTGGGAAAATACTTCAAAAGCTGTGAAATAAACACAAAATGTGTATTTTTCTAGAGATTAACTTTTCGATTATACTGGAACCCATTCATTCCTTTAGAATATATACAATTTGTTTTTATAATCCAAGACCTTATGAATAAAGCTACATTCTTTCGATATTGCGCTAGGAATATAATAATAAATTTTAATTTCTGCTAGCGGCGGTATCTCAGTTTTTCAATCTATCAGTTTCTAAGATGGGAAGATTCAGGATAATATTATAAAGAATATATTGTATTTCTTCACACATTTAAATCGATGAAAGATTTAATTAAATATGAAGAAATGGGAAGGTAAAAATGTGACAAATTGTGATGAAACTTGAGCGATTTTAATGATTTATGACAGATTGAAGTCTGACCAATCAAATGAAAAAAAATCCCTAAATGATTCGGCAAATTTGACGAAATGAAATAAGTAGAAGGTGCATGTTTTAATTTCATAAGTTAAGGGAATGCTTTGCTCACGCTTTCTTCTTTATTGTGACAAGAAATTTCGTTTATATTTTTTCATGGTTCAGTACTGTGACTTTAAACTCAAATGTTCGACTGAATTTGACTGTTTAAATGGAGTTTCAGTGAATTGATTATGAAACTGCTGAATATCTCGATGATCGAGTCAGTTTTACCATTACAATGATTCATGACAGATTGAAGTCTGACCAATCAAATGAAAAAAAATCCCTAAATGATTCGGCAAATTTGACGAAATGAAATGAGTAGAAGGTGCATGTTTTAATTTCATAAGTTAAGGGAATGCTTTGCTCACGCTTTCTTTTTTATTGTGACAAGAAATTTCGTTTATATTTTTTCATGGTTCAGTAATGTGACTTCAAACTCAAATGTTCGACTGAATTTGACTGTTTAAATGGAGTTTCAGTGAATTGAGTATGAAACTGCTGAATATCTCGATGATCGAGTCAGTTTTACCATTACAATGATTTATGACAGATTGAAGTCTGACCAATCAAATGAAAAAAAATCCCTAAATGATTCGGCAAATTTGACGAAATAAAATGAGTAGAAGGTGCATGTTTTAATTTCATAAGTTAAGGGAATGCTTTGCTCACGCTTTCTTTTTTATTGTGACAAGAAATTTCGTTTATATTTTTTCATGGTTCAGTACTGCGACTTTAAACTCAAATGTTCGACTCAATTTGACTGTTTAAATGGAGTTTCAGTGAATTGATTATGAAACTGCTGAATATCTCGATGATCGAGTCAGTTTTACCATTACAATGATTCATGACAGATTGAAGTCTGACCAATCAAATGAAAAAAAATCCCTAAATGATTCGGCAAATTTGACGAAATGAAATGAGTAGAAGGTGCATGTTTTAATTTCATAAGTTAAGGGAATGCTTTGCTCACGCTTTCCTTTTATTGTGACAAGAAATTTCGTTTATATTTTTTCATGGTTCAGTACTGCGACTTTAAACTCAAATGTTCGACTGAATTTGACTGTTCAAATGGAGTTTCAGTGAATTGATTATGAAACTGCTGAATATCTCGATGATCGAGTCAGTTTTACCATTACAATGATTTATGACAGATTGAAGTCTGACCAATCAAATGAAAAAAAATCCCCAAATGATTCGGCCAATTTGACGAAATCAAATGAGTAGAAGGTGCATATTTTAATTTCATGAGTTAAGGGAATGCTTTGCTCACGCTTTCTTTTTCATTGTAACAAGAAATTTCGTTTATATTTTTTCATGGTTCAGTACCGTGGCTTTAAACTCAAATGTTCGACTGAATTTGACTGTTTAAATGGAGTTTCAGTGAATTGATTATGAAACTGCTGAATATCTCGATGATCTAGTCAGTTTTTCCATTACTTATTCGCAATTTGAATTGCTGCGCTCGAGATTTATTAAAACGTCAAAACCTTCTGTCAAATCATAGACTATTTCAGCTTTTTCATGGATGCTTCTGTGGTTATTGTTGAGTTAACGAACTAGTGTGGAAAAGTGAGAGTTTTTCTACGATCTGAATGGGAATTTTGCAAAAATTAAGATAGAATGAGGGGGTTAAAGGTGTAAATACCTGGGTCATGAGCCTGTCGGCCCCAGTCCCTTCCTCGTCCTTAAAAATAATGTCCTGGTTATAGTTCGGCACCAAATCCCTAAACCTTGTATCGTTCCTGCCAATCCTGCCCTCACCCAGACCGCTCGCAGTGATAGTATTTTCCGGCACATTAGGAACGTGCTGCTTGAAAACTAGCGGAGTGAGTTTCCTAGGGCCTCTCCGTCGACCCGCGCCCCTTCCAGGGCCACAAGCTCGGGCCCCCAGCGCGAGGGCGAAAAAGAACGCCAACACGGGAACGCACCACTTCATCTGGATGCACCACCGGTCATTTCCTAGGGAACGCACTCATCCTTTCGCACTCTATGATTAGCATATCCGCTCTGTGATCTGTCGCGATTTGTGATCTAGTCTGATCGGCGCTCTTGACGCTCAGGTAAATACTCTTGCACTTGTCATAGGTGAAACACCGACTGATGAGCCCCACTCTGTGACCCAGGCCATCTTTCGTTCTTCAAGTGAGCCCATTGGTGGCTAGGCGGGGCGAAGCGGATATTACCTGGTCCTCGCAAATCAAAGAGTGCTTAAGGTCAAGCGAATCTTTGAAGAACTCACCTGGACCAGGCTTGGGCAACGCATCCATCGCCAAAGAACCTCTCCTTGAGGCAACCGCCGATCTGTGGTCGGATTCCACCTTGATAATGCTCATAATTTCCGTTGTTGCCCTTAAACTTCTCACGCGGCCTTCTGCTGAAAAGTTTTCCGATCTACTGGGCTCCTTGTGTCTTAACCATTATCGATAATTGACTAGATAATTCCGAATTAGTCAATACTTGGTCAAGATTAGTCATTTTAAGTCTCGAATATGTAGATATTTCTATTAATTATTCATGCTTACGGTGTTTGCTTTATTTATTTGCTTAGGCACGATGATAATTTCTCAGCGTGGTGTTTTTATTGTCTGTATATTAATTATAAAACGAGAAATGCAACGGCCTTTGTTGGTTCATTGTCGTTCATTGCCATGAAAATCTATCATTTATGCTTTTATACGTCTTATACATCTAAATTTTGAACTATTCTTCCATTCCAATTCAGAAATAAACAAAGAGTATGCACTAAGATACTAAGAAGTGTCAACGTCAACGTCAACGTCAACGTCATCTGCCAATTAGATTGGTCTCCATCTTAGGTCTTAGTTCTTAAGGACACTCTGCATAAGCACCATTGAGCCTAGGCTGCTTGAACGAACTCAGGTTACGTAAATCGTATGAAAATTTCAACAATTGTTTGGCTAATTCCTTCTTCCAGAGTATATAAATGTCGAATTGAATCTTTCCTGAAGTATAAACGCCTACAAGAATAATAAACGAAGTTGAAGTAGGCTTCAGCTAAATTCTGAAATGTGGTTTTCAATTGAAAGAGTTCGTGAAATTTGAATTTTTATTGAGTTGAATTTACTACTGCATACTACCAAGTCAAGCTTATTCATAAATACAAAAATTGCCAAGTAGTCCTGGAACTATTTAAACATTAAGGTTCATGTTAAATTGAAAGGAAAATGTTTAGGAGTTTAATTTCATTGTTTTTCGAGATTTTTTTTCAATGTTAATCATGAAGGAGTAACTCCACTCCATATTATTTTATTTCTCAATAACATTCCTAATATATTTTATGCAAAAGTTATTCATATAAGTAGTTGATTCTTTTCAAATCGAAACTATGAATTTTTATTCAATTATGCCAAATATATGCATTTTTTACAAGGTAAAGCTTTCAAGCGAAAAATTACCATAACAATTTTTAAGATATACAGGGTGAGTCCTCGACTCTTATGAATATTTTTACAGTAGATTCTTGAGGTCAAAAGAAACACTTCTTTCCCTTACCATTTTTTCCGAATCGGCTAGCTCTTAAAGATACAGGCTGTTGAGAAACCATAAAATAATATTTTTAGATCTATCTCTATCGAATGAAATGAATTTCGGAATATAGTTCTTCATTTATTCGATTAATCGTTTTTGAACACAAGATATCACACACGTTTTCCAGTTTTCTCATTATGACCATTCCGAACCATAAAAAAGCCAAAAATTCAAAGAAGTCTTGAAACTAAGTTGGACGCTATTTGAGCAATATTTGAACGTTTGTAAAATAAAAGTATTCTTCATATTTTCTAGAATAATGCGTCGTTTTCGAGTAATTTGATGTTCAAAAATAAAAAAATCTGTGACATTCGAAAAATTGGCTACTTTGACTGAACGCAACTCCTTTTGAAGGATCCACAGATGTGCACTGTCACAGATTTAGCAAGTTATTCTGAAGGTAATTTTGTTTTTTCAGGTGACGATTAGATAGTTACAGGATTCTCATCTGCATCTTCCATAGCTTTTGGAATTTCCATAGTAGTGAAAGGAATACCTAACTTTTTTTGGGTTTTAATCTCCACAAAATTTCACATTCTAATCAATTGACACACAATGAACAAAGGATGGATATCCCATATCAACCTCAGCGATATTTTGGTTAAGAACAAGTCATACAGTTCTGCGTTTCATGGTTCCCCTCATTTATCTACGTACACCAGCCACATACCGAGGGAAAAATACAAACAAGCAATAATATTCAAATTATCTGCTTTGACACATATCTCCAATCCTTCAATAATTATATGGTCAATTGAGTCACTTTGACTATGCACTATCTCCATTTTTCGATTGGTTTTTACCAAACGTCGATTGAACATAAACGTAAGAGAAGATATCTGTTAGGGTTCAATGAACCATTTATTGTTTCGTGTTTATTTTAGGCCTTAAATAAATATTAGTTATTATCTATGTTTGCATATTAAGCTCTATAACAGATTATTCTGGAATATGTCACGTTATTGAAGTCAGGCTTCGTAAAGCTTGGAAGGAACAGGTGTTCAGTTGAAATACAAGAAGCTACCAACTTGGGTATTTTAGAATTGGAAGTTCTGCACTCCCACTTTTCAATGATTACGTTCGTATGAGGATTTTCCTCTTCATTCCTAGGCATAATTGTTAATGTCATGGTCGTCTGATAATATTGTACGAAGGAACGACTCTTTTTAATTTGTAAGTACCTATGCGAAAAAAGAAAAAAGACAATTTGGAAGAGGACCTGGCAAAAAATTGATCTTATTCTGTGATCATGTGTCATTTTTCAGTATGACATTCGACAGAACTTCTGTTGGATTTCTGTGAACCAATACCATAAAAGTTCGCAAGGTTACCAACATAGGAACCTGAAAATGACGGTCGTTTTTCCAGCTTCATGCGAATTCCAGCGAAGTTCAATGCCAGTTTCGACTGGATAATTAGGTACTAATGAAACTGATTCCGATTTTTTCTCGTCATTCATAACGAACCGCGATGTGTAGATAATTGTTCCAAATCGTTCAGAGATGCCGATCTCGAGGAATCATAGCCCGTCTTTCGTTGGTGGCATTCAAGGCGAGACCGACCCTAATTAGTTTAAGTGCATGTCCTTAAATAAATACCAGTATTGGCACATTAAAATTACATCAGGTTTTTCTGGCTGGAAGAAGTTTATAACTTGGTAATTGGATATTACGATCGTGTAAACTTGCAAACGGAATGCGACATAGTATACGTGTAATTTGGAGTAATTGGAATTCTTCTCTGAACTTGGCCCTTTTGAGGATATAATCCACCGATGGAGGAGCGACTGAGTGAAATTTCGCTTTCTAGGTGTCAACAATCCTTCTTCGCAAAACTTTAATCCTTTATCACATCAAATTTTAACGGACGCTGCAGCTTTGAAGAGCGATAATGCAATAGACCATATGTGAGGTTAGAACATAGACATAGTCTCTTGTCTATGGGTTAGAATCACTCGGCATAGACATAGAGTCTCTATGTCTATGCTTTCATCATTTTACAATCCTTGGAATGAATTTGGCTCTCAAATCCAAGTGATATGGGAGAAAATTTATATTGAATTTTCCATAGACATAGAGACATGGACTGAGCAATGTCAGCATGAAATTGGCTATTTATTAGAAAGAGAGAAAGGCTCGTCGGGACATACCTTTCTCTTTTTTGTTCACATAGAGGTGAGTGTAGACCAATCAAAATTCTAGAAAAAGACAACTGCATTCCCGACGTGTTTTTCTCTCTGTCACTTTTTTTGACCGTATTTCATGCATAGATATAAAGGGAAGGCACAGTCCATGTCTCTATGTCTATGGAATTTTCAAGGTGAATTTTGACATTAGTCAGGCGTTTTTTTCGTGTTTCGTGCATTATATTTATGGTTTCATCCATAGACTATTTATTATTCATAGACATAGAGACATGGACTGAGCAATGTCAGCATGAAAATGTCTTTTTTATAGAAAGAGAGAAATGATCGTCGGGAATTTACCTGTCTCTTTTTTGTTCACATAGAGGTGAGTGTGGACCAATCAAAATTCTAGAAAAAGACAACTGCATTCCCGACGTGCGTTTCTCTCTGTCACTTTTTTTGACCGTATTTCATGCATAGATATAAAGGGAAGGCACAGTCCATGTCTATATGTCTATGTTATTATTAGATTAGACTATGGTTTCATCACAGAACACCTCAACTACTAATGTGTTTTGTGGTGAAACCATAAACAAAAAATGACAAGAGACGCTTTCGCCTTAGGATGATATCAACTTTACTAGTTAGAAAAGAAATGAAGCTGAGACAAACTTCCAGATATCTGACGAAAGACAACAACAACAATCTTCGATATAACATTCTGCAACAACTGTGATTATCCACCCCATCGTGTCGTTTAATTTATAATTAATGGTTTATTATCTAAATTGTCTATTATACAATAAGTAACAATCAATCAATCAATGAATTGGTTTAAAACATAAAATGTCATCTATTCGAATGGACTAAAAATAAAAGAAACAACAGTATACAAAATCCACTTTTATTGCTCCCTCGTGAATACTCTATAAAACGAATTGGTGTGAACAGTTCACAGTGATAAAAAACCGAATCATAATTCTCCACACACTCACACTTCACCTCATTATATGATAAATAATCAGCGGTCGGACTAGTGTACGGGTGGCCCCCATTTAGCACACCACAGCCGACCGACAAATTGGACTCCGTTCTGATTAACAAGACAGCGCGGTCGATCCCGTGACGCCAAGTAGCACCAGAACGCGTGCGCATCCGAACATGGCCGAACGTTCCACTCCGGAGGTATCGGCCTGCGCGTGCCAGCGTATGTGTGGTCCCTTTCTGCCTTTGCGCACCTGCGAACACCCACGTAGGAAGCCGAGAGTTGTGGAACGACGTTTACATCGAATTGGCTGTGAATAGTCATGGCGCGTGCCGTTATATGTGTGGTCCTCGGAGGTGTTTAACCAGTTCTTTAGGCGTAATATTATTTCGAAATGAATTTTAATAGAACGCAGGTATTCCTTCACAGCATCCGAATGATTCAGTGCCGTTTTCTCGATGGATCAAGTGATTTAGTATGTAGAAATTATTGGAAATAAAATTATGCGCCTGGTTTATGTTGTTTGAATGTGACACTTCCCTTAACCTATAAATTGTTTCCAATGCGGTCGGCGTATTTTGGAAAGGAATCCCATTTATGCCGTTATCCGATGATAACGTCGATATGATGATTTTTCGATCGTATCCTCAGCCTTGCATCCAGGTTCATCCCTGTCGGCTAACGATGATGATCGCTTTTTTTTTGTTTTGGCAGATTCTCGATGTGTAATTTTGTGCATCGTCTTTGAAGAGAGAGTGAGAATGAGCCAGATTCAAGCTTTGCTACTCGATACCAAGGATTGATTGGTCAGCATCCTTTGCACAGCTGAAAACTACTTGGGATGCAGCCTGGGGAAACAATTTCCCTTCATTATTCTCACTAGGGTGTCTGGTGCATCGAAAGAGCTGCATATTTATGTCGCTTTCATACCTGCAACTCATTTGAAGGATTCAAAATTCAGCTAAGAAGAGGAAATAAAATTCCATCAATGCTAAACATATTAAGAGCCCTTTTGGACAAGGATAGGAAATCATAAGTGGTCTTCATCGCTGGAACATACTTTTATCTGAAGGACAAAAAATGTTGGGTCAGTAAAACATGGTGCTCTGAAAGCACAAACAAGAACCTTGTCTCCAAAGATGCAATTAAAAGTACCAATACAGTTGATAAAGGACCAGGAGCATCAATCAGGGGATTATTTAATGATTCCTTCACATGTTGTGACTGTCCATAAGGGGGTTTTCCAGAATCTGGATTCTCAGCTTACTTGTAGCCCAATTTTGTTCGACACCAAATCATCAACTTCCTGATGACCTAGTTGATTTCACTCAAACAGAAGTCTATTTTTGAGTGACTGGTACTGGTAACTGCTGTAGAATGACGATCAGGGAAGTTAACAATATCAATTCAGTTTGGCAATACATGATGGCTGTAGAAGGACCAAGTAAGGACATGAGAATCTTCTTCTCCATGCAACAAACTTTGAGGAATATGCTATTGGGTGCTAAAACTCTTGGCAGTATGTCTCTATTTGGTATTTGTCAAAGACCTCCACTGAATGCCATATTCTTATTCCATTCCTTCAACAGTTGTAGGATCTATTTTCACCAGAACCACAAAATGTTTCTATAAGCAGAGGATGATATGAATCTCTTGCATTGGTGGGGTTATTGTTGAATCCTCAGCAGAATTTGTAGGCTTTATAGCATGAGTTTGCTTAGGTTACAATACCTCAAGGGTAGGTCAAATCATTTGCAAAATTTTGGGGTTCTTCTGCCTTGAAGTTGCCACGTTTTAGTGACAGACAAGTTCGATCCAAAATTATTCCCATTATGGAGAAGGTATCAGTTTTTTCTTGTTCCGTTTTGGCAAAGATCCACCATTACCCGCCCCAGCAACCCATTTGGTGTGAGAGCCGCAAGCAATGGCCCCGACAGGGTGTAATCGGACATGAGAAATGTTGACAATATCAATCCAGCTTGGGAATACATGATGGCTGTAGAAGGACCAAGTAAGGACATGGGAATCTTCTTCTCCATGCAACAAACTTTGAGGAATATGCTATTGGGTGCTAAAACCCTTGGCAGTATGTCTCTATTTGGTATTTATCAAAGACCTCCACTGAATGCCATAATCTTATTCCATTCCTTCAACAGTTGTAGGATCTATTTTCACCAGAACCACAAAATGTTTCTATAAGCAGAGGATGATATGAATCTCTTGCATTGGTGGGGTTATTGTTGAATCCTCAGCAGAATTTGTAGGCTTTATAGCATGAGTTTGCTAAGGTTACAATACCTCAAGAGTAGGTCAAATCATTTGCAAAATTTTGGGGTTCTTCTGCCTTGAAGTTGCCACGTTTCAGTGACAGAAAAGTTCAATCCAAATATTATTCCCATTATGGAGAAGGTATCAGTTTTTTCTTGTTCCGTTTTGGCAAAGATCCAGCATTACCCGCCCCAGCAACCCATTCGATGTGTGAGCCGCAATCAAAGGCCCCGACAGGGTGTCATCGGATATGAGAAATGTTGACAATATCAATCCAGCTTGGGAATACATGATGGCTGTAGAAGGACCAAGTAAGGACATGGGAATCTTCTCCATGCAACAAACTTTGAGGAATATGCTATTGGGTGCTAAAACTCTTGGCAGTATGTCTCTATTTGGTATTCATCAAAGACCTCCACTGAATGCCATAATCTTATTCCATTCCTTCAACAGTTGTAGGATCTATTTTCACCAGAACCACAAAATGTTTCTATAAGCAGAGGATGATATGAATCTCTTGCATTGGTGGGGTTATTGTTGAATCCTCAGCAGAATTTGTAGGCTTTATAGCATGAGTTTGCTAAGGTTACAATACCTCAAGAGTAGGTCAAATCATTTGCAAAATTTTGGGGTTCTTCTGCCTTGAAGTTGCCACGTTTTAGTGACAGAAAAGTTCGATCCAAATATTATCCCCATTATGGAGAAGGTATCAGTTTTTTCTTGTTCCGTTTTGGCAAAGATCCACCATTACCCGCCCCAGCAACCCATTTGGTGTGAAAGCCGCAAGCAAAGGCCCCGACAGGGTGTCATCGGACATGAGAAATGTTGGAGCGGAAACGCAGAAGATCATTATCATTCTTTCATTGGCGATCATCAATCGGACTTATTTGTCACTAGCGCTAGGGCTGGCCAAAAACCTCCCTTTCCGGACAGTTTCAATTTATCAGGACGGGCATAAACAGCATGCCATCAAAGTTCGAGCATCTCTTTAATATATGGTAATTATTCGTCGGGAACATAACTCATTGTTCAAAAGTCGTTATCGTAAATCGGCAATGTTGAAACATAACTAAAACGCTTAAGGTTGCTTTTTAGTGCTGTAGGAGTGAGAATGGGTAGCGATACAAGATATAGGTACCTATGCCGGTCACATTGTTTATATTCACACCTAGGGCGGTGGACCCAGGGATGAACCCCTAACCAGGCCCGAAATTATCATCCGGAGAAATTATATATGGTGCGGGATTATGAATGTGAAAATGGTAGTTATCTGATTGGGCGGGAGCAGGTCTTGAACAGTGGCGTAGTTACGCGAGATGGTGCCGTGAAGATATTACAGATTCGGAAGATAAATCAAATAGAAAGCTTGCCTGAAATATCGAGAAGAAAGATCAATTGATCAAGTGCGGCGTTGGTATCACATCCGCCTACCTGCCAATAGATGGCGCTCAAGTGTGTATATCTCTACATTTTTAATGATATGAGCATCCAAAGAAAGCAGAATCATCGCATATGCTTCTGTAGAGGTGTGTGAAAGGTGAAAGGAACTGGCGCGGCAAACCTGATTGGTTATTCCTTCACCCAGTTCCACAATGAAATATTTTTTTGGATATTTCCTTTTAGAAGAGATTGCTCTTTGAGAATATGTATCACATTTAGATCTACCATGATTTTTCTGGAAGATACTAGTACGAGTAGAAAACGTTGACCTTCGAAAAGTTCCCAAAAATATAAGGTCAGTTAAAAAACCGTCAAGACCGAACGGTTGCATCGAGCTCTATGAAATTCCGAGATTTATTACTAGAAGAGTTGCTCTTTTAGAATATGTATCATATTTAGATCTATGATGATTTTTCTGCGAGATACGAGTGTGGAAAATTGACCTTGGAAGGATCCTGAAAAAGATGGGTTCAGTTAAGAAATTTCCTAAAATCGAACGTTTGCACTGAGATCGATGAAATTTTGAGATTTTTTACTAGAAGAGTTGCTCTTTCAGAATATGTATAACGTTTAGATCTACGATAATTTTTCTGGAAGATAATCGACTCGAAAAGTGACCTTTGAAAAATCCTGAAAAAGATGGGTTGAGTTGAAAATTCGTCAAGACCAAACGGTTGCGCCGAGATGAATGAAATTCTCAGATTTATTACTAGAAGAGTTGCTCTTTCAGAATATGTATCACATTTCCATGTACGGTTACTTTTATTGAGAGATAAACGACTCGAAAGCTGACCTTCGAAAAATCCTGAAAAAGATGGGTTCAGTTGAAAATTCGTCAAGACCGAACGGTTGCGCCGAGATGGATGAAATTCTCAGATTTATTACTAGAGGAGTTGCTCTTTCAGAATATGTATCACATTTCCATCTACGGTTACTTTTATTGAGAGATAAACGACTCGAAAGCTGACCTTCGAAAAATCCTGAAAAAGATGGGTTCAGTTAAGAATTCCTCAAGACCGAACGGTTGCGCCGAGATGGATGGAATTCTCAGATTCATTACTAGAGGAGTTGCTCTTTCAGAATATGTACCACATTTCTATCTACGGTTACTTTTTTGAGAGATAAACGACTCGAAAGCTGACCTTCGAAAAATCCTGAAAAAGATGGGTTCAGTTAAAAATTCGTCAAGACCTAACGGTTGCGCTAAGATAGATGAAATTCTCAGACTTATTATTAGAAGAGTTGCTCTTTCAGAATATGTATCACATTTCCATCTACGGTTACTTTTTAGAGAGATAAATGACTCGAAAGCTGACCTTCGAAAAATCCTAAAAAATATGGGTGCAGTTAAAAATTCGTCAAGACCGAACAGTGGCGCCGAGATGGATGAAATTCTCAGATTTATTACTCGAAGAGTTGTTCTTTCAGAATATGTATCACATTTTTATCTACGGTTAATTTTTTTGAGGGATAAACGACTCGGAAGCTGACCTTCGAAAAATCCTGAAAAAGATGGGTTCAGTTAAAAATTTGTCAAGACCGAACGGTTGCGCCGAGATGGATGAAATTCTCAAATTTATTACTAGAAGAGTTGATCTTTCAGAGTATGTATCACATTTCCATCTACGGTTACTTTTATTGAGAGATAAACGACTCGAAATCTGACCTTCGAAAAATCTTGAAAAAGATGGGTTTACTTAAAAATTCGTCAAGACCGAACGGTTGCGCCGAGATGGATGAAATTCTCGGATTTATTACTAGAGGCGTCGCTCTTTCAGAATATGTATCACATTTCCATCTACGGTTACTTTTTTGAGAGATAAACGACTCGAAAACTGACCTTCGAAAAATCCTGAAAAAGATGGGTTCAGTTAAAAATTCGTCAAGACCGAACGGTTGCACCGAGATGGATGAAATTCTCAGATTTATTACTAAAAGAGTTGTTCTTTTAGAATATGTATCACATTTCTATCTACGGTTACTTTTTCTGAGAGATAAACTACTCGAAATCTGACTTTCGAAAAATCCTGAAAAATATGGGGTTCAGTTAAGAATTCGTCAAGACCGAACGGTTGCGCCGAGATGGATGAAATTCTCAGATTTGTGACTAGAAGATTTGCTCTTTCAGAATATGTATCACATTTCCATCTATGGTTACTTTCTTGAGAGATAAACGACTCGAAAACGGACCTTCGAAAAATCCTGAATATCAACACCTTACAGTATTTCGAATATAAAATAACCCTCCAAAATCACTCCTGGACCTCCACAGCTTGCAACGTTGCCATGTAGTATCATGTTTCACTGACCGATTCCCTGTACCTTTCTGGCGTGATGGTATATGCCTCGAATCCAACCGAAGCGAACGTAAACGAAGTCGTCGTCTAACTAGAGTCCGGCGACTCGGATAGTTCCCACGGACGAGTGGTGGAATGTCGCAGCGGCTCTCCTGCCGTCCCTCGCCCCCAATCGGTCCTAATGGACCAGAAGAACAAAAGACTGCCTGCGTCCGAATCACGGACTCCGGCTTCTTTCGTTGATCTAAGCGAGGAGAGGAATAAGGTGAACCGTTGAAAACGATGCAGCTGGTCGACCGGAGAGCGGTTTAGCGCGATTTTTTGGCAAAACGCTGAGAGGAAAACTCAAGGATGTCGCTTATCTGGATACGTTCCTGTGCTGCCCAGATCGCAGATGATGATGGCTAGACTGAGATCAAACAGGAACTGCGTCAACACTTCAGAGTTAGAGCCGGTCGATTCTGGAACTTGGCGATGCACTTGTTTCCGATGGTATACAGGGTGTTCCTGAATAAGAGGTTCAGACGAAAAGGGGAGATTCCTTGAGAAATTTTAAGATGAAAAGTCTTATAAACATAGGTCCGCAAACGATTCGTTTTCGAGATACAGGGTGTTAAAGTTAGAATTTTTTTCCAGTTTTTTCCTTCTAGTATCTACGCTTCATAAGATATTCAACTGAAATTTGGCATTAATATTATAATTGATGGTTCACACCATATGACATGCCAATTTCGATAGCAAATCCACAGGGTGATATTTTTTTTAGAACACGCTCCCCTATTTTTCTCCAGAACTTTTTTGTAGCGAGCCACTGTTAATTTGAAAATATGTGAAAAGAAGCTTTGTTGTTTTACTAAACTTTTTGATCTCTTGGAGTTTTGTCGTATCTGCTACCGATTTCGAGAAAAAAATTCCTGAACGATTCTCTGGAAATTCTTAGAAAAATCCAAATTGTCATAAAAAAATTCAGTTAGTAAGCTGAGGCAGTGTCGCATCCAGAGTCTGAGTTTGGGGCAAGTTTTAGGGATTGAGTTTAGCTCACCTAGATGTAGTGAGGAAAACTCTTTTCTGGGTAAACTTGATATTTTTATTCATGAATGTGTTTTCAACTTCTTTTGATACCAATCCAAAAATTCAAACTTTAACACTGCGATTTTTCGAGAATTACCTCTGAAAAATTCAATAAGTCCATTTTTCCCAAATAAAAAAAAACAGGACATGCTATTTGAAAAAAATTGAGTTATTAGCATTTTTAATGGCAATTTTCGAAGAATTGTGTGTCTTTCGGACCAACTGTACAGTAATCCGAAGAACAGAAGACTTGAATCCGAAGAACAGAAGAAAATCCTTCAGGAATCCTTGGTAAAACATCCTGCGTTTATGTCGAACGGTTTTCAAGGTAGACTGAAAAATTTTTGATGAAGTATCATCCTGAAATCTATAAATTAACCGTTTTCGAGTTATTCAGGGAAAGTCGATTATGAGAGGTCCTTTTTTTAGCATCCTCAGTAAGTTTTCTTGGTGTTCTATTCTATCACGCCTGGCACAATTTAGAAGTGGGACAATTTTGGCTAACCTTGCTAAAGTGTTGAGTGTTGTAGATACACAAGAACATTATTCAGTCTTCAAAAAATATGAAGAAAATCATTCCCCACAGATTATAGCTGTATATCCATCTCATCATCATTATTAAAATATCAAACCTGATTAACACTTCAATAATATCACTCATTATCCTATATAGATATCATTGTTTCTATTCTCGTGCTTTTAATGATTGTAATTTTTCCTATTCATATCTAGAATTCCTATTGAAAATGAAAACTCACCTTGACATCTCGTTTGACCCAGACTTTTTTTACCCTTCATTATACTCATTAATAGAATCACTCTCCCGTTATAATCTGTCCATCTGAATGCAAAAAAAGGAAGAATAGGTTTATGCTAATTCCACCTATCAGTTATATCAGCTTTTGAAATTATAAATGGCTACTGAGAGTGTTACAGTTACAATGACTGACTTATTTTCTCAAATTGCAAAATTGGTTTCTATTCCTGTAACACTTTTCGTTCATTAAACGCAATTATTTTCAATGATAAATTCAGAATGAAGGATGGAGGAAATGTACTCCAGACTTTATACATCGAAGTTTCAATTTTTGTGTATTACCAGAACATAAATATTAATTATAGCATTATATTAATTCTTGCTTTATCTGGAAATATATGGTCATCGATATTGTTTTAAAACTGCAGTTATTTCATTGTGTCGAACTAGTTGAGGCTTTTAGAATATTTTTTAAGGACAAGGAATAAATTAAATGAAAATTTTGAGGTTATTTCTAGTGAAAGTTGGCTACAAAAATTCATGAACATTGACGTTTACGTTTCGAATATATTAAGTGGTGTCATACTCCATCCTATGTATATTATTATTCCTAGCAGGAAGTAGAAATGTCTTATAGGTTTATCAACCAAAAAACAATCAAATTATTTCTGTAAAATCGCTATTAATTTCGCCTCTAAATATACCTATAATCACGGCAAAAAAAACTCGTCTACACGAATAAAACAAACAAAAAACGCTGTGGTGGATAACCTACTGAGCTCAAAATTCAGTTCTTTGTTTTTGATTCGCAAACTTCATAAATTAGTGAATGGCATTCACAATCTGATACATCCAAATTAACAATGGGGTCCGTTTCAACCAAATCAATCTCGAGCTGTTTAGCTCGTTTCTCGGAAGAGTCTTGTTCTGTATCTGTATCCAATTTCGGTTTTGCTTTGTGTCGACCGCGCTAATTTGAAATGGGACAAAGGATTATGCTGATTCCGCTAACGATGAAATTATAGGTGCTAGACTGTTAATTTAATTAGCCGTCAAGAGATTCGTCAGACAGAAATGGTACGAGAGGTTTTTTCGAACGATCGACAAAGTACAACCACTTTTTTTGTATCAAATGAAGCTGCAATTTCATTAATAGAATCAATGAATATCCCTGTGATACCTGGTTCTTCACTTTACATAAATAATTTTTTGCAAAAACTTCCGTTTGTTCAAGAATGCAATTTTTTTGGGAGTATTCAAGATTTTATGATTGAAATTTGGTGATCTTGAATTTCCGGTATTTTCATTCCATTGTATGGCATCGAAATGACTTGAAAGTAATCGTAGTGATTGCAATTTCGAGCATCGGTTGAATACCGGAACTACGGTGGATGCGCTGTGATGAAATCATATATCAAACATGGTGGATGCGCTTTCAGAACTCAATTCATTATTGTTCTCTAACATTTTTCTTCTCTAATGTTAATATAACGTCACTGCTATTCAATTTGGAGAACCCATCATAGAAATACATCTATGATGATTGATAGAGAATATGATTTTTAACTCGAAAAAAATCAATTCTGTGAAATTCCATTTTCTTACCATAGGTGACTGCTACATAAATTCTCATTTTATCTGCTACAGAATTGTTTCCATTATTGATTTAACATATACAGGGTCTGGCACAATAGTAGTGATCAATAATTTACCACCGTATTCTACTACCAAAACTATGGGGAGAAGTGTATATAGGTTCTCAACAACTTTTCCAATATTCTTCAATTTTTAGGCAACTTTTTCAAAACCCAATGTTAACGATAGTCATATATGTATATGAATAATCGATAGCAATCACAAGAATTCTAATTCGAATTATTACTAACAGGTTCAATATATTTTATATTAATAAAGAAATAAACTTCATGTACATTGAAGAATATTGAGCTATATTATGATAAAAAGTCGTTTATACTGAAATTTATATTTGTTTACATTTCACATACACAGTATATTTCACATCATCGTGGTTATTTATTATCAAATATCACGCAGTTAACCGATATATCCACAAACATACAATGGACTGGAGCTACTTTTCCACCCTTACAATATGAAGTTATTCTCGCAGACAGTAACTTTTCCTTTGAGTTAATTCTTCAATCGATATAACCAGAAACATGTACTGCATGTTAAAGTTTATCTTTTTGTATATACATCTCAATTTATTTCATGCATATACTGTTAGATACTCTGCGCAGAAAACACCCTCGATTTACTTTATGATACTCTGTTCTGAATATTTTCACCTGCTAAATTAGCAGAAAATTGCTAAAATTTATATCTGCATATTAGTTTTTGAACCGATTCACGATAAAATTACCATAGAAATTCGTTCAAAATAAATAGTAGAAAAAGTAGCCCCAGTGAACTGATTATTTTCGGATATGGGACGAATATTCCCAACATATGATGACTTTTTCGATTTGCACTCGGAAATATTAGGAGTATTCAGATCCCTTCTGAAAATTCTTGATAATTCACATAAAAATCAAGCAGTATTCAGACTGGCGTTGCTGTGTCATCAGTGTTTTTCTCAAGAACTAATATTTGAAGGTAGCTGTACAATATGAACCATCCAATGAAGAAGATAGCTGAAAACATGTTCAATATCTAATGTAACTGGTCTAGTCATGTTATAGGTATAGCAAAAAATATTTCGAAATCTTTTTCTTTTTCAACTTACAGAATAGTGAGAAGAGAATCAAGAAATTCGAGTTGGCTGATGTGCTTGCTTCCGAATATAGGGTTGTCCCTGTTATTGTTGCCAAGCTCAACATGGAAAATAGCAAAGCACATCTGTGATGTTCCTGAAAGGTAATCATAGATTTTTGATCAGAAAAAATACGGAAACACAAGTAGAAATAATACCAAAATAAAATAATAGTAAAAGAATAACGTTATATCTCCTGCATAATACAAAAAAAATTTTTATACTCGAT
This sequence comes from Coccinella septempunctata, assembly GCF_907165205.1. Lineage (NCBI taxonomy): Eukaryota > Metazoa > Arthropoda > Insecta > Coleoptera > Coccinellidae > Coccinella > Coccinella septempunctata. The sequence goes on along the minus strand of NC_058194.1, from coordinate 28,663,211 downwards.
AATAACAACAACAAAATTGTATGAATTATTAAAAGGTTGAAATAGCGTGATTAATTGGAATAATAAAGATTTGGAAACTCTACTTCAGAATCATTACGCTGATTTGAGGCTTTATCATAGAAATTTGAAGTGTTAAATACTGGAGTACCATAAATAGTGATTTTTGTGTGAATTCAATTCATAAAATAAAATTCATTCGAAAGCTTCATTCATACTTTTAAGAGTAACTTCAGAATGTGCGAAAAATACTTTATAAATAACGATTATTACAGAATTCGCAACTTTGGAGCTCAAAATACATCAAAAATCACTCACCTTATATAAAGCTATCGATATAACCACTCCGAAAAGTATCATCACAAAAGTTAATACAAGCGCAACTCTAAGAAAACTTCTGGTATAACTATCGTGCGGACTATTCAACTTCAAACTGCACATAACAACTCCGGAAATGCCAAATATCTGAAAAAATACACAATTAATCTATTTCAATCTGAAAAATTTCGATTATGATTTACGAAATCTATGAACATCATGGTTAACCATCTTGCGTTTAGCGTATAACAAAATTTTCCATCCTCATCCATTATTTTCAGGATGATTAACAGGACCACGGTCGCCAGCCAGGACTCAGTTGGATGTTTTGGAGTTTTCAGGGGATGATTTTGGGTGTGCTGCAACTCGAATCTCCACGTTCATATTGTCTGGATCCACATTTTCCACTGGTTTAATACTACAGCATCCCTTGATATTGAAAAACATTTTCGTTTCTTCTAAATATTCAGCAAAACCTCAGAAGGTCCTCGAAATGCTAGAGTTCCTCTATCGGTATATCTAAAACTAGATTACCAGATTTGTGGACTTATACAGGGTGAGTCTTTGACTCGAACAAATATTTTAACAGTAGATTCTAGAGGTCAAAAGAAACACTTTAACTAGCTAAATCTTTGACACTACGTATCTGTGGATCTTTTAAACAGAGTTGTATTAAGCCAAACTACCCAATTTTTCAAATTTCACAGATACTTTTTAATTTTTGAACATCAAATTACTGGAAAACGGTGAATTATACCAGAATACATGAAGAATACTTTTATTTTACAAAACGTTCAGATGTTCTTTAGATAGCATCCAACTCAGTTTCCAGAGTTGGGTTCTTTGAATTTTTGGTATTTTATCTTAAGTTATGGTCATAATGAGAAAACAGGAAGAGTTGGATGATATCTTGTATTCGAGAAAGATTTATCAGATAAATGAAAAACTATATTCTGAAATTCATTTCGTTCGATAAAATCATTTGTGAGATAGAAGAAAAACAATTTTTTTATGGTATTTCAACAGCCCGTATCTTTTGGACCGAGCCGATTCCACAAAAATGGTAAAGGAAAAAAGTGTTGCTTTTGACCTCAAGGATCTATTGTTGAAAAAATTGTACGAGTCAAAGACTCACCCAGTATATTTTTCGTACATACTCCTTATAAATTTTCCTGTTGGAAATCAACAGAAAAGATTGCTGTCTTTCGAAAAAGATAATACCGAATAAAAACATTCTCTTTCTAATTTTTCCGTCATAAAGTTCCAAGATGAAATTTTCAAAACTTCAATACCATTGGGAGTCATTTTAGGGCCTCAACTTTTTTAAATAACTGCTCTAAAATATCTTGATATCACATCAAAATTGCAGTATCGTTTTCCATAACGTTAATTTTTTGTATCCCGACAACAAATACAGAAAATAGAAAATATACGTCAATATCTGAAATGAAATGAATAAGAAAAACTTTGTCAACACAAAGAAAAACATGAAAATTATGAAGAAACCTTATAAATCAAATTTCGTCCAATCCTAATCTATGAAACATTCATCGTATAATTCTACGAAGATTGGGATTGTTACATTACCAAGAAGGATCTCCCCAGTTTGGGATAAAACTCTGGATTCACCCCTATAGACGCAAGAATTCTGGCGCCAGGAAAATCTAAAGACTAAATGTTCTGTAACAGCCGCTCACACTCTCCTATCGCATTAATTTTTGTAGGAGAAAACAATAATACATCGTTCATTGAAAATTCAGTAAGTACCTTGGTATCTACTAAAAAATTGAGGTGTCCTGAAAAAAAAATGGAAGTTGGAAAAATTTTTCAATTCATCGACTCAAAGTTAAGTTAATATGAATCATCATATTATTAATGTCCAGTGAAAGAGTCAGAAAGAGTTATAATATTTAGTGGTGATGACTACTGAAAAATTGTGAGTGTTTCCCTCTACTGAAGCATTTTCAGGTTTTCGAATAAGTTATCAATGAAAATTTATTCCAGGGCCTGCTCGTGTTTGCATACTATTACATGATACATAGGAAATCATAATTTCTCTGATTATAGGGATACACAACGGATAATGAAGGAGATATCAATCACTTTTCCGATCCACCAGGTTCTCCTCGGCGGAATCCATAATAATGTTTACAACTTCGTCTGGAGCCAGAAAGTCTGCCGACATCAGAATGGACTAGCCGTTTTTCCCTCATATTGCCGATTGCTCTATCCATTTTACACGTTTCTCCCCTAAATTCCTATGCCTTATTTTATGCATAGATCCGAAATCATTACGAATGGTTGACATAGAAAGGGTCTGTAGTGCTTACAAGTTTGGCTGGTTCATCATCATGTTTATCAACTTTGTAAGTATAATTTTACGTTCGTTTTTCACAATAATTTTATGAATGGCGAGACTTTGACTCGAGAAAGTAGATTTTTGAGGTCAAAAGAAACACTTTTTTCCTTTACCATTTTTTCCAAATAGGCGCGGTTTAAAAGATACAGGCTGTTGAAAAACCATACAAAAATGTTGTCTTTAGTTTTATCTCACAAACGGTTTTATCGAATAAAACGAATTTCGGAATATAGTTTTTCATTTATTTGATTAATCCTTTTCGAACACAAGATATCGCCCACGTCTTCCAGTTTTCTCATTATGACCATTACGTATTATTAAAATACCAAAAATTCAAAGAACCCTACTCTTGAAACTAAGTCGGATGGTATCTAATGAATATTTGAACGATTTTTAAAACGAAAGTATTCTTCATATTTTCTCGTATAATGCGCTGTTTTCGAGTAAAATTAAAAAATATCTGTGATATTCGGAAAATTGGGTACTTTGGCTGACTGCAACTCTGTTTAAAAGATCCACAGATGTGTAGTGTCATAGATTTAGCTTGTTATTTTTAAGAGAAATTTGTTTCTCCAGGGGTGGCATAGCTCATTATAAGAACTTAAAATGGCTATACCTTTTTATCAGGGCCGAATCCGAAAAAATGGTATAGGGAAGAAGTGTTTTGTTGCACTATTGGAATTTCGAGACAATCATGCATTTTGAGTCATATATTATGAGCTGATATGTGAATTTTTTCCCCATCTTAGTTCTTTGGAATATCTGGAATGACAATTTGCAGTTTGAAGCTGAAATATGCGGAGAATAGCGATACTAGAAATGGATTTTTCAAAATATCGATGATATTCGCATCGAGCAACCTTACCCTAAGTATTTTCTTACTTATAGCAATAATAAAGGTAAGATACTGAAACCATTCTAGTTCAAATCGAGGAAAATTTGAAGAAAAGCTTAATCAATAAAAACTTCAGTATGCATCAGTGATAATCGTTATAGAAACACAAAATTCAGAAGCTTCGGCTTACTATATTATGATGTACTTATATATTTTTTTAATTAGTCTTTGTATCGTTTTTATTGGATCCAATAATTGGAATATTCAAGAGATGTACCAGATATGACTGCCCATCATTCAACTCAAAATTATTACACTTTTCATTTCAGAATAGTCACAAATATGCATTTCTGTATGCGCTCCTGAGTTTCATAAATCTATTCACTGCAGTTATTTATATTGAAAGTAGTACAACGGCAGATTCAACATTCTTACTTGTCTTCTCTGTTTTCGGTGAGTTGAAATGAAAATTTCATTCAATATCATTCCTTCATTTCATAATATATATGTAATATATTATTACAAAAGTGGTACTTGTGTTTTCTTTCAGCTTCACTCTGGCTCCTGTGGTTTTTAATCTACGGCGCATATCAGTTCTTCATCAAGAATACATTGGAAAGCGATTCTAGCTACTTCACCCCCGTTGGGGTTAGTGTTTGAACGAATAGAAGATCGTTTCATTCCAGCAGCAAAAACAATGGAAACCAAAAATTGCAACGAATCAAGAAAACTTCGAATAGTTATCAGATGTTTATCAGATTTTTTTGAATAAATATGAACAGAACAAATAAAAAATTAACGAATTATTGAGGCCTAATATTTCTAGTGTTTTTTATTGAGGTCAAAATATACCTGTGATTTCTCTTATTTTCATGAGAGAAATATAATATGTGGGAATTTGGGAATAAAACTAAGAGGACATTTCGAAACTATATTTACGCCATATGTGGGTTTATCCAACCCCATGTGCAGAGAGCTATAGCACTGATGAGATTTACTATCGGAAAAATAATCAGTGTGTATATCATAAAACCGACTGCTCCCAATACCGAGAGTTGCCCGACAAAAATCAGCACTTTGTGCGTCCTTTCTTGCAAATTTTGTGTCTGGCTAATTTCTATCATCTTGTCCAGCAGAAATCTCAAAACGCAAAGTATGGAATCCATCATGGGTGATAAGTTGTACAACATCGCAAAAATCACTACGAAGGCGTTGTAAGAATGCTGGCATAATGTTGTTAACAGGCTCAGGAAACTGTATAATCTGGAAAATGTGTTAAAATGAGTAAAACACCTCTCATACTGCGATTCTTATTATGACAGAGATCCTCCGCCATATTTGATTCAGAAAGATCCATAAATTCGGAAGGTGAAACTTATGCAACCAGTAATTCACTCAAATTGAATTTCAATCACACCCTTTGACACCTTCAAATTATAAAAATTTCTGTTATCTTGAAGTCTTCAATAATATACTTTAAAACATGTTTTTGAGTTTCATTACTTACTCCTCCCTTGGTACCCCTTTTTGTTCTTGATAATCTGCTAGAGGGTCACGAATTTTTTGCAGATAATAAGAAGCGTCTTGAAAATAAGCCATTTTACAGCATACTTTTTTCTGGTCAATATCCTCAGAAGAAAATATCTCAAATAAATTGTTGAATTCCTTCCATTTCTCACACTTGACACTTGACACTCACACTTGACAGAATCAAATTGATGGAATTTTTTTTTTCTCTATGTATGAAAAACTTGGTGGATCAATTAAATTGGAATCTCTAGACCAACTTTTATTTCATGATTCAACATAAAAAAGCTTGTAACATATATAAACAAACAATATAAAAATCACTTCTTCAACAGTACACAACACTCTGTTCCAGGGTATTCTGGGAGTGAAAGATCATATTTTTCAGCTAGTTTTGGAGGTACAAACCGACCACCTAGATAATGATATTTTCCTTCAAATTTCTGTGCACACAGCTTGGGGGCAGTTAGGGAAATAAGAAGGTCGGGTTTTATACCTCCTTCATTAGGTTCCCCCATTTCGATGTCCCAACCACTGGGAATATCTATGCTGCAATTTCAAAGTTAATCGAAGATATCAAATCATTTCAATGTTTTACCTTGCAACAGGTATTTTTGATTTTTTTAACATTTCTAAAACAGGTACAAACTCGGCTCGTACAGGAGGTTTGAAACTGAATCCAAACAATGCATCTACAAAAAGACCATACGTCTCTAGCTGATTAGCATCTGGCAGCTTATCAAGAACAGGAATATTCATTGATATACACTGATGCAGTAAATTATTATATAATGGTTTATCTACTCTCTTTGGATAATATAATTCCGAATTATACCCAAACAATTTCATATGCCTAGCACATACAAGTCCATCGCCTCCATTATTTCCAGGACCAACACAAATCAATAGGCTTTTATTTTTTAATTCATTGATTGGGAAGCTCTTTGCAATAGCAGTGGCACAACTTAAGCCAGCTAGCTCCATAAGTTGATCCACAGAGAACTTGTACTCATTGAAAAGTGCCACATCTATATCTATCGCTTCCTGCTGTTTTAGATACTTCACCATGCTTCGACAAGAATAGATAGTTCTCTTGTGAATTGTTAAAATATTCATCAACTTAATCAACAATGTTATGTAGTCTTAGATTACAGTTTCAATAGGATAAGATCCATACAAATTTTCTACTTCGAGTGATCCTAATGAATGATGGAAATGATTTATTTCTTATATAAATAAGCCTGTATCAATTGGAATGAATAAGAATAATTATCCTGGAATATACCTATATTTATCTCAAAAATTTTTAAACATAAACAATAAACTTAAAAATGACTAGCTTTGTGTTTATGTGTTTCTGTTTTGTAATTTTGTTCTCGTGCGAGCGAACCACAGACACCAAACTGTCAGGGATATGCAAGGTTAAAAAATTATCGTGAATAACAGTTATTTATCGATTGATTACTCTCGAACTGTCAGGACCGCTACTGTTGTAGTACCGAACTGGTTCAGGACTTTTCTGTTTCTGACATTCTAGAAAAAATCACAGAATGTGAGAAATACATGAAAGAGGAAACACCACATAACCAAGATATCGCTTACCGATTTTTCCCAAATTTGCGAGATTTGTAATATTTGTATTTTGTATCATAGTTTTGTATACCCAAAAATACGCTCAAGCATTCTAATCACTATCTCACAGAAGAAAATATTGAATGAATATACAATATATTTAAAACATCAATAATGTTTGGTGTTATTGTTTCCGGTCGCTTGGTAAATTGAATGGAATATTGTTTATTTTTACTAGATCCTCAATAACAAATCACTATTTCAATTCAACCTAATGATAGTCTCCCCCAATTACACACAGATCCTCTCTACCATAGTCTCGATTTTTCAAAATTTATTATGAAAGTGAATTCCAACGTGTAGAACAATGTATTCACATAATCCTTCTGATTCCAGGTGCAGACAGAATTTCAACCGATAAGCCATACTCAATTTTTAACAACTATACCTGATGCCGATAGCATAAACCATGTGGTTGTATTTTTAACAGGAGTTAGCCCTTTTCCAGAGGGTACAGCTGGACAAGGTTCGAATTCTTTCCCATATAAATTTGATCCTTATTTGAATTTTAAAATTTTTCAGTGTACTTCAGTTGGCCCGATCCGAACGCTCCACCAAATTGGCAAGTATTAGGGCACATATCTAATTCGAAGCCTTCTGCAATATTCAAAGTTTCATCATTGAAAAAACTCCATGAAATCGATAGTTTCTCGAACACCATGTTTGGCCAGAGCAACATTTGTCATAATGCTCAAATTGGAATTTCAATTGGTAAGAACGATCCCCATATTTCATGATCTTCTTTTATGAATTCGAATGGAATATATAAGTTTGAATGATTTATATTCTTGTTTCAGAGCCTATAATGAACATTACAGAAGTCCCATCACCCAGTGGTCCCGAAAACAACATCACGTTTGCTCAGAAAATGCTTGAAAATTTCATGAATTTCATATTGAGCTACTCGGTTACTCAGGGCAATATGTTACCCGATCCAACTGCAACCTATGTTCCATTATCATCAGTTCAGACTTGGTATACGAACTTTGAGAGACGATTAACGCAAAATCCAAACTTCTGGAAGACATAGAAATTATTCTTCTACAATATATTTATTTCTCCATTATTCAGATATTAAAGGTTAAAGTTTTGATAATTCTCAGAGCCAACATTATGCAGCTGCACTTTTTCTCAATTCATCTATATCTTCACATATAGTGATTACTTGGAGAAATAATTTACCAGATTTTTGAAATAAGTATTTTGATTCAGAAACGGAATCTTTTTTCAATCGCTGCCAATTTTAATTTTGTTTCTAGTGATCTCTGTGTTTGAGTGAACTCTAGTGGAACTAGAGATCATATTTGCTTAGGTCATTATTTTGTGTGGACTAGAACAGTTTAAAATTTCGCTTAACACTTTGTGTTATCATCTTGTTTTATAAAATTTTATTTTGATGAGTTAGTTGTAATTTGAACATTTCATTTCATTGAAATATTGGATTTGAATTGAGAGTTGTCTGATAATAATCTTATATATATGAAATATTGATAATAAAGTTGACTCGAATGATTTTTACAGTTTTTGTTTTTTTTAAATTTTGACAGTAATTTTCTGTCAAGACATACCTCCATATGACGTAAAATACCATAATCTTTATTTTAAATACCCCCCTTGGGGACGACTCTAAAGAAGGTTCTTATGGAAAGAAAATTCCTCAGATGGCGTTATAGTCGCTGATTCATAATCTAGCCTGGTAGATGGCGTTGAAGTCAAGCTCTGATTTGAACCAGCTACTAGAAATTTCGTTTCTACGCGCCCTGGACGGCAAATTTTTTGAAAATTATACAGTTTAAGTTTTGTACCATCCATCAGTTATTCAAAAGTTTTCAGTTTCGTTGCATTTTCTGTATTAAGATTTCTGTATTTTTAACAAAAACTGGCATATATTCTCGTAGTTGAATGGCTCATTGAATTACATATTTTTTTTCTTATCTTCATTCAAGAATTAAAATATATTGACCATCCCACTTTACTGGAAACATGAGCAGTGGTGAAAAAAAGGGTATGATTATCATAAGAATGGGCATGAATTAATCTTCTTCGCTATTTTTAAATTCTTCTCCATTGCCTCATCTTGAATCGTCCCTGAATGTCACCAGAAGGTGGGGATCATCAGGGCCCCCTCTTCGGGGTTCGATGGAAAGCATAATGAACGCTCCAAGTCTACTTTCAGTGATTGGTAAATATTTGTTGGTGAGTTAGTCGACGGTAAAAAAGTCGATCAGGATGCGGTGTGATTTGTTTTTTATTGTATTGGCTGTGGCTGGTAAGTTGAAGGATTCTCTTTGCGTTCAATCGAAAATAAAAAAAAAATTGGATTTCCCAGAAAATTGTAATAATTTTCACAAGACCTGAACGAAGGAAATACTTTTAATAAAGTCTATTGAAAATTTGAGATGTGTTGGTTGAAAGCTTCCTCTCGCATATTCTCATCATGAAATAATTTGATTTTCGTTATCAGGGTTTCGAATTTCGAAAAAAATTAGGAAATTTTCATTTGGAGGATTCGAAACAATCTTTTTTTTGTAAGAAAAATAAAGTAAAGTTTGTTGGGAAAAGGATATTTGTAACTCATTCGAATATTTCGAAAAAAATTCACATAAAGTTAGAGGCAGAGATCTTGTTTCTGCTTGAAATCAAATTCTCAATTTATATTTTTTTTCGACAGAGAAATTTGTGGAAAATTTAGTATAGAACTTTATTCAAACGAAGAAGTTAATAGATGAAAATATTCTTGATGAGAGATATTCAATTTCAAATGGCAGGAAAACGAAAAAAAGTGTATTGCAAAAGATTCTAATGATCTTTGTTAATACACATCAAATTAATTAAGTTCACAGTTTTTGGGACAGGGAAATGAGTGAAAGAAACCTTTTTTCATTCATTCATTCTTTTCTGATGGTTTGAATCTATCATTTTCCTCGTTCATTTAGCCAACTATAATGTGTCGTCATATGTAATTAATATCAATAGAACGTTTTATGTGTGAGGAAAACTTGTTCATACAGACGCGTTCTATTTACCGGTATACCGAACTAAAGGATCGATGGTACGAAAGATGAAAGTATATTTGCAATTGTATAACACAATAGTTTATTTGAGTGAAAGCGTGCAGAAAGTTCTCTCATCTGATATTCAGTTCTTGAATGTTGAACCGAATTTATCTTGATTAAGGATCTATACCGGTAGATATCTTTCAGTTCGAAATCTTTTGTTCTTGTTCAATCGAGAATAAAAAAATTGGATCCGAGTACAGAAAAAATCTCATGAGTAATGAAGAAAGAATTGATAATAATAGGATAATCGAAGTTTTCAAAAGAAAGGGTTGAACCGTTGACGAATATAAGTACATATTTTTTATATTTATACAGGGGGAGTCTTTAACTCGTAAGAATATTTTAACAGTAGATTCTTGAGGCCAAAAGAAATACTTTTTCCTCTTAACATTTTTTTTTTATTCGGCCCTGATAAAAAGATATGGTCATCTTATGTTTTCATGATAACTAACAAAATCTGTGACAATACTCATCTGTGGATCTTTTGAATAGAGTTGTATTCAGCCAAAGTTCCCAATTTTTCAAATTTCACAGGTACTTTTTAATTTTTGAACATCAAATTACTCGAAAACGGCGCATTATACGTGAAAATATGAGGAATACTTTTATTTCACGAAACGTTCAAATATTCATTAGATATAGCGACCAATTCAGTTTCAAGAGTTGGGATCTCGTAATGGTCATAATGAGAAAACTGGAAGACGTGGTTGATATCTTGTATTCGAGAAAGATTCATCAAATAAATGAAAAACTACATTCCAAAATTAATTTCATTCGATAAAACCCTTTGTGGGATAGAACTAAAAATAACATTTTTATGGTTTTTCAACACCCTGTATCTTTTAAACCGAGCCGATTTTGGAAAAATGGTAAAGGAAAAAAGTGTTCCTTTCGACCACAAGGATCTACCGTTAAAATATCAAAAGACTCACCCTGAATATTTAGCCATTCTTCGTTCAAATAAAGTGCAAGGTCCTTCTACTTGAAAATATGACAAAATCTGCTTAGACAACGCGCAAAATTACCAAATATGCCTGACGTAAAATAACGAAAGCACCACAATGAATGTCACTGATGCTTGCCCATCCTTTCTTTCATAAAGTTCATGAGAATAAATTCCAACCAAGCGAAGAATGCAATAATAACTCAATGAACCGAATACGATCAGTTCATGAGAATATTTCGTAGAGGAAAATAAGCAAGTATAAATCCTCCATTTGCAAGGTTACCTGTGCTTTCTCTACAATTCTCCTGATGGGAAACTTTTAACCCGAATGGTATTTCGAAATGAGAACATAATTTGGAAACTCCGTCATTTTTACACATTGGTCCATTATTTAGTTCCCTGAAGATGAAAACAGATATGTTGAAACTTGGAGTGTTGTGAGGGCAATCCATGATATATTCCGCGAGCAATAAATCTTTCTTATTCAATCTCCTAATCGCTACAGATTTTCCAAACAAATCAAGTCCTTGGGAGGTAGCCCTGAGGCTACGCCTCTGGTTACTTCTGATATTTCAGGTGCTCCTGTGATAAGATAAATTTTAGAAAGCACTCAGTGAAAGCGAATGTCAGCCTTTTTCTATATTAGCGACTTCCTTCGACCATTACTATCAGGGGAGAGTAGAAATATATAGCACCAGTTTGGCACAAAGGTACTATTATATACCTAAGCTCTAACAGCATCCAAAATAACGACCGAAGGAGAAACTTGTTAGATCGGGCTAGGATAAATGATGTATCACATAGGTAGATTGTATAACATGTTGAGAAATTAGATAATAATGTCTACAAGAAGTCGAGTAATGTTTGTTTTGGTCTTACATCATATTCTGCATCTATTAACTAGATATTATCCATATAGAGGATTGAATATTTATTGTAACATGATCGGATGAGTTTTCTTGAAAATATTCGCACCTGACTTTGAATCAGTGCTTTCCGTATTTTTTCTAAACTTGTCAAGTGTATTGCCAAGAGAACGCGCAGATATAACTGGTCGTCTATTTTATAAAAAATAAGAAATTCACTGATGGACTCAGGGAGTATTTTCTTTTCATACTTCTGTTCATGATTTGAAATGAAATACTATAGAGTCATTCGGGGTAACTGAGCGCAGTGGGTAAGTGTGCGCAGTGCGTATATCTCGACTATGCAATGTAGGTATGAAAGAGGAGTTCATTTGGGTGAAGCAAGGGCGCAGAATCCCCAGATTAGTTTTTCATAGGAGTGCGCCGTGCGACGTTTCGTTAACTTTTTATTTGCAATCAATCAAATTCACTAGTTTTCTTGTTAATTTTCAGCATCTCTGCAAATTCTGCCAGGTCTAAGTTCCGAGTCCGACAGTGTTAAACAATATTTTATTCGATCATGGGCATATTAATCTAAATATATAATAAAAAATTTCAGGATCTCTTAGCTGCTCAACTCTATAAGAACGTAAATTCAAATTTTATCTTACTGGGGAAAGTGTGCGCGGGTAAGTGTGCGCATAGATTCATTATATGGGCATTAGTTCAGTGAGGAATAAATTATGACATTGTTGATTTTCTTGGTTAAGACTCGATCAACATTGTCCTATTTGTTCAGAAAAATATGAAGAGCCACCAACAGGGGAATGTATCAAGTGTTGTGTTTACCATTATTTAACAATAATGCACTGCTTGTAAAAAGGCGCTTCTGTATTGACAATAAACAGCATTTCTCTAATATTGTAACATTTTGATGACATTATTTTGTAATTTGTTTTGATTGTGTGGTTCACTAAGCACTGCGTTCACTTACCCCGTGAGGGTGCACACACTTACCCGCAATACGGGGCATGTGAACGCACTCCGACTTTCTCTATTAAATTCTTTTTTGCGGAAAGAAAACGTTTTTGTTTGTTTGCTTTTTGATGTTTTCTTATAGATTAGAAAATTCTCTATCTTATGAATATGTTTTAATTTTCCTAGCTTCAACATTTGGTACAGGGTATGGCTTGAAAGGCAAAAGTGCGCACAGTTGCCCCGAATGACTCTATAGAGTAAATTTTGCCTAAATCTCTTACGTTCAACATTTCAATAGTTAAAACTGTAACAAAGTCGTACCTATTTCCAATGCTCTTCATCAACATTTAATCACAAGTAATCAATCAATGTTTTCTCATTAACATCTTTATGGACAGTTTCAAACTAAAAATTCGTTGATTCGACGAATGAAACTGGTATATATAGGATGGTATACAAAATTCGGTGTATAAAGGTACAAACTTTGATTAGTTATTTCTTAAAGCATTGCACGATTCTGCTTTACTAGAATTTTCTGATACACGGATGTAAAACCAGACGCTTTACTGCCTTGGCATACTAAACATGGAGTCTGAAGCTGGTTTAGAAATCAATTATATAAGTAGGTACGTTGATATATTGAAGGAATAAAAGAGTACAATGACCCTTAGTAAATTTGAGATATATACAGGGTGAGTCTTTAACTCGTAAAAATATTTTAACAGTAGATCCTTGAGGTCGAAAGAAACACTTTTTTCCTTTACCATTTTTTTCGAATCGGCTCGGTTTAAAAGATACAGGCTGTTGAAAAAGTATAAAAATGTTTTATTTTGTGTTCTATCTCACAAACGGTTTTATCGAATGACAAGAATTTTGGAATATAGTTTTTCATTTATTTGATGAATCTTTTTCGAGCACAAGATATCACATACGTCTTCCAGTTTTCACATTATGACCATTACGTATCATGAAAATACCAAAACGTCAAACAACCCAACTGTTGAAACAAAGTTTGACGCTATCTAATGAATATTTGAACGTTTTGTTAAATGAAAGTCCCTATCCTTCATATTTTCTCGTAAAATGCGCTATTTTCGAGTAAATTTGATGTTTAAAAATTAAAAAGTATCTGTGTGATTGGGTACATGGGTACTTAGGCTGAACACAACTCTGTATGAAAGATCCATAGATGTGTAGTGTCACAGATTTAGCTAGTTATTCTGAAGGTAATTTTGTTTTTCCAGGGGTGGCTCAGCTCATTACGAAAACTTTAAAATGGCTATATCTTTTTATCAGAGCCGAAACGGAAAAAATGGTATAGTTTAGATCTGTAGAATCTACTGTTAAAAGATTTGTAGGAGTCAAAGACTCACCTTGTATCTACTTACAAACCTTCGTAGTTGATAAAACACTACCTACTCTGGGTAGTTTTTGAATTCTTCGGAAACTCGAGGTTTTTAAAACATTATCAAAGAAAAATCGTAGAATTCACTCAGCCGGCAGACGAAATGTTATAAGCATCATAAATCTCTTCTTGTCTTTGTATCCTAAGTTCATCAATGCCGCATGAATAACTGACTGATGTGAATAACAAATAACCATTGATGTCATTAGACACAGTTACGTAAGAGGTCATTCGTTGAATACTAATTTATGAATATGCAATGAAAGTTAATGGGACACCTCCCACATATTCAAAACTACCGTTGGGATGTTTCCATTGTTATGTAATTTTTTCTGAATCTGTTCCTTTTCCCATAACTTCGGTTTAAGTATAGACAGAGCGGTGAAAATACGGAGGACAACTTGCAAAATTTTAATAGTAGGTAAGTTTGATATCGGTCAAGTCGATAAATAATAACAACTGTGAGAAAAACCGTGAAAAAATCCGACAATTGTTATTGTCCGCATGTTTATTTTTCAGCTTTTATGTCTAAAATATCCGCTCAAATACTCATTAACTGAATTTAGGTTATATTGCCTTGATTTATAGTTTTAATTCAGCCTAGCATAGAAAATTCCAAACCTCTTGTTTCATTCTTGCATGAAGAGATCCGGAATATGAAAGAACTAAATTATCAATTGAAGGTTACTCTCTTGACCCATCGTTAAAGTCTCCATGTATAGTCGATCCTAAAAGTGCCTTAGAAAATGGTCTAAATGTGTCAAATTGTTCTCCGCTGGAAGTAGAGAAGAAAAAGTTGTTTTCCTGCTGTGTTTCATGCTCTAGGTCGGGTATGAGAAAGAGAAATGGAAATAACACCAGACACCTTCTTTATTTCATATCCAAAGTCAAATACGTATGAATTTAACAACAGAGCAGGTTACTCTCTTAACCCATCGTTAAAGTCTCCAAACAGTCGATCGCAATTTCTTTTGTACGTCTCAGAAAACGCCTCAAATGCCATAACTCAACATTTTCTCGTCAATCAGAATATCTAACAGCATGAGCATTGATTCCAAGATAGATTTCTCGGCAATTTTTCTTATTTTCTATCTGTATAACATTCGAATTAATTTCGTGCTCTATTTCGAAGGTTCACTAATTCAAAAATAAGCCAAAAACGAAGTCTCGAAGTTAGTGAGGATGAACTGAAAAGAGAGAGCTTATAATGTCACGGTAAAAGTAAACTTTTATGCAGTATTGAACTTGATCATGTCAATAAGTTGACCATTATGCTCGTCCAACGGAACGTGAATTTGCATCTGTCGCAAGATTATTTTCTGGGTCGGTTGGAAGACTAATGGATTGAAAGGATCTATTCAATAGAAAACGCAATCTCTCTCTGTAATTCTAGAGGTTTTTTTTCTGGAAAGATTGATAGTCGTTTGACATCATAATTAGAAGATTAATGGAAGTAGTTTCAATTAGGTAGGTATAATATCCGCTCTTTCTATAAAGATCTAGATATATCGCTCAATTCTTCAGTTAATCATTATATGCAATTGTTGAAATTGTTAGAGAAAGAAATCATAATTGCTCCTTCGTAGTTATATAAAATGAAATATGAGAGACATTTCAACATTTAGAATTCCGAGATAGACAGGAGTTTGAAAGTTGAAACTTTCATATATTTATACACCTTCTTATTATTCAAATTACGAGGATGTATTGATATCTAGTTAGCCTAGGCCAGTTCCATGCATATAAAAAATATTGCGTTACCATAGCAACGAACAATAACTCATTAGAAGTGTCATTGTGAAGTTTGAGGTCAAAAAAGAAATGTCCAGCGAAATTGTGAAAATCGAAAAATTGGAGTATCGAGCCATCATCACGTACCTGTATTTAAAAGGGTTAAGAGGTAAGCAGATTTACGAAGATATATGCTTAATACCCTTGATGATCAATGTCCTTCGTATGCGACCGTGAAAAATTGGACTGCAAGCTTCAAAAGAGGTAAATTTTCAAGATGATGACTGATCGGGAAGGCCAGTTTCTGTGTCAGTCCCCAAAAATATCGATGCAGTTCATGACATGATTTTATCAGACCGTCGAATTGGGCTAAAACGGATATCTGAAGCACTGAATATTTCATACGAACGCGTTCATCATACAGTTCACGTCAATTTGGACATTAAAAAAATTGCTGCAAAATGGATCCCCAAATGTTTGAATGCTAACCAAAAGCGTGCAAGGGTAGAAGCATCGCGTTCGATATGTTCTCAATTTGAAAACGATGTAGACTTCTAAAACCGAATTGTTAATATGGATGAGACTTGGGTACATTTCTACGATCCAGAAACAAAGCAGCAATGGATGGAATGGCGATACTCTGATGGTTCTCCAAGACCTAAGAAGTTTCGTGTCAAAAAATCTGCAGGAAAAGTTCTTGCTTCAGATTTTTGGGATTGCCATGGAGTAATCATGATTGGTTTTTTGGATAAGGGTAGAACAATATCCGGAGATTACTATTCGACATAACTGACCACTCTACGGGAAAAAATTAAAGAGAAAAGACGCGGAAAGCTATCCAAAGGTGCTTTGATTTCGCAGGACAACGCCCCTGCACACAAATCTCATGTTGTCATGAAAAAATTCGTGATTTAGGGTTTGAATTACTAGAACACCCCCTTTATTCACCAGATTTGGCTTCATCTGATTATCATCTCTTTCCTCAACTGAAAAAAGTTTAAAAGGTCGTAAATTTTCTTCCAACGAGGAGGTAATAAAAGCTGTAGAGATCTGGTTTGCAGAGCAAGAAAAAACATTTTTTTTGAAAGGTCTAGAGACGTTGCAGGTTCGCTGTAATAAATGTATCCAATCAAGAGGAGAATATGTTGATTAATAAAATATTTTGACATTGAAATTTTGTTTGGTTCTATAGTAGGCTAAAAATTTTTCAATATATCCTCATACATGGATACTCATATTGCTATCTAGTTAGCTTATATTGCATCTATGGATGAAGAAAAGGTTTCGTCGAAATGAACAATAAGTTATCACAAGTGTCAGTGAGAAATTTGAAGTCAACCTCTAACAGATATTTTATGGGGAGAGAATGGTTAATATAAATACGAATGACCACATTTTTGAAATGACCTTTCTAAGAATTCAATTGGATCACAATATCCCATCAGAATTCTAATCCACATATGTTCATTTCAAACAATAACAAACGTTCTATATAGGTAAGCCAACCCAAAGTCACACTTTGAGAGACTAAAACCCAAGTCTGATTCATTTGAATTATGCCTACCTTCTTCATTGAAATTCATGCATCCAGTTTTGGGCAGCTTCATTGAAATTCTACAACCATTGTAAAAAAAATGGTCGGAGTATATCTATACCTACCTTTCAGTTGAATGACGATAAAACAGGTTTAAACTTAAACGGATCGATCGTGCAAAACGCATCGGTATAGGATCTTCAAGAAAGTAAAAGTGCTGCGTCCTTGGAGATGGTCGCTTTATATAAGATTATTTTGAGAAAATCCGCTAGCTCCTATGTGACGCGATACAAACGCTCACAGGATATCATGCTTAGGTGTTATGTAAAGTTACATATGAGCAGGCGATGGAAGAATACCATGTTATTCAATTACTCCCGTAAAATTATATACCTACGTTCCTCAGTTACAACTTACAACGTGTTAATAATTGCATACATTTCCATTTGTGTGAACATGATAATTAATGTGAAAGTATCTATTATTTCATTACATTCTTCTTCCTCCATTCATGATCTTTCTAAATCATCTGGAACTCAATGTATACAAAATTCCTTGAGACTTAGGTCCATAGATAAATTCTTGGTGCCATACTATGCAAATTCTTCAAAAAGATTCATTGTGTACCTTCCAATGATTATGCAAGTCGAAGGGTTATATTAATTTGGAGGATTTTGCACAGGATGATTTGTTGCTTAGAATACCAAATTAGATTTCACGGAATAAGTAAAGATCAAGGCTAGATTGCTTCGAGATTTCTTTCATAAATTCGGATCTTGATGAGAAACTTGAATGACGAGGAAAAGGTGAATCAAGTGAAATATTGACCCTATACTTAGACTCAAGGATAGATTGGATGATTCATTCATTAACATTTGATGCGAAACATGACTGATCAAATCTTTTTGTGGTGAAATAGAAGAGTTATTGAATTTCTAACCTTCTACTCTGCACAAATGAACAATGCTCTCAATAGTTCTTAGTGATAACGGTTCATTATGTAATTTAACCTAATTTTTCTTCAGATATTTATCTATTTGCACGTGTTTTCATAGACATTTGTGCCTACAAAGTGTACAGGGTGAGTCTTTGACTCGTAGGTACCTACAAATATTTCAACAGTAGATTCTTGAAGTCAAAAGAAACACTTTTTTTCCTTACCATTTTTTCCGACTCAGCCTGTATCTACTGATAGTACTGATGATTGATAAGAATCTGAGGAAATGAAGATAAATAAATTCAACAGCACATAACAGAAAACTTTTATACTATACTAATAGATGATAATGGTTGCTCAACTGCTTTTTATTCAACGTGATGAATAAAGATTCCAATCTAAAAACGAAGAACAAACAATGTGAACTCATTATCAGATGTTCATTCAAATGGAATACGAATTGAATGAGAAAAAGCCTGTTCGATTTAATCATTAGGAATAGAATTGAATTCATCTTTTTTAATTGGGATCAGTCAATTTTGAAAGCATTTTCCAGGGTTGATATTTATCAGTTTTATTCATTGAGAAACACACTGCTTTTGTGATGTAAACGAGAGACAAGAACCATCAAATGTTTCATTGGAAATTATTTTACTCTATGGGCTGGGGGTGTTCCTCAAGGAAATATTCTTGGGTCGCTATTTTTAATATAGACGATGTTTTTCTCTTCGTTTCAGGTGGAACGCTTGCCCAACAACCGAAGGGTAACCAGGAGGACCCATGCAAACTGAAATCCAGAGTTGTGGGTGATGAGGTATACTGTGACAGATACTGGGAATGCGTCAATGGTCAACCTGAACTCTACGACTGCCCCAACGGTCTGGTGTTCGCAGGTAAAAACAGGGGTGTAACTGAAGGCTGCGACTACCCTTGGAGGTCGAACTACTGCGATAACAAACAGCAAGCAAGTGAGTTTTCCCATAATGTCCATTTCTGTTCAGATTTGACCAATGTCGCGTTTTATAGATCCCCCAATAGGTACAGAGCATTGCGATTGGTTGTATGGAATCTTTGGACACGAGACTTCATGTACCAGATATTGGACTTGCTGGAATGGTACCGCCACAGAGCAGCTTTGCATCGGTGGATTGCTCTACAACGAGAAGTCTCATTCTTGCGATTGGCCTGACAATGTAGAAGGCTGCCAGAAGCATCGTGAGTATTTTCCTTCGATTTTTATGGTAGGAAGAGAGTTTTCCTGGTATAACTCAAAAATCAAGTGAACCATAGATATTTGCCAACATCTGCCAATGATTGTTCTTTCCTTAGTTCTTAATTCTTAGAAACCCTTCATTGATAGGTTCAATACAGAGAGAAATGAAGATATGTTACGTTTTACTGGATATTCCTTGAGTTATCCAAGCTCGAAATTGCAAAAAGTATTATGTTTTTGAGCTTCGATTGCAGAATTTGTATTTGACAGGATAATTCTCAATTTCTGTGTGAATGGCTGCTTCATCTTCTGTGGTTTAATCTATCTTCTTTGTTAGAATTTCTTTACCATCCTCATGGAAACTTTTTCATTTCCAGCATTATGTAACGAAGACCCTAACGGAAATGTAGCTCTTGGTAAATCGTGCAACAGGTATTGGCAGTGCCAGGGTGGTTACCCACGTCTTCAGAGATGTCCAGCGATGTTGGTCTTTGATCGTAGATCGCTGAGGTGCGTGGTACCCCCAACGGAAGACTGTGACGTTCCAAGTACCATACCTCCGCCTCTTGTAGAAGATGAAGACGAAAACATTCCACAGAATAATCCCAAGTTCGCCAACTTACCCCCTGGCGCCATAGCAGTTCCGAGCAAATCGAGAAACTGAGAAAAATCGACTGCACTAGAGACAGTAGAAGCCTTTCGATATCTCCGAGAAAATAGTCTTGATGAACCAAAAATTCAGCCAATCATTGATTAAACATTATCGACTTTTTGTTATTTTATGTTGAGCTGTAGTCTTACCGAGGAAATTGTGAAAATAAACCACAAGTTTCAAACATAGAAGATCTTCCGAAGAAAAATTTCGATTTCGTACAGATACTCTGTGCACATCATAGACTGCAGGTTAACCTAAAACACTTCTTCACGGAAATTTCATTCAACGTCACCAACGCACTGAACTAAATAGAAGCATCAGCACCAATAATTTATTCTTGAACGTTCATAGGACAAATTAGTATTTTTTTTAGATATAAATTACTTATACCTTGTATTTTATTCTTCTTTTCACTGTTGTATATTTTCTTGTGCCAGTATGTTAACTTGTTGTTTGTCCCTTCGAATGGAATTCGGAATTATATGTCACAATCTTCATTCATAGGTTTTAAGTTTTATGTAAAATAAATTACTACGATAAAAACATGGTTTTATTGAATCAATTTTTTTCTGGAGTTTTCAGAATGGAATATCGATGACTTTTCAGGGATATACGCGTGTTGAAAGTTGACCTTCGATCGAAAAATTCCGAAAAAGATGGAGTCACTTAAAAATTTGTCAAGACCAAACAGTTCCACTGAGATAAATGAAATTTCGATATTCATTACTAGAAATGTTGCTCTTTCAGAATATCATTCATATTAAGCGCTGCAATAAAGATTTATTGAGTTCAATGGTCGAAACCACAGAACACTAATATATGTCGAAACCATAGAGTCAATGATCGAAACCATAGAGTCTATGGTCGAAACCATTGAACTCGATAAAAATTTATTGAGTTCAATGGTCGAAACCACAGAACTCTAATATTCTGTCATCATGGTCATCGAAAACATAAAAAATAAAAAAACTGCTTCAGGTATATTTTCTTAAAAAACACTACAATTAGAAAATTAAACCTTAAAACTGGAACACAAGTCGTGATTAAAGCCTCGTAACTGCGAACTTCATGGTATATTCAGATTCATTGCAAACTGCTGCAGCTCTTGGTTCAGCTCCGGATCATCTTGAAAGTCGTGACTGATGACCCCTCTCAGATCGCCCGCCAATCTCTTCTTGTTTTTGCTGCCCGGCGGTCTACCCAGGCGTTTTCTCCTGCCCATAGGGCCCACGGTGTCCACGGCACCGTACTCGTTCGCGTTTTCCGCGATGAAAACGTTGTTTCCATCGATGGTGATGCTGGAAATTGCGTTGCGAAGCTCATTGGCGGAGATGTCGTTGAATTCGGCTATGTCCGGCACCGGGGGTAATTCCCTGATGCCCCCCAGCTGCGGATTTATCATGAGATTGCATTGGGGGAATCCGAATCGTCCGAGAACCTTGAAAAATAAAAATTTTGGTATAAGCCCTGATGGAGGGGCCCATGCGTCTATGACTTACTTGCGAAATATAGAACTGTTTTTCTTGGACCCCGAGAGAGTCCCAAGATGCGGACACAGCAGCTTTGATCTGCTGCTTGGGCGCATTGGGGTGCATCCAGTGGTACAGAGTCCTCGTCCGTTTGGAGAACAGAGATTTAGCCGCCTTCATAACCTCGTCAACTCGTGCGTCTACGCCTTGCTGTAAGCTTTCCGATGACGTGGCTTTATCGTAAATTTCCCCCAGAACCTATCGAGAAAAAAACCCATCGTTTTCCAGAATTGCGACATAACCTCTCAAATCTGATTACATAGACATAGATTATGACCATCGAAACAACAAACAACTTTTCTATGTTATAGCACGAGAGCCTTCTATGTTCGATATTTGAACTAACTAATATTCGTGCTATAAACCTACCTCTACAGGAATTTCAAGCGTTTCAGTCCTTATATTATGTGCTGCTGAATAATTGGCTACAAATTCCTCGATATTATTTCTCCTCCTCCTCTTCTTTCTAGGTGGTGAAATATACTGGCATTTAGTGGAAGAAATCTCCAAAATTTCCCCACCATAACCCCCATTTCCATTCATAGTGGGCGAGAACTAGAAGAAAATTGATAGGTACGTTGACGGTACAACTCACCTTTATATACTCAATTATAAAAAAACTTTTTTTTTTCAGTACCTCCCGAAAACTCAAGAGTTGTATTTCCGGTTCCTTAAATTCAGTTTTTCAGTACAAAAATAATGAATACATACAAAAAAGTGAATAAAAAAAGCGTATATTCACCATTCTTTTCCTGAAAGCATCATTATTCTGATTTCCGAACAGAATTAAGTCATTCGACTCATTCTCGTAATTTCCAGCTTGACTTGGTCCTGGAGAAGTTGCGGAGAAAAGGTTTGCATCCGTTTCAATTTCATATTTTGGTAAATCGTCAACGGGGAAACGTATCTGCTTGATGATTTTTTTTTTATTAGAACGCTATCGCTGAGTAACAAATAATGGTTTCTACTCACCTGTTTATTTCCATATTGCTTGGTAGTGAAAATTTCATTTACCGTTTCCATTGAGAATGAAAAACTTTTGTGTTTTGTCAATATAGTTTTCTGTCCGTCACGTTTGTTTTCCCGGGGTTCTTGATTTTCAAATTCGATCAGGAATAGAATTTTGCTCTATGCACAAACGGCACTGATTCCAAAGAAATGAATATTGTTTTTCATTTATATTGAAGTTCAGTAACCAAGGCCTCAAGATGGAGAGGGAATAAATTCAAAGTTTGATCAATATCACTGCGGCGATTTTCATTATCATTGTGAAATCATTTGGTGATGATTCATAACGAACCCCAACCATTATGTTTAAATTAGGGAGGGTAAGGTTCATTTTATGCTTTGAAAGAAACGCTTCATCGTTAAACATCACCGATTTTAGATCTTTGAAAAACATGAGGAAGGAATTTTCAGCAGTAAAATTGCTAGAGAATGATCATGAAATATTGCAAAATAACGTAAAAAATATAAGCGATAGAGAAATTTAAGAATACTGCACTGAACAAAACGTACCGTCTATCTACGGTACAAAAAGTACAGTCACAGATTACAAAGTGGAGATTACTCTTAGAAGAAGAGCAAAAACCAGCATCTCAAAGAAAAAGATTTGAAATGTCCGAAAGTTAGGTTATGTTTTGTTACTTTGTTTTTATTTGTGATTTATTGGGAATTCAAATATTCCTTAATAATTTGTGATTCTGAAAAAAACGATAAAAAATGGGAAAATTTGCTTTGCCGAAGTGGGATACTAATGAAGTAGGGGATAAAATATGTAAAACTCTTTTCAAGGTAAGAATTATTCCAATCTCCCCCAATATTATGAAACATTCTTTAACAGAAGGCTCTGTTCGTTCATTAGTTTTCTTGACAGGTTCAGTTATGAATTTCAAATGGAGGCCCATTTTATCTCTTATTTATTTAAAGTATACAAAATATTATAGTAATTACGTTCTCCCTTCAAAATCTGCCATTTCATACAAAAATTTTAATTCGGTTATGAGCAAGTCAATATTTTATCATACACATTGTTCTCAAAGAATTGTCAGTACCTTGGATAAGAAAGTAGTAGAGTGTAATGAAGCTAATGGTAATGAAAAGGAAAATTCATTGAAATCCTTGAAATACTCTTTGCTATGTTTGGGATTCGGCATAGCAACTATTGGATCTTTTTTATTTCTGAAATATGGAAGCCCAAGAATAGATGATAGTGGAAACATTATCCAAGATGAATATACAGAACTTCCGGTTTGGCAGCAATACATATATCGATGTATGGATGCTATAAGAACATTAACCTTGTTCATTCAGCAACCCTCTCGTGAAAAGTTATTGCCAGATCCCTTGAAGCCTCCATATCATCAACCTCCATACACATTAATTTTAGAGTTAACAAATGTACTTGTACACCCAGACTGGACTTATAAAACTGGTTGGAGGTTCAAAAAACGGCCTGGACTCGATCATCTTCTAGAAAATTTGGTTGGATTATATGAAATAGTTATATTCACTGCAGAACAGGGTATTATTGTCTTTCCATTATGCGAGGCTCTAGATCCAAAAAATTTAATCTCCTACAAGTTGGTTAGAGATGCCACTCATTTCATAGATGGTCATCACGTCAAAAATCTTGATAAACTCAACAGGGATTTGAGTAAAGTAATCGCGATTGATTTTAATGACGAATCTTTGAAACTACACGGAGACAATCTGCTCAATATTGGTTCTTGGAATGGTGACGATGATGATGTTTTAATCGATTTAACATCTTTTCTGACTACCATAGCTCAAAATCAAGTGGAGGATGTTAGAGAAGTTTTGAAATACTACAAAACTTTCAAGAATCCATTAGCGACTTTCAGGCAGAAGCAGAAGGAAATTTTTGAAGAGAAACATGAAAGTATAACTATGACACAGCCAAAAATTAAAAGGAAATACTTTTTTTAGAATAACGCAAGGGAATAAAATTATTAGACTATTACAGATTTTTATTGACTCACGAGATTAGGGTTGTGTTTTGTTTCGCTATTTTTGGTTTCAAGATAGTGGTTACAAGCTGTACTTTCAGTATGTAAGGATTAAATTATAAGAATCCAACAGATTTGAGCGGTGATTATATCCCCCCTTATCATTTTTCTAATATATTTTTTGTTATCGGTATCCTTGAAACCTCACCCTTATACCCCTAAAAAAAATCTTATATTGTTTTAGGAAAAAATTAAAAATAACAGGAAGAGAGAAAAATTCAGAAATGGCGGTAAAATTATCAAAGCAAAATTCAATAAAGCTAAGAAAGAAATTGGGGAAAAATTTGTCAAGAATATTGGTGCAAATTTAAAAAATATCAAAAACACAGTTAATCAGAAAAAAAATAAAATAATGAAAAATTCAAAATCGAACAAAGAAATATCCAGCACTCCTATCAAAAACGAAATGCATAAAGGTCAGAAGAAATTGAAGAAAATAAAGAAAAACTTGCCAAATATAAAACATTTAAAAAGTATGCTAGAGACAAAGCTAAGTAATGAGGAAGACAAGAAAATGTTGTGTGAAGAAGAAAGTAATCAAACAATTTCTGAAAAAGTCGAAACTAAATCAAAAAAGAAACTGAAAAAAAGAAAGCTTGAAAAACTGAAAAATGATTTGAATGTTAAAATTGAATCAGATATTGTCAAAGTGACAAATAAGAAAAACAAGAAAAAAAAGAAGTTATCATTGGAAAATATTTCCAAGGATTGTAATTTGAATGATACTTTTGATTCAAATAATGCAGACTGTAATAATCTTGTTCAAAAAAATGGTAGGAAGAGTAGTAAAAATTTATCTTTGAGGGAAAGAATGTTGGCCAAGTTGAAAGCTTCCAGATTTCGGTATCTGAATGAACAGCTGTATTGCTCACCCAGTAAAGATGCTCAAAACCTATTCAAGACTGATCCAGACGCATTTAAAGCATACCATGAGGGTTTTAGACAACAAGTTGATAGATGGCCAGTTAATCCTGTTGATGTTATCATCAAAAGTCTAAAAAAAATGTGAGTGATTCATTTCTAGATTTAGTAACTTTGCCTAATTTCCCCTTTTTTTCCAAGGAACAAAACTTATGTGATAGCAGACTTTGGTTGTGGCGATGCAAAAATTGCTCAAGAAGTTCAACAAAAAGTTCACTCTTTCGATTTAGTTGCTACTAATGATAGAGTGACAGAATGTGACATGGCAAAGGTCCCATTGAGTAAAGAAAGTGTTGATGTTGCTATTTTTTGTCTTTCTCTGATGGGAACAAATCTCCAGGATTATTTGAAGGAAGCAAACAGAGTACTGAAAGTTGGGTGAGTTGCATTCCGTTCAGTTTACGGCCAAGTGGCTAATTTCAATATTTTTATGCAGGGGAATTCTCAAGATTGCCGAAGTTGAAAGCAGAATCGATAATGTGGATGAATTCATTAAGGCGGTTCAGTGTTTTGGATTTCAGAATACATATAAAGACTTGACCCATAATATTTTCTACTTTATGGATTTCAAAAAAGTTACGAATGTTAAGAAAACCAAGGGTTTACCCACTTTAAGTTTGAATCCTTGTTTGTACAAAAAGAGATGATTATATGTTTATCCCTTATTTCGTTGAATAAAATCAATTTCAAAGACTTCATTTTTTATTTCAGAAAATACAAAAACACCTATCAAAAATCCTAAATAATTTGAATTTCCAAAATATTTCGTCTTAATATTGATGAATGATAACAAGTGGGAGGAGTCATCTAAAAAATGTATAAATAGTATCTATCACAACGTGTGTATAAATTCATGAAACAACAACATATTTTCAAACTGAATAATGATCATTTCAACGCGGAAGACTCATATTGAACTGATTGTGCTGATAACCTTCGCTTACCCCATTCAGAACATCTTCTGCTTCTTCCCTCAGATTCTCTACTTTTTCCAAGAGCAACATCTGTTAACAAAAAAATAATCAAAGACTTGTAATTTTTTTGTTTAAATTATTTTCTGTTCAAGATTGAGTTAGATCACTGAAGAGTTATTTAAGTTACCTTTGCTGCAGAAATTAACTGTACAGCAACCCTCCGATTCAAATACTCGATGTCCCTTATTAGATCTTCAACATTTGCCTTAGCAATCGAATGCAACGTCTTGTAGCCAGCGTTGAACAGTTGTTTAGCCCGGCTCTGAAACAAAACCATACACAATCAAATTGTTAGGCTATAAACATCCGAATGTACTTGTTTCACAGCTGGCAATTCCATCAGAGGCATCAATTCCCTAGTACAACAATGAGATAGCCTCATACTCATTCCTTTCAAAAGATGAGCGAAAGGCCAGAACTCTTCCAATTCTTGACAAAAACTCATCACATTGCTAGAAAACGAAGCAGAAGACTGCATTAAATTCTGAACCAATCCCCTATCAACCTGAAAATGAAATTATACCACTGTTAACCAACGTTTGAAGCTTTAAATGTTAAATCCTACCCCATATTTTTCTGCAGCTTCGAAGACAGGCATTTCGTTCCAAAGATCGTATAACATCAATGTTAAGTAGAATCTATTCAGGACACGTTCTGAAACAGTCTGAAAAGTAAAAGGAAATTAAAATAGTAAAAATGGACTATGGAAGTACGCACCTTTATTGGTTGGTTAGACATCATTTTAACAGCTACTGACTCTGTAATTCCAAGAACCTTAGCTGTGTGCAGCTCCTTTGGGGGTAACTGTTGAAACTAAAAGACGAAATGACAATAGAGTACTTCAATCAATTGATAAATATACGCAAAAACAGCCCTTACCTAGTGATGTACTTAACCTATCTTAACTTACCATTGTGAAATAAGAGTTCATATCTGGTTTTATATGTTCACTCAGATCATATGGGGTTACCAAGTACAACAAGTGGAGAACATCCAGTAGAACCAGACTGTATTGAGCTTGAACCAAATCTTCATACAATATATGTGCTTTGGACAATTCGAGTCCACCTATGAAAAAAGTGGTATCATCACTACAATGTGATTGTATTTATTCACTGAAGGAATTGATGCCACTTGACACTATGCTGTATGAGCATAGTCATTATGCGTCTACTTGCATCAATTCTAGGTGGGAGTTGTGTTGCTCTGACGAGTTCCAAAAAAACCGAAACTATGGTCAGTATCGACACTTTCTCGATGAAGTGGCTTTTGGTTAATTAATTTATATTACTTATTATTGTCCACCTTAATATATACCTTTTATTGCTGCTATTCCCAATTTGCTTATAACCAATTTTGTATTTTTCTGTATGAGCAAATGTTTCTTTTTGCTCTTGTTTGTATCTTGGCTCTCAATGTTCTCTTCACTATTAATCTGTAATGAGTACAATTCAGAAAAACCCGCATTTGAAAATTTCTGATAACATACAGTAGTTTCCAATTTTAGAGATACATTCGATGCTACTCTCTCAATATTGAGACTAGGATTGTTTGTTTGTAAGGCGCCCAAGGTGAAAAGATTCTTAATTATTTTATCTGTCAATTTTTTATGTTCAGCTTGGTTTTTGTTCTGCACTGCCCAAAGAGTTTTATTAGTTACAGCCTGAAGTTCAGATCTCGTATTTGCTATTCCTAGAGCTATACAGCTGAGGAGTAAATGTCTGAAATTCGTTTCAATGAGAATAAACTGAAGTAAATGAAATGATTTTTTACAACTTACCTTAAACCTTTACCCTCGTTCTCATGTATGGAAGACATAGATTTATCCATGGGAGATTTCAATAAAGCAATGACTTTGGGAAGATCTCTTTGAGTACATATCAATATGCTATCTCCCTTCTCGCCTAATCCTGCTCTGCCTGCCCTTCCAATCATTTGTTTATAACGAGAGAGATTCATGAAATCTCTCCCAATGTAAGGTGATCGTAGGATAACCTTAATAAAACGCTATTCTGTATTCTGAATTTGAGCAAGCATTCACAATTTACCCTTTTCGCTGGTAAGTTCACACCGGCCGCTAGTGTTGAAGTGCAACATATCACTGATATAGCCCCCGCCCTGAAACCATCTTCGATAAGCCGCCTTTCTTCAGTCGTTAACCCTGTTGAGTAAAATCACTCTTTGGTAGCATATACGCTTGAAAGATTCGCAAAATCTTTAATTAAAAGCAGTTGAATCAGGGGAAACATTACCTGAATGGTGATATGCAATGCCGTAAGGTATTGAGAATTTCAAAGTTTCACATAAACTTCCTGTTTCAGCTTTGAGAGCCTCTAATAAAACCTCTTTTTCCTCCGTTTTGTGTGTTTTCAGAGATCTGTGAAATAGTTTTCATGCAAATTGCGAACAACCGGGTCAACTAACCGAACTTACTTGAATAAAATTCTAGATAAAAGTTTGGCGACATTTTCGCAATTCTTTTTGGAAGCACAAAAAATTAAACAGGAACCCTTCGGTATGACCTCCATAACCAATCCACCTAATTGGTCAGGATCAAGGGCTTTTATTGCTGGAGCGTACTTAAAAAAAAATCATTTCTTGATCATTCAAGTGAAATCCTCACTTGATTCATTCAGATTTCCCACGAGATTTTATTCAACGAAGAATACATGTGCCATTTATAACTCACCTTGAAATCGACAGTTCTCTCAACTTTTAGCAATTCGTCTTCGTCAGCTGCAAGATCAATTTTAGCGATCTCAGCATCACACTTCACATATTCTGTTAGTTCAACGGGCCTGAAATTTTTCGTATACGCTTCTGCATTCAAAAATGTGCAAATATCTTCTAAATTACCAATGGTAGCACTCATCCCAATTATCTGTACTTTAGCTGAAAAAATTACCCTCTTGAAAAACGATGGAATACAGGGTGTCCCAACAATACTGCCCATTAAAAGTTTGTAGAGAAAAATACATTTCTCTGCAAATTACTAATGAGCACTATTAGTTGAACAGCCTGTATAGTATTAAATTCAAATTACCATTTATAACAGCTAATTTTGTTAAAAGGGCTTCCAAAGTTGGCCCTCTTCCAGGTTCACCTAATAAATGCAACTCATCGACAACTATAAGGCCAATTTCATTCAAACGCCCTGTCTCTATTAGGCTGTTGATTAATCCGAGAGCTTTTTCTATTGTTGCTATGAATATTGAATTTTTTCTTCTTCTTTTCCTGGGAGGGTAAACCCCTTTACTACCTGCGTATTCTTCAACCAAGAAGTCTAAAGCTACTGCAAAAGGGGATAATGTCCAAACCTAAACAGTGAGTAGAAATAGTTTGTTGGCTTTGGAATCTTTTGCGTTATTACCTTTTCCTGCACAATGGCAACAAAGGGCAGAATAAAGATGGCATTCTTCTTGAAACAAAGCAATTCTCTCAAGATGAGAATCTCAGCAACTAAAGTTTTGCCTCCACTTGTAGGAAGTGCATAAATAAGATTTTTTTTCTGATGAATGGCTGGGAGATTCAAACACTCATCCTGCCAATCTGAAGATTAAGATAACAAATAATGTTTCCACATTATGAATAGAAACAATTTCAACATTATCAATTTTTTTCATTTCTGAGTATAAGACTCAATAGTTTCACGTAGTCAAAATATTACCAATTCAGAAAACATATAAGGCTTGACATCTTACCGTAAAGTTCATCGATTCCCTTATAAAGTTTGATAAGATCTTTCACTTTTGTTGGCAATCCATAAAACGGTCCTAATTCTTGAAATTCTACAGCTTCCTCAGAGAAAGAAAGATTTGATGTTTCAGCCTTCCCCACTGTTACACTTTTAGAAGCATTTGCCAATAATTTAGATTTGAAAATACTGCTGAAACTCAAGTTAGAACTGGAAATATTGAGAAGAGACTTATCTCCTTCTTGAAGCTCTTTTTCACTTTCACATAGCATCTCTAAGACATTATCATGTGTTGAGCTCAATATTTCTTGCGATGTTCCCATTTGGTATATTGAATTTTCTATTTCATCAAAAATTACATCCATATCACTTTGATTCAATAACTCAGATAGGGTTCTATTATATTTCTTCAATACTGATTCTTTATTGGAAGTTGAGGCTTCAACTAGCTTGGGAATTTTGAATAATTCCTCATTAGAGTCATGATCATCTTCTTTTTTACGTTTTCCATAAGAATTCCTTTCTTCATTTTCACTTGATGAACCTTGATTAATAGAATCTAGAGCATATTCTATTTGACCCATAACTTGAGAGTCATCGAAAAATTGAGAAGGTATAGGGCCCTCTTTAACATCAACTAGTTCTGAGTTATCAATATAATGATCCCCAACATTTCTTAGAATTACCTTATTTGAAACTGAAGATTCTTTCTTTACCCCCAAAAACAATGATTGAGTGGTGATATCATCTAAGGTATCTCCTAATTCATCTGTAACCGTGTTACAAAGTTTCTGTATATCCTTACTTGAGTTTCCCTTCTGAGTACCTATAAAACATACATTTTTCAGAATATAATACAAATAAAATATTGTTCATAACATCTCACTTGTAACAATACTGGACATTCCTTTCTCCCTTGATACTTTGGATTCGAATGGCATTTTTGTCTAAGGAATTTCATTTATTCACAAAATAAAACCAATATCAACATTTATTTGAAAGAAAATCTAGTTTTGCGCCTAGAAAATTTGAATTCATTCATCCTCATTGTTGTTAAGAACATTCAACCTACGAAACCTTGAACCTATTCCTTTCTGTTTCCGAAAATTTTAGTCTTTGCTTTAATGTTTCAAAGGAAAGAATATTTCTTAACGAATTTGCTTTCGAACATGAAGTTATTAGTTAAAAGCTAAACATATATAAAATTATCTTAGGCTTTTTTCTATCCATACATTTTTATTCTTCAGTAGAATGAGATAGTTCAAAATATGTATAGTGCAAAAGTAACAATTGTCAAGAGGGATTCTTGTCAACCTAAATTTTGAATTGAGGTTAAATTAATTTAATTATGAATGTTATGAGAAATTAAGCCTCTGGATACAATTTTTTTACAATAATGTGTTCTATTCTCAGTTTCTATAGACTGTGAGTGTTTTTCATGTTGAAAAGGGGGTTTTCATGTAAAATAGAGCTTCACTCATATTTTTTTCTTCCATGAAAAACACATGGAACATTTGAAGTACTTCATAAATGATTTATTTGAATAAAAGATTGCTCATTGTGTTCATTGAATTTTCATCTTCTGTAAGCGTGGATCAATAAGAATTTCTTGGCGATTATAGATCATTGTCGTTGACAAAATGATAAACAGATTCAGAAATTTTTGTCGAAACCGATTTTGCAAAAGTTGAATGATCTACATCATCAAGTTTGATACGATATCGCTTTGGTCCATCGATTCTTAACGATTCTTACGATTTATAAACATAAAAAAATTTGGAATTCTAAACAGCAGTTAACAATCTGAGAAATTTAGTTTTGGGGTAGCAGCCAAAGTCCTGCAGAATGTTTTGCAAATAGGCAATTGAATAATTTCGCTCCTTCATCATTTTTATAATCTAAATCAATCAGAATAATTTAATTTGTTTAACGACTCTGATATCTTAAAATTTACCTTTTCTCCCACCCTTTATTTATGGGTTTTAAAATGAGCGTTTTCTTCTGATATTATAGTAAAATATTTTCCTACAAATAAAGAGAATGGGATTTATCAGTCAACCAAATAATAAATACAATGACATCCCGATTATTGGCGTAGAAGAGATTTTAGAGTTTTGTTAATTAAACATTACGCGCGTTTTCATTATTTCACTCAGATGCGATCGCTGCCAGCGTCAGAGAATTTGCTATGTGTATTATGTTTTTCTTCGAAAAATTGATTATTAAAAATATTCTCCTCAATTTAATCTTTTCGTTCATTAAAGATCAGAGTAAAAAAAAAAGTTTTAGAAACACACATTGTTAGATTTGTAGGTACCTACATATTTCTTTGGATTTTTGCAGGTACCAACGTGCCAGACCGTTCAAAACAATTTATGTCAATAAACGTTACAATAAAGTTCTACTTCCGGGTCATTTGATCCAGACGAGGAATTATTCTTCGAGAAACAACTCTACACAAAGTGAGTACATTCATTTTGTTGATAAAGAATATTAATCCATTGATATTAGTTATCAACTGGCCGAGAATATATAAGAGTGGTCGTCTAATTTTTGACTTTTCACGAGGTGCTATCGTGGGAGTTGTGCGAATACGATAGTTACTCCAGTCGCGATGAAACTTCTAAACAAGAAAAATTTGATTATATTCTTGGTGCCGTCCGATTATACGGATATTGGATTGTATTTTATTCAGTACTTACTTATTGTTAAAGGTCAGTAACTCCAAAAGAGAATAATTATTCTGCAACTCAATAATAAAACTGATTTTTCTATACAGTGTGACTCACTGAAAATGGAGCTGAAAGGCTCTTCAAATTCAATTTTGTCCCCATTGCTCTAACATTTTTTATTGCTGAAACCATCATGATATCATTAACTTCTGAATCTACCCATTGAAATTTGAATAGCGATTTATTTTTTTCTCTAAAATAAAGTAAAAGAAAAATAATTGAAATCTGATTATTCGTTTTGAATTTTCAACTTCTCAATACCTTATATTAATTCCACAAAAACATTATTTCTTTTTTTATGCAATTTTTCGTTCCTACATATACACTTCGAATGGTTCTTTTTTGTGAGCATATAAAAAACCCATCAGTAACAAAACCTAATTTCGAAGATATATTATTAAGTATTTATATTTGGGGGCTATACCAATTCTTCTCTTGAAAAAATAGCGATTCTTGAAAAAATATATCAAAAGGTACCTATATGTGTAGCGTGAATCGTAGGTATATGCTGGAATTATCTTCGATCTCAAATCTGCCTACGCGAATATCTGGCTGACCTATTATAGGGGAACATTTCTGTCAGTTTTTTGGTTTTATGATGAAAATTAAAAATTGCTTTTCAGATACCATCCTTAGGGGGTTATATCTAATAAGGGGCTGCTCAAAAATAAAGATTTTGTATACGAAAGACCCACATTTTCTTCAAGAAGGAATTACGCCTTAAATTTTTTTTCATTCTATTCATTTACCTACATATATCCTGTATACCTATTATTATTGGTTATATGAATCTTTTATTTTCATATAAGTCTATACCACGAGTTTGAATACGACAAGTATTTTTATTGAGAACATTTCTCGGAATATTTTAGCCTATAGAGATCAAGGTGAAAATGAATACGATTCCAATTCTGCGAAACCTTATAATTAATCGAAATTTTGATCAGTTTTTTCTCATGATGAACATTAATTCCATGTTTATTTATTCTGATTATTCATTATCAAGTTAATGACCTGATATGGTTTCATTGTTGATTTATAATGAAAATAATCATAATCATAAATTGATATTCCGCAAATTTTTTACTCAAACATCAAAAGATCAAAATAAACATAAATGTGAACTAGGAGATCTTTTTCCAACAATTTTTATTTCTTTATTCGCCAACCCTTTTCTATCTGAATAAAAATATATGAATGGATGAAAATATGGACATCAAAAGTACCTAACAGAAAAACAAAACTAATAATAAACAATACACGTGACATAAAAAACCTTATATATTTTCACAATAAAATTATGTGAATGAATTTCCGAAAAGAGAATATCCTTCAAGAAAGAAGGCAACAAATTTATAAATATATAAGAATTCAAGTGGTTTGGCTCATTCATTATGTTCTGTTGTATTTCTCACAAGTTATTACAGCTGATTCTATGTGGGGGAAGTATTCAGAAATATGTGAGGTTCATAAAACTATATATTGTTATGTTTAAACAATGCATGATGGATTCTCAGTTTAAACAATGTCAAACATCTCAACAAAATATACGTCCGAGTTACTTTATTCCAGGGTGGTCTGAATGGAGTGGAGTATTCACCAAATTTATCCCAGTAGGTGTGTGTCTTATAGCAGTTATGCAATGGAGGGCATTTCGAAAGAGGAGTCACGATAAAGTAGCTACAGAACTTGAAATAAAATGTTACTGTTTCTTGCCTTTACGGACAGTATCTAGATGTTGGGGTTGGATAGCAGGTTGGTTTATTACAAACAAAGTGTTATTTCAAAAATCCCTATCAATTATGTCGAATCCAAATATAATACGAATTCCTTGTTTTTTTAGATATAAAATTACCGGAAGTATTAAGACCTTACGTCTACAGCATGTATATCAATATGTTCAAAGTAAATTTGTCAGAGGCTTTGAACGAAGATCTAAAGTCGTATTCGAGCTTAGCAGATTTTTTTTCAAGACCAATTAAAGAAGAAGCGAGGATTATCGATCAGAAAAGTTGTTTGGTTTCCCCATGCGATGGTACGATATTGAATTTAGGACCAGTACGCAACGAAGACATCGAACAAGTAAGTTGCGATTCGTAACTATACTGCACACAAAATTTCTGAACTCCCTCAACTTTTGTGGAGCAGTATATTACAGATAAACCTGCAATTTGATTTTTCACCTGTTCCAGGTGAAGGGTATTACCTATACATTGCCCAGTTTCTTCGGTGAAAACACTTGGAATAGAAAAATTGACCAATGCCCCGATTACAGAACGTCCCTGCTACATAATAAAAAAGATTGCCCCCAATTGTATCAATGCGTGATCTACTTAGCACCTGGAGACTATCACAGGTAAATTGGGCTGACAGTTTATTCTAAAGAAGGCACACTTTGTTATTCTTGCACGTGATTGTTAGTGAAAAATTTCGGAATCTCAACAAGCATCTAATAATTCTGCAGTGAGGGGGTATTTCAGATGATTGTCGTCGAATCTTGTTGGAGTGATGAAAGAATGGAAGAATTTTGCATTATATTACTCTCGTCTCTACGCGGAATGAAATATAGGGTTTTTGGTAGTTCCCGGATTTTAGCTAACTCGTTTTTGTTGAACTGCGAATTATTCATGTCATTGATTGATACCAGATAAATTCTGTCAAAGGTTATCATCTGAGGAGGTCTTCTCGTGCAAAAATTATTTCATAAAAGTCTGCCTCTTCGTGCATTTTTATCACATAATTATTCAGATTTTCGATATATGTGTCATAGTAAATATTATTGAAGGATCATAACCTTTGGATTGTATACACAGCTGGGTCTTCTGCATCGATAAATTTCAAAATTTCACACACTATTTTCATCCGAAACTCCTTACTGAATGTACGCGGATAGAAATAAGTGATTAATTAGTTTTTTGTTGAATTTGCACTGATGTGTTAATAAAATTATTGACCTTATTATAACATTATAATCCAACCAATGCCAGAAACATATCCATATCCTGGATTATAAGTTGATTAAATGTGCTCTTTATTCTCATTGCTTGACCAGATAATAAATTGCCAATTTGCGTTTCGGATAATCACAGGAAAATTTGCTCATTAATTCAGTGAATGAGCTCTCATTATAAAGCTTTTGTTCCTATTTACCTTTTTTGTATAAGTAAGCCTTAACCTTAAACAACTTTAGGGTTCTTAAGATAATTCGCTGAAAACAAGTTCGAATGACCCTCTCTGTTCAATGTTCGATATTTAATTCTTATGTTTTGTGTTTAAATTTTTTTTATGAACCGAGAATTTTATGAAATATTTTGATGCCATACATTTGTTTATAATGTCTCTGTGCAATTTTTTATAGATTCCATTCTCCGGCTGATTGGAAACCTACACACCGTAGGCATTTTCACGGTGAACTTTTATCAGTTAATCCCAAAATAGCCAGTTGGATCCCTGGTCTTTTTTCGATAAACGAAAGATCAATCTATCTCGGCGAGTGGGAGCATGGTTTCTTCTCATACACCGCTGTTGGTGAGTAAAATTTTTGATAATGATGTTAAAACTTTCCCTCTGATGAAAAGAAATCTTTGGCTTGAATTTCCATTTGTTGTTTTTGTGAAGAAATGATTGAACTCGAGGAAAAACACCATTAGATTTGCCTAGAAACTTGTCAATCCAAAAAATCTGCCTCATTTCATTCTGAATATGGAAATGAGAAGCTTGCAATGCCTCGGAAACAAAAAGTTACTTTTCCGGCCTAAGTATTATCAAATTTGTAAGAAAAAATAGCCTAGTTCTGTGATCATATCGTCGAGGTATTGACATGACAGTTGATGGAACTTCCGCTTGATTTCTAGAACCAATGAGAGTGCTTTATTTGCGTGACGAAACTAATATAATAGCGCGGGCTATTTTGAATGGAATTCGACTAAGATATTGAAAAAACCAAGGCGTTTATGTCTTTCTTGACAATTTCAGCTAAAAAAATGATTTTTTGCCTCTATTTGCCTATTTATGCCCTTCGATTTCAGGAGCTACGAACGTCGGAACGATCAAAGTGTACTTCGACAAAAGTTTACAAACGAACTGCTCGAGGAAAACCAACAAATGTAGAGACGTATGTTTCGGGAACTCCCTCGAGTTGAAAAAAGGTGATATTATCGGAGAGTTCAGGATGGGTTCGACCATCGTGCTCGTGTTCCAAGCACCCTCTGATTTCCGCTTCAACGTTGCACCTGGTGCTAAAATAAAGATGGGGCAAAGTTTGGGTTGCGTCAGCGAACACAAGCAAGCTGAAAAGATGTAGAATATCTGTAATGAAATAATGAGATCAGAAATGGTAGCAGTCGCATCGACACAGTGGTTGTAATGACCATAATTTTTACCACGCAGATCAGACGAATTTGATACTTTTTTATTAATGATGAAAAGTTTGATAAGCTAAAGATGTCACTGCTATCAATTCCTCCATTTTCGAGATATCAAAGTTCAACTTAACGTTTCTTTCTGTTTTCTTCTCAGTTTGGAACACTATTCTCACTTTTATAAAGTGTAACGCCTGTAATGAAAATTTCAATGTGATATAATTGTCTAGAAGCATATTGCATTTAAGAAAAATTTTACATAACAATGAGTTTAAATCGTTAATTGTGAAAACCCCAGTGATGGTTTCACTTATTACTATAATCAGAAACTCGCAGAAATCACCGCCGCCTTAGTTTTTTGGAAATGGAATTGAATAATTTCTTATAAAAATAAAAAATGACCCACCAAACTATTTGTGCAATATTTAAAAATTGAATTCATGATGAACATCACATTAAATTGTTTGTAAATATGTATATGGCTCAGATTGTAATAACCACTGAATTGTTCAGCATGAATCAGAAAGCTGTTGGTTTTATTGAGGTTATGTTTCGAATGATAACTGGTCTTTCAATAAAAATTTCTATAAATTATAAAAACACAATACTATTGTAAACTATCGATTCCTAAAAATGTTGTGTATGAATAATAAAATGTTTATGCTTTTAACGTTTGTTTTTATCGAACAAATTGAGATATACAAATACAGCAACAATTGAATGAGGATTCTTACGAGTTTCTCCATTAATTGAAGTTTCAACGGGCACATGGAATAAAATTAAATAAAAAACACAATAAACAGTAATTGCGGCAAATTGTTGTTCTTTAACAGAAAACGCGCCAATAGTCGTGGTGGCCTATGCAACAATACAAACAGTATAGGTACAACTTCAACACATTTTATTAACAGTTTGTTACAGTCACAATTGGATGATCGACAATTACTTGATGAATTAATTGAAATGTCGCCTCTTACAACACTCACAAACAAAATCCCTCGTTACAGTACCACCTAAAGTTCTCCTACATGCCGGCAAACATTCCTGAAAAAATCGTATATATTCATTTTTTATGAGAAAGGCAGTAAAGTAGAACATTTTTCAGGTTTAATTTACAGCAAGTCAAGAGAATTCCCACAAAATTATTGACTCACTTCTCTTAAAGACCTGATTTTCGAAGCTTCCGTAGGCATTGATATTCTATTGATGATTTCTTCAGTCAGCTTGCCTCTAATTCTTCTGAGGTCTAATCCGTATTTGAAAATTTTCACAGGTCCCGCATTTATATTGAAGGTTCCACTGGGCCTAACTATTATCTCGTAGCCAGTAGAAGTAGTGGAGGATCGGTCGATACTCTTGAAAAATGATGCAAAATGAGCTGCACAGTTACATTCTCAGTTTTTTCGACTATTTGAAAAAATTTGGACGATATGTAAAGTGCTTGTGACTTTTTCGTCAGTTAAGACTGTATGTGCGGACAATTTCGAACAAGAAGAAGACTTTTAAATGAGTGTCAACAATGAAATAATCACTTTCCACCTTACTAAGCGATACAGTGCAGTGATACTAACCCTACTGGAACTGTCATCCCCTATTTGAACCATGCCATATTTGAAAAGTCGATATGAACTTGAGACAGACTCCCTCCTCCTCAGTGCAACCTGTTTGTGGATGTTCTTATAGCTGCTCGTCTCTGTATTTACGGTCGTACTCTGTTTTTCGCATTTATTCTTTGCTCTGAACGGGATATCTGTCTTTATCTCTGCAATTTTTTCCTCCTCAGGTTCTTCTGGTACGCTAGGGCATCTACTTTTAGGCCTCGACGATGATGGTTCTGCCCTCTTAAGTTTTAACAATGAATCTCCCTTATTTCTCCCGAATGCATCCTTCGACAGATCTTCGAAGATATTTTCTTTTGTTGTATTGGCTTTATCGTTCTTTATACCAGATTTCACAGACTTTTTCTCGGATTCTTCATCGGTTGCGCGCAACTGTTAGGAAAAAAAGCATTCAACAAGTCTTTGATGAAGTGCAACAATTCAAACTCTTGTGTAAGTGGACACTATGAGCTAGAGAATAAAAAAGTTCCTCACTTCAGCATTTGCAGCATTTCGTTTCGAAATATTTTCGTCCCATTCTGACAGCATCTTCTTCTCATCATTGGGAGGTTCTTTCGGTATTGCGTAGCATGGTTCGCAGCTTACTTTGTAAGATGCCGATATCAAAGTTTCGAGTTGATTTGTCGTCAACTCCCCCAATATACCTCCAGCTTTACTTGCGTCATCATCTGTAAACATCAAGCGTCTTATGAGAAAAGCTTCGATATTTTTTTGGGGGCTCAGTTCTGGCGCTTATTTTCAACATGATCAGATGTGTATTTTCTTGGACATATTGGAAAAATTACCGTCTACGCTTCTCGAAGTCACCGTCACTGTGGGCTCATTCTCTTTGTTCTCTGTATGCGATATTTGCAGCTCTACCTCAGCTCCATCCGTTCGCCAAATACTCTGCGGTGACTCTGGAGAAAGCTCAGCTTCGGAGAGTTCCTATGGACAAGAAAAATTATCATTTTGCTTATCCATTGGTACTTGTACATACCTCGCGATTGGACGTTGATCATCGGAAAGAGATTGTAAGGTTGTGAAGATTTATAAGTGGAATTTTTGGAGGCATAGTGGTCATTCAGATCTATTTTCCCATTTAGCTCGATCTACCCTTGGTGCACTTATGTTTTTTCCCCAATTTTAGTTATTTTCAGTGGGTTCAAGTGTTGTGTAGCCTTCATGGCCATAGTTCCGAACAAAATGGACTAAAGCAATTTGTACGTATTCAAACCTTGCTCAAGCTGTTCCCAAGAAGGCATTCGATGGATCACCTTCATAAATCTAGCAATTGCTCTTGGAGCTTTCGA
Organism: Coccinella septempunctata; assembly: GCF_907165205.1. Taxonomy (NCBI): domain Eukaryota; kingdom Metazoa; phylum Arthropoda; class Insecta; order Coleoptera; family Coccinellidae; genus Coccinella; species Coccinella septempunctata. The sequence goes on along the minus strand of NC_058194.1, from coordinate 28,623,089 downwards.
TGTCACTACCTAAAAATGAAGAGCTGTTGCAAGACAACATAATTGCTCAGGTCCAATGGGTTTAACCTTTGATGTACTTTTCGCAAGTTTATCATCATTTTCATTCACAGTGGCCTGACACCCATGAAAGAGGCATTTTAGAGCCTCTATGCAGTTGCTTGAAGGTGTTGAAGCATTCCCAGGCCAGCAAAAATTTCTGGCAGTTGGTTCCAGAGGTCTTAGAGTTGCTTGGCTGTCTGATATTATATTGATATTATGAAGATGACCCTTAGGAAGAGCCTTAATTTCGGTCTCCTTTCTCTGAACTCTACAGATTTTGAAGCACCCTGTAGTTGACGTTTTGCCGAATAGTCTAGAGCACTTAGCCCTTAGCCGGTCATGAATTTTCGTCGCCAAATTTGTCTCGAAATCAAACATACTTGACATTGATTCAAAAGGTTTGAGTTCGTTGAAAAGAATACCTAACAGTATAGGAAAAATATTTTATTATATACGTATTATATAGTAGTAAACAATAAAAATACAACACAACCTTAAGATAAATTACTCTTTAAACATCTCGACCCTCTCGACTGGGTGTCTCGCACAAGCTGGGGGGATGGTGGGTACAGTAGGTGGGGGGAAAAGAGACAAAAGTGACTGGGATAACGAGAGGGACTTTCTGTTTGTTCTTTTCTCTGGTCAACTTCAGTTTTGGTAGGAGAGGGACGGACGAGGTCGAGTTGTGCTTGGCGACCACCTCGTCGATTCGACAGGACGTGCGCACGAGCTGTTGGACGATGTTTTTCGAGGAGAGGGTGGGCGCAGTGCGAGAAGGGGGCAAGAGGTTTTTTTTCACGAGGCTGGATTTGATGGTGGAGAGATAGTGGGTGGTTTCCGTCCACCATCTCTTGTACTGATGCCGTTGCGGTCGTTTCAGCTCTTCCTGCATCTGACGGCATCTCTGGCATTCGTGACACGCGACTGTTACGTGTCGTAGGAATGAGTGGGTTGGCGCTGCGATCCTTTCCATCTAGAAGGATCAAATAGGGTCATCTCGCCGGTCACCAACACCTCATCACAGGTTTATAACTACTCTCATTTCAAACCATCGAGAATTTTTGTTTAATTTCGCAAAACCCAACAGATTGTGCCAATAACTCACCTCGAAATCCTTCAATCTTCTCCTAGTCCTCTTCTGTTTCGGTTCTTGTTTCGCGTTCTGCTGTTTCTTCCTGCTCTGCTTGGACCCTTTCTGTTTCGAAGAGTTGCTGGTGTTGCTCCCGAACAAACCTCTCTGCTCCGCCATCTGGATCATGTATTTATTGTCGAGTTTCAGTACTTTCTGAAAAATCTCACGTCAATGGACAACGCCGAACAGAGGTTCAAACATCACAACCTTTCTTTGTATGAGCGCCAAGTAACAGCCGTTCTCCATTTTGCAGTTTGTCTCTTCCGGACACAGACAAGGCAGATCTGGGGTATCGAATAGGTCAGTTTCCGGCACCTGTAACATTCAATAAATATGTACTCAACTTCCTTTGTTGAATGAACAATACATCACTCACATGAACATCCTTGAAGTCACAAGGATCCTCACAGTGGACAGGATCTGGGATGTTAATCCTGGAATTATTGTCACCAGCGTCGAACTGATCTCCCTTGTTTTCCTCCATTTCTTGACCCTTCTCTTCTTCGTTGTTATTTATCTCCTTCAGTAGTTCCGAGGGCTGTAAATTTCAGTTTAGCCTTAGATCATTAAGGAGTCCTTATCTCTCACCATTTGCATGGTCGTCAAATAATCCGGGCTTATCAAACCCTTAAGGGAGGCGTGGTGTAGCTTGGCTATCCTGTTGATCTCGTTAAGAGTTGTCTTCACCATCTCGCAGTTTTCCACATCGAGTTCGGAATGAGTCTCGTAAAGGACAACCTGGATCTGGAAAAGAAGTATTTATATTGATCAAGTTGAAACTCACAGTTTCAAAAACGAGAGGACAAGGTAATACTAAATATATATTATTTGGTAATGCCTTCTAGAGCTTTATTGTGATAGTACGTAATGTGCAGTTTGATAAAAACGAGTGATACTTTCCTGTGGCCTTGACATCGCGACCTTCAACGTTTTCCGTTGTTCTTCCAGAATTTTCGTCACCCTGTTTCTCCCCTCTAGGGTATCTTCAGATTCGGTCAGAATTTCGAGCATCGATAGGTCCCCGCCTCTGCTGCAGACCTAAAACGGGGGAAATGAGGAAAGGGTCGACGAAATCGAGAAGGAACCTACCAAATCTATGGGATCCGCCACTGCCGAGTAACTGTTTGGCGGAGTGGCGTAAACTGCTACTACCTCTTCCATGCAGGGGGATTCGAACCCGAAATCCACCAGTTTATCGGAGTATACGATGACGTTCGTCATTCCCAGTTCGTGGAGGTAGTTCTCGTATTCTATCTTTCTGGAAGAGGTTCATAAATGAAACGAAAAACACGAGGAGAAACGCGGTTTTGATATCAAACGATATTTCTGGATCCCAGACTTCGTCGCCAATTTTGCAGTTTTTAGTTTACTTCCCAAACCTGTATATTATCTATTGAAAGGCTCTCAAACCTATCTTGGTTTGATACGCTGACTTGACTGAATGAATCCTAATACATTTTTTGTTCGAAAATTTCCAATTGTCAAACAAATGACCGAACATTTCACACAATCAGCAATTGTCCCATATCATTATCAAATTTTACCTTCTACCTGCACTGAAAGCCATCAGTTTCTTGATTTTTTCATTCTGCGACAAGAGGTTAGCCAGGTAAGCCGTAGACCTTGGCGAATTGACGTGGGTTTGTATGACACTGCCAGAAAGTTGCAAGTCTTCCACCACCTTCCAGAATGTTGCTGCTCCAACGCAAAATGATCTATCCTAAGATATCCAGATTAGTCCAATAAAACTTTCTTTATGATCTAAATATTCAGGAGATGATCGCTTTGACAGCTTTCAGAGCTCACAATTTTCAATAGATTTTTATGATTACCTGGACTATGAGCTTATGGCTTCGAACCAGGTTACTTTTCGCCAGTTCAGTCCTCATGGAATAATGAAACGCGACAGTCAAAGGACAATGGCGATCCCATTTGAAGGTGTTAGGTCCTAGATCCTTCAGATCATCCACCAGTTTAACCTTCAGGGCATGTTCTATTTGTTTTTTGATATCGTTGACATTTCTGAAAATGGAAAATGAATCCATTTCTACATATCGAATGCTGATGGATTATAACCTATTTTCAGCAATTTCTTATATAAATTTGAAGCATACAAAGGCTGCTTACTTGAATTTTCTGTTGTTTACCCACACCGTAACCGGTATATTTCGACTTTCTTTATTCGTCCTGTCTCCTCGAAGATGGGAAGGAAGCAGGTCCATGAGGCTGAGGGCGTTGTATTTTATTCGCAATCTCGCCACGGCTGCGGCTAACTTCACCCTCTGACACCAAAGTGCGTTCTCTGCCAAGGAAAGTTTCGCATGGTGAAACAGCCTCGCAGCAAGCTCCCTAACGGACGTCTCCCTTTTCTTGAAACTCCTGTGGTAGAGATCGTAGAAAAGGAGCCACACGATAGGTACGGAAGCCTGGAGCTGAAATGGAAGAGTTTGCCATGTTTTTTTTCTCCATAAAGTGCTGTGGATATTCGCCCATGGTTTTGGAAGTGCAACTGTCTGTTTCGAGGATCTTATGAGTTGTAGATGTTTTGCTTTCAATTTAGATTCGGAAAAGGCGGAAGAAAATCTTATAATGAATTATCAGTTGAACAGGCAGCTATTTTATTTATTTTTTTTAGGTTCAATCGATTCTGAACCCACTAACTGAAACCAACTTTTTGGGAATTTTTCGAAGGTCATCTTTAAGGTAATTTATCTTCCAGGAAAATTATCGCAGATATAAACGTGATACATATTCTGAAAGAGCAACTCTTCTAGTAACAAATCTGGAACTTTCATCTATCTCGGTCAAACCGTTCGGTCTTGAGGAATTCTCAAGTGAAATTCGAAATTTTTTAAAAATACCCTTTCCTAGATAAAAATCTAAATGAAGGCAGATAGGCTTTCGAAACTGCTAGCAACGCTGATTATATAACCGGGAATCCCAATTGGATCAGACGAATATAACAGGAGATATCGCAGATTGAAATTTGCAAATTTTTGAAAAATGCCATTTCCAAGATGAAAATCTAAACGAATGGAGATAAGCTTTCGAAATTGTTTGCAATAGATTCAGCGTGTTCGAAAACTTATATTTTCATACCAAACTTTCCAATATTTGACACTGTTTAGGAGAAAATAATTTTTTTTGTTTTTCCACTTTTCATTTTCGAGTTGACTTCGAAGAGCTCTCTGGAGTGCAATTCTCTATTGAATCATCAACTGTTTGGTTTTCTAAAATCTTCAAAACAAATTCTATGCACTCCATATCCTAGGACAGTAATAGAACATCCTGATTTTTAGGCAGAGTAGCAAAAAGGTCATTTTGGGGGGGTCTAACCCCTTGCTCATTTTTGACCCAAAAAATCGAGATTTTCGAAATCGAGTTTTTGTGCTAGGGTGGAAGCCTAGGCAACGCTGATTATATAACCGGAAATCCTAATCCGATCAGACGAATATAACAGGAGATATCGCAGATTGAAATTTGCAAATTTTTGAAAAATGCCATTTCCAAGATGAAAATCTAAACGAAGGGAGATAAGCTTTCGAAATTGCTTGCAATAGATTCAGCGTGTTTGAAAACCTATATTTTCATACCAAACTTTCCAATATCTGACACTGTTTAGGAGAAAATAATTTTTTTTGTTTTTCCACTTTTCATTTTCGAGTTGACTTCGAAGAGCTCTCTGGAGTGCAATTCTCTATTGAATCATCAACTGTTTGGTTTTCTAGAATCTTCAAAACAAATTCTATGCACTCCATATCCTAGGACAGTAATAGAACATCCTGATTTTTAGGCAGAGTAGCAAAAAGGTCATTTTAGGGGGGTCTAACCCCTTGCTCATTTTTGACCCAAAAAATCGAGATTTTCGAAATCGAGTTTTTGTGCTAGGGTGGAAGCCTAGGCAACGCTGATTATATAACCGGAAATCCTAATCCGATCAGACGAATATAACAGGAGATATTGCAGATTGAAATTTGCAAATTTTTGAAAAATGCCATTTCCAAGATGAAAATTTAAACGAATGGAGATAAGCTTTCGAAATTGCTTGCAATAGATTCAGCGTGTTCGAAAACCCATATTTTCATACCAAACTTTCCAATATCTGACACTGTTTAGGAGAAAATAATTTTTTTTGTTTTTCCACTTTTCATTTTCGAGTTGACTTCGAAGAGCTCTCTGGAGTGCAATTCTCTATTGAATCATCAACTGTTTGGTTTTCTAGAATCTTCAAAACAAATTCTATGCACTCCATATCCTAGGACAGTAATAGAACATCCTGATTTTTAGGCAGAGTAGCAAAAAGTCATTTTAGGGGGGTCTAACCCCTTGCTCATTTTTGACCCAAAAAATCGAGATTTTCGAAATCGAGTTTTGTGCTAGGGTGGAAGCCTAGGCAACGCTGATTATATAACCGGAAATCCTAATCCGATCAGACGAATATAACAGGAGATATTGCAGATTGAAATTTGCAAATTTTTGAAAAATGCCATTTCCAAGATGAAAATCTAAACGAATGGAGATAAGCTTTCGAAATTGCTTGCAATAGATTCAGCGTGTTCGAAAACATATATTTTCGTACCAAACTTTCCAATATCTGACACTGTTTAGGAGAAAATAATTTTTTTTGTTTTTCCACTTTTCATTTTCGAGTTGACTTCGAAGAGCTCTCTGGAGTGCAATTCTCTATTGAATCATCAACTGTTTGGTTTTCTAGAATCTTCAAAACAAATTCTATGCACTCCATATCCTAGGACAGTAATAGAACATCCTGATTTTTAGGCAGAGTAGCAAAAAGGTCATTTTAGGGGGGTCTAACCCCTTGCTCATTTTTGACCCAAAAAATCGAGATTTTCGAAATCGAGTTTTTGTGCTAGGGTGGAAGCCTAGGCAACGCTGATTATATAACCGGAAATCCCAATCTGATCAGACGAATATAACAGGAGATATCGGAGATTTAAATTTGCAAATTTTTGAAAAATGCCATTTCCAAGATGAAAATTTAAACGAATGGAGATAAGCTTTCGAAATTACTTGCAATAGATTCAGCGTGTTCGAAAACATATATTTTCATACCAAACTTTCCAATATCTGACACTGTTTAGGAGAAAATAATTTTTTTTGTTTTTCCACTTTTCATTTTCGAGTTGACTTCGAAGAGCTCTCTGGAGTGCAATTCTCTATTGAATCATCAACTGTATGGTTTTCTAGAATCTTCAAAACAAATTCTATGCACTCCATATCCTAGGACAGTAATAGAACATCCTGATTTTTAGGCAGAGTAGCAAAAAGGTCATTTTAGGGGGGTCTAACCCCTTGCTCATTTTTGACCCAAAAAATCGAGATTTTCGAAATCGAGTTTTTGTGCTAGGGTAGAAGCCTAGGCAACGCTGATTATATAACCGGAAATCCTAATCCGATCAGACGAATATAACAGGAGATATGGCAGATTGAAATTTGCAAATTTTTGAAAAATGCCATTTCCAAGATGAAAATCTAAACGAATGGAGATAAGCTTTCGAAATTGCTTGCAATAGATTCAGCGTGTTCGAAAACATATATTTTCATACCAAACTTTCCAATATTTGACACTGTTCAGGAGAAAATAATTTTTTTTGTTTTTCCACTTTTCATTTTCGAGTTGACTTCGAAGAGCTCTCTGGAGTGCAATTCTCTATTGAATCATCAACTGTATGGTTTTCTAGAATCTTCAAAACAAATTCTATGCACTCCATATCCTAGGACAGTAATAGAACATCCTGATTTTTAGGCAGAGTAGCAAAAAGGTCATTTTAGGGGGGTCTAACCCCTTGCTCATTTTTGACCCAAAAAATCGAGATTTTCGAAATCGAGTTTTTGTGCTAGGGTAGAAGCCTAGGCAACGCTGATTATATAACCGGAAATCCTAATCCGATCAGACGAATATAACAGGAGATATGGCAGATTGAAATTTGCAAATTTTTGAAAAATGCCATTTCCAAGATGAAAATCTAAACGAAGGGAGATAAGCTTTCGAAATTGCTTGCAATAGATTCAGCGTGTTCGAAAACCTATATTTTCATACCAAACTTTCCAATATCTGACACTGTTTAGGAGAAAATAATTTTTTTTGTTTTTCCACTTTTCATTTTCGCGTTGACTTCGAAGAGCTCTCTGGAGTGCAATTCTCTATTGAATCATCAACTGTTTGGTTTTCTAGAATCTTCAAAACAAATTCTATGCACTCCATATCCTAGGACAGTAATAGAACATCCTGATTTTTAGGCAGAGTAGCAAAAAGGTCATTTTAGGGGGGTCTAACCCCTTGCTCATTTTTGACCCAAAAAATCGAGATTTTCGAAATCGAGTTTTTGTGCTAGGGTGGAAGCCTAGGCAACGCTGATTATATAACCGGAAATCCCAATCTGATCAGACGAATATAACAGGAGATATCGCAGATTGAAATTTGCAAATTTTTGAAAAATGCCATTTCCAAGATGAAAATCTAAACGAATGGAGATAAGCTTTCGAAATTACTTGCAATAGATTCAGCGTGTTCGAAAACCTATATTTTCGTACCAAACTTTCCAATATCTGACACTGTTTAGGAGAAAATAATTTTTTTTGTTTTTCCACTTTTCATTTTCGAGTTGACTTCGAAGAGCTCTCTGGAGTGCAATTCTCTATTGAATCATCAACTGTTTGGTTTTCTAGAATCTTCAAAACAAATTCTATGCACTCCATATCCTAGGACAGTAATAGAGCATCCTGATTTTTAGGCAGAGTAGCAAAAAGGTCATTTTAGGGGGGTCTAACCCCTTGCTCATTTTTGACCCAAAAAATCGAGATTTTCGAAATCGAGTTTTTGTGCTAGGGTGGAAGCCTAGGCAACGCTGATTATATAACCGGAAATCCCAATCCGATCAGACGAATACAACAGGAGATAGCGCAGATTGAAATTTGCAAATTTTTGAAAAATGCCATTTCCAAGATGAAAATCTAAACGAATGGAGATAAGCTTTCGAAATTGCTTGCAATAGATTCAGCGTGTTCGAAAACATATATTTTCGTACCAAACTTTCCAATATCTGACACTGTTTAGGAGAAAATAATTTTTTTTGTTTTTCCACTTTTCATTTTCGAGTTGACTTCGAAGAGCTCTCTGGAGTGCAATTCTCTATTGAATCATCAACTGTTTGGTTTTCTAGAATCTTCAAAACAAATTCTATGCACTCCATATCCTAGGACAGTAATAGAACATCCTGATTTTTAGGCAGAGTAGCAAAAAGGTCATTTTAGGGGGGTCTAACCCCTTGCTCATTTTTGACCCAAAAAATCGAGATTTTCGAAATCGAGTTTTTGTGCTAGGGTGGAAGCCTAGGCAACGCTGATTATATAACCGGAAATCCCAATCTGATCAGACGAATATAACAGGAGATATCGGAGATTTAAATTTGCAAATTTTTGAAAAATGCCATTTCCAAGATGAAAATTTAAACGAATGGAGATAAGCTTTCGAAATTACTTGCAATAGATTCAGCGTGTTCGAAAACCTATATTTTCATACCAAACTTTCCAATATCTGACACTGTTTAGGAGAAAATAATTTTTTTTGTTTTTCCACTTTTCATTTTCGAGTTGACTTCGAAGAGCTCTCTGGAGTGCAATTCTCTATTGAATCATCAACTGTATGGTTTTCTAGAATCTTCAAAACAAATTCTATGCACTCCATATCCTAGGACAGTAATAGAACATCCTGATTTTTAGGCAGAGTAGCAAAAAGGTCATTTTAGGGGGGTCTAACCCCTTGCTCATTTTTGACCCAAAAAATCGAGATTTTCGAAATCGAGTTTTTGTGCTAGGGTAGAAGCCTAGGCAACGCTGATTATATAACCGGAAATCCTAATCCGATCAGACGAATATAACAGGAGATATGGCAGATTGAAATTTGCAAATTTTTGAAAAATGCCATTTCCAAGATGAAAATCTAAACGAAGGGAGATAAGCTTTCGAAATTGCTTGCAATAGATTCAGCGTGTTCGAAAACCTATATTTTCATACCAAACTTTCCAATATCTGACACTGTTTAGGAGAAAATAATTTTTTTTGTTTTTCCACTTTTCATTTTCGAGTTGACTTCGAAGAGCTCTCTGGAGTGCAATTCTCTATTGAATCATCAACTGTTTGGTTTTCTAGAATCTTCAAAACAAATTCTATGCACTCCATATCCTAGGACAGTAATAGAACATCCTGATTTTTAGGCAGAGTAGCAAAAAGGTCATTTTAGGGGGGTCTAACCCCTTGCTCATTTTTGACCCAAAAAATCGAGATTTTCGAAATCGAGTTTTCGTGCTAGGGTGGAAGCCTAGGCAACGCTGATTATATAACCGGAAATCCCAATTCGATCAGACGAATATAACTGGAGATATCGCAGATTGAAATTTGCAAATTTTCGAAAAATGCCATTTCCAAGATGAAAATCTAAACGAAGGAAGATAGGCTTTCGAAAATAATCGCAATAGATTCAGCGTGTTCGAAAACCTATATTTTCATACCAAACTTTCCAATATCTGACACTGTTTAGGAGAAAATAATTTTTTTTGTTTTTCCACTTTTCATTTTCGAGTTGACTTCGAAGAGCTCTCTGGAGTGCAATTCTCTATTGAATCATCAACTGTTTGGTTTTCTAGAATCTTCAAAACAAATTCTATGCACTCCATATCCTAGGACAGTAATAGAACATCCTGATTTTTAGGCAGAGTAGCAAAAAGGTCATTTTAAGGGGGTCTAACCCCTTGCTCATTTTTGACCCAAAAAATCGAGATTTTCGAAATCGAGTTTTTGTGCTAGGGTGGAAGCCTAGGCAACGCTGATTATATAACCGGTAATCCCAATTGGATCAGACGAGTATAACAGGAGATATCGCAGATTGAAAATTGCAATTTTAAAAAAATGCCATTTCCAAGATGAAAATCTAAACGAATGGAAATAGGCTTTCGAAATTGCTTGAGTGCAATTCTCTATTGAATTATCAATTTCAAATGGCAATCAGGTATAATTGTCAGTCAATTGTCCTATCAGGAAAATTTCTGTTTCAATAGATTCGTCTACCCCATGAAAGACAGCCACTTTTCGTAAACGCCGCTTCCGCAGCAGTAATTGGCCGTTGTTAGGGTAGATTCGCATGCGGCACTAAACGGTTGCACAATTTATATACATGTAATACGTGGCATTAAACCTTTCGGACTATCAAACTCATCACCGTTTCGCCCTAAAATTCTGTTGCCCCATTTAATTTCGGTGTTTGTTTGTCGGCGCTATCACGCAAGGCGAAAAGTCGAATAGACGGAAAATTAATTGTCATTTGGAAATCTGCATGTATATACGTGACAAGTAACTGATTGGAAAAATGTGAATCATTTTCCTCAATGGTAATAAGGCGCACCTACTAATATATCATTATCAATCTTTGATCTCTGCTCAACGAGTATATTATAGATTCTCTTTTTCAAATGAGCACACAACAACCACAGGGTGTATGATCCCAGGACCAAGGGGTGAATTCACATTTTTGTCGGCTTGTCCCAGGGTTTGAGCCTCTCAAACTACAAGCGGATGAACGATGGACTAAAAGGCCTCAGTTCAGCCTGGCGGAGGTATCGCACGCAGAAGAAGATCGGTCGCCCATCCAAATCCTGAACGCGACCAAAGCTGCTCGAATTTTCGCAAATCGGCAAACAAAAGAAACCCCACATTTGCAGTTTTATGGGTGAACCATACGGACTATTTCCAACTGGCGCGGATAAATCGCAACCCTTTCATGTCCAACCGATATAAGACCGGTCGTAACTTACCTGTTCGAAGATCTGGAAGAAATTTATGTCGTTCAGGGCCTGCATCAGTACGTTCTTATCTGCGGAAAAACAAAGGAACCATCAATGACATGAACGTCGCCGGATTAGGATTCTTCAAATTTTATTGCGCTGGGATATAAATTGGAAAGGAAAGTTGTAACTTGTGTGCCGATATTCCGATCACGCCAGTTTGCCATCCCTCTGAATGGGTAGGATAGACTGGGGACTGGGCATTATCGGAATTTGGGTCGCATGATGGATTGTTATATCGGCGGATTTACATATATGCAAAAAGGCACAAGACATGAACCTGATCTGTTCGATACGGCTATTAGATCTAATAAAAACTAACTACTTTTATTTGTATTGGTAGTGGAAGGTCATCAAAAATTAGCTCGATCTGTTAAAAAATGGTTAGGTTAGATTTAGATATCAGTCAATGATGATAACTCCATATGCGCTTTTAATTTCATACAAAAATTTCTTGACTAACTCGTGAAAATTTCCAACAGCAGATTCTTCAGCTCAAAAGAAACACTTTTTTCCTTTACCATTTTTTCCGAATCGGCTCGGTTTAAAAGATACAGGCTGTTGAAAAACCATAAAAAAATTATTTTTAGTTTTATCTCACAAACGGTTCTATCGTATTAAATGAATTTCGGGATATAGTTTTTCATTTATTCGAATAATCTTTTTCGGACACAAGATATCACCCACGTCTTCCAGTTTTTTCATTATGACCATTATGTACCATAAAAAATAGCAAAAATTCAAAGAACCCAATTCTTGAAACAAAGTTGGACGCTATCTAATGAATATTTGAACGTTTTGTAAAATAAAAGTATTCCTCATATTTTCTTGTACAATGCGCCGTTTTCGAATATTTTTGAAATTAAAAAGTATCTGTGAAATTTTAAAAATTGGCTGAATAGAACTCCGTTCCAGGGGTGGCACAGGTAATTATGAAAATTTAAAATGGCTATATCATTTCATCAGGGCCGAATCAGGCAGGAATCGGAGAAAATGGTATAGGAAAAAAGTGTTTCTTTATATTTGTACGAGTCAAAGACTCATCCTGTATACTAATTTCGTAAGCACCAAGTGGGACAAGTAGAAAGTGAAAATAAGCCGATTTAAATCACTATATGTAGGCCAGAAAACCTTCAAACATATATCAGCTTGGAGAATGAAACTTTAGAACAGGTCGAGCAGTTCAAACACTTGGCAAGCTTCATAAATACTAGGGCTAACCTGGACACGGAAATACACAACAGTATCAATTTGGCATCACGGGCATTCAGGAAGCTAAAGGACAGAGTGTTTCAAAATGACGACCTCAATCTTTTTTTTTATTATAATATGTATTACAGGCAATCAGAATAATCATTCTATGAGCTCATTTGCTGGCTTTAAAGCTAGATGCTTTCAATTGTCGTGATAAGGTCCTGTCCAGAGGTAGTTCCAACTCAAATCTCTTTCAGATCTGAAGACCACTACAGCTTTTACAAAGCAGTGGTCCTCCCAACGCTTCTTTACGGAAGCGAAAGCTGGACTCCCTACAGGCGACAGATTAAACAGCTTGAACAAACGCAACAACGTCTTTTAAGACAAATAATGCACGACAGATGGTTCCACAAAGTTTCAAATGTAGAAGTCTTGCAGCGTGCGAGTTGTATAGCAATTGAGACTCAAATATCGAGGGCCCGATTCAGATGGAACGACCACATTCTGAGTATGCAAGACACAAGCCTCCCCAAAATAGCTCTGTACGGCAAATTCACCGAGGGAGCTCGGAAACCAGGAGGCCAGTATAAGCGGTTTAAGGATATACTGCATCAATCCCTAAAATCAGTTAATGCCAATCATAATTGGGAACAACTAGCGTTAGACAGATCACAGTGGAGGTCTTTGGTCCACAGTTATAATGGAGACTCGAGAAGAATACAACGGCGGCCAGATCTGGTTGGTGACTATCCATGACAGGAGTGTTGAAGGATCTGTAGGTCACGGTTGGGTCTCTTCAGTCACAGGAGGGCACACAGTCGCAAGTACCCCTAAGAAATTAAGAGTTTGATCTCACCGATAGTCTGGTTTTTGAGTCGTTTTGTAGATTTATTCTCGGTAGCGAGATTCAGCAATGAATGAATGAACGAATGAATGAATGAATGAATATGGGGGCGACTTGCCTGTCCAAAAAAAAAAATTTCCTACTACGTATTTCCCATTCATGAAACTCACATCTGAACACGTCGTAAATGAGGGTGTACACCCTCCTCATCTCCTGTTCATCTTCGAAAGCCGTACCAATGGGGGGTGAATGCAACAGGCACCCTGCTTTAGCAAGGTCGCTTACTGTCCACGTGATTGGGTCCGGTCCATGTTTCAGCCTTTTCCTGCCAATATTGTTCGGTTTTGCCTCATCACATTCGGTCCTCTCGTTCTTAGGTATGATGTTCCAATCGTGAAGTTTGTTCTCGTTCGGATTTTGTTGATGTAAGGGATCCAACATCCTGAAAGGGAAGAGAAAGACACGATTTCACATGAAGTCACATGAAAAACCCTACCAACACTGGAAAAAATTGTGATTGTGAACTCTGTTAATTTGAAGAAATCACTGTAGTACCAAAATAGTCTGAGTTTAGGACTGATTATTGTTGGTTTATATACCACAAGTTTAGCAAGCTCTTCATAAAGAAAATAGGCTAATGTATGGCAATAATATAAGTGGAAATTGTGGAAGAAAAGGAGTTAAAAGGAGTTTCAGCAAATTATACTGCAACATTTTCATTTGGCATGAAATAAAAGTTCAATCGAGTCAATTTCAGCTAATAAAAACGTCAAAGTAACCACCTAGCCCAATGATTTCCCTAAATTCAGTTTATTGTATGCATAAAAACTTATACAATCAATGAAATTTTCTTCACTCTGAAATCCCAAGAGTAAGTTTATTGAAACCGATGACACTTCCATGAAATCTAATCAATTACTCAATTTCCGAAGCAGTGGAAATCTTGACGATACCAAATGTATAATATATTCGTTTCTGCTCGGAAAATTTTCTGATGGAATGATGTGAAAACCTACCTTTAATGTGGAAGTTGACAGAGAAATTTTACTGCAATTTATTTTGAAATAAACTGGACATGATACTGACAGTTTGTCAGATTCTGTTATCTGTGGTCAGATTCAAATGCAATCACAAAGAAATTACTAGGGAAGAGTGATGAAATTGTTAACAGGAAGGAATTGCTGGTACCAAAGTCATAGTGCTGATGTTGAATTAATTAATTATTATGGTGTTCAGACATAGGAAAATGCTCTTTTCACGAAATGTTCTATTGTTCGCATGATGTAAATTCCGTCAAGTTTCACCGTTTCATGCACGTATTCTGAACTTCTGAAGTATGTATCCTACATGCAGATTAGGCTTAACGTCAAATAGACGACACACTGGTGCAGGAATATGATGAGGCATTTATTTGTAAGTTACATAGACAACAGAACACACAGTTTTACTGAATTTATCACAATGATTTTCGTATACAAGTGTCTTGAAGATATTACAATCATTGAGCAATAGAAAATCAACTCTTTTTGCAATATAACCTGAATAAATAAAAAGATTTGCGTGGAAATCGTTATAGATAATCGCAATAAACAATTCTTCCCCAGTTCTTGGGATTGATATGCCTCTGGCGATATTTTTCAAAATTTTAAAAAATTATCGAAACTTTTTTCTAAAATTTTTTCTTCTTGATACCAATTGCATTTCTGTGATCTGATCTGAATGCGAACTGTTCAATTTTTCATTTCTATGGCCATAATTACTTACTCAACTTCTCCAGCGGCGTCCGCTCTCCTCTGTTGCTCCACCAGCCTGTAGTAGATTTTTTCCTTCCACTGCTCGTCACTGGGAAAAATCATGTCGAATGGCTCGTTGGCGGCCCTGAGCGCGTCCTGCGTTATCATTTTCCGAAAAAGCTCCGGTAGGAGATCGAACACGTTACCCTCGCCGAGAGCACTGAGTTTCACCCAAAGACGATCAGTCGAAGGGTCCTGTGCGTCCCCCATCCTTGTACGGCGCTGCGTAGAACATCGCATTATTGCCCGTAAAATGTGTCGCAGTTTCAGAATGAGGAATTATGTTTTTATGAGGTGTGATAAATCGTTTTTTCCGCCCTAAACTGGATATCAATCAAGGATGAGGGAGAGAAGGCTCTTTTCGACAGGTTGAAAAATGGAGATGTTAGCTAATCAGCATTTTTTACAACTAAATATAGTAATAACTTTTCCACACAGGAATTCAGTCTTGTCGCACTGTCAACTCCGCCTCTGTATCGCTGATTTCTTCTTTCAGTCATTGACCACCTAGGATAGTTGACCAGTTGGGAAACCACAGCCCCCTCAAACACAGTTTGAGAGGGTTGTGGGGAACTTCTCATCCTGAGAATACTTAGAGTCCTTCGTAACAATTAGGTATACAGGACGAGTTATTGACTGATATATTTTAACATAACTTCTTGACGCCAAAAGAAACACTTTATTTCTTCACCATCTTTTCCAATTAGTCCTAGATAAATAGATAAGGCCATTCTAAGTTTTCATATTGAGGTATGACACCCCTGACAAATTCCCTTCAGAATAAATACCTCAATCTATGACACTGCACTTCTGTGGATCTATTAAACAGAGTTGCATTCAGCCAAAGTACCCAATTCTTCGAATTCCACATATTTTTTTGATTTTTTAACATTAAATTACTCAAAAATGGTCGAGTATTCAACAGTGAGCGTTCAACATACATTCAACAGTTGGGTTCTTTGATTTCCTGGGAGTTTTTGGGTATGTACCTAATGGTGATAATGAAGAAACTGGATAGTGTGGGTGGAATTTTGTAATCGGAAAAGATTCATTACATCAGTGAGAAAGTATATTCCGAAAATCATTGAATTCGGTAATATTTTTTGGGAGATATAACTCAAAATTAAATTTTTCATGGATTTTGAAAAGCTTCTTCTTTTCAACCGAAACTAATTGAAAAAAATTGAAAAGCAGTAATCTCCTGTTAAAATATAGGTACAGGTCAGAGATTCACCTGTATTTTATGCTTGTAGAGATAAAAAATAGTGACCAGGTTTCGAAAATCAACTTCGATATAAATTGTATTGTAAATTTGAATTTTATTATGCCTTTATGAACTGCTTGCATGAAAAAAATGTTATAGTTCTAGTTTCAGTAATAGTTCAAGATTTTCAGTTGATCATTAACAGCAGCAAAACTAACTGATCAATCCAGTTTGTCGATCGGTCAATAGAAAAAAATTTTTCATCTGATTTTGACACATTTGCTTTGAAAAATTCTTGAATTGCTCGTCAGTATATTAACAAAATTTGTACTTCTTGATTCAACTGAAGAATTTCTTCTTCGACCCCAGAATTTTGAATGAAATATTCCCTTTTCCACATAATATTTTGAAAAATTTCCTCGACTCAACACCAATATTCCAAAAGCTGTTTTTACAAATGGCTACAAAGCGGAATATTTCCCCACTAACCTTATTGGCAGATTTCAAGTTTAACCCTTGGAAGGTAGAGTGGCACTAGACCTGGATGATTCTGAGGTGACTGTATTTATTTTAAACTTCCACACCTGTTACCACCCCCACCACTGACACGCACGCCCTCAACTTTCAGGTTGTCATATGCTGATAAAAAAGTTTATTTTCCAGAGTGAGGGCACATATACTTCTCCAACTTGAAACGAGCGCAGGCACAATATATACGGGGTTGTTTCGATCAAAAACCAAAGAGAAACTTTAAAACGGAGATATCAAACCAGAATTAGTAGGCAGGTAAAATGAAAATCATAAATAATGGAAATTCTACATGGGTGTATCTTGGTGGTCATTTATCACAATAAAACTAGTATAAAAATGAATTATGGTCGCATTTGCCACAACTTTTTTTTATCTTGTTTTTGAACGTTGAACGTTTTCGAAATAAAAGGTAAGGTTTTTCAGATTGAAAAACGTCTGAAAATTATTATTAAGTGCAGAAACTGTTTTATGCATCAAAACTCCGGTCCTGTTGAGAATGGCAGAGTTGCCTGTTACTTCATAACGAATTTTCCATTTTCCAAGTTTCGTACTCTTTGGCACTCTCCTCTCTTTAATGTTGCCTAATTTCCTCCGGTAACAGGTTATGTTGGTGTAAGGACACGCCATAGCACCAATTTGTACAATTTTGGTATCAGTTTATGCAGAATTATGTTTAAGAAAGAATTCAATTATTCTGTTCGCCACAATTAAGTGCTCGCTTTCTCTGAAAAGTTCTGGATTGAATATTTAGGTATTTGGCATGGAATAGAACAATGTCCTGTATCCTGTATTAAAAATTGATTCAGTCAGAAAAAAACTTGATCGAAGTTTCTTGTTGCAATCATTGATTGAAGCTCTCATTCATCTTGTCTGGATAACTGACTTCATCTCAACAGTACCATTGAAGAGAAAAACCATAACATTTTGATGTTTGCAATAGATCAATGTCTCGAATTTTTTTTTCAGTTCGTTTCGTAGATAGGCACTAACACCAAAAAGACGAGATAAAGTGATCTCGATAAACGGAAAGTTTCGATAAAAACGAAGTCGTTTCCCATAAAAATAAACGTCTGAAAATAAACAGATTCGCGTGACCAATATCTATTAAATGATGTAATTGAGTTCAGCGGAGAATACGAAAAAAATCACAGTTCTGATGATCAATTATATCTTCTTCGACGTTTCCTATTTTATGTTAACCTATAAGAATGGAAATGGCTCATGAATCAGAAAGAATATTATACTAGAAAGAGCTTTTTGTGCCTTTGTCACATGTAGAAACCCAAAATAGGGAATAGGATCTGCTAGAAATCATAGGTCTATATGGATTTTTTTGATAGTTCGAATCTTTCTTCACCTGCAATTGGGATGAAAAAATCTCAAGCCTAAAATATTATATATCGAATCAATGAGAACCATATTTTCCTTACAACTTTATTAAAATAAACAAAACAAACAATTCGATAAAATAAAGGTCTATACATGTCATTCAAGTGAATCAATAAGGAGTTGCAAGTTCAAAAAGCAGAACATACATACATAAATAATACATAATGGCCGCGTTAGATCTCAGAACACCAGATGTACAATATCGATGGGGCCAATCAGTAGATAAGAGGATGAAAAATATATTTTGGATGGATCTTAGATGTAAAAAAAATTAATAACCTGCCAATTCAGCGAAGGTGGAGTCCATCTCGTCGGCCAAAGACTTGTATCTGTCTTTGTTGATTCCAAGCTCATCTGAAAAATTCGAATATTCATCAAAAATGTTCATTTCGCAATTTTCACGAATAAAACAAATAAAACACTAAAATAAAAATTCTCCATCTTCACGTCTAGTTTATTTTTTATTTTCTCCTTTCTTTATCCTTTTTGAAACCATAATTTATAGTAAGAAAAAAAACTATTGAAGATGTAGGAAAACTTAAATGTTCTGGCAATAAGTAAAACTATTTTTGAATATTTCTTCAAACATAAAATCCTAATTTCGTATAATCTGGGTTATGTGCCAGGACTATCAAATTTAAAAATAAATGTTTCAGAACCATTCTTGAATTTGGTGAATATTTTTGTCGAATCACATAATTGATTGTATCAATTCGATAGAACAAAGCAATTTGTTCTAACTTTAGAAATATTTCGACGAGAAAGATTGTTAAAACTTCGACAAAACTCAGACAAAGTCGTTTACGCTGACGTTAACACAGTTTAATCAACAAATATATCAACACGAAGGACTATTCAATTCTTCACAACATGTAACATTGAAAACGTACCTTTTGAAAACCCCAGCGAATAACTGGAAACTTTCAAGCAAGCCATTGTGTGAAATAATTAAAGTTTCGCATATAGTAGTGAATCAGTGAATGTAATATCGAAGCTAATGATAGAAGGGTCGATTTATTTTCGAGAAATAAGCATTAAAACGTCGAATTAATGAACACTTTCAATATTTTCATGAATATCCTCATTTCCCCAAAAAATGTGAATTATTTTTTTTAAAAGAAATTTCTCATGATTGATGGAAGTGTTTTCGTTAGAATGCATTGTGAAATGAACGATGAAGTGAAAAATGAATGGGATTTTTTATTAATGTCTAGTATTCGTTGCAAAAAATGAAAAGAATGATTATTTTTTGGATGCTTGTGATGACATTTCGACGAATGTTTTGTCTATATCTGTAACAATGCCATGATACTTGGCCTTTTCACGTAGAACAAAATCTGCAAAATAAAAAAGCAAAGTAAAAGAAATAAGCGGAAAGCAATGAAAAATAGATTAAAGCTAAGCATCAAAAGATCAGAAATAATCTGTCAACCAAATTTTTTCTCCAAAAAAATTTGGTCTTTCACGAGAAAGGATTTCCAATGGCAAAATAAAACATTCATATGTTTCTTGAAGAAAAAATTCAGAAATGAAAAAGGAAAGAAACAACTGAGTAATTCCAGATGTGGTGTTATCAAAATATCTCTGACCTTCTAGCCTGTCGACTTCCTTCTGCAGTTTCTTCACAGTCTTTTCAGCATATTCGGCTCTAGCTTCAGCTTCCTTCAGTTTGACTGTCAAGGTTTTGAGCTGTTTCTTGAATTCTTCCACTCTCTGGTTGGCCTTCTCTTCTGACACCTCCAGAGACTTCAGGGAGTTACCTACAACTTTCAATTCCTCCTCCAGTTCCATGATCTTGGCGTCACCTCCTTTAACACGGTCTTCAGCTACTTCGAGCTCGTCTTCAACGAAGGCCAGCTTGCGGGATACTTCATCTGATTTGTTGTCAGCATCCTCAGCTATAAGTTCGAGAGGAAATATGTTAAGTTCTTTCGTAAAGCAATGATTTGGAGTTAACCTCCAAAGGTTTCAACTAATGGTTATGTTCAAGGAGACTTACCCAGCATACGAGCTTCTTTGAGTTGGTTGGTAAGTTGGTCCATACGTTCCTCGTCTTGTTGGGCCCTGTTTTCCAATACTTTGCACATACGGCTGCTTTCATCGGCTGCTTGGGAGGCTTCGGCCAATTTTGTTGTGGCAGTTCCTAGACGCTCTTCCGATCGTTCAAGGTCTTCTTCAATGGTCTGGACTTTACGGTTCAGAGAGGCCATTTCAGCTTCAACCTTCAGACGAAAAGTAAGAACATGATTTCACTTCTGTCATAGTTCATCTGTCAAATTTACGACAAGATGTCTGAAACATCAGGATCAATTTCAGATACTGACCTGAGTCAACTGCTTTTCCTTTTCTTCCAAAAGGTTGTTGGCCTGTTCCAGGTTGGTCTTGGTAGTCTCAAAGTCAGTTTCGACCTGTGTGAGCTTCTTTTGCAACTCACGGACCTCCTCGTTCACCTTTTCAGCACGGAGGTTCGCATCCTTGGCCTGCGCCTCCATCGCATCTGCCTTATCTGAAGCATTGTCCTTTTCAAGCTTCATAGCTTGCATTTTCTTCTTGATGGCGTCCATGGCTGGAGGTGTTGTGTTGCTTCTTTCTCACGGGATAAGATAAAGGTCTGGGAAGAATATCTGAATCAGATTTTGAATCAGAAAAGTTCCTTGTCTATTTTATGAATATTGTTGTTTTTTTTCCACCCTGTATACATGGTTCGAAATCGAAATACTTCTTATAAATCTTGAATTCGCCCTTGATTCTGGTACCCCATAAAGGCGTACCTCTATTTTCATGCTTCGATTAACAAGAACAAGAAAAGTTGATGAGAAATGAACTGCTTGTATGCAGGGCGATAACGAAAGTTCGGTTATTACGCTATTTTCATTCCTACGGGCCACTAACAACCTAATTCTACTCGCAATCGACGACCTTCTATTGCGTGTTAATTTTTTCCCATCCAGTTTGAAGTAAAAGAGTTTATATTCAATTTTAAAACTTTGGGGTAGTTATCGAGTATGAAATTTTATGGTTTTATAACTCGTTGGTTTTATGTTGGATGATTAATTGATATTTTTGAAGTTTTGTTAATGAGAAAATAGGATTAGTCGCGTGTCCGTCAATCAGAGGAATCTGCTCGAAGAAAGGAGTTAAAATTTGGTATACAGGGTGAGTCGTACAAATATTTCAACAGTAGATTCTTGAGGTCAAAAGAAACACTTTTTTCCTTTACTATTTTTTCCGAATCGGCTAGGTTCAAAAGATACAGGCTGTTGAAAAGGCATAAAAAAAATATTTTTAGTTCTATCTCTTGAAACTAAGTTGTTTAATGTAATGAATATTCGAACGTTTTGTAAAATCAAAGTATTCTTCTATTTTCTCGTATAATGCGACGTTTTCGAGTAATTTGATGTTAAAAAATTAGGAGATATGTATTTGTGAAATTAAAAAAATTGGGTACTTTGGCTGAATGCAACTCTCTTTCAAAAATCCATAGATGTGCAGTCTCACAGATTTGGCTAGTTATTTTGAAGCTTATTTTGTTTCTCCAGGGGTGACAGTGTCATTATGAAAACTTAACCCTCTAATACCCAAGTCCGCCTTGAGACTGGTTGCATATAAGTGGATAAAAAATTATTCTGCCCATGTCCCCTTCAGTATAGGTTCATTTAGTGAGTATACAGGTGTTAATGTAAATCAGTTAACTATTTGCGAAAAAAAGATGTAGATTACATAAGCTGATTTGAAACTAGACGGAAATAATTTCAAAACAGAAAAAAAAACTTGGGCATTAGAGGGTTAAAATGGCCTTTTTTCGTTTTTTCTTTTGACCTAAAGAATTATCTGTTAAAATATTTGTTTGAGTCAAAGACTCACCCTGTATATACAGAGTCATCTGCGGCAATGTCCAAGTTTGGTAATAACTCCACTCATTCTATGACGAAATTTATTCCGATAACCAATTTTTTGTGGTAGTTATTCGAAGAAACGTATGATACCTCGAGCGTCTATCCACTTATTTTTCGCGAAAATTTATTGGTTTTATTTCCTCCCAAATTGTGAAAGTGATGGTGATGAAATCCCTCGTGTGGATGACTTAAACTAGATATTGTATTATTAATGCGAAGAATAAAGTGGTGCAAGATGTGAACCGAATACCTACTATTTCTCTCTAAATTTAGCGACACCAAGTAAGGTCAGAGCTAGACAGCTCATTCAACTAATTTATTGCAGTCCCTGCTCATACCACCAGATCAAACTCAGATAAATCCAGAACGAGGGTGGAGTACCTTTTATTCTTTGATTTTTGTCGGAGACTTAAAATTCTGTAACACGTTGATCGCGGTTTTGAAAAAATATTATATACATACATATTCCGTTTCAAAAATTAGGTAAAAAAATAAGTGAATGTTTCAGCAATTTTGAGAATAAACTAAATATTTGAAAATTAAGCATTTTTATGTAATTTCGAGGGCTATGTGCTGAATAAACTATGAGCCTCACTGCGAAAAGAATCAATTATGAGATGTTGTGAAAGGTCTGGAAATATTTTTTAATTTATTAGAGTAATTGAAAAGATTTGCATAAAAAAGGAAGCAAGGGTTAGGGAACTGTGCCATATCAATTTCCACTCGCTTTTTGAACAAACAATGCGGTTGCATAATATTGTTTTGCAAGTGATTTATTATTAGAATTCGGAACCACCCACGCAGAAATTTCTGACGAACAAAATCACTCATGAATGGAAGATACTTCAACTCACACGTTTTCCCAGGAAAGATGATAATATATAAAAAAATAACAAATAATCACTGAGCTGAATTCAAATCAAAATGAGTACCTGCTATTGAACTACGTATATATAAGTTATAAGTTTGTTGAGTTCATAAGTGCAGTGTCCTTTTGGGATAGGCTTTTTACCTCGATTTTCCACCCTCGAAATAATTTTTTTCTCTACTTCCACTAAATCCTCATTGAAACCAATAAATAAAAATCAAAAACATGCTTTCAAATCTGAGCAAAAATATCTTCTTGGTGATAAACGAATATTTTCTATCACCCAGCTGATGATGCTATAGTGATAACAAAACACTTATAAGGTTTCAAAATACTCATATAATTCAGTATTAAATCCAGAGTTCTCTTGGTATGTTAATGAAAGAAAGTATCTTTTATTGTTCCCAACTTTCGTAACTTTGAAATAAATGATTCCTTGATTCAAGTGTATGTATATCTACTCAGAACAGAAATAACTAGCTAACTCGCGTTTGAATTTGGGGATGCTATTTACAGATACTTTTATAAACAATTCTTAACTTCTTCAATTTTCCCTTTTATTAGAATCAAAAGAAGCTTTGATATTAAGGAGGTCTCAAAGTGATTATAAAACTATATGTAAGAGTATTCAAAAAGCGCAAATACTACAATTTCTTTATCTGTCATATGGCAATTGTCAAAATGTTAAAATTTCAAAACTCCGCAAACTCCTTCAACTTTGTCAAAAAAAATCTTGATTCGACAGATAGAGGTGCAAGAAAGTTTCTTTATCTTCATTACGAGAAAAAAATATTCCAAAACATTCCTCCTACAGTGCCATTTACACTGTTAATGAAGACATCGTGTACATCAATTTTGAACCTTTCCCACCTTCTTAAGTGACGAATAGTCAAAGCAATTAGGTTGATGAGTTATGACAAGAAATGTGACACTTGTTGGAGTGTAGATATAAAAATTTCGAATCAACGAATGGAAAAAAACTAGAGTTTTTGATGATTTACAGAAGTAAAATAGACAATCCCGAAATAATCCAGAAAAACTGGACCAATTTCGAAATCGAACAAATGGAATGGTTTCCCAAAATACACCTTCTTCCCAATTGATAGTTGTTGATGTAATGCAAAAATCTTGGCAGACGTCCAGACCTCCAAATTTAGAGAAAGGGACGGTGGTTATGACAGAACCACTCTCGTATGAACATAAATTTTCAAAATTTTTTGTCTGATTTTTCTCGATGAAGAACACAAGAAATCACCCCTTAGATATTTATATGAGTATCCCCCGTTTATTATTTGAGGTTAAAGGCACACTTCACAAAACACGACCTACCTGGTTTCGCCTGAAGACGCTCAGATTCGACGCTGTCCAGGGAGCTACAGGCGTCGGGATGCTCATTGTGCTCACGCTCCTGTTCCCCTACCCGGTGTTCCCCTAGCATCACCCCCCACTTCGACGCCCGATGGCTTAAGTCAGGAACGAGCAGGAAATGCCAAAATGTTGAGGTTTCACCCGGTCAGAGGAGGAGAATGATGGGATTGTTCATTCTGGGTTTCTTTTTGCTTATTTGAGATGGATTCTTTGTTTGATTTATAGAATGGGTTAAGATGTGTTCTCCAGGGACGCGTGTTTTATACAAAAGTAGTTTGCTGTTACAGATTGTTTGAAATAGTCATTGATAATACCCAAATAAATAAGCATCAGAGTATTTACTTGTGTGGTAAGATTTAAGGGAACCAGTTGTGATGTATTATTATAAATCTCGAAGATACGTGTATGTTTTAAACTATAGACAATAAAAAACTATGGAAAACGCTGAAGGAAAATCTCATCATTCCAAAAATTCCCTCTTAAGCATATTCTGCATTCTACTGCAAGTATCAAACAGCTTTGCCAATAATTTTGAAACTATAACGACTGATGGACTCGGTTCACTTAGAGAGATTATGCATCTTCATTTACTCTCTAGCTTCATCCAAGAAGAACCACATGATTATCCACGATATGTAGAAAAAAGTTTTCCACATATCCACTTGGGTTGAAATAACAATAACTTGCAACGAGTACAGTTTTCATCTGATAGATTTTACCTGATATGGAGTTACATTTAATGTATGTCAATGCTTATTGATCACCCTAATGTATGAAGATTTCTTTTCTAGCCTGATTAAAACCATCTTGATTGAGTCTTCATTGCACTCGATCTTCATGTTTGATATGGATCAAAGAAATGCAGCGATGTCAGAAAAGTTACTATGAGTACTATTAACGCTGGCAGTATTGAATCCGTATTGTTGAAAGTATACATAGGGAATCTCTGAAATATTCATGTATTTTTCGACGTCAAATTCCATCTCCTATCACTACGCAGGTACGCTTGTCGTAAGTCAACCTTCGAAAAATTCCCAGAAAGAAGGGTTCAGTTAAAAAGTAGTCAAGACTCAAAGGTTGCACCGAGCTCGATGAAATGTTGAGATTTATTACTAGAATAGTTGCTCTTTCAGAATATGTATCACATTCAGATCTACGATAATTTTCCTGGAAGATAAATCACTCTTAAGATGACCTTCGAAAAATTCCTAAAAAGTTGGGTTCAGTTAAAACTTCCTCAAGACCGAACGGTTGTGCCGAAATGGATGAAGTTCTCTGATTTATGACTAGAAGAGTTGCTCTTTCAGAATATGTATCACGTTTAGATCTACGATGATTTTCCTGGAAGATAAATTACTATAAAGATGACTTTCGACAAATTCCTAAAAAGTTGGGTTCAGTTAAAACTTCCTCAAGACCGAACGGTTGTGCCGAAATGGATGAAGTTCTCTGATTTATGACTAGAAGAGTTGCTCTTTCAGAATATGTATCACGTTTAGATCTACGATAATTTTCCTGAAAGAAAAACTACTCGAAAGCTGACCTTCGAAAAATTCCCAAAAAGTTGGGTTCAGTTAAAACTTCCTCAAGACCGAACGGTTGTGCCGAAATGGATGAAGTTCTCAGATTTATGACTAGAAGAGTTGCTCTTTCAGAATATGTATCACGTTTAGATCTACGATAATTTTCCTGAAAGGAAAACTACTCGAAAGCTGACCTTCGAAAAATTCCCAAAAAGATGGGTTCAGTTAAAACTTCCTTCTTCGAGATAGGAATTTTGAGTATGAGGAGTGCCACTGCATTATTAAATTATTTTCAAGATGTTTCAACAGAAATCTTGGGGTACTTAGCGAAAACAAGATAATATTTTGCGGTTATCTAATATCTATTTCAGCTGGCGCAAAGTATAGCTTATTATTTAATGGTTGTTTAACTGAATTCGAATTACAGTTGTGATAGAGTATCTTAATGATGTCCTACTGAACTAAAAGACGAATATATTTGGTGACATCCTTCCCAGTTTATTGTTGTAGTTCGAAAGTCGAATTACATGCAATTCATTTTGTAATTCTTCTCGCGTTCTTGTTCCGCACCCAGAAGTTTGCCGTTTCCTAAATACTTGTTACACTGAAATTGATTCTTGAACCGATTTTTTAAGGATAAGTACTCGGTCAATTAGTGTGTGATCCGATTGAGCAAATATTCCGGTAAGTAATTGTTATTGTTGTTCAATTAGAACGCTCATAGAAGTGTATATAGCTTCTGCCTGCTGAAAAACGATCTTATTATGTTAATTACGTTGATTATTCCGAAAATTTCAATTCTGGAGTTCTCATTACATCAGAAAAATTAGGGTTTTGTTTCTGATGAATCCGAAGTTCAAGAGGAAGACTATATGTTGAGAAATAATCTTATGTTGATATGTCGTGGAAAATTATGGAAAATGAAGTGAGTTTTGTTTGACGAATTCCTTTCTCTAAGAGATTTGAAGGTTCTAGTATTTTCAAAATAATTTTCAACTTGAAGATCTCAAGAGGTTCGATTCTAATTCAAGGAAATTGAATTTGTGGGAACTGAAAAGTTTTTTAGTAAAACATCAAAAAAAAATATAATTTTATATGTAACAGTCATCATCCATTCATTGCCGAGAAGAAACATGTTAACAATCCAAGTGAAAATTATAATTTCTTTTGAGCAGATCACCTTCATATTCGTTTTGCCATATATGGGTCAAATCTGAGAAGACTGAATGCATAACCCATTACATACTGTAACCAATTCGCTACTTATTTGACCTTCACCAACATATTATCACTCCGTATATGGACCTAAAAAGTCATCATATCATAAACAGTAATCCAAGCTGTTTTGATTTCAAGCTCGCATTCTTCGAAAAAATATCGCGGGATGAATACTTCGAAAAGATGCACTGAAATTTCAACGCTCAAATGCAGCTGCATCGATCAAGGTAGACGAAATCTGTAAGTGGGCCATGAATCCGTTTACTACTGAAACTCTCACTTTACGAGAATCCTTATATCTTCCTTTGGTAATAGAGTACTCTTTCTGATTCCTAATTTACTAAAATACACAAGATGACTTGTGGGCAAATCATAAACTTCGCTTAGTGTTCTTATTCTAATGTACAGAGTGGAGCGTATAAGACCAACCTGAAATATTTCCATGGCAACATGAGATTTGTGTGCAGGGGCGTTTTCCTGCAAAACCAAAACACCTTTGGATAGCTTTCCGCGTCTATTCTCTTCAATTTTTTCCCGTAGAGTGGTCAGTAATGTCGAATAGTAATCTCCGGTTATTGTTCTACCCTTATCTGAAAAATCAATTATGATTACTCCATGGTAATCCCAAAAAACTGAAGCAAGAACTTTTCCAGCAGATTTTTGGACACGAAACTTCTTAGGTCTTGGAGAACCAGAGTGTCCCCATTCCATCGATTGTTGCTTTGTTTCTGGATCGTAGAAATGTACCCAAGTCTCATCCATAGTAACAATTCTGTTTAAGAAGTCTACATCGTTTTCAAATCGATCACAGATCGAACGCGTTGCTTCTACCCTTGCAAGCTTTCGTCAACATTCAAACATTTGGGGATCCATTTTGCAGCAATTTTTCTCATGTCCAAATTAACGTAAACTATATGATGAACGCGTTCGTATGAAATATTCAGTGCCTCAGATATCCGTTTTAGCCCAATTCGACGGTCGGATAAAATCATGTCATGAACTGCATCGATATTTTCGGGGACTGTCACAGAAACTGGTGTCATCATCTCCAATGGAAAATTTACCTCTTTTGAAGCTTGCAGTCCAATTTTTCACGGTCGCATACGAAGGACATTGATCACCAAGGGTATTTAGCATATCTTCGTAAATCTGCTTACCTCTTAACCCTTTTAAATACAGGTACTTGATGATGGCTTCGATTTTCACAATTTCGGTGGACATCTTTTTTCTTTTAATTTATAGCGTAACTCTGGTTTACTTCACACTGACACTTCTAATGAGTTATTGTTCGTTGCTATGGTAACGCAATATTTTTTCATGCATGGAACTGGTCTAGGCTAACTAGATATCAATACATCCTCGTAATATGAGAAAATTTAGGTTTGAATAAAACCTACAGAAAATTTAAAGTCTTGGTAAAGTTAGTACTTGTTTTGACCTCGTCTCAAGAATTCTAGCCTTCGAGGCATACGTTCGATGTGCCAATTTATGAAATTTGGGGACAAATTGGTACCAATACCCAGCAAAGCGTTATAAAGCTGCTCCAGATTGTTTATAGGTTGTTCTAGGGAAAAAAGTTGTCTAACGGCCGTTTTCAATAACCTATCTATCCATCAAAACTGTGGATAGATAGATACTAGGGATAGACAAATCTGTCATTCTGTGCTTGTTTACGTTTCAATATTCTATCTGCAGATAGCGATTCTTACTGGCCGCAGCGATCTATCCCTTCCTCTGAAATGAGGTCAGATTGACAATCAGAGATAGGAACTTTCATTATATATGCGCCTATCTGCGTTTCAAAGAAATTTGAAGTAAACCATCGATTGTAAAAATTATCTCCGGTAGTTCAGTTTTTTGATCTGTCGAGTTCGAGCAGTAAGGGGTAGAGATAAGCGTTGGAAATTGCTATCAGGGTGCATTTTAGTGCTTTTTTCTTTACAATTGAATTGTAATTAACTTTAAAAAATGGATTATTTGAGTAGCGACATGGAATTATTAGAGATGATTGATGATGAAGAAAGTGAATCGGAAGAGACCCAAAAAATTTATGAAGCACGAGTTGATTACATGATTATTTTGAATGATTACGAGTTCACATGTAGAATTCAACTGAGCAAAGGTGCTGTGAGTGAATTATTGGATTTAATTAATCCATATTTGAGGGCGCAATGTGGGAAAATTGAAACCGAAGAGTTGAACGATTCGGTCAATCTTCTCCAACTCTCCTCTTTCAATTTATTGTTGGTAGCATTAATAGCTCTGCTGGTAATAACCCCATCAGCTGCTACAAATTGTACCAAACGCATGGCCTCTTCTTTAGTCATTGGTTTTGATTTAGGCTGAAAAAATCATGGCCTTCAGAACTTGAAATTAATGAAAAATGAATATCGATAACAACGGCGCTTTTATTTGAAGGTACTCACGGTTGAGGAATTCATTTTCAAGTATTGCGTGTTTGAGAATCTCGATCAACAATTATTGTGATGTATTTATTGCCGTATGCACCTTTCATTGAACGACGTTTAAGCATAGAATCTCTATGGGAAAAAAAGACACTAAGGAATTGAGCTCGTTTTGAAATGGTGCATACGGGTATGTAGTCATACACACACGATTAACCTTCTATACATAATATTCAAATATTTACACTTTCTAACACACTCCAATATCTCACCGCTAGAAATGAATTAATGATGTAAGGTCTTATATTAGTGTTCTGTGGTCTGAGCCGAATAGATTCCTATCTATCCTTGCCTTGAGATAGATAACGTCAAACCTTAATTGTGAAATGCAAACCATAGATAGATAACTACAAGGATAGATAGGCAGACAAACTGGAGATAGCGATCTATCCCTTATCTTGGATAGGTTATTGAAAACGGCCGTAAAACATCTCTACCCAGATATGCCCTATGCGATTCATGCCAGGAAATCGAGCTGGCCAGCTTCTTTTACCAGGCAACTACTGTGGGAGGGCATTATCGTCAATAAAACTGAAATCACCAAAAGCTGCCTTTGGCCTTTTGGCTAGTCAAACTAGCGTTCTGCAAAACAACCGATTGTTTTGAAGTTTGAAATCGAATTATTCAAAATATGAAATATTTTCACATTTTTCAGGTCCTTCAGTACAATTTTATACTTGAAAGATATAAGATAATTTCGAAGACAATTTTTGCAGAACTCACCAAACATACGTGTAAGAACTGTAAGAAGACCATTGATTTTTAAAATTCTTCTGGCATTCCGAACCACTCGATCTGGACCAGTCAATGAATTCTCCCAGTTTTCGCAGAAAAAAGACCAGTAGGTTGGCCATATCGATAAACATTTTTAGTCGCACTGCATCGGTGTCGTTTTCTGATTTTAGCCTCGCTCTGTATATGTGGAGGGGCTTCTCCCGGTATGGTGCCCCGTAAGTCGATAGCACTTTTCTCAAGTTGAATAAGACAGTCGCTCTCTAACCTCGTGCCGTGTGTTGTCAGCAGTTATTTTGTTGCTTACGGTGAGTATTACGCTAATTTTCACGTAAATCTATGGGGTTATACCCCTGGAATCGCACCTTTTCACGTGTTTTTTCGCTGTTTCGGTACGGTTGTAGCCGTTCAGATTTGTGTAGGAGTAAAGTAGGAGCAGACTTGACTTAATGACATTGCTGGGATTCCTCGACTTCTTGCAGGTTGCAATAGTTGTTATCATATCTGCATACCTGCAGGAAGGATGTTGCAGAAATTGTTTTTCAGCGGGGAAAGTACAGTTTTCTTGACCGACGTGTTTTTGACACAGATCGTTTCTCTTATGAAACAACTTATACTAATATTGTCGAAGAATTTGATGTGTTAAGGGGTTCAATTTTTTAAATAATCATAAGTTCTCAAGACCATATCAATGAGGGTTACAGATAACAGAAGTTGCATTGAATATGATAAATTTTCTATTATCGACAATATCGACATACCATCGATTGAAGCAACGACAAAATGACTCATTACGTACATATTTGATCGGAGAATCTTCTTTGGAAATATTGCTCATGGAATTCTACACTCGCATTGGTGGCATTGCAAATTTTCTCTTTGATATACAGGATAAGTTACCTGGGGTCTATTGCACCAAACTTTAGGTACCTTGCAACTTTTCACTGTGCATTGTCTCAAATTCGATCTAACTGAAAGAATGCTTCTCAGTTTCACTTTGCTTTTTACAATCCTTAGGATTCTAACTGATATTATAATTTTGATGGTTTTTTTCACAGAAATAATACTGCAATTCTAGAAATAGATCATGCTTCATTTCAAAACTTCAGAGTACGATTTGATATAGCTTAAGTTAGGTATAGAAGTAGTTGAAGTCTTATCATGTTCAGAAACATAAGTTTGATCAGAATGTCATTATCGTTGTATTTATAGTTTTCAGTTTAAACCATAAATTGAACTAAAGCCAAGTCTAACAAGTGTTATTGATTGCCAAGTCCTTTGCATAAAATGAATATCCGATCCATTTCTACGACAATGTCGGTGATAAAACAAAACCCTTCATCTATAGTATCTACTGATTCTTCTTACTTTTGACAGGTTTTAATTTGATGAGGTTTAGCAGATGTTGACATTTTTTAATTCTTTTCTGGTTGTGTCCCATCCAGTTCTTCTTTACACCGTTATGAGCTGAAGAATAACGATTTCCTACACAAAAAAGAGATTGGAGTTAATAAGACTATCAAATATGGATAATGATAATCAATTAACAATCGATATTGCGATAAAAACCTTCTAAATGATGGAAATCCTATTAATTTGTAGGTTAGGGCCTTGAGAGAAGACCCATATAAGGTTCGAATTAACCTGAATGGTAACATCACTACTGACAACATCCCTTATGGAATGACTTCTATTGTTTGCAGAACAACCTTAACCTTTTATGAGATGGGTTCTTTTCTACACTTTCACGGTCTAGATGAGGTCTTTTTTTCGATAAAACCTTTTTGCTCAAAGAAAGAGTTCCCAATTTTCTTCACAGGACATAATATCTAATGGAATTCAATTTTTAATTGATGTAATGCTGAATTGAGGTGATATTCTGCCGACAAAAAATCATTATAATCTTTCGAAAATTCTCGAATGTTCAAGTATTAATGAAAAATGATTAAAAGTTGGCACTACTTTGTTATTTGAGAATTCTTTTCCAACCATAATTACATGATAAATCTGTTTCGATAATGATTCAGTGTCTCATGGTTTTATTATCTGGAAGTCTCGTGATTCATGTCTCTAATGAAAAACACAGGTTTGTCATCACTTTCGAAATGACCAAAATTTCGACTAACGTATTTCAACGAAACTACACAATTGGGGGCTCTTGAAATTGAAAATTCTAACAGCCAAGGTGAATGGGACTATAAAACCATCCAAATATGAAGAACTATCAAAGGTTGCAATTAT
The DNA here is from genome assembly GCF_907165205.1 of Coccinella septempunctata. NCBI lineage: Eukaryota > Metazoa > Arthropoda > Insecta > Coleoptera > Coccinellidae > Coccinella > Coccinella septempunctata. The sequence goes on along the minus strand of NC_058194.1, from coordinate 28,590,792 downwards.
CAAAGTTATTCAGAGTACGTGCTCTTTGTTATAAACTCCAATTTCTATATCTAGTTCTACTCATTCTCGACAGCAGATTCAAATGCTCGTCGTCGTTAATTGAAATATACAAGGTGATTCGAAAAGAGAAGGTTTCATGAATGAACATACATCTAAATAAAGGTAGTCGAATTTTGAGCATTTTATGTTTCATCCAATTCTTATTACCTAATTGTGTTTCACGAGTAGGTATATGCATTTCGAAAACTACCAATTTTGGGTGAACTATACTGATTTTAATAGAGCCAATATACTACACAAATTAGAGACAAACAACAAATGGATTTGGAATCTTTCAACACAGATTCAGTTTGAAAATTGCGTTCATTATCACCAGAACGATCAGTACCTATACCTGCATAATTTTTCTTCAGAAAGGACTTGATTCTACAACACATACCTAGCTATTCTCACATGAAAAGTCATGTGATAGGCAACTTAACAACTTACAACAATTGTAGACGAAAAGTTCTAGTTATGTATGAGTGATTCACTAAAAGATATTGGAAAAAAGGTGGTTATTGAAGCTGATATAGCAAATGATGAAACACGATAAGAAAAAATAACAATTGCTAGCGTTATATTTTTCCAGCTATCTGCTCACATAAAGTTATACTGGAAAGCATGCAACTTTATCGATAAATTGATCTGATTGTCTTTGGAATTCCACAATTCTCAATAAGGAGCATACCAACTAATTTTTGCTGCTGACTCTATTAATAGTGCCAGAGCATACATATCTATATATAAGTTTTTATACTGAGATTCACTCCGTTGGAATAAGATAACATGTGACGTGAACTATCCAGCGATTTACAACTCGAAGTAGGGCGTATGTTTATTTTGGTATGGTCTGAAAATAAAATGCAGATGGGCACAGAGTGGGTTTCTACATTTGATTTAGGTGGTTTTTATTGGGGAGGCACCCATAAAATTATGAAAAACACAGTTTTATGGGTCATTTACAGTCATTAGGTACACTCGATTCTGTTCGGTCAACTTCTGGTATCTATAGAGAGTAGGTATATAAATTTTGGTCTTGGTGGAAATACCCAAGAAACACTACTTGGAGCTCAAACCTAGTAGATGACGTGGGAATTCATCCCAAAATACGGAGAAAATGCAAAAATTTGTTTTCTCAACGTAATAGAACAGATGAAAAATTTGTCCATTTGCAAGGGTTGTGTGCTGATTGTTATATTATTCATGTTGATGCAAAATAATGAGAAAATTCGATAGGTACCCATTGCAATGGGTCCAGACTAATTTTTGTAACAACTATTTATTGTCCCTATCAGCTTTCATCATACTCTCTCTATTGAACTTTTAGATCTTCTTGCGAAACGATCTGCTCACTCTAATTTTATAACGGTGAGACCTTGTACGAAGTTCTAAAATTTGCAGATATAGTAATAGGTGTGAAGGTGAACTAAGTAATTGAATTTTCATACTAAATGATCCACAAATATTGCTAAGCAACTTAGATCAATATCTTGATGATAATGAAATTTCACATTGTGTCAATTCGACAAGGAGAAAGCATTTCTGCCATACAAGGCTCTATAAAATTCGATCGGACATATTTTGTGCCACTTTCCAAAGACTTTTTGAAAGTTCGAAGAAAAAGTGATTTCAAGGCCCTCATTTTTGAATTAGATCCTTCAAAATAAAATAATAATCTTCATAAACCGTGTATGAGACTTTTAATAATCTAAAATATAATCAAACAATTCGCCAAAGAATGCCAACACACAACAAATCATGAGATGCATAGTGTCTGAGGGACAATTTAATGAAACATGATTCTTCAACGAAATATCGCTCGATTAAAGTGAAGGAAATATCCAAACATAGTAAAATCACGATTAATTACGTGCCTTTTTACGTAAATATTTAGGCGGTCATAAAATTCGCGAATTCATAATCAACAATATGAAATGCCAGTATCAATTTTCATTGAATCGTTGTGTGTGAAAGAGGTGAGGTTTTAAATTAGAGTTAGTTGTAACTTCAAATGTTTGTCTCGTTTCGTAAAAAAAATATTGTTATTTCAAACACTATATCTTCACTTAAAGCTTAAAGCTGAAGATTTTGTATATTTCATTGAAGTAATCACAAAATCCGAGCTAGTCAATTTTTGACTGGAAGATTGAGGTATATACCCGTCGACAATATTCAGTTTTTGTCGATGTAAAATTCATTCGTCATTCAAACACCTTCTCTTTTTATGCATCCACCATTTCTGGAAGAATTCTTGCCTCAATTCTTATTCTTGCGAATTTTTGCTCTCTGGAAAACACGCCATATGGCAAACGAACTTGACCTGCGTTAAAAAAAAATGTAACAAGTTCTGCCCTTGATTACGCAGTGAAAATCAGAGATTGATTCGGTGTTATTCAACATATGAAGTGGTCAAGGTGACAGTTTGAATTTTCGCCATATTTGGAAGCAAGTAAGGTTTTAATCCTACTTCGGTTATTTTTCTTGATGACGTTTTATATTGCGAATTCTGCGGTTTGATTATAGATTGTATAAGTATACTGAATTCAGCAGAATGGTTTTACACTATCGAAAGACGTGATGATCATAACTGGAGTGGAATCTGTGTAAATTGGTTTACATTATCTTGGATTAATTCACATTGCACTATGCTAATTAATAAATATTCGATTTGCCAGTAAAGAAGGACCCTAAAATTTGGCTCTTACCTTTAGTTTCACATGCACATAATTTCTTATTTTATTGCTCCCCTTGTTTTTAAAGACAAAACTTTTATTCTTCTTTGAAAGATATTAGTAACTAATGATGGATATCTCTTGTTGCAGTGTTAAAAAAGCGTACTCAAACCAACCAACATGGATGCCATCAAGAAGAAAATGCAAGCTATGAAGCTTGAAAAAGACAACGCTCTTGACCGTGCTGCTTACAACGAACAGCTCGCCAAAGATGCCAATCTCCGTGCTGAGAAGGTAAGAAAATTGTCAGATATCACTCCCAACAGAAAATCTCTTTTCAGCAATTTTTTTATTGAATTTTGCAAGGTTGATTACAGCGTTTTTCATGTTTTTTTATAGGCTGAAGAGGAAGCACGCTCTCTGCAGAAGAAGATCCAGCAGATTGAGAACGACCTCGACCAAACACAAGAACAACTCACACAAGTCAACGGAAAATTGGAAGAGAAAGAAAAGGCTTTACAAAACGTGAGTATTTCCCTGATAAAAATTCCATAAAATTTGCAGCATGATGGACTCCTTAAAAACTAGTCATTTACACCGTTTATTATAGAAGTTTGTACCACATAACTATTGCCCAAGCAGTTTTCGAGTCATAAAATTTTCGCTTGGGTCTAATCATAGACATATTAAACACATGGACACGGCGTAGAGAGAGAGGTGGTGCGGCCGAAATAAGATAGAGCTAGTATGGGCAGAACATTCGTTTGAGCTTTGTATTTATCGGAATTTTCAGAATTTTCTCATCAATTTTAGATCAACTTTGAATGTCGTATCCTTTTTCTATTATGAAAGTAATAATGGTGTCCTCGTAGAGTGCAATTAATAGTACGAAATGAGTTGAAAAGACAGATAAAGTGAAATTTCACAGGTATAGTAACTTCGAATGTATTAATTGATTTATTATATCATAGTTGAATTATTCATTTCAAATCAATAAATGTATGTCAATTCTTTTCTCATCTAGCTAAAATAATACTCAAGAAGCACTTGAGACTAGAAGAGAAAATTAGTATGCTGATTGTAATGTCTATTTTTCAACCATTTGATCAATATTGATCAATGAAATATTTTTTCAGATATTGAACAAGAAATCAGAATATTGTGTTGGCCAAAAATGTGCTCAATTGTTTTTATTCACATCAATTTATTTACAAACTTTTCATGAACTTATCTGTTGTATTTTCCGAGGAATAGTTGCCGAAAGCAAAAATTGTGCTCTTTAGTTCTAATTGGATCATTAAACGCAATCTAAATGATACTAATATTCGTTCAATTTTTTATATTCGATTATAGGTACTTGTTTTTATCTCTAACGGGCGCAAATATACAAATAGAGCTCGGAAATTAATACCATCTTGCCCATACTAGCTCCATCTCATGTTGGCCGCACTCGTGGCTATTGAAACTCACTGAAAGGGCGCGTCCATGTGTTTTATAGGTCTATGGGTCTAATGTTTTATCTTTATGATCTGGATTTGGAAAAAGATCGGAATATTTCTATCACTTCGCAAAGAATGGCCTTCTATGTGAACTATGCAGCGTTTCATATACAATTTAATCGAAAAATAGAAGAATCCTGAAAGATGGACCAACGAATTATAAACATTCTCGACGGGATGTGCAGAGAATGTTCAATTTGTTTTCAGTCTTTCTGTCGTATATTAGTATATTCCCTCCTATTTGTAACCACTCTGATACCGTATAATACCAACAATTTTGTTGTGGTAAATTCGCACCTTCTGACCTTGAAATAGGTCATTATCTCCAGATGGATATGGATATACAATTTCATCTTCCGATCTGATATATATTTATGGTAAGGTAAATACCTTTCATGGGACGTGTATAATGATATAACCACGTTGCATCCAATCATCTGAAACATCCACATTCCTTGAAATTAATTAATTTACCATCGTTTCATTCATTCATCTTGAACTGAATATTGAATTGATTAGATAATATCGTCGTAGTGAACAAAGATACAATAGTATTATAGGTGAATGGTGAGGTTGTTCAGGGAATAATTAAAAATCACTGCTATATTTCGATGAGAAAAATCTTGTTTTCTCATCAAATACCAAAGAGCAACGCTTGCAAATATACTAGGTGATTTCAATTTGTGATTACCCATGTATACAGAGAATGAGCAAAAAATTACGCATAATTGATGTTTTTTTTTTCATTTTTTCGATAGTAGTTCAAAGGCAGCAATATATTTCTTGAAAGTATAGGTACACAGGTACAGAGATAAAAGTGTTGCGTTAACTGATACGCTCAAGCCATTCAAATTCTCTTCAAAAGCCGTTACTTTCGTATTTTTTCTCTCAAATGCGACACCATGACCTCACCAACATGCTATGCATTATGTAAGTTTTATTGTCCTATACACATACATAGGTAGTTCGTTTATCTACATGTTTCATACCAATAAAACGCAAGGTCGTGCTTAGACCAATGAACCTCATGGCATAGAATGAATACCAAACTACAACAAAAAATTTTAGTCAGCCCCCCCGCGTGGAACACAAGAATGAACTCATTTACAAAGTATTCCTCGAATGAAATATTTCCGGCTTTGTTCGCGTATGATTTACACTGCTCCATCTCTGCGCCACATCCTCCGATCTAAAAATATCCAGAGAACCTGATCCGTTGCCAAATATGGGTTCTCAGATTAACTATCCTGCGTCAAGGGATTCTACGTGTGAAACATCCCACGAAACAATAGCGATGGAATCTATCCCGTTGTTTTTGCCCGTTCGAAATGACTCCCATGGAATTTTAAGGAAATAATAAGACATGAATGATTACTCTAATTATGGAACGTGTATCTTGGGTTGCCGGATCGCGACGGACAGGCGTTCGAGAAAATAAGAGAAAGCTGTCATGCGCGCCAACTGTGCTCTGTTTCGAACTGTCACCGCTAGTCCGCAGTAGTAGCAGCAGTTCGTAAGATGTCAGTGGCTATGTGGCCGCTCAAATCAACATCCAAGTGACAATGTCACAAAATACGGGGCCGAGGGGCTCTGCCAAAAAGCGTGGACACCAACACCACCCCAGAAACGAAGGGAGTCGCAGAAAGGCGCTGTTAGAGAAAGATGTAGAAAGTTCAATTACGCCCCTCAGTGAATACAGTCAACAAACAGTGATAACAAGCAGCCCCACTGTGATCAAAAGTGCCTCAATTTCGAATGTAATAAGTGATATTAAGTCAAGTAACGAATGTGATAATGTAGTTATAGACCTAACGAATAGCGAAGACGAATTAGAAAGTAGTAAAGTACCAAGTAAAGAAACAAGCCCATTTTCCACGCCTGTCAAAGATAGAACCAAAAGTAATCAAAACAAACGTTTGCGCCAAGTACATAAGTTACCTGAAGATGATTTTGGGGATGAAGACATGTCGACAATCTACAGACCAGCTGCAGAAGGCTCGAGTCAGAGCGACGAGGAAAGGGACCCCGAATTGGAAGAACTTTCCAAACTTCGTTGTACCTCCGAATGTACGGAAGTTGTTGCTGAACGAGAGAATAGGAGAAGAAGACGATGTGCGGACTATCCAGGACTGGCCTTCAGTTCCATCTTCAGCTCGGACACCCTGATGAAATTCTCGATAATCCGAAATGAATTACACAATATCATGAAGACACAATTGAAGAGGGTATGTTGATATCGAGAAATTAGCATTTCTGCTTCGAATTAAAAAAGGCATTTCCCTTAGATTCGATCTAGTCAGAGAGAAAAATTATATTTAAAAGAATGAACTACGCATAAATAAATAAACTCGTCACTAGTCAGCTGACGTCTGTCACATGGATTTGTTTGTGTCGAGTGTAGACGCAACAGGTAGACGTCATGAGTATCGATCCACATTTAGGTTAGGAAAATATGAAAAGTATACGTTCTGTGCTCTCCCTTCTCCGTTTGAATTTCCCGAAAAATATCATCAAAAAATTAATCTTTGATACCATTAATTGAAATTCATTCATATTGCGATTATTTATTTCTCTATTTTGTATTTATGAACCATAAGTGGCTTCAATGATGCTCAATTTGAGTATTAAGGATGAGCAATAGAGCAATATGTACCTAACTGTTTTATGAAAGTATTCGTATTCATAATTAATCATTTAGTTTTCACTTGATGTAAACTCTCTTGTGAAAGTTATAGAATTGATTAATATTATTCACCTACTTTTTATTGGAGTGAAGAAGTGATAATGTTTATTACACATATCAAAATTATGTAAAAGGTTATATGAAACAATGGGACCTTCAACTTGCGATCGAGATATTGAGAGGGCCACAGACATAGCTCCCTAATTAAAAGAATTGGGATTAAAAAAGTCATCTTCCAATCACCCAAATTCTTCCAGACATTATGTTGTTGTCTTCCTCCATAAACTTCATCATCCACCAAATCTACATTATTTGATCAATATCCTTATCTTGACAAGTTAATAATGGTGACTCCTATCAGGATATTATAACACAATTATCAAAACAACCAAAATGAGTACCTATTCTTGATTAGATATTGCAAATCGGTTTATATTGAAATTATAAACAGTACTCCACCTAAATTGCCCTATTTGGTCTGGAAATGGAACAAACAATCAACTAGGAATATGTATATTAATTTTCCGAAAAAGTAATTAGATAAGGAACTGGACTCTGGACAATTATCTCGGAAATTTCAGTTTAGAGCAAAATATTTCATCGGTTGTTCTTCATTATCCTATGAATTCCTCATAAATAAAAAATTGCCGATTGAGTAATATCCTCGCAACTTATTTATTACTGTTTATCCTTATAAATTCGATCCTCATGAATATTTTCACTATGCATGAGTATCAAAATACCATCGATAGACCATATGGTTCCATCAAAATATGGGCATCAATATCTTGAAATCAGGCCACAATCATTAACATGACCATATATGGTAATAATAGTGATGTAACTTCAATACTTCGAGTCAGTGAAAAAAATCCAGATTGATTTCAATCTCCATTCGTCCTAAAAATATCAGAAAAACAGAAATTGAGTCGCATTTCGATCAAATCATTTGTGTGCATCCTTTCTGTGCAATCTCATATTTTTCTTCAAATATGTCGATCGATTCCAGTATTCATAATAACATGTTTCATTCGTCGATTATTGAAACACTGGTTTTTCTTTCGGTGCTGATTGAGGAATTCTCAATGATCCTTTTTTCTAGAGATTATTTACAAAACATACGTTAAAACCGTGGAAGAAAGAATGTGTCAAACTCGCATATAGTCGTTCAATTACTTGAAAAGGAAGTCCTCGATGGTCGAGTACTACCAGTACTACATCTACCATTATTATCAATTATAATTCAATACAATTGTTAATTACATTTACGATTTCACGGTTTGTCGAACAAATTGGATAAAGCGTTTCGAAATTTGGGGCGCGCCTCTATTCAAAAACGACGGAAGCAGAATATACAGGTGTTTCCTACGCAGTCGCAGACGCCATATTGAATCATAGGCCGGCTCGCCCAGTTTGTTATCAGTTCGCGACCGTTGAAGTTGTTTAGTGTTGCTTTCGTTGTCGTGTTTCATAAAAAAAGTCAAAATGACTACCACATTACCCGTAACAACGTCCATTCTGGATGTACTTAAGAAAAAAATGCGTCAAACGAAAGAGGAGTTGGAACGGTATAAGGATGAATGCGAGGAATACACTAAACGTCTGCAACTGGAAGCTTTACGACGAGAAGAAGTAAGCTATAACTGTACTTCATATTCTCCGGAATCTACAAATATTTCAAAGATGAAACCAGGAAAACAGTACAACAACTAACAAAAATTATATGAATTAATTGTGCCATGTTCCACGTTCACAAATTATCGATTTTAATTGATGACGTATGTGGTCTTTAACCAAATATTTATTTTACCTTGATTGGAATCCTCCATAAGAATTTCTTGTTCCGTTAATATTACGGAAAATTATCGTGAATTATTGCTAGGATACAAAGTTATCATTGCGAATCCTTAACATGTGTTATTTTGAGGTTAATTGAATATACCTGTACCTGATTTTTTCATGAACTCGCGTTTTTATATCCAGTTGATAACCTGTCATGTTTTCCATCTAGTTTCGTTATCGTTAATCATTCCTGATAAAATGAACTGTTATTTCCACTATTATTGGGAATGGGTGAAATGTATCAAGAACTGGTTTACAGTGTTGATTACCTATTCATTGGTGTACTTTATATTGCATGGAACATTTTCCTATTCGTATAGTGGGATAAGTTTATTTCAAATTGTTCTGATGAATTAATCATTTCTGTTATGTTATAGAACATATTGAAACTGAAAAAGTCCATACAACTATCATTATTCAAGTGATGGGTATCCACTTGTTATTATAAAATGATCTGTTCGGATGCACAGTTTATAACAGCCTAAAATTAAATATTTTGGTTGTACTCTGGCAGTACAATATCCGGAGGTTCATAATTGTTTTAGAAAAATTGCCTTTCCATGAATTGCTGAAGAAATTTCCTTAAAACAAACCAATAAATTGATAATTTTGTTGAAAGTTTTCGACAAAATCATAAAAAAAACGAAGGTACCTTGTACAGAGGTGTAGAATTTCCAAAGTCTCGACATACATATTCTCTTCCAACATTCCAACTCAAAATTCGTACTTACATATGTAATTAATAGTTCATTTTCATTGAGCTATTGGGGTGTGCGAAATTAATGTTTTTAGAAATAAAATGACTGATACACCTTCAAGTTTTCATCATTCGTTGAGTTACGCAGGTGAAAAGTATTGTAATAAGTATACTTGATTGAGAGATCTGTCTAAATAAGCTTCACTTCAGCATTTATTATTATTCACACCAAAGAGAATGAAAGAAACTTTAAAAATTAAAATATTTCATGCCATATGTAGGCACCTCCTATTTTGGAAGCAATTCTTCCTCTGTTGTTAGGCGTGACTCAACTCGATTAATACGCTAAAGAAGTCGATAAAATGAGTAATTCTCAACAAGTGAACAGCATTCGACAATGCGTGTAAACATTCGTAAAAGGGGCCAAAACAAAGCGTTGCATCACAACGCCATTCGAAAAATAGTCATGGCCAAACTATACGTCACTGATGAAAGACCGGAAGGAAGTATGGGTTTTGGGTACTAACTTTGTTCTGTGATAGTATCCGCTACCATAATAATTATGATTTTAGGGAGTGGATTGTTTTCGAACGATCTGCGAGAATTCTGGTTCATCAATCGCATTGGCCGATCTTTAAGGGTAGAAAAACGCGCAAAAATGGAAACTACATGTGAAAATTCTAAAGAAATTAGGAAAATTCTTTTGGAATTGAGAATTGACTAGTTCAGGAGTTCAATTTGAAATTAATAAAGCTAAAAACATTAGATACATGAGAATCATCGAACTCGACTTATTTCAAACGATTCTATTCATACATACACTTCCCTTAACTTGACCCACCTGAAGATGCTTTTGTGATAGCGAAACACGTGAAGTGTTTAACGCAATGATTCTTTTGAGAATCATTTTATTCGGTTTCTACTGTAGTATGTCGGGCGATTGAGAAAATCCACTATTATTTCTGTTCATATAGTTTTATTTTTAAATCCACATATAAAAGCGCATCTAACAGTTCGTCAGGGCTACCACCGTATCCTCCTTCCATTCTAACCTAACTTATCACGCGCAAGCGCAAATACATAAGAGTTCCGAACATACAAATAGGTTTGTTCGTAGAGTGGTTTGCAACGGTTGTGAACTGTACAGAGCAAGCGCAACGCAATTCCATTTTAGGGTAGCGAAAATCCATTTGCGCTTGCTCTTTACAGTTCACAACCGTTGTGAACCACTCTACGAACAAGCCCTATATATAGGTTATTAGATCATAAAGATACATAGAACACAGAACAACATATAGGTTATCTTCGTAAAGCATATGATACAAATGTCAAATACTATACTAGCATGATTGAATATCGATCAATAATCGTTGTTTTTTTTTTATTTCAGGCGGAATCGGAAGTAGCCGCTTTAAACCGTCGTATTCAGTTGTTGGAAGAAGACCTTGAACGTTCTGAAGAACGTTTAGCTACAGCTACTGCCAAATTGGCGGAGGCCTCCCAAGCTGCAGACGAAAGTGAAAGGTTTGTTTTCCCACCCTTTTGAAGATAACATGCGCCCTCAATGTTGTTTGTCGACTATTCTACACAGGGGTTGTATACGAAATTAAAAAAAATACACTGGTTTTTCACCAAATTTGTAGTCCAAACAATTCACATGATGATATACTGAGTCTCATTGCAATAAGAACACCCTGTAGTAGGAATATTTCAGCATGACTATCACAATGTCATTCTCAATGTCGCTGTCATAGTCTTCATCACTGTCATAATAAAAAAATTACATTCATAATTTTACCTGAAGCATTTACGCTTATGATCGAGACAACATGTATGATTGAATGACGTTACACTTGACATTGACATTACGCTTAAGACTAATGACAGTGATATCTATGTGAGGCATATAATACATTGTATTGCCAAAACATCTACTGAGATTAGGACTGGCAACTATGAATGACAATCATATACAAATTAAGACATCCTAAGGGCCCCTCTATGGTTCGTTGTCACCATCATAGTCCTCATCATTGTCTGAGTATAAATCGTAAAATCAAAATAATTCTGTGCCGAAACTTTCATAAGGCGCAGATTAAGATTGATCCAAGTTATATTTGTTTTTGTTTAATTTTTATGTTCACTTTTCAATTTCTCATTAATATGCGTGAAAATTTCCTTCTTCGCGTCTCTATGCAATGATTTCGACGTAAATTTTGTTGTTCTGCTGGAATATTCCGAACTATGCATAGTCGACCATCTGCATTGAAAACTGTGTGTTCCTCATTAACATCCACAATCTTCCTTGAATCCCGTCAGGATATGCAAAGCCCTGGAAAGCAGAAGTAACATGGAAGACGACCGAGTGACCCTTCTAGAAGAACAACTTGCCCAAGCTAAACTGATAGCGGAAGAAGCAGACAAAAAATACGAAGAGGTAGTTTCCCCTTCCCTCCTCTTCACTTTGAACTCGGCGGATTCGAAGAAAGAATATTTTCCAAGATGGGAGGGGGAAAATTACCCATCGACCTTGGAAAATTTTCTTTGTTCGATTCCTGTCGGTTATAGATAAGGAGTTAGAATAAGGTTCTGTTCTGAAGCAGGTTTTTAGGCGACCAGGGTCCAAGGCGTGGTGTTGCAGATTTATTTCTGTTAATATTCGAACAACTCAGATCCATCGGTGTTGTTATTATCCAAAACATGCCTTAATAATGATCCATCGTATTTGACACTTCTTAGACCTTTCAAAATTCATTCAGAACACGGTTGAAGAAGCCCATCTACGACAATCGTCAGACTTGTCAGTCTGTCAATACTAAATTTAGGTTTGACATAAAATAATATATGAAATGAATTAAAGAAGGCAGAAGTATTTGAAGCCATATGTTTTAACTTTTTAATGAATTCAGACAATTAAAAAAAGATTATCTTAACACCTTCTACCATTGGATCATTTCAACTGCTATGTAGACAGCGGAGGGATTGGTTTTCCCATCTTTCTGTTCGAACCGTATGTATCTGAGTTGTCGATGACAGTTCAACTGTGCATCGTTATCTTGTCATTTATATTTTGAATTTACTTTTTCATTAGGCAACGCAAAATTCTCGAGAATCGCTCATTGGCCGATGAAGAACGTATGGACGCACTCGAGAACCAATTGAAAGAGGCCCGATTTTTGGCTGAGGAAGCCGATAAAAAATACGATGAGGTTTATAAAAAATACTTGACTTAGCATATTTTCGTTTTTTTTTTGTGTTGAGAAAGCGTTTCAGTGTGCGCTCTAGTTCTTTTCTGATACTTGGCTACTAACACAGTGTCTTCCTCAGTGGTGTTGAGTGGTAACGACGGTAGATGTCGCGCTTGTCCGCGAGGCTTGATACGACAGATAGGTAGAAGATCGAAACGGATAATGTGAAGTGAAAAAAAATGATGTGACGAAAGATGTGGTGGCGTAGTGCGTTACGCTGTCAAGTCGCCGACAGTTCCGTCCTTTTAAGATTTTAACTTTGGTTGGTGATGTGATTGGGGCTTAATTGTTGAAGGTATCGATAAGGGGGGTGCGATAATGATAATATTACGAAAAAATATTTTAGATTTTTATTGTTGACCATCTGATGGGTTCAAAATATTATTGCAGCAATATCTATTGAACAGGATCAGTTTGACGCTGTCACTGTTCGAACAGAGGCGTTTTCTTCGAAAGGGCAGCTGAAACGAATCGAATGCAGCTTTTTTTTATATGTACACCACTGCCCTCAGTCTAAAACTTATTATTTAAGACCATAAAAACAGGCGATCAGAAAGTGGAATTATTGTTGTATAGCTTCTGGTTATCATTGTTTTATATTGTGACACAATTTATTGTCAATCGACAGTAAATGATCGATTGGAATATTGAATGTTTCGATCTTTCAGACGTCTTCATGTCATATGTCAGATGTAATATCAGTGATCAGTTGAATTGATAAGCAGAAGACTAAGATATTCTTCAGTTTTAGTGATATCTAAATTCACCCACAATGCTGATATCAAGTTTTTCAATGTGGGCAATAAGTACATGTTATCTCGAACAATCTTTGAGTGTTCCTTTCTGATCATCCTGTGCCTTGTGGTGAATACATAACCAATGAAAATTTATATGAGTGTATTGCGAGTAATAAAGTTGAAAAAGTAAACATAAGTAATTTTTCAATGGTGACTTTGTCATCGTGTGTTGTAACCTTGTATAATTTTCAGAATATGCGTAGTATAGGCAGCTTTTGGCACAATCCTGAGTAATAAAAGGTGAATGACTAGTATTCCGACCGTAGTAAAGACTTCATTCTTGTTTACCGTTTGAAAATTCTGTTTGGATGGCCACTAAAAAGGAAGAGAAATATTAAATGTCTATACGAATTGTTGTTTATCAGAATTCTAAGATATTTTATCGCTCCCGTTTGTTTACCAGTTCTGATAAGAATTTATTTTGAAATTAATCGAAATGCACATCAAATATTTGATCACTGAGATCACTGTATTTTTATCGCAGTGTGTCATGAGTATAAGGAGTGTCTCGTACTTCTTAGCATTTTGTCTATGCGAGATAAATCTTTTTTTTTTTCAACAATGATCAGATTTTTCATAACTTTGTGAATTATTGTTAATTTCGTTCTCCTTATTCATCAGTTAGTCTTGCTGGCAATAATATTTTGTGCTTCTCACTCAGTAAAACGGTCAGTCTTGTAATCCACTGACAGTTAATGTAACTTTGATGTCTAATTTGGAATTATTTTGATTCTGGCGATTCGTTTGTATATGTAGTTTTATCTGAATTGAAAATTGTCTGGAATGTCGAGGATTTAAGTGTGCGTTGAATATTATTTGAACTCTGGAATACAAAGCGAGATCATGAACAGATGGAAAAAAGGATATATGCAAGTGGCGATAATCAGATGAGTACGTAAATTTTCTTGGCATAATACGTCATTTTGAAATACAAATTGCATCGTAAGATATCCATTTTTTATGGGATTCAATTCGCCAAAGAAACGAGTGTTCAATTTGCCATGTATCTCGCATTATTTATTTTTTCTGCTGGAAACGGTAAAGCTTTCTCTAACTGCATTCCGGCGTCATATTTTCCTGGCTGAAATCCACGTTTTTAACGGATTTTTTCTATATTACGCGTTACGTGTATTGCATTAACCACTCATTAAAACTGTAACAAATATGAATGTGTGTTCAGAGGCTTAAATAACAACCAACAGTAAAGAGTGATATGGGAATACATTAGACAATCAGGTTGGCAAGTTCTTCCAATCGTAACAGTTTTATTCACACCGCATAATATACAGCATGTCCCTCTTCAGAGAATCAATGCAAGATTGACCAACTTGTTTGTGTTCAAGTTCTTGAGTCTTTGAAAGTTGGAACAAAATTCGATTTAATCCTGAAGAAATAAAATTATAATTCTGGAAATATTGAAGCTGGACTTCTTAAGTTCCTGGATGGATCCCCTTCCTCCTGGGTGGAACCACACCTTAAATTTTTATTTTATTCATTCATGCAAAGAAACTTAGGCGAAATTTCAAAAGTATCATTGATTGTCGTGTAGCTTCAATTTTTTACATGGTATTGTATTCCATTCACTCTATTGTATCTCTCGAGGCATCGTACTCATCAACTAACGTATAGCGTTACGCAACTTATTAACAGAAATAAAATTAAAACCTTGTTTTCCGTCACGACCGGTATACGTTACGTGCCAATGGATCTGAAACATTTTATTGATATACAGGTTGCCCGTAAATTGGCCATGGTTGAAGCAGATCTCGAGAGAGCCGAAGAACGTGCAGAAACAGGAGAATCGTAGGTGTCCCGTTTGAAACGCGTGGTTGTTGTGCATGTCTCGAAAAGACCAGTTTTTCCTATTCTAATGTGTGTTTTTTTTTGTCTACTTGCATTGAAATGTGTTTTTTTTTTCCTATTTATATTTTATTCTATTGACCTTTTTTGACTGTGCTGAATCCACAAGTTTCATTTACATTTATCTTGAATGTGGTGAGCGTTACTCTTTGTGCCCACTTCAATTCAACGTTACCAGCGGTTTCTTCGTGAATACTAATGGTGACATTGACTATGAATGTGCTTTCCTTGATACTCGTTTACCGACGTTAATTTTCAATTTGAATTTCGCGGACATTCCAAGTATGTTAGATAATTCTTTATGCACACTGTCGTGTATGACTTGTTCATCGCAGAAACAATATTAAGTGATTACCCTTTGATTACGGGGAAGCTATATAAAGATAGATTTAGCTGGAATAATAAGGGTTTGCTTGCTGGAGGGTGAAACGATGAATTCCAATTTCAGCATAGTATTTTTTCAATAAAAATTATAGGGTGTGAGCACGAATAGATAATCTGAATGATGTATTCCAGCCGGCATTTCATATCGGATATTGTAATTGTTGTAATTCAGTGTTGACCTGAAAAAGTGATGATTCATAGGTGACATTGGGTATGGCCGGTAACAATTCAGAAAATTAAGCATTCCAATCGGAAAAAATGCGAACTAAAACCGTTTTACGCCCTCAAGAAACTAATATGCTGAAGGATGATCCCCTTTATTTTTTTTTTTTTCGAATTGAATGAAACTTATGGATTCTTCAGTACTGATTTTTGTGTGAACTGCTTGTATTTCTGCATGATTTGATGTTGCTAGGTTGCCCGTAAATTGGTACTGATGGAACAGGATTTAGAAAGGGCAGAAGAACGCGCTGAACAGAGTGACAGGTAGGTCAGAAATATTCAAGTCATTTTATGGTTCAAAAAGCTCGTTAAAAATTGTCTTAGCCGAAAAGCCGGGGATTTTCAGGCTCTATCGCGTCCTTAAAGCCATTTTATATTCAAAATTTTGTTTAAATCGAACAACATTTTCATCAAAAATCTAGTACAAATTGAACTCAGGTAGTATTTGTGTGCTTGTTGTGTAGTGTGGTTCCTTGAATTGTCCCATGATGGAATATTTTTCTTCATTTAACGTTTTTTATATTTTTTCAGGAAAATCGTAGAGCTTGAGGAAGAACTTCGTGTTGTAGGCAATAACCTTAAATCCCTTGAAGTATCTGAAGAAAAGGTGAGAAATTTTTCTGATACAATTCCAGATTATTATCTATTCCTTAAATTGAAAGGTTTCAACCAATTTTTTTCCACTTGAATTTAAATAAACTCAATATTGCGACACTTCAAAATTTTTTTTCATTCTTAATAGTCTTGAAATTTTCATTGGTCACGCCGATTAATTATTTAATGTGTTGAACGAAAAATATCTCGGATACAGGCCATGAATTTTGTTTGTTTTTTATTTTTAACTTTTGAGCTTACCACTTTGTTCTTAATTCAGCATAGAACAAAGGAAGAAAGGTTCTTCATAATTTTAATTTAAATGAATCAGAAGATTCTTCAAACATTTACTGAAACACAACCAAATTTTTGATTATTTCTAATTGTTTGTTGTAAGCCCAAAACAAAAAACAAATCTCATTCAAACTGTCTTTGTTTCATTGTCGTGATTTTCTTCGACGGCTATAGCAAAACTAGTCCGATTTATTATTATTGAAAACGATTTTATTCCATTTAGTTTCCATTTTCATTGAGAACTGAATAATTATTTTATCATTCAGTATAGAATCGCTCGATTTGAGTTATATTATCTGTTCGTAACCAAATTATGTTCTTCAATGAAAATAGAAGCGCGAAAACCCACTTTCAGCCATAAATAATACGAATATTTATCCAGGCCAACCAACGTGAAGAAGAATACAAAAATCAAATCAAGAATTTGACCACCCGTCTAAAGGAGGTACACACCTGAGTATAGCGTGTGAATCTGCTTGATTTGTGATTTTTTCTTTTCGTTTTAACCCTGACCAATTCAGACACAAACCGATCTGAATTCGTCGATTTTTTGCATGATTTTTTTAGTATTTTATTTTTGTGCTTTATATGTTATCCATAAATGTTGAATAGGCCACAGCGAGGGAAGAGGAGTACTCGGTGGCACTTAGACAGGTGGAAGACAAACTTGCGGAGGTAACAACTAATTGAAAACCCCCTTTTTTCTTTTATTCATAAAAGGTTTTGGCTGTCTGTTGGACGTTGGAGGGGCGTATGTCTTCAGATGTATTTATCATTGTCACTTCACTTTAGTATTGTCTTGATCTGTATAACGCATGTATGTATAGCATTGTTTGTGTACAGGCTGCCATTACAAGAGAGCATAGTGAGGATATAATTCATTCCATGTCTGATAAGTTGCGTGAAGTAAGTTTAGATATGGTCGGTTCTACATTCACAATTTATGTCTATTGGGGCAAATGAAATATACTTGCTTTCCTTACACATTTCAACCTCTCATCCTCATGGGTATAACGGAAACGAACTCAAAGGCAAAGAAAAAATAAAACAATAAAAAAACAAACGTTGACAGAAATCCATTTGGTATAACCATATAATGTATTGAACGAATCATTATATGTTCTCTACTTAATTGCTTAATGCTTTAAATTGTTGACACAGAAATTTGGCACATTCTAGCATCCAAAAACGAACTTTTTCACTTTATTCTTTTGAGTTAAATCGACATGCTCGATGTTGAAATCTATTCGTCTATTGAGCTTGTTTCCACAACTTTTTTCATTTTTCTCTCATTTTTTTTTTCACGGATCAGAGTATTTTTTGTCATTCTTCAATTCATATTAATGATACATTTAGGTACTGTGTCTTTAAAAAAAAATTCAAAAGAGAATACTCTGATCTTGAAAGTATTAAAATTAAAGTATTTTAACTGGAGAAATACTGGAATAAAACCGGTAAGTTTTAAGGGATTGAAAGATTTTTCACGTATTCGTGTGATTTATAAATTTGGGATAAGATGAAAATTCTCTACTCAATCGTCGAAACTTGGGACCTACCTAACATTTCTTCTTCGAATTTCCATCTTTTCACCGCATGTTATATATAGCATATTATTGCCTAGCTTGATATGGTAGTAATTCAAGGATTTCTAGAAGATGCACTGCTTAAAAGTCATTTTTGTTTCATTGAATTGAACTAACCAATAAGAACAGAGTCTTTATAATTAACTATTAACAACGCTCATCACTCAAGAGTTTTAAACTAAATATATATTTTCAAAATTGACTACCATATTAAAATCATTTATGAAGACCCTGTTTCATATCTAGATCATTCACAGGTTGAGGCAATATATGTTTCATTTTCTAAAGCTTTCTGCATGCAGTTTGGATTATCTTTTCACATTTGTGTAAAAAAAATTCCACTTTGTGTGTTTGTTTCATTGAATATTATCTGTTCACGATTTTATTCGAAAATGATTCCATTGAACTCGTTGGATTCAATCTGTCAGACGTTTTGGTTCATGCTGCCATATCATGCAGTTATTTCAACTTATTTGTTTCTTTAGTTAAGATCATCCAAATTTCATGCATTCAAATGTTCAGTGGAATCGTTTCATCATCGATCTACTTGCTTAACTTTCAGTTTGAACTACTCAAGTTGGTCAAATTTTCTATTTTTTTCATTGAGTCATTTCTCTATTGAGTAATTCAAATTGAAACTGACAAAAGTTGGATATTGATCATATTTTAATCACTATTTCATTCCACAGGCTGAAGCTCGTGCTGAATTCGCAGAACGTTCTGTTCAGAAACTCCAGAAGGAAGTTGACAGATTAGAAGGTAAGTTCGCTATTGATGTGCATTAAAGAAAATCTAACTATGCTGTGAAAAAGTACTCGCGGAATTATTTATCTTCAATGAATCAGTGCAAAATTGAAAGGAGACAGGGGAGATATTTCTTTCCTTGGTTATAAGATTCTTTTCAATTTTTACATCTATAGCCAGAAGTTTTTTTTATTAATTTCATCTAATTTTGTTGTTTTTTTATTTCTGTATTTTTTTGTTTGTTTGATTTTAACCCTAACCTTTAACATTGCAGACGAACTAGTTAACGAAAAAGAAAAGAACAAACGGCTCTCAGACGAGATGGAGGCAACCCTTTACGATATTCAAAATATGTAATTTAAGGATTCCTCTCCTTGAGCAACCAGTATATAATGAAAAAACGCAACATACATTCCCAAATCGATGTTCAAATTGGTGCTTCTAAAAAAATTACGTAGTCTTAGAAATTCCGATTTCGCATTATCAAATTCGTTTAGTTTTTGAATAGTTTGAGGCTAGCCATTCCGTTGATCTCTCCTCTATTGCAATATGATCAACAACTGCCATATACAGACTTGATAGCGTCTTTGATGTCCGATTATTTAATTTAATGCAGAGATTCCTTTGATGTGGGATCATTGATTGTCTATAATTTGTCTGAATTAAGGTAGCTAAAAATGGTTCGAAGGTTCTCACAGTTTCTTTATATGTACCAAAATTTAAAGTTTGTTTTATACTGATTAATATTTATTTTCCTTGAGTTTGGGAACTTTATGTTCGGTGAATTGATAACTGGCGGTTATTTTTGTAAATAGTTTTATTATAATTTATACTTTCCTCATCTGGAGAATTGCATTCGGCATTAGGAGAACAATATTGAATATTTATTTTCTATTGTTTTTATTGATTTGGTTATGATATGAAAAGTTTGTGACATTTTGATTTTTGAAAAGGATTAATTTCGAATGTGTACATTCCTTCAATGTGAAAACACAATTTAATCACCGATGTTGACTTATAAGCTTAAATAAAAAGCTTTTGCTTAAATTCAAGAAGAAACTATTCTTTCCGTCGTACTTTCTTAGTTTATGTCTGTTAGGAGAAGATATTTTCAAGATAAAGATTCGCATTTATATATTTAGTTACTTGTTTTACTGATATTCAAGTTCTATCGTGCGAAAAAAGTCCGAGTTAATTTCATTGAATGACTCATTTTGTACGATTTAAGTCTCTTTCAGTTATTTTGAGCAACTGAACTTTTCATATAAGGCAAAATTATAACATCTTGCTTACAAAGTTTCAAATGATTCAATAAGTTCGAGATTCAATTCGAGCAGGTTTCAATCTTACATAATTATTTTTATATATTTCGTTTTGAAGCTTCAGCTTGATATGTTTAAAAAAAGTTGTTTGAATTTCACAAAAAAGTATTATGAAGAAATTTATTTTAGGGCCTGTTTATATCTAATTTACATTGTATTTTTTATGCAATTACACTAATAACACAGAGATTTTAATTTATTTTTGTATTATTTTTTTTGCTTTGCATGGTTTTCCCCCTCCTTCGTGTGTCCAATAACAACGTGTTGTGTGAAAGAGACTCGGTCGTTCGCAGGTTAAGATCAAATTTTTGATTTTTCTCTGTGAATTATAGATCGTGTCATCATGAGCTTCATATCGCAATTATGTAAAAAAAGGTTATTTTCAAGAGTTCAATGTTAAATAACGAGATTCCTTACTAAAGGGCCTTTTACGTTGCCTACCGCTAGGTAAGTTTGATTTTTGAGAAGTAGAAATCACCGCCGACTTTGAAATTAATGATTTGATGGCAGGAAGCCCCATCTGAATACAGAAAATTTCATTCAAAAACCTTATACCTCGACTGCAACGCCGCCTACCTAGCTCGATTGTAATTCTGAACCAACAGGGGCACAACCTTAACCTACACAATTTCACCAAATTCCTCCCAACTCTACTTCAACGCCACCTTGCCTTAACCCACACAAAATTTCATAAAAATGGTTCTAGTCGATCTATCTGGCTATCGATGTCAGAAAATGATTTGGGAGGGACAAAAACTGTTGGACGAGTGGGACAATATATAATTTCATTCAAAAATTGAGATGAAAGGCGATTTTTTGCGATATGAAGTTCACTAACATCTACCGACACATATCTACAACACGAATGATTATAGATGAGCTGGTTGCCGAGAAAGAGCGCTTCAAGGAAATTGGGGACGATTTGGACACAGCCTTCGTCGAACTCATCCTCTAAATTTTTCTTTTGCAATGTGTATATCTCATATTCCCGAAGTTTCTCGATGATCCTCCGGTAAGGTTAAATGTTTCCTCCATCAAGATCGGTCTGAGGTCTAAGCGACTCTGTATCATCGAGAAATTTTCATTATTTTTCAACTTATAAGTTCTGTATATTTATTTATTTATGTGTATTTAATTTATAAATATGTTTGGTTGATTATTGTGTTTTATTTTATTTATTACCTTTTTTTTCTTGTAAAATCTCAAAAATGCCCCTTGAAATAATACAAACTGAAGAATAAATTTTCCCGAAATGTATGAAACAGCACAAGGTAGTAGAAAATGTTCAGTAGATTTGAGTATTTTCCCCAATCCCCAGAGTTTTTTATCGACTTTATTTCAGATGCTTTGATTGACGAAAGAACAAGGTACAAGCAGATGGCTGAAGAGATGGGACAAACAATTTCGGATATAACTGGCTACTAAACGCATTGAGATTTTAAAATGCACTGGGAAATTATCTTTAAGGAGTTGAAGAAAATGTATACCTTCTTATTGGAACTACCAATAAGAGTGTTTACTAGGTGTATTTTCAGCTTCTTCTATTTGAATCGGATATATGGCTAGATATTAGAGGCATGTTCAATTAATGGAATTATTTGTACGAAAAATTATATTTTTTTAATGACTAAAACAAAATTTGGTATCGTCGCTCATGGAATCTATCTAATATTGCTTTGTTAGTACATTTTTCAATCTATCAGTTGTCGCAGAAATAACATTTTGAAAATACTCATCCGCTTACATTAAACATCGGACAGAAGCTTCTTAAGAAGAAAAAAAATTATCTCGATTCGGTATATTATAGGCTATAATTTGTGCTTTTTTGTGAAAATTTCTCGTTAAATCGTGTATTAAATATAGGCTTCTGCTTTTCCTCATAATTGGAAAATTCACCAAAAACTTCACAGCACTAATTCAAAAAAAAATCTACAAAAGTTGAACGAATATCATGTGAAAGCAAGGAAGAAAAATTTAATTTTGCATTGAAAGCTTTAATCCTAATATGAATAATAAGAATGATCATTAGAGTGATTTCATTTTATTACTTCTAAGCAAAAGTTAGAATGGAGCCCATTGGCAGAAAGTTAGGAGAAAAGATAATGGTTGAATCCATATTCTTTTAAACGCTCGAAATTTGATCGATTGCATTCCACAGATATAGATGAAGAAGTGATTACTATTTTAGGATTATTGTTTATTGTTGTGCTGAAGTGGAAATTACCCCAAAAGACACTGCCTTTAAATTGTAAATATTATATAATTACATAAAATAATATGTTTCCTCATTTTGCTCATTGTAAGAAATGATTATTGGTATATGTCGCGAATAAAGCCGATTTTCATTTTATACTTTTTATTTACCCATGCAGCAACCAAATCTGATATAAAAATGGCCTAATATAAGATCGTAAATAAAGCTACAAAAAGGAATATGAAAGATTTTATAGATATAATCTTTGAGGAATATTATCTCACCGAAAAGTCGTATGTATAGCATTATATTGCCAAAAATAATTGTGAGCACTTTTTTTCATAATATTCATAACTCTGAGCCCCTCCACCTTTTTGATATTCTGCCATTTCTTAATAGTTATGGGGTGAAATCATGAAACATACACCAGTTTTTTAAGATTCATTTTGATAAATATTATAATCTTAAAAGCTGACACGAATAAATAAATTTGAAAGTCTGAATCCTGATATTAATAAAAAAATTATTTCGCATCTATCTGCACCATATTTCCATTTTCACCAGCTGCGTAGACAATTCCATCATCTCCTAATACTAAAGCGTTCACAGTGAAACCAACATCGCAAGAACCCTTATTTTCGATCTTATTGTTCTGAATGATCCACGCCTTGACGTTTTTATCCCAACCACCACTGAAAAGATGGACTTTTCCATCCCTGAAACCTCCCGCCAATGTGTTAATAATTAGCTCATGCGCCCCCTAAAAAATCCAAATATACTTAGTACCCTCTCCACTTGTTGTATTATACAATTGAAAAAACATGTATTATTATTCTTGTTCTGTGCACTAGACGCTCATTTGTACCCACCTTCAACTGAGCCAATTCTTTCCACTTTTTATCATCGTCTTTTTCGTGGACTATTATATCTCTACCTTCTCTATTTGTGAAGCACAACGTATTTCCAGCCAGTGTGATTGGGGCTTTACCGCATATATTTATTCTGTTTATACTTTGAAGGTTTTTTCCTGGAAGTATTGAAAACAAGCCATTCAAGTTGCGTTGCTTGAACCTATGGAGGGAAGCCTCCATATACTTGAACCATTCAATTCTCACCTTGCAGTTTAACATCTGTAACGATTATATCAAGATTGGCAGTAAAGAGAATGTGCCCATCGACGGCCATATCTTTTACGGGTTCAGCGATGTTCATAATTCCGTAATATTCTTCATTATTGTATACGCGAATCTGAAAAAGTGATTAAAAATGAAAGGATCAAGAAACAGAGGTACATAGAGATGCAAACGACTCAGAAAGAAATAGTAGACGGAGTA
This sequence comes from Coccinella septempunctata, assembly GCF_907165205.1. Lineage (NCBI taxonomy): Eukaryota > Metazoa > Arthropoda > Insecta > Coleoptera > Coccinellidae > Coccinella > Coccinella septempunctata. The sequence continues at coordinate 28,566,781 of NC_058194.1, read as the reverse complement.
CATTTCATGCTTTTGTTCAGAATAATGAAAGACTAACAGAATGCCCAAAAGTCTAGTGAAATATCTCTTGCGCTTCCAATTTTATCAACGAAAATGTGTATATGAAGGCTGAGAGAAACAGAAAATAGTTGGTTTTCATTGAGAAATTTGCGCCAAAACAACAAAGAAAATTGGTCGGTTCAGTAAGAAGTAAGAAGCTTTAGTATTCTTGAACAGTTGTCAGTGTAGCTGTTGCCTTTTCTTGACTTGAAATTTTGAATTTTAATTGTTGTTATGTAGGACATTCATAAAACTGGAGCCAAATATTGTTAAAGTTTTGGCTTATCTCATCAACTTATTTTTCTTAGTTCTACGAAAAGTTTCAACATACGTTTCCTTGATCGTCTCCTACATACAGGTATCCATTGTTCCACGCAACTCTCCAAAATTCGAAATTCGGTTCGTTTAAGAGCGTTTTCTTTTCCTTCAAATCGTCTAGAGACCACGCTTTTACTGTTCCATCATTCGAACTGGAATACAGGGTGTCCTCGCTTGCTGCTAAACTGAACACCGAACATGGATGCGCCTGAACCTCCCCAAGAAGTTTCAAATCTGGTGTCCAAACCTGAGAAAAATAGTGAATACTTATCACAATCAGTACCCTTCATTGAAGAACTGGTGCCATCACACCTTAGCTATATGTTGATAATTACCTTGATTTTACCATCATCAGCAGCACTGTATAACTTTTCTTTCGCGTATAATAAGAAGTTAACATCAAACTCGTGTTTGTCTTTATTGTCAGCTTCGACCGAAACCTTCATAATAATCTGTAAAGGCAAAGAACCAATTCATTATTATAGGCATTCATCACTCATTTCAATGTGCCTCACTTTGGTGAGAATTATCTCATATAGGTAACAAAAGGTAACGAAAAAGTTGTATTTATCGACAAAGCTCTGTGAAAAAAGTTCAGAACACTTTGATACATTGATATTTCCAAATGTTCTTGTGAATTGCACTTTCTGAATACGACAAATCTTTATAGTATTTTATCATTGTATCCTACAAAGGTAGCTATGGCTTATAAGTAATCCTAATTAATAGAAAGAGATATATGCTACATTCTCTATAATCGGGTGTTATATCTACAATAAAACAAATCTGGAAAGATAATAATACTCACGATGTAAATCCGTTCTTGTTTCCAAAACAGAGCTCTACTATTTATGATCCAGTTCGAGATTTGGAAGACGTCTTCCAATATTCACATTGCGCTCTATATTTAAACCAGATTTGATAAATAAACCTGAGTAACCTGGTTTATATATAGATATAACAGAGTTATTCTCAATGTAATTTTCACGTCCCGATGTGATGGAAATTTACATAAAAAGTAATTTTAGTATTTGTTGAATCCTTCTCTAATGTTGATAAATAATCACTTTTTTTCAATATAAAACAAGTATGTTAATCGAACTACAGGGATTGTTTGTTGGGATTTGAATGTATATTTTTATCTTTAACTAATAAATTATACCTAATACTTTCACTAGCGATAATAATATAATATAAGGAAGTAATTAATCAATAACAACAAGTCTTTGTGTTTATTACTGTTTACATATTTATTTTCTTCGTTTTGAGATACAATAATGGTGATTTTATTTCACAAGCTTACTTCTTTCCTTTCTTTTTCTTTTTCTGCGCATCGGGCCAGGGGAACCCCCTGTTTTTTAATAAGTCTTGGACGTTATGACATGTGGTATAAGCGTTTTCCATGGCTGCCTCTGTGAATATATCCACAGCAAACCTTGCACTCTTGTATCTACCTTTTTTACCACCTTTTTTCGATTTCTGGGGTTTCTTCTTCTCCTTCTTGTCTGATCCATTTCCCTTTTTCTTCTTACTCTTTTCCGGCATTTCACTACATATAATCAATAAATAAAATCATGAATTAAAGGTATATGGTGGAAGGTATTTTATTGAAGTGAATTTTTATACTATGTACTACAACAGCAGGGAGAGGTCTTATATGTTAGTTAAGTTAGGTTTCGGTAGAACACTTTCATATTTATGATGGTGTATAACATAATATTGAATATTCATTTCAGTTATACGTAGGAAAACTTCACTCTATTCTGGGATTGAGAGCTCGTCGTTTTCAGAAAACGCATATACGTATTATTTATCACATAACACTTACACATAACATAATAGTAGGTAACTTACCCTTTTTTATCAGTTATCCCCAGCCGAGCAATGACTTGTGGCGAATGTAACTTTTGTGCGTAATCGAAACATATTAAATCGATATGGTTGTCTATAGAAACAAGAAACAACCATATTTGGTATTTGATATGGAGGGTAGTATTTGAGGTATTTTTCGAGATACATAACAAAAAATTTCAATACTATCCACTATTCATCATCAAGATTTCGGTGTTCCACCTGCCTATATCATGAAAGCATATATTTTTTTAATTTTCCCTTTCCATCATTCTAATATGAATAGGTATTATATAAGTACTATGGCCATGAAACATGTCACTTGCCATTTTAGGTATTTTATTGGATAGCTATATATGTACTATCAGTTGCTTTCTTCATTTATATATGATAATTAATTAATTTTATTTATGAAACCTCAACAACTATTGCTGAAATAATTGGTGATGCAGGAAATTATTTCCGATCTTCTGAGTAAGGCCACTAGGTGTCACTATGGTTGGTGTTGCCTACAGTGACTGGTGTATAAAGTCACTGTAGTCAGAGACTCTGCTGTAGTGTTGCCCATAAACATGTTTAGTCTATGGTGTTGCTATACAGTTAGTGTTATATACCACAGGTGTATAAAGTCACTGTAGTGTTGCCTACAGTGACTTTATCAATTTTTAATAGTCACTGTAGTCAGAGACTCTGCTGTAAAGATTTTGTAATCTGTAATTGGTATTTGGATGTTGGAACTACAACTAATGGGATAATCCAAATCTTTCTGCAAAAGCATACAGCATATTATAAGAATAAAATTTTTTTATTAGTGCAATGTAAATATTTACAAATCTTCTTAGAAATATGTATATACATTCTTTGGATATCAAAATTATATAAAAAGTTGAATTAATGATAACAAGATAAAGCTATATCTCCTTGTAATAAACTGTGACTCCGCTTTCCTCACTTTTGAGGTATTCTCATCTCTACCTTGTTCCAAAGCCGTTCGAAATTTCCATGTATTTGTCATAAAATTCTCGAAATCATTTCTATTTAATCTATGGAGAAAGCCCTCAAGTTCTTCTTTAGCTTTCTGAAAGCCAGCTGATAAGTTCTAATACAAATCAGTTTTTATTTTATTTTTACCTTTCTCCTTTCTTCAAAATTAGTAGTGTGTTGCTTGACTTCACTGTTTGTTTTCATTCTTACAGCTGGCTCTGCAACAAGAATGTATTCTTGTTGTGTTTGTCGAAAGAACATGTTCTTTTGAGACTTTGATAGTCGTTTTGCTCTTTGATTATTACCATGGCCCACATGCGTTTCCACAAATGTTACGGTGAATAGGCCTAATAAGACATTTACGAATTGAATTGATACCCCTTACCATTTTGAATGTCCTAGCTTTAACATAGTCAGCCTTCTTATTTTCTGTTTCTAGCCAGACTTCAAACTCTTCCCGGCTCCTAAAATTAAGAGCACTCTCTTTGATATTGATATTATGTATATTTGTTAAATGCTTATTTAAATTATTATAGCTGGAAAATGTCTCTCTGCTCTCGTTAGGACAAAGAGAACACTTTATATGTTGCGTCCTATTCATTGGAGTACAATTGTCCTCATACACATTATGGATGTTCCGAAGATGTCTGTTTTTAACAGACACGCTGGTAAACTCCTTTTGACATATTTGGCAAATACGTGGATTGGCTCTGCAAGAAAGTCGAATATTTATTCAAACTGCTATTAGACTTATACTATTTTACTAATGTACTGATTATGTCTGGTTATGCTTACTGAACAGGGTCCATAATTATGCCAAAAATCTGGAATCGTGGAGGATTAATATTGAGGTGGAAACTAAAGGTAGAAGTGGCTTCTTTTTATTGAAACTGCCGTTTAAATTTGCAATGATATTCTTCAAAAAATAAGGCAACAAGGTGAGCTCAGGTTAGGTTAGGATCCAAGAAATCACGCCAGAAAGCCAGAATCTCAGGTGGTTCTCCAAAATCAAGCCAAACAATTTTGCACATAACGGACCTCATCAGAAAAATCAAAATTTTATAGAAAAAACTTGAAATTTCGAAAATTTGCCGAAAATACGTTGACCAGTTGACTGTTTTGATTATGCACTTGACCAACTTGACTACATCGACAAACACCGTTTCATAGAAAAACGTGCGTGTGCTCATCGCTAGTGCTGTGCTAGTGCTAGGATGAGAAGTAAACAAAACAAAGTGCAATTTAAATTAAAAAACAGAAGACTTAAGTATTGAGAACACTATTATTGTGATATCACAATTTTTATTGTAGTGGCGAAGTTGTTTAGCTCGATTTTCTTTGTTTTATGGTATTGTTGATTCATTTGTTACTGTAAGTAAGTATTCACTTTTGAGATGTTTTATACAATATATTACATTTATTTACATTATGTTATATGATTTCCTCTATTCTATTATTATGTATTCTATTATTATGTATCGTACCTACAACACTAACCTAGGAATACATGCATTTTAAGCTAGAACTCCCAGTCATTGGACTGGTATTTTTTAGAATACTTTCAGATTTTTAGATACCCATAAGTATACCCCTTATGTATATTATAACCGAGAAGTACTTCAATGAATTTGCCTCTAAAGATAACGTAGGATAAGATATTAAGATAACGCAATAGATTTCATTAATATATTCTTGACCATGTTATCATATTCATGGATTGTTATCATATTCATGATCATTTTTTGTTTCTAGATATGATGAAGCAGAGCCATGTAAATTTTTACAGGTACCTTTTAGATTGAAGTGACTTCAAAAAGAAATCTGAAGCACAAAATCCCACTAAGATTAATTTAACGATGGAGGATTACTCAGAACCATTGGACTTAAGTTTACCATCTGTAAAGATGAAAAATAACCATTCTAATACAGATTTGCCTCTTGACTTATCCAAAAAAAGAATTGACAATCCCCAAATAGTCCACTCAGGTCCATTTTCCAATTCAATTATCAAAAATATTCCAAACTTCAGTTGTGATAAGAGGTCTAGGATGCATCAAGCCTGTGGACCCTCCAGTCTGCCTTATATGAATTCAACCAAACCAAGAAATGCCCATTCTTGCATCCCTGTACGAAATAACTATGCAGATAACTACGAAGATGAGCTAGAAACTTCAGAAACACCATTCGATTTCAGTTGTCGATATGCAGAGACGAAAACTTGCAATAATGGACAGAAAAACGAACATTCCAATAGCAACTATAAGGGGAAGAAATCCAAGAATAATAATGGAAATTTTTCTATTTATGCGGAGACTGATTTAGATCAACCTACCGATTACTCATTGAGATATGCTGAAAATAATCCGGAATCTGATGTGGAAGTTTGTGATAATGAAGAAAAGACTGCGACAACAGAATTCGTAGGAGATTCAGTTAAAACTTATTGTACTGAGGGGACACCATACGAAACTCCTTTCAATTTTTCCACATCCACGTCTATGTCGGACCTGAGAATTGGTGACAAAAATTTAGCAGACGGAATTGATATGAGAGAAAAGAAAATGAAAATGGAAAAGGTACAGTGCAGAGTGATTGATTATAAACACCCCCTCCCCTTTTTTTGTATAATTCATGAAGAAGTGAGAAATTATGTTCTTATTTTGTAGAGTACTCCGGAAAATGAGATAAGTGATAAAATCTCAGAAGAAGAAATTATAGTTACCGATGATCAGCCTCAAACGCCAAAAATGAAATCAGAGTTCAATTCTGGCCTCACGTCCCCTGAAAAACCAATGAATTATTGTGAAGAGGGTACTCCTGGTTATTTCTCCAGGGTCAGTAGTTTCGGTTCATTGAACTCAGCAGCCGCTGGATCTGGAGAAGAAAAATCATCGGAAGACAAAGATAAATGCGAGGATAGATTGAATACGCCGAAAAGTGACAAAATGCATCAGAAACTACCAGGCAGCGAAGTGAAAGTGGTCAAATTTGAAAATATCGTTAACTATTGTGAGGAAACGCCCTTGATGTTTTCTAGGTCTAGTTCCCTTGGATCTCTGGACAGTATCGAGCAATCTATGCACGACGATCGAAGCTCTGTGATTTCTGATTTTAGGTGAGTTTCCTCCGAACAGAACGAAAAGTATGGGCATCATTCATTATTTCCTGTTTTTTCTTCGTAGTCGTTTGACCAGTGGTATCATTTCTCCAAGCGAAATCCCTGACTCTCCGACCCAAACTGTACCGCCAAGTCCTAAACAACGGAAATCTTCAGATTTAGGTGGTATGAGGCGTCAATCTTCGGCCCGTAGATCTTTGCCAATAAAATGGAGCATATTTGAAGACGATGTTACGAAATTCAAAGAGGAAAATACTCCGGCTCAGTTTTCTGTAGCTACCAGTTTGAGTAGTTTAACCATCGATGATCACGATGAACCGCAAATGCAGGTAAGTCAAGACTACGAATTATTCCTGTCAATATTCATTTCCAAGAAAATTTCTAGTGTTTGTGTGTGATCTAACAGTTTTGGAGCTGTAGAGCTCAGTATCTCCAGGTTTATGTGGATTCACAATGCTAAAAAGCCTGATTTGGTGGGAATCAGAAAAACGGTTGTTGAGTTATGCAAAATTTCCAAAAAAATTGTTGTGGGCACGCTACAGTTTGCAAATTTTGCGCTTTGGTGCATTTTGGCGAGAATTGATTCAGAAGTTTGATTTTTTTGAAATTTACCGGAATTGCGAATGTTTTTTGCGAAAAAATCTGGATGCAGCTGTATTCTAAATAAATCCGGCAATTTGGGAGTTTATTCTTGACGAGAAGCTCGTCATTTCTTCAATTCGGAAGATGCCCAAATAGGTAGATTTATTTCATTTAGATTACACTACAGCGCGCCACTTGGTGTTAATTTTTCGTTTGCTTACAATGCTTATACCAAGAAACAGACTCTAAACTGTGGATTATGCATATTTTAGAACAAGTCTGAACAAAATTGCGCTAATGGGAATAGGAGGGATGAACAAGATGAGAACATTACCATGGCCAAAGATAGTTTACATGAGGAAACAGACAGAGTTTCTTTCCATAACACAAGGGAAAATATGCAGAACAGGTAATACATTTTTGGGGAAAACGTATCTCAGTTCGCATGTCAATGAATTAAAAATCAAATGGGGCAAAACCAAACCCCTAAAAACTACTCAATTTCAATTATCGATTCACTATGAAACCCACAGATGTTTCCCCTTGTCTGGAAGTGGACAGTTCCAATCAAATTTCCAAGATTCTCCAAGTCTAGCCTACAACGATGTTTCTTCCAAGTTACCATCCCGGGTACTACCTCCACCCTTATCCGCCGAAAATAATACCCGCACTTATAACACTGAAGACACTCCTGCAGTATTGAGTCGCAACGGATCAGTCTCTGAATTGAGTTTGAGCACCCTTTCCATATTGGACGAAGAACCAGCGCCAAACAGGGTTTATCTATCCGAAAATAGTAGTCAGTCTTCCGGGGAGCGTAGAAATAATTTGGAAAAAGAAAAATGGTCGGAAACGTCCGGTAATAGGATAGAGGTAGGATTTTTTTCCAGAAAAAAAATTTTTTCGTGATTTTCGATTGGTTTTGTAGGTGGAAAATGTGTGGGTTAGAAGGCAATCGACGAAAAGTTCGAGTCCTTATAGAAATGTCGATAATTTACCCCCGTTCGTGGCTTCTAAAGATGAGTGCTGCAGATTCGCTGTAGAAGACAGTCCTGCTCAATTTTCTCTCAGGTCTAGTCTCAGTCATTTGACGATAGAAAGTGAAATGGCTTCTGGAATTCTAGAGTGAGTTGATCTCCTTCAAAATTAAACCCTGGGTAAAACATACCTGAATTTTCGCAGTTTCTCACTACCGAAGGAAGCTTCTGAGTCTCCTCTTCGTGATAATCAAGAAAACACAGTGAATACAGCCGAACATGATTTGGAACATCCAGTGGATGTCGTAGACAGTAAAGAGGAATCTTCGGCTAGTTCAAAAGATCAGGAAGATGAGGTTGTCACAGAGAATACTTCAACCGATCTCTGTTCGCATGAAGAAGAAAATATAAATCCTTCAAATGAAAATACTCAATCGTTTGAACTTAAATCCGATGATTCCAGATACAACAGGTACTGTATCAGATTTTAGGTAATACTGGGTGGTTTTTTCAATATTTCACAATTTTTTAAGTATGAAGAAACGTAAATGGAAGTGGAAGTGGCAGTTTGGATCCGAGGATGGTCAACACAGCGAAAGTGGAGATAGTACACAGACCGACAGACTATCATCGATAAATAACGAAGAATTCGACAACGGTAGAAGGGGTAGGAGTGAAAAGAATAACGGAGGAAGTTTGGATGCTAGGTAAGGTTCCATCTGTTTTTTTGGGGAAAGTTTAACATTGACCGTATTTTAAAGTTTCAAAAAGAAAAAATGGTGGAAGTGGAAGTTCATTTCTAAAGAGAAGGATCAGGCCGGTGGAGCTGCAAATGTGCAAGAAACAGCCCATGATAGCGCTGTTGATGATGCTCAGTCCCAAATAGCTAATTCTTCGGAAGACAGGGAATCGTATTCAAAGGAAGCCGGTACACTTGAAACAAGGTATTCATCGCATTATTTAGGGAATAATTTGAAGGGTTCACCACTTTTAAGTTATGTAGAGCCAGTTTTTTTTTTTTACACACTGTGGTGATGAGACTAATTTATGAACTTCACCCAGAAATAAATCCAAGAGATGGAAGTGGAAATGGAAATTGAATTTCAAGGACGATGAGAATTCGAAATCCGAAAAATCTTCGTTAGGTTTGTCCAAATTGAAGCACCATGTTAGTCCAGAGATCGCAAAGGAACCACTCTGTGTTAATGATGTCTTTCAGTCCACCGATGGTCCAAACGAGAAGAAATTGGTGGTCAAGTAAGAGGTTTTCCTCGATTTTTCAGCAAAAACTCACGAATAATGATAAATTTCAGGTTTTTACCAGAAAATCGAAACGGCGCAGTCTCAGAGGTTGATGGGAAGTCCATAGGTGATTAAATAATTTCTAAAAATATTAAACCAGTATAATTATATTTGAGTTTCTTCCTAATAATTTCATAATATTTCTCCTACATTTGCAGAAATGGCCAAACCTGATGACCAATCTCCGAAAAATACTATTCGGGATGAAGTTCGTCCTGCACCTGTAAGAGAAAAATTAGATACCCCAGAACCTTCGGATTCAGAAGATTCGGTTATAATCGAGGAAATAAATGAACTCAGTTTATCTGATGTATATCAGAAATCCAACAAAAGGTATTGAAAAAATTTGAAATATTCTGAAAGGAAATTGGTAATATTTATTGTTTCAGGATTGTACTGGATCATGCTTCGAAATCTGAAGAAGTGGGTGGTTCAGAAAACGGTGAGTTCTTGATTAGAAAGTTACGTATTTTGTGATCTGTTTATTTTTTTTCAGGTACCAGGAAAATTATGTGTGACGATCAGTCTGATTATGCAGTTTTAGTAGAGGAATGTATCCAATTGGGGATGCCCAAAAAGAAAGCATTAGCCAAAAATGTACCTCTCAATCATTCCCCAGCCCTCAGGTAATGAAAAATATATTTTTAATCAATTTAAATTGCGATTATTCCCATTTCAGCTTTTCCCCACAGAGAATTAATGGACTGGATAAGTCGGAGCCAAATAAAGAAAATTGTGATATTTTCACTTATAATCGTGCAAGTGACTACGAAATTAACGATGAATACATCGAATTAGCAAGGAAGAATAACGGTGGAGACGTTGATTCGAACAAATACATTGAAACTAATAGTGTTCATTCGAATCCAAGTTATCCAGCAGTAAGAAACGCGAACAGAATAACGAACTTCGATTCTTCTTCATTGAACAGGTGCATTTTTCATTATTCAACGAAAAATAACAAATCTTGACAATACTTTCTGATTTTCCAGGTTTTCTCTAGGTAAAGCAAGCAGGAATGTTTTCAACTCCAACGATAATATATTGGGAGGTGAGTATTCTGTTTTTTCCAGCTCATTTTGTATTTTTTCCTGATCATTCTTAAAAATTCTAAATACGTGAACGAATTTTTAAGATATCCCTAACCGAACTTCTGAAAAAGTCAATAATCCAAATGTGAAGAGACCAAGCTATGGTGGATTTGACGGGGAAGGAAAAACTCCTGTTGTGACAAAAACTGAATGTAGCAACAAACCTAAGGTGTCTGGCGAAATTAAAGAGTTTGTGAATGGAAGAATAACGAAACAGGAGATGATCAATTCCCAGTCGAAAAGGTATTTTGAATACTGACAGGATTTCAGAGTCGATTTATAGAATTTTCACAATTTACACATGATTTTTGCATTTCAGAACTGTTCCTAAAATGTCTGAGTCACCGTATAACACTGGCAGAAGTGAGTCCCTTTTTAAATTTTACACATTTTCAAACTAATTCATTTGTGATCATCTCATCTTTTATTTATCTCAAATATTCCTTGAATACTAGGTGATTTAACTTCCCTTTTTTGGGATGTATTTAAATTTCGACGTGTTTTAAGGTAATCTAAGTTCGTCGGATAAAATTATTCCGAAGAATACAGCACAAGCGTCGTCCCGAAGTGAAATATCCGTTAAGTCCGGGTGTTCCACTACTTCGGGTAAGAGTCCAGATTTCGCAGCTCTGATAGAAGAATGCATCCAGTTAGGAATGCCTAAAAGGAGGGAATCATCGGAGGAGACCCTGAGTCCAACCTTATCACCATCATTGATGCATCAGAAACAAAATTACGCCAAGAGATGGCCCGAATATTTGTCCAGAATTTCAAACGGTAAGTGATGATAATATCTAGTTCTCCCGCATACATACAACGATGGGTGAGTCTAATAATTACAGTTTTCTTTCAGAGAACAATAAAAGTGCATCATTACCCAAACCTTCGTCTCATCACACAACTAATCAAAGTTATTGTGCCTCGAATGAAGATTTTACTGCATCAGATTTAAAAGTCAAGAGGGACCTGGTTTTGCAGCGTACTCTGGAGAAGAATGTAATTCGTAACAATTTCACTAATAATGTGATCAAACGGGATGTTCCAGAGCTCACACAAGGAAGAAGGGGCGATTTGCCAACAGAATCTGAGTGAGTGACATCTTGAATTTTCAATCAAGTGAAAATAACTTAACAATTGGCTAATTTTCACTCCGAATAAAATTCTCAAAAGAAAATATATATCACAAATTAACAAAGCCATAATGAATATAAAAAAATGAAAAATATTTATAAAAAATAAAAAGAATTGAAAAAAATTAAAAATATTCAACAAAATATAGTAAATGCCAGACCAATGTTTTCCACTTTAAACCTAAACTAAAGAGTTAAACATTCGTCTGGCATCTGTACTATAAATATTTTTTGTTATTTTTTATCTGAATTTTTTATTCAAATTATTTATTTTTTATTCTAATTATGTTTTTATTTTATTCGTATTCTGTTATCTAAATGATGAGTTTTCATCACGATTCTATATGGATTACGATTAACTCAATGCCATTTATCGGGACTTTTTCGACAGATGTTCAAAAAATTAGAGTTCGTCAATATGGGTGTATATTTGAGGCATCTTTCAGGCTCAATGAACGCGTCCAAACAAACTGTAACCGACTTAATGAAACTCAGAGTACCGAGGAAAGTGAAGAGTCGTTGTATGCTAATGCTGATGAGACCAGGAGCATTTTCAGTGCGGCTCATAAACGGGAACTGTCACATATGTACAAAAGGTGATAACGCGAATTTAATATCGATGACACCCATACTAATCCTCGTTTTTTGCAGTCTACCCCCTGAAAGAATCATTCGAACCCCTGGTGAATTTACATCCGGCAAAGGTGCTCAATATTGTAGTAACGAAATTTTCATTTTATAATATCAATCATTTTTTCCATAGGGGAGAACGTGGATAAAAACAATACTTTCCCGGATGAGGATTGTATTAAATTCGGAATTCCAGCGAAAAGACTGGAAAATATTCGTAGATCTTTGGGTAGGAGCACCTCGCAAGAGATGGTGAAGCAGACTAAATACGATAAAGTCGAGGAGATTTCTAGAACAGCGGATTCCGAGGATGAGGCAGTTTATGCTAACACAACCGAAAGGTACTCCACGTTTAGGACCACGCCAAAATCGGAATTGGGAGTCGAAAGGTTTGTGGAGTTTTAATTGAAAATAGGAATGATAAATGTCGAAATTTGTTGCAGAAGTAAGGAGAAATGTTCCAGTCCAAAGTTTGTTAATGTTGGTAAGTGAACATTTCATAAGTGATTTTTCTTGAAATAATTTTTTGTTTTGATTTCAGAGGTGGCCCGTTCCCCAGTTCTACCCGAGAAAAAACTGTCCCCCTACTTTGTATCGAAGAATAACGTTGGAAGTAATATTCCGCAAATTAGTTCAACAAAAACAGAAATTTCATCCAATGCTCAGCCCAAACAGGATTTTGCAGCTATAATAGAAGAGTGTATTCAGTTGGGAATGCCCAAAAGAAAAGAATTTTCCAGAGAGACATTGAACTCTAATTTATCGTTATCTTCAACGAATTCTAGGTGTAATTCCGTGACAAGGTGTACAGAATATTTGCCAAAGAGTACTTTGGGTGAGTAACTCACAGAAATACTGTAGAGTATTTGAAGACTGATAGTTCCCTAATTTTTGACTAGCTAGATATTTTTCAATGGCTTATTTTTCATTCTTTGACAGAATCCAACAGGAGTGCAACATTGCCTAAAGGTTCCACGCATTTCTCAACTTCCTACAATCATTATTCCTCAAATGAAGATTTCAGTAGGGCAATTTCACAGAGGAAAAATTCCTGTGGAACTTTTGGACAGGATAAAAACCAGTTGAATATAACGAAGAAGGAACCAGACAGGATGTCAAATTCACAAATTAGGTATATAAAAAACAGGGTCTTGAAATCCTGTAAAGTAATAACTATTAATTTTACAGTTCTAGGTCGTCTTCTCAGAAGGACAGTTCTCCTTATAACATTCGAACAGGTGATTTTTTCTCATAAATAATTATATGTTGGTTCTTCAATTCAACATTTTTCAGTACAATTGCCCCAAGTAAACACGAATATGACTGATAAATCTGATATCTCGTATGGAGAAGAAGAACCGGAAGAATCGCTTTATGTCAACGTCAGTAAGCACGAAGCATACTCAAGATGTACAAATAGACGAAATACCACACAGGAACCTAAAAAGTATGTTTATATGATTGTTCGTTCCTAATTTTCAACAAAACCTTTTTTCAGTTTGCCAACGAAGAACACCTCAACCTACAACACGAGAGGTATAAGTAAAGGGATCAATTAATGCTTATAAATTATTCCTATTTTACTTTTTAGATCCCAACATTAAGGAGCCAAACTATTCCGCCCTTGTCGAGGAATGTATTAAATTAGGTATGCCATCCAAGAACATAGGTGAGGTGCAGAAATATCTGAAGAAATTTGTTCCGCTGGTTCAAGATCAAAACGAAAGGCCCGATGTGTTTGATTCTCCTGATGACACCGAGGAACAAATTTATGCAAATACATCTGATATATTTACTGCTGTCAAAGGGTCCCCCTCAGAATCGGTGCTAAACAGGTAATTAATTGTTATTAAATGTATTGAAATTTATTTATTTCTTTAATCCATTTTAATATTATTTTCAAAGAATTCCCAGAGCAAAGGGGCCTTATAATTCGAAAAAAAATATTGGTAAGTTAAGATCTATATTTTTTTTTTACGGTATTTTAATTTCTTTTATCTTTGCAGATGAATTGGAAAAAGAAAAAGTAATCGCTTCTTCTAATACAATAGAAAAAGCGCTAGAAGAGTGCATTCAACTGGGGTGGCCTAAAAAGAGAGATCTTGGGAAGGATCCTTCTCCAAAATTTTCCATTACGACTTCCGCTGATGCATCGATTAAAAAAACTGAAAAATCAGTGTCAAAAAACGTAAATGTTGCGTCTGTTGTCAGGTAAATAAGTGAATTATTAATTTGCTTTTTATACCGCTTTTTTAGAGCTTCCATTTTCATTGTGTTTAATATTTTCCTGATGATGTGCAATAAATATTTGGATCGATTGTTTCCGGAAGATGTTATCTGGAATATATTTTTGCATATGAAAGATATGCAATCAATATATCTTCTTTAAAAAACTACGATTTTGAATAAATGCTTATCAAAGATTGTTTCCCCAATTTTTGAGTAAGTTTTGATCTGATTGTATACTATATTATGAATTGAATGAAGTAACACTGTAATTTTTTTCGAAAATTTTTATTGAAATTATTGTTAATCATCTCATTGTGTTCTATTCTATCACATTTTCACATATGAAGTTTTTTTTTGTAGAAAATTTATTTCAAGACTGATTTAAAAAAATGGGAATTATACTCAGATCAAATTTCATCTGTACAAATAATGTTAACTAATTTTTATAAGTAGAATTATTTAGTTTGTTGACAACTTTATCATTAATGAAATTATAATATTATTTTGTAAGTAAAATGTGTTATTTCCATCCTATTCAACAGTATTATTGGCTGGAAACAATTTAAAATTAAAAACAGTTCCAAATGTCCTAAAAAGATTAGTTCCTTTATTGTTTCTTCATTCCTCTAATAAAACTTTTATTATAGGATTTATTATTTTTGCTGAACCTATCACATATTTGAAGATTATTTCTCATCTTCCTTCTTTTGTAATTGCAACACATTTATTGACGTTAATATTGCTAATAGGTCAATAACTGGATCTAATATAATGCTATGTAATTCATTAGAATCATCTGCCTCAGCTATGGAATGTATTGATAAACGCTTTCAGCAGCTTATTCATTGGATCATCTGGGGTTACATCATTGAGCAAAAAGCTTGCAAGTTTTTGTAGGTGACGTTATGAATTTTCATAGTATTCGACTTTACAGGAACATGCAAAGACAACATCTCGCGTGTTCCAAAGTTCCATCAATGACAACAGGCGCAAGGGACGACTCAGAACATCAAAACGTGTCCACGACAGACGTAGAAGAGACATTAACATCAGACAAGCTGAAGAATGGATTTGATGCGACTAATTCAGAATCAGAATGTTCGTCGACCAGCGCGAACGAATTTCTCTGTTCTGACGATAATCAGGCAGAGTCCGAAATGAGCTTCTCAAGTTTAGCTGATGTTGATGTGAAATTGTTAGATCCGCATCTGGTGCTTCAATCTCTCGAACAATATACTGCCCAATTGATTTCTGAAGCGGAACTGAGGCTAAATTCGAAAGAAAGCTGAGCTAACTGGAGAAACACTGCCGGAAAGTTTTTCTGGAGCTGAAATTGTTTCTATGTTGCATATAGATACTGTTCAGTGAAATATTTTTGAAAAGTTTGTTATGATTTGTATATCTGTTGATTTCGTTGGAATAAGAAAATAAAGATATTTTTGTAGTTCAGATTCATCGACTTATCATTTATTATTGAGCCCAGAAATTCACGATAAGTAACGATAATCATCACAGATCGTGAAGTGATACACATTCCTAAAAAGCAATTCTTCAAGTGATAAATCTCGAGATTTCATATTTCTCGGTGCAACCGTTCGCTGTTGACGAATTTTTAACTGAAATTTGCAATTTTTGTTAAGTGCCATTTCGAAGATGAAAATCTAAACGACGGTAGTTAAGCTCATGAAATTGCTTGCAATAGATTCAGCGCGTTCGAAAACCTATATTTTCATACCAAAATTTCAAATATTTGGCCCTGTTTAGGAGAAAATAATTTTTTTTGTTTTTCCACTTTTCATTTTCGAGTTGACTTCGAAGAGCTCTCTGGAGTGCAATTCTCTATTGAATCATCAACTGTTTGGTTTTCTGGAATCTCCACAACAAATTCTATGCACTCCATATCCTAGGATAGTGATGGAAGATCCTAATTTTCAGACAGAGTAGCAAATAGGTCATTTTAGGGGGATCTAACCCCTTGCTCATTTTTGACCCAAAAAATCGAGATTATCGAAATCGAGTTTTTGTGCTAGGGTGGAAGCCTAGGCAACGCTGATTGTAAAACCGGAAATCCCAATCCGATCAGACGAATATAACAGGAGATATCGCAGATTGAAATTTGCAAATTTTTGAAAAATGCCATTTCCAAGATGAAAATCTAAACGAAGGAAGATAGGCTCTCGAAAATACTCGCAATAGATTCAGCGTGTTCGAAAACCTATATTTTCATACCAAAATTGCAAATATCTGGCCCTGTTTAGGAGAAAATAATTTTTTTTGTTTTTCCACTTTTCATTTTCGAGTTGACTTCGAAGAGCTCTCTGGAGTGCAATTCTCTATTGAATCATCAACTGTTTGGTTTTCTAGAATCATCAGAACAATTTCTACGCACTCCATATCCCAGGATAGTAATGGAACATCCTCATTTTCAGACAGAGTAGTAAATAAGTCATTTTAGGGGGGTCTAACCCCTTGCTCATTTTTGACCCAAAAAATTGGGATTTTCGAAATCGAGTTTTTGTGCTAGGGTGGAAGCCTAAGCAACGCTGATTATATAACCGGAAATCGCAATTCGATCAGACGAATATAACAGGAGATATCGCAGATTGAAATTTGCAAATTTTTGAAAAATGCCATTTCCAAGATGAAAATCTAAACGAAGGAAGATAGGGTTTCGAAAATACTCGCAATAGATTCAGCGTGTTCGAAAACCTATATTTTCATACCAAAATTTCAAATATCTGGCCCTGTTTAGAAGAAAATAATTTTTTTTGTTTTTCCACTTTTCATTTTCGAGTTGACTTCGAAGAGCTCTCTGGAGTGCAATTCTCTATTGAATCATCAACTGTTTGGTTTTCTAGAATCTTCGGAACAATTTCTACGCACTCCATATCCCAGGATAGTAATGGAACATCCTAATTTTCAGACAGAGTAGCAAATAAGTCATTTTAGGGGGGTCTAACCACTTGCTCATTTTTGACCCAAAAAATCGGGATTTTCGAAATCGAGTTTTTGTGCTAGGGTAGAAGCCTAGGCAACGCTGATTATATAACCGGAAATCCCAATTCGATCGGACGAATATAACAGGAGATATCGCAGATTGAAATTTGCAAATTTTTGAAAAATGCCATTTCCAAGATGAAAATCTAAACGAAGGAAGATAGGCTTTCGAAAATACTCGCAATAGATTCAGCGTGTTCGAAAACCTATATTTTCATACCAAAATTGCAAATATCTGACCCTGTTTAGGAGAAAATAATTTTTTTTGTTTTTCCACTTTTCATTTTCGAGTTGACTTCGAAGAGCTCTCTGGAGTGCAATTCTCTATAGAATTATAAACTGTTTGGTTTTCTAGAATCATCAGAACAATTTCTACGCACTCCATATCCCAGGATAGTAATGGAACATCCTCATTTTCAGACAGAGTAGTAAATATGTCATTTTAGGGGGGTCTAACCCCTTGCTCATTTTTGACCCAAAAAATTGGGATTTTCGAAATCGAGTTTTTATGCTAGGGTGGAAGCCTAAGCAACGCTGATTATATAACCGGAAATCCCAATTCGATCAGACGAATATAACAGGAGATATCGCAGATTGAAATTTGCAAATTTTTGAAAAATGCCATTTCCAAGATGAAAATCTAAACGAAGGAAGATAGGGTTTCGAAAATACTCGCAATAGATTCAGCGTGTTCGAAAACCCATAATTTCATACCAAAATTTCAAATATCTGGCCCTGTTTAGAAGAAAATAATTTTTTTTGTTTTTCCACTTTTCATTTTCGAGTTGACTTCGAAGAGCTCTCTGGAGTGCAATTCTCTATTGAATCATCAACTGTTTGGTTTTCTAGAATCTTCGGAACAATTTCTACGCACTCCATATCCCAGGATAGTAATGGAACATCCTTATTTTCAGACAGAGTAGCAAATAAGTCATTTTAGGGGGGTCTAACCCCTTGCTCATTTTTGACCCAAAAAATCGGGATTTTCGAAATCGAGTTTTTGTGCTAGGGTAGAAGCCTAGGCAACGCTGATTATATAACCGGAAATCCCAATTCGATCGGACGAATATAACAGGAGATATCGCAGATTGAAATTTGCAAATTTTTGAAAAATGCCATTTCCAAGATGAAAATCTAAACGAAGGAACATAGGCTTTCGAAAATACTCGCAATAGATTCAGCGTGTTCGAAAACCTATATTTTCATACCAAAATTTCAAATATCTGGCCCTGTTTAGGAGAAAATAATTTTTTTTGTTTTTCCACTTTTCATTTTCGAGTTGACTTCGAAGAGCTCTCTGGAGTGCAATTCTCTATTGAATCATCAACTGTTTGGTTTTCTAGAATCATCAGAACAATTTCTACGCACTCCATATCCCAGGATAGTAATGGAACATCCTTATTTTCAGACAGAGTAGTAAATATGTCATTTTAGGGGGGGTCTAACCCCTTGCTCATTTTTGACCCAAAAAATTGGGATTTTCGAAATCGAGTTTTTGTGCTAGGGTAGAAGCCTAGGCAACGCTGATTATATAACCGGAAATCCCAATTCGATCGGACGAATATAACAGGAGATATCGCAGATTGAAATTTGCAAATTTTTGAAAAATGCCATTTCCAAGATGAAAATCTAAACGAAGGAAGATAGGCTTTCGAAAATACTCGCAATAGATTCAGCGTGTTCGAAAACCTATATTTTCATACCAAAATTTCAAATATCTGGCCCTGTTTAGAAGAAAATAATTTTTTTTGTTTTTCCACTTTTCATTTTCGAGTTGACTTCGAAGAGCTCTCTGGAGTGCAATTCTCTATTGAATCATCAACTGTTTGGTTTTCTAGAATCTTCGGAACAATTTCTACGCACTCCATATCCCAGGATAGTAATGGAACATCCTAATTTTCAGACAGAGTAGCAAATAAGTCATTTTAGGGGGGTCTAACCCCTTGCTCATTTTTGACCCAAAAAATCGGGATTTTCGAAATCGAGTTTTTGTGCTAGGGTAGAAGCCTAGGCAACGCTGATTATATAACCGGAAATCCCAATTCGATCGGACGAATATAACAGGAGATATCGCAGATTGAAATTTGCAAATTTTTGAAAAATGCCATTTCCAAGATGAAAATCTAAACGAAGGAAGATAGGGTTTCGAAAATACTCGCAATAGATTCAGCGTGTTCGAAAACCTATATTTTCATACCAAAATTTCAAATATCTGGCCCTGTTTAGAAGAAAATAATTTTTTTTGTTTTTCCACTTTTCATTTTCGAGTTGACTTCGAAGAGCTCTCTGGAGTGCAATTCTCTATTGAATCATCAACTGTTTGGTTTTCTAGAATCATCAGAACAATTTCTACGCACTCCATATCTCAGGATAGTAATGGAACATCCTTATTTTCAGACAGAGTAGTAAATAGGTCATTTTAAGGGGGTCTAACCCCTTGCTCATTTTTGACCCAAAAAATTGGGATTTTCGAAATCGAGTTTTTGTGCTAGGGTGGAAGCCTAAGCAACGCTGATTATATAACCGGAAATCCCAATTCGATCAGACGAATATAACAAGAGATATCGCAGATTGAAATTTGCAAATTTTTGAAAAATGCCATTTCCAAGATGAAAATCTAAACGAAGGAAGATAGGGTTTCGAAAATACTCGCAATAGATTCAGCGTGTTCGAAAACCTATATTTTCATACCAAAATTTCAAATATCTGGCCCTGTTTAGAAGAAAATAATTTTTTTTGTTTTTCCACTTTTCATTTTCGAGTTGACTTCGAAGAGCTCTCTGGAGTGCAATTCTCTATTGAATCATCAACTGTTTGGTTTTCTAGAATCTTCAAAACAAATTCTAGGCACTCCATATCCTAGGATAGTACTGGAACATCCTAATTTTCAGAGAGAGTAGCAAATATGTCATTTTAGGAGGGTCTAACCCCTTGCTCATTTTTGACAAAAAAATCGAGATTTTCGAAATCGAGTTTTAGTGCTGGGGTGGATGCCTTGGCAACGCTGATTATATAACCGGAAATTCCAATTGGATTAGACCAATATAACAGAAGATATCGCAGATTGAAATTTGCAAATTTTTGAAAAATGCCATTTCCAAGATGAAAATCTAAACGAAGGAAGATAGGGTTTCGAAAATACTCGCAATAGATTCAGCGTGTTCGAAAACCTATATTTTCATACCAAAATTTCAAATATCTGGCCCTGTTTAGAAGAAAATAATTTTTTTTGTTTTTCCACTTTTCATTTTCGAGTTGACTTCGAAGAGCTCTCTGGAGTGCAATTCTCTATTGAATCATCAACTGTTTGGTTTTCTAGAATCATCAGAACAATTTCTACGCACTCCATATCTCAGGATAGTAATGGAACATCCTTATTTTCAGACAGAGTAGTAAATAGGTCATTTTAAGGGGGTCTAACCCCTTGCTCATTTTTGACCCAAAAAATTGGGATTTTCGAAATCGAGTTTTTGTGCTAGGGTGGAAGCCTAAGCAACGCTGATTATATAACCGGAAATCCCAATTCGATCAGACGAATATAACAAGAGATATCGCAGATTGAAATTTGCAAATTTTTGAAAAATGCCATTTCCAAGATGAAAATCTAAACGAAGGAAGATAGGGTTTCGAAAATACTCGCAATAGATTCAGCGTGTTCGAAAACCTATATTTTCATACCAAAATTTTAAATATCTGGCCCTGTTTAGAAGAAAATAATTTTTTTTGTTTTTCCACTTTTCATTTTCGAGTTGACTTCGAAGAGCTCTCTGGAGTGCAATTCTCTATTGAATCATCAACTGTTTGGTTTTCTAGAATCTTCAAAACAAATTCTAGGCACTCCATATCCTAGGATAGTACTGGAACATCCTAATTTTCAGAGAGAGTAGCAAATATGTCATTTTAGGAGGGTCTAACCCCTTGCTCATTTTTGACAAAAAAATCGAGATTTTCGAAATCGAGTTTTAGTGCTGGGGTGGATGCCTTGGCAACGCTGATTATATAACCGGAAATTCCAATTGGATTAGACCAATATAACAGAAGATATCGCAGATTGAAATTTGCAATTTTCGAAAAACGCCATTTCAAAGATGAAAATCTGAACGAAAAGCGATAGGCTTCCGAAATTGCTTTTAATAGATTCAGCGTATTCGAAAACCTTTATTTGCATATCAAACTTTCAAAAATCTAACACCACCAGACGTATTAATACCTAATTCATCATTAAATACGGCAATTGAATAATTTTCTTCTGGCACTGTCCCATTTTGTCATAGGGAAAACCGAAAACGTTATGCTTCTACCTACAATAACCCTATGCTAGAAAAGTTCTTATCAGAATATAGGAAACGTCGATTTTTAATCAGTCTCATACTCCCATTCGTATCGTTGAAGAAAATGTGTGAAAATGACGTTTCACTAAGGACCGATGAGGGTTGAAACACCGCGGTTTTTCAATCTCAGCTAAATTGTTTCAGGAGAAGCTATCAATGCAAACCGCGTAATTTTGAAACACGTTATAAATAAGACGTCCTTACTGGATCATGCACCAGAATATTCCTTCCATGAAGGAGGTAAGTTATCGAATATCTAATGCAAATTCTGTTCAGTGTGTATTTTTAATTGTTCCTTGTTCAAATATCCTATTTTCCTTTATAATCTGATTTCCATAACTAGTGTCAGAAACACAGAGTGAGTAAGAAGTATTATCTTCGTTATTCACTATTTTATAGAATAATGCACGAATTATTTCAAATATCGCAACTTTTTATGTGTAATTCAGAAGTTTTGCATGAAGGGGGTGGAGGTTAGTTGAGTGTTTTTAGATGGCCTAAATTTCTATGCCAGAAATGGATAGAACTTTTGTTGCTGAATATTATTTGTTAATGAAAAATCAAAGAGATGGTTATCATTCTGCTCAAATGGCTGTGATTTTTACTCTTTGATGTAGAATTCGTCATGGTCAAACACAAACTAAAAGGGATTCGAAATTGACCTGCCAAATTATAGTAAGATATCGTATACAGTTTGACGTTGTATTTTGGGACACATGTTTACAACTATAATCATTCAATATCGTGGTCGATGGACTAATGGGTAAAGTTAGTATAGTAAATAGGAAGAACTTCACTTATTTTTACCAGTAGCTTTCAATATTCTGATATATCGAAAGAAACACTTTCAGAATAATTCCTAGCTCTTTACTGTTCGATATATTTACCCTTCGTTTCGTTGAAAGTCCCTAATCTTGATGTTAAACCATCATTTTCCATAACTGGATGAAGGGTAGGGAAAGGGAGCATGATGTATTAGGACGATAACTTAAGAAGCCAGCAGGTATCGAAAGCGTATACTTGTTGCTTAATGTATGGTAGTTATACTTAGTTCAAAGAATTTTCCTCATTTCTCTCTGACCGTTGTTACAGTGCACATTGCCATGCTTCCGACCAAAACCATAGTTTTTTCAACAATCATCGCTTCAGTATTCATCGGCGAAGCCTACTTTTATGTTCTGCAGAAAAAAGTGAGTGGTTGTGCTTATATTAATACCTGAGAAATCTTTCAAAATGCTTGAGTCAAGTTCGTCTTTTTTATTAGGTATAAAACATGTTTCAAGTCCACTTTAATCATTTCCAGAAAAAACGTCATGCTTTGGATTCAGTAACACTTTAACAAACTAAATCCAACAAAAATCTTGTGAAGGACCATTTTTTGTTTGTTAGTTTTAGTCCAATAAAAGCACTCAATTTGAAAGATTATTCTATATTAGATTTTTATTCAAAGCGTATTCAATACTTGCGCTATTTTTTGGGCGTAAAGACCCAAGGTTTCATTCTATCATCTAAGCTAGATTTTTTAAGGGTGGTGTTTACACAATCGAAGAGCGACTTGAAGATAATATGGATCCCAAAAAGAGGCCATTCTGCAATGCTTTTACTGGCAAGTATACTTGGAACAATCTCAATAAACATTTTTCTTTTGGTTTTGTTATGGACGTATGTTCAAGGCTTGAGGAAACTTTTTGAACCTTCATGTCGTGAATTTTTGCTGGAGAATTCATTATTTCTCTTATTAGAGATCTAGTGTATCATTCGAATTCTGAAAAACGCTTCATTTTTACGTAAGATGAGTTGTTTAATTATCTGTTAGCTTTTTCTAAAAAAACACGTACCTTTAATATAATTTACAGGAAGATACTCTATTTATAAATGTTTCTATATGAATTTTAGGTTGCGGCAGGAAGAGATCTAATCTTCCAGCACTCACTAGCGATGGTGAAGAGATTGATGACTCTATCAGCGCTCTTCTGGAGCTAAACGCAGAGCCTGCTGTTGAGAATTTGTCTAGGCAAATAATGTCTGAAGCAAAGCTATGGGAGGCCATTCAGGAGGCGAACATGGAGCTGAATAGACATCGTCAAAAAACCAAGGAAAATATCAGTCAGAAGAATAAGATTCAAGTTGCGGGTACTTGCGCACTACCACCATGTTATACCATCTGAAGAAAATTGACGAAATGTCAATAGTATATTAATTATTTTTGAGATTTCGATTTGGTTTATACTATAATAGTGATTTCTGTTGTTTTGATTATATTCGTGATTAAACATCAGTTTTTCTGGAACCCTAGTTGTTTCCTCCTTGTCGTCTACACTTCATACACAGCGAGTCACAAACTTAAGTCCTTCAAATCCAGGTGAAAACAAATCAACAAGTCCTAAAATGTGTATTTACTGAGGTACAGTTAAGTGAGAAAAAAGCTTCGAATATAAAGACGAGTCTTTAACTTGTACAAATATTTTAACATAGATTCTTTAAGTCAAAAGGAAAAACTTGACAATATTGGTAACTTTTTTATTTATTGACTTAAATAGGGTTCAAAATATACAATATGGAATATTCAACATTTATGCCTTTTTTCACATTTACATGTCATAAAAACAAAATAATAAATACAACTGACTACATCTATTCGTAATAAAAACTATATACAAAATTTCGTGAATCGCTTTAATTCTAGATATTTTCACTTTCTTCATTCTTAGGGATGTTCGAAACAAATTTTTTTCAATAAAAACTGATATTTCAATTCAACATTATGTGGAAATGCTTTGGAACTGGTATGCTAGTTGAGGGAAGGTTTACAACGAAAAGGATATGGAGCAAGTTAGGACTGTAAACGGTGCATATCCAATCAGACACTTGCCAGAAGTAGTGTTCCTGCATTCTCTAACGATCAAGTTCAAGTTCCAGATCTGAGAAATTCGAGAGAGATAGAGAGAAAGCCCCTTTTCTTCGATTTATCCAGGTTGGACTTCACCCTGAACTTTTCCCCAAGATTGATTAATAAACTATTCGAAATATACAAAGGTTCAACATGCTATCATCTTCCGAACTTCGTCGCAATATTATACAGGGAATTCAGTAATTGCAAAGCCCTTGCGTCTTGATCCTTATTCGCAGACGCATCATCTTCAACACTACCGCTATCCGTACTGAAATTATCTTCAGTTTTTCTCTCCGGATTCAAGAACGGTATCAGTTCTTCCTTCTCGTTTCTGGTACTTTCGCACTCGTGGATAAGGAGGAGGATGAGCCTCCTCGTCAAAGGGTTCTCTTCAATCTTCTTCATCCTATCCAAGAACTCATCTTCGGTCGTGTTCAGTTTTCGTAGAATCCGATGCAATCTTTCCGATTCCGACGTGGTGCTTGAATTCATGAAATCGATCAAGATACCTTGGAGTTTCGATGAATTGGTTGGTAACTTTGGAAATACGCGAAGTTCGTATTTGATCTCTTCTTGTTCTTCTGAGGAGATGGAAGGAGGATCCACTTCTGAGTAGGTTTCCGTTGGTTCAGTTTCAGTGGCGACTGCGGTGTAGGATTCCGTTACTAGGAAATCCTTGTTTAAAGAGAATGGATCCACAGCGAAAGTGGTTCTCCATAGGTTAGTGGCGTGAGGCGAGGAAGTCCAGTGGTTCTTTGGCAGATTGTCCGAGCCTACCTTCTGTTTATCTTCGTAATTCAAGCTGTTAAATTGAGAAATGAAGGATTGGCTGTCAGCTATCGATAAACCTTCTCCCTCAGATCCGATGAAGTTGTTGTTTTGGTCTGCATTGACCTCGGTTTTGTTGGGGGTTATGAAGCTCCAGGTGGAGTTGTACAAAGAGGCTAAGGTGTTTTTCGAATCGTCTTCAGAGAAGCTGAGCAGTTCTTTTTCAGTGCTGAATACGTAACCTTCGCTTGGTGGTTCAGTTGGACGGACTTGAATCAGTCTGTTTTTGAAGTTCATAGGATCGTTCAAGTAGTCAGACAAAGCTTGGGAGAATAGTTTAGCCAATTTTCTCACCTTTTGGGTATCTTCCGGATTCTCTTCCGAGTCCTCATAATCTGCTTCTTTAACTGTCGTAGTTTCAACGGTATCATCACCGTCGCTTTCCATCTGTTTGAACAGCTGCTCGTACTTCTGCCTGGTCATATGGCTCAGTAAAGCTCTAAGTTTTTCCTCCATATCAACATTGTCATCGTTCAAATCTAAATTTTCCCTTTCTTCTGAAGTCATGTTGCTCAGGGCGTTTTCGAAATATGCTGCTAAAGTGTGGAGGGTTAGGGGACTAACTGAGGAAGGTACCACCAAGCCAGGTCTGAAGGTTTCTGATGATTTTTGACCGTCATCATTCACGCTCACGCCATCTGGTTTTATGTAAAAATTGGTTGGTTCAGTTGTTGGAGCTTCAGTTAATCCCAAATAGTTATCGTTTTGAGTTGCAACTTCTGGTAAGGAGAACGGGCTGGCAGTGGATATTTTGAAGAAGGGGTAGGGTAGAAACTCATCAAATTTCTCGGACTTATCGTTACTCACTCCTAAAGATGATGATTCTGTTGAAAGTACCTCAAAAGGTCTTGGTTTCAATCGAGGAAGTGGGGCTCTTGTTGGTATTGGAGTTGTTGTTATATCTGATCCCTCTGTAGAAGAGCTCACTTGATGGTGGAACTCCTCAGGGTCTTCTTTGAACCTGATTTCCACCTCATCAGGATACCCTGGCTCTAGGGTTGTGGGTATTTCCAATCTCCTCGAAGTAAATGGAGGATCAGTCGATGGTGCTGTGTTGTTTGGAACTTCCAGTACTAATGGAGGTAACTCAGTTTTTTCCTCAGTTGGCTTTGGTTGTACAGGTGACCTACTTTCTTCACTGAATAGGGATTCATAAGCTTGTGCTGTATTCAGCGATATTGTCGATATTTTTAATACGTCTTTATCATTCTCAACTGGTTCGGAGTTCAATTCAGTTTTGCTCAAAGGATTCAATGTTGGAGTGTTGGAAGGCTCTGTTGAGGGTTCGAATGTTTCTTTAGCTACATCAGCTGTTGCTTTCGTACTTGGTCCATCAGTTCTGATATAAGGATCAAATGGTTCTACAGTATTGAATGATATGGTTGAGAGTTCTTGCGTTGGTTTGATAGGAGCAGGGGTGTTCACTACTTCTAAAACAGGGGATTTGAAAGCTGTTTCTTCGTTTTGGAAAGGGTTAAGTGCTTGAGCAGTGTTGAAAGCTATAGCCGAGAGTTTAAACGTCTTCCTATTATGGTCTCCTATGTTCAACGTTACACTTTGTCGGTTATTTGTTGTTTGGTTTCTAGGTATAGGGGTGCCAACACTACTGCCAACAAACGTTTTACGGGTATTGAATGATTGTGTCGTTACATACTGGGAAGTTACTGGTACTATATTGTTGAAGTATTTTTCGTTGTAAAACCTAGGATCCTTGATTTCTGTGTATTCTGGCTTGTGGTTTTCATAGTATCCATTTGTTTTTTCCACTTTATTCCTGTTGAAATTTTTATAACGACTACTGTCAACTATCGAAGCCGTCTCTTGAGGCACTTGAGTTTCATCGGAATCTTCGGATAATGTGTTGCTGTCTCCGTTCAAGTATTTCGTTGGGGAGTCCAGTTTTGTGTTCTTCTGGCAAGATTTGCAGAGGTTATTGGATACCCTATAGTTGTTGGCTCTGAGAACCTTTTGTCTCGTTCCAACAAATATATTCACATATTCGTTTTGATATCGGGGTTCTTTATCCAAATCAGATTTTGTATTGTCGTTATTTTTATGTTGTGTTGGAATGTTTGGACTTGAAGTCTGGTTTGCCCTCCTTGAAATGTAAAAGCCAGATGTTGTGGTTGCTTCCTGTACCTTGTTGGATATCGTCGAACTGTACGGTTTTTGAAAATCTTTATATTGGAATCTTTTTCTGGATGTTGATGAAATGAACTTGGTTGTTGTTTCTGGTGTGACAGTCATGATGTTTTCTTCATATGTGTTTCGGGTCGAATCTCCTGATGTATCCCTATGTTTTGCAGTATTGGTAATTTGTTTTGTTTCTCCTGTTGGTCTTTTCCTCATGACGATTTTTCTATAGTTACTCTGTTTTCTTTTTGGAATTTCAGTTGTTGTGGAAGTATTTTCGATTGTTTTGTATTCGAGTGCATGATCGAGATTTCTGTTTTTACCTTTATCACTCCATTGCGGTTCGTTATAAACAGAAGACCAATTCTGTTTCGAATTGGCTTTGTCCTTTTTGTCCTCATAAGCCTCTTGGTTCGTTGGCGACTTTTTTTGAGAACCCCAGTTCAGACGATATTTATCTGAACCTTTGTGAGTGAGTCTGCGGGATGACTTTTTCTTGATGAGTTCCTCTTTGAGCTGCTCGGAGCTTTCTTCGTAAAGCAGAGGAGAGTTTGTGCAGTTCACTTTGAACCACCAGTCGCAAATCAGGTCAGACTGCTGGAATATCGTTCCATTGGGGCATAAAAATGACGTTTTCTTTCCATCTTCGCAGATGTGGAAGACCTAGAAATGGAAAATCGTGCTTATGTCCCTGTCTATGTCATTAACAAGATATAAAATCTCAATTGATATATTTTCAGGTCCTTTTTTAATCCCTCAAATGTTAGAAGGACTCTAATTACCCAAAATTCAAGCATCCCTTAGAAAAAGTTCAAGTTCTTGAGGTAAAATAATTGAAATTAGGTTAATATGAATTGTAGGGGTCAGAATAAATAACCATAACAGTCATAAATCACTCCGTGAGTTATGATCCGACCAATATTTAGCTATCATGAAATACGCTTTTGATGAACGATTCATTATATGGAAGAATATTTCGAAATTCATTACGGAATGACTTACTGCAAACACCATTGTTCTATCCTCAGATATTCTGGTGTTAATCTACATTTGAATCGTGTCGTAATCCGTGTCACGTAAGAAAAATTCATTCATCTGGACTTTAATGATGTGGGGAATAATCGAGATCGTTCTTCAGATCAGTAGGTCGAGTAATTTCTCCCCATAAAATTATAGCAGTTTTTTGGGGCTTCAAAATACACTGGGATATTTCATGAACGAAAGAGAAATAAAATACTTATTTAATTTGGATTTCATGAAAATGGAAGATCGAAGTTTTTTGTTCAAAAATCTGGAGTATTTTCCAGAAATTGGTATCTTACCTGACAGTTTGTTTCTAAATCTGCATAGTATCCTGTTTCAATGTCTCTACAACTGAAACTCGTTTTTGGAATGGCTGTCAGTACTGGAAAATCTAATCCAGGTTTACCCTGGACACCTAGAAGAATGAATCAATTGACGTATTTTTTTCTGATTGAGGTTTAGGTGGCTAACTTATGGTCGAATAGTAGGGATTTATTGTCAGATCCAATCTAGTTATTACCTTGATAATTAACTGATGGTAGTTCCGATTTCTGGGAACCAGCTGTGTTTTCTAAGCTATGGACTAGCTGTAAAGAGAAAACTGTGAAATTATGTCCATGTATTATGATTTTTTTTTCGATGAAATTTCAAAACATATTTTGAGGTCGGCCACGGATAAGAGGAAGCGAATTCTACTATCATTTATATCACAACATTCAGACTGTTGCAACTCTATAATTCCTGGTTGAGATTGAACCAAGAAGAATCTTCTAATTTCGAAACAAATAATCGTCTTTCCATGTCCAATGGAATGTTCAACCAGTCATTAATTCATTCTAGGAGAAGAATTAGTATTCACGCGGAAAAAACTCGATTACTTTGATGGTTACCTGTAATTGGTGAAGAATCAGAATCCGGGTAAACTATCGCATTACAACAGTAAAGAAATAAGGAAATGGAGAATGGGTACATATTCACTACTGAAGAATTTTCAAAGAATTGACACAAATCATTTAATCAACGTTTCTGTATAAAGCGTGTCCAATATATGGATGAGATTGCTTGAAGATCTAAGATATAGATAGTTGAAATACAGGAAAATTGTGTCTGAAATTTTACGAAATTTGACGGATCTCGAAATAAAAAATTATACATAAAATGATATTCTGAGAAGGTATAGTTATTTTTTTTCACCTCACAAATAGAAAACGAACAGGAAATATGAAAAACTTGTAAATTAAGTGGGTTATACTCACTTGAATTTTGGAAAGGTAATGAAAACTGCAGAGAAGAAGGAGATTTCCTGTAAGAGAAACAGAACTTTCATTTGATTACCAAAATTTTGGTTGTTTAAAAAGTCAGGGCTGTTGAAAATTTTTTGAAAGTAATAACCCTGCTTACAGCGCTCGAATTAAAGAATTCAAGAAAATTCAGAACTAAAGCTAGTATATTTATAGAAAAATTTATTGAGATTTCAAAGAAATAAAAATAAAAAGTTTTTCAACACATTATAGCCAAACCACATATCTGATATTCTAAATGGGTCCTTCCATTTAGGATTTTTTCCTAAATCGTTATAATTTGACCAAAAAACACTGTTATTGTTAGTCTTTTCGGTCATTAGAAGATTTTTTAAGAATATAGTATAAAAATAAGTTTTTTTTTATTGTGCCTTCGAATTTTTGAAAACCAACATATCACATATAGGTTCTACCATCACATAATTTTCTATATTCAGTATATTTTCTAAAATGAATTCTTCGGGCAATCTTCCATATGAAAAAGTAAGAAGATGCCCACTTTACATACAGAGCTTACACAAATCCGAGAACAGATATTGCAATACTGATGAATAATGGGGTACGATAGATCACATACCAATTAGAGCCAAATAAACAGCAGCATTTTCATCGATCGATGTGAAAGTGAATTTAACGATACTTTCCATTCGAGTAAGTTGTCGAACTATCCTTTAGGAGAATCGTGATTGTTTGACATCTGACCCCGAAGAATTCAAAAACTCCTAGCAGTGCGTACATATACATCAAATCGTGAAGATCGTTATGATATTGAGACATTTATCGAGAAAAAATAGGTCGTAGAGCTTACATTGGTGTAACAGAACAGAAATGGAACAGTAAGAGAGCGTATTTGTCGTAGAGAAGATGGAAATAAAATACACTTCATCAAAGAAATGATAAAAACTTAAATAAAAAGTTGGACATATTTATCGTGTATCACATGAAAGGGAAAATAACTGTATTTTGAAAAATGATTGAATGAAAATTGAAGAAAATAAAATAATCTATTAATTATATCCGAATACACTGTCCCAAAAATTTTGAAAAACAAAAATCCTAAGTCTTTGGTGATAAAAAAAAATTCGAAGAACTAAATGGCTAGAAGCCTATATAGTGCTCATTGGTTTTCAATTTAATGATATCCATTTTATATCTGTCTTGGATGAGATAAAAATCAAAAGAATGGTCAAATTTTCTTTCCTTTATCCCTTTCTTTGCTTTTATGTATGTGGTTGGGAGAGTCAGACGTAAAACATTGAATTACACTTTTTTCAGTCAAAAGGAAGAACTTAGGAGTGTACTCACCTATATTAAATTTACGATGGCGCTTCATTTTTTCGAGGCTGAAATAAAAAAAAGAATTTTACATCAAACATGAATTTATTAACTTAATAAAAGCTGTTTTGAAAAAAATTTCCTCAATCAGATTATGGAATTTTGGACTTTTCACATGTTTAAAAACCTCTCTTCTCTTCACAGCATTCATGAGACTTTTATGAGGTTATTGGATATACCTATATAGTGACAATATGACCTATATAGTGACAATATGACCTATATAGTGACAATATGATCTATATAGTGACAATATGACCTATATATTGACAATGTGTTCAACTGTTCAACATAATTCAATATCCAAGTGTGATTCCATAAATACAGGTTGTATTTGAAGGTGAGGCTTTTTTTCAACAAAAGGTAGAACTGGTCAAAATAAAGTTTCACCGAAAATCACCTATAAAAATGACAAAGTTGAAAAAAAAATTGAAAATGATTACTGAAATAGATCCTAATACGACCCTAGACTGTTTGTTAGGTGAATTATCGCAAAGCAGTGGAAAAAACTTATGTCCTGATTCGACCATGTGGTTTCGTTTAGGATATTGGCTCGTTAGATATTTACGTGGTAATGAAAATGGAAACTCAGGATTGCCGAATTGTTCTCATTATTTTTCAGTAACTTACACGACTTTATGAAATGGCTCATTTCGATACCAACTGACAGAAGAGACTTAGGACACAAGTGTAAAAAATAGAATGATACTTCAAAATCTCACCAATTAAATTCATCTAAATTATTCATGAATTTTCTCACAATGGGCATCACAATCATCTTGTTCGACCATTCCAACAATCGTCGTAAAAATGGAATGAAATGGGGAAACATCATAGCACTTTTTCAACATAACTAACATAAGCACTTTCAAGAAACTGCCTCGATTTTTTACACTTTTTTTTCACCCTAAATTGCACGATGATTCTCTCAAAAGTGACCTGATGCATCTAATCCGATGAACTTGGTACTGAACCATTCATTGTCCAGCCATATGTTTATGTTTTGTTTCGTTTTTGCGATGCCAGAGTCAACTTCCACATTCCCTTACTTGAAATTCAATAAAATTTTGTCGAACTTCTAGGGGTTGTATCTCAGTCATCTTGGATATTTTATATAGACAATTTGTGGTTGAACGACTTATTTTATTTTCTACCTTCTGTCAAAAAAAAGCGTCACCTTTGAAAACACCCTTTATATCTTAATAAATTTGAGGAAGGTAGGTAATTGATATTGTAACCAGAAATCAACAAACAGCTAGAGCTTTAGTGCTATATGTTACAATTCAACAAACAGTCCATTAAAACCGAAGCAATTCGTTTAACGCTCAATGTAGTCGTAAACGCAAATGCAATAAAACCATCAACGGCATCAACATAACAACTCCATACATTCAGCGGGTTTCAGTAGATATCTTCCTACAATAAAATTTAAATAACACTCAAAACGAATTGTGGTAACTCGATATTAAATCGGTAGCGATTTATGGACCAGAAATATGCAGATCTGACATATTCGAGCCTCTTCGTCTTCGTTAATTAAACCGCAAAATAACGCTAATAGATTCGGCACAAATAGAGCAATGAAATTTGTGTTGAAAGGAAACGAAGAGCTCGGCAATATCCATATATTAGCACCATTTCGGATGAATTCAATACACGGAAAATGGGTTTGGCAATTGGATTCACGAGATCATGTGGATTTCGATACCGTTTGATGGATGTGGTAGACTCTTCCTGAGCCAAGTTTGCTATTACAGCAAGGATGTTATTCGTAGTGGCACATATACCGAAATGCACTTCGAAATAGCCAAAAACGTAGGTAAATAAAAAATACTTGATCGCCATCTGCCAATTAGATTGGTCCCTGTCTTAGGTATTCGTTCTTAGTAACTCTGCATAAAGTCACCATTACAAGGTGTGCAAGAATATACACTGCGCGAAAAAATTAACGCACATTCTGAAAATCTCAATTTTAATGAAAGTTAACTCTACATTGACTTTATAACTTATATTTTATGTTCTCTCGGGAAGGTTTTGAACGAAACAAGACACATTAAATGGAAGAAAAATTCAGGATTTCACCGAATCTTATGTGAAGAAGAGAAATGAACAATTTTCAAAATACTGAAATGCTGATAAGTGATTAAATACTTGGTATTTCCACCCCTTGCGTTAATTACAGCTCGGCAACGACAGTTCATACTCAATATGAGTGATCTTAAAATGTTCTGATTTAATCCTTCCCAGATTTCTCATTAAGAGTAGCTGGATGATTTTCTGAACTTCTCAGCCTTCTATTGAGGTTGTCCCAAACCTGCTCAATCGGATTGAGATCTGGACTTCTTGCGGGCCATTCCATTCGAGAGACTTCAACCTTCTCAAGGTACTCCTGAACGATGCGCGCACGATGGGGTCTGGCATTATCGTCCATAAAAATGAAATTTTCACCAATGTATGGGGCAAATGGCACTACATGCTCTTCAAGAATGTTCCTTATATACTTATCAGCATTCATAGTTCCATTATCAACGACCACTATGGTAGATGAAGTATCTAAACTCATCTGTGAAGAGAAATCTTTCCCAATCGGCCTCTTCCCAATGGATATGCTCTCTCGCAAAATCCGAACGCGCCCTTCGATGGGCTGGGGTAAGAGCTGGGCCTCTTGCCGCGACACGAAGCCTTAAATCATATTCTCTGAAGAGATTTCTTATTGTCTGAGTGCTAATTTGCACCTCATGAGTTTGCTCATTCCTCTTGGGTCAAATTGCGTGTTTCGCGTTGCATAGCGATCGAGTGTAGAAAATCAAACGAAAGAAAAACTATTGATCACTAGAATTGATCGAGTTAAACTGATTTTAGAATGGAGCCAATACATTCAAAATCTGATAATTCATCTTTTTTTATTCCTGCTGGGAAAAAACATCTGTATTGAAGAAAACCGTTGAAAGTGGATAACATATGCATGCATAATTCTGATAAAAATAATTATCATTGAGAACACCTTCAGTTGTAGAATAAATTTGAGATTTCCATAACGTGCGTTAATTTTTTTGCGCAGAGTATTAACGACTAACTAAATTTTATATTACATTTATAGATATTTATGCTGCTATTTATTCATGACTAAACAGAGAAAAACTCAAGAAGCCATCCGATAAATGAGTGATGGATCTAATCAATCCTTTTGAAGGATCTCATCCTTGAAAATGAAGTTCCCACAAATAGGAGTAGATACCTAATCACGATGTTTCAGTGAATAATTTCACGAAGTCGGAACAAGTTGGTCATGCATTAAAACGAAACAGATCTAACATATATATATTTATCTTAATTGACCAATAATCAAGACATCTGCAAATCGAAAGTCATGGTAACTGTATCATCCTTTCCAAATAACACGAGTTTCAATGCCGTTCACTAAATTGATATGAAGAATTTCATCAAGTAAAAAAATTTGAGGTCGATTTGAATCAATAATCTTCTTGAAAAAAAAAACGAATTGAAAAACAACTAGGCATAGGATTAAAAATTAACATGTCTAACTTTTCTCAATCAATGTATTGGCCAGGGAAATGAGGAAACAGATTACAAAAATACGAAGAAGGACAATTCTGAAGACTGTTGGTTTTCACCAAAATCGATTTGTGAATTTCTCTCCGATCTCTAATGCGTTAAATAATATCATTTGTGAAAGATACTCCGGTAAATGAAATAAATGTCTCATGAAGATTGTCAATTTCTCATTTGGTGCCTTATGATTGGGATGAGTAATTGCCAAAAATTATGTAATCCAGTTAATCAACCTGAGAAACGGTTCAGAACACCTTGACACAATTCACCATCATTTTCGTATCTAATCTTGAAATGAACTGACGTGTTTTTTTGGAGATTGTTCTTTCGCTAGAAATTGATATTCTCGATATCAAATTTTTTTCACTCCTTCGAGTCAGGAAAGGAATTTATTTTCCTTCTTCTGTACCTACGCGTTTCTAATGTACTTTCCCTATAGTTCACAATCCGCAGAATGAAACCAATGATGCGGAATGTTTGAATTCATGATCATCAAGTTCAAGGGTTTCATCCGATATAATTTAATGAACGATTAATTTCGTAATGTAGGTCATCAGGTTCTCTGCACCTTTCAGTTTGTTACATATAGATAGAGTAAATGTATTTCCATGGACATGTTGTTGAAATCCGTCCATTTTCTTCATTTAAAACACATCTTCATCTACATAGAGGAATCAGAATGACATCGATAAGCTTTGTATTCATAACACTATCAGAAAAAAAGTTAAAATTACGATCCTTTTACCTCAAAACTCAAAATACTTTGTTTACTATTGTGATCTGTGTAAATACTCTTTTTTATTTTGAAATTTTTCTCAAAAATAACCTTATCGTATTCAACCAAATTTTCAATTCAATTTTCCATCAAGAAGAAAATTGTTGAAGTAAATCACTTGAAACTCAGAAGAACACAAGAGCCATCAGTAGTATTTTGAAATGGATTCTTTCGATGCTTGAATCAAAATGCTAAGAGAGGTCTCATTTTCCTGTCTTGGGAAAGCTTTCAGCTCTTTGTGAAAAGCCTTATCCATGCCCTTTAAGTGACTTTTCCCTTCATCGAACAATTCCGTAATTAAACACCTCAAAAATCGTGAGCGAAATTTCTAAATATAATGTCGAATGACATCATTGACATTTCGTTCAAGATAATTCATCGTACTTACTATTAACATTCGATATTATTTATCGTTTACCATGTCTATTACTTAGAGGAAATAACTATCATTTAAAATACGAATTTCTTACATTGGAGGATCATTATCCAGTTAGAATTTTCCTCTTGTAGGTACCTTTATGTTGGCATAATTCGGTTTATTTTTGTTAGGAAATGTTGACTGGCCTAGACATGATATAACATCGGATGGACATTTTGCTTCATAAAGCAAGTAAGTATCTTTGAAAGATGAGGTCAATATTTATGAAATTTGTCAAAATCTGCAAATATATCTCCCATTTGAACGAAAAAGGGGTATTTCCTTTGAAACTGACAGAATATCATATGCTTTTGTGTACCAGCCTGCCAGGTTTAATTTCATATAGTTCTTTTTGTTTTAAATTATTCACTTGGCTTCAAAACTTCATATCCCAACCCTCAAGTTGAACACTGGTATTTGGCCCTTGCTATTTTACCTCGGAAGTTGAAGACTGTTTATGGTCTGATTGTTTTCGATCACTAATTTTCATCAATGAGTGCAGCCAAATCGTTTAAGACAATTTTCGACTCACAATTCGAGAATAGCAGAGTTTTTGGGCATTAGGATAACGCTCTCATTTGTAGGATCCTCGTTTCTACTCGAAAAATAAATTGAATCTGTGTTTTAGACCTTGTAGTGAAAAGGTAATTTGCCATATCAATTCAGGAACTCACTTTCTTCACAAGGAAATGAATGCTGGAGAGTATTTCTATGAATATGAAGCGGACAAGTACGTCATAAAACCAAGAGGAATTGTCTTGTGACTCTTGTGAGATATGATCGCTTTCATTAACGAAAGACCTTCTGAGAATAATTAATGCTTTAATTGCCAATTCAAGTCGCTGCATTTTTGACGGAAACAAATATATAGATTGATGAAATTCGATTTAAATATTCATCAAACTAATCCTCGGAGCTGACTAAGGGACTGTTTGTAGACCTGAATAAAGCATGTGTCAGTACAAGTCATCACAAGTTAATGTTGATAAAGCTGCACCAATAATGTGCAAGAAAAAGATCCCTAAAAGGCAATATCTAACAAAACTGGAGAAATGAAATCTAATTCTCCGGTAATTCATTAGGTAGGCAGTACCCCAGGGTGACATCTTGGGCCCTGTGCTCTTCATAATCTTCATAGCAAATCTTGAGACCATTATTTTAAAGTGGACCCTTTATGATCAACCATGTCGATGACATAATCTTCCTAAGAAAGCTAATATTGTTCAGTTGGTAAATGAGGTAGATATGGTTGCAACTAGGAAGTGTTTCATAGTGAATGGCTCATCCCTGAACTCAGATAAAACAGACATAGGAGCCAATCCTCATTGCACATGTTCAAAAGGAAATATATACGAGGACTAGTTAGCCTAGACCAGTTCCATGCATAAAAAAAAATATTGTGTTACCATAGCAACTCATTAGAAGTGTCAGTGTGAAGTTTGAGGTCAAAAAAGTAAACCAGAGTTACGCAATTAATCAAAAAAAAGAAGATGTCCACCGAAAATGTGAAAATCGAAAAATTGGGGTATAGAGCCATCATCAAGTACCTGTATTTAAAGGGGTTAAGAGGTAAGCAGATTTACGAACATATGCTCAATGCCCTTGGGAATCAATGTCCTTCGTATGCGACCGTGAAAAATTGTACTGCAAGCTTCAAAAGAGGTAAATTTTTCATTAAAGATGATGACCGATCGGTAAGGCCAGTTTCTGTGTCAGTCCCCGAAAATATCGATGCAGTTCATGACATGATTTTATCAGACCGTCGAATTGGGCTAAAACGGATATCTGAATCACTGAATTTTTCATACGAACGCGTTCATCATATAGTTTACGTCAATTTAGACATGAGAAAAATTGCTGCAAAATGGATCCCCAAATGTTTGAATGTTGACCAAAAGCGTGCAAGGGTAGAAGCATCGATCTGTGCTCGATTCAAAAACGATGTAGACTTCTCAAATCGAATTGTTACTATGGATGAGACTTGGGTACATTTCTACGATCCAGAAACAAAGCAATAATCGATGGAAAGGCGACACTCTGGTTCTCCAAGACCTAAGAAGTTTCGTGTCCAAAAATCTAATGAAAAAGTTCTAGCTACAGTTTTTAGGGATTACCTTGGAGTAATCATGATTTATTTTTTGGATAAGGGTAGAACAATAACCAGAGATTACTATTCGACATTACTGGCTTCATCCGACTATGATCTCTTTCCCCAACTGAAAAAAAGTTTAAAAAGTAGTATATTTTCTTCCAACGAGGAAGTTATAAAAGCTGTGGAGGTCTGGTTTGCAGAGCAAGAAGAAACATTTTTTTGAAAGGTCTAGAAACGTTGCAGGTTCGCTGTAATAAATGCATCGAATTAAGAAGAGAATATGTTCAGTAATAAAATATTTTGACATAGAAATTTTATTTGGTTCTATAGTAGGCTAAGAATTTTTCAATATATCCTCGTACACCAATTCTGTCGAAACAATAAGACTTTCAATTCGAGAGGATCTCGTGGAGAAGTGGTACCTTCTTAACATTCATCAAATTTGACTCATCTCCAGCTGATATGATACACATATTCGGAGCGGTTACACAAGAGTCTCTCGAGATTCGTGAGGAACCACATTATGCAATGATTACCCATACGACGATCTGTTTTTCGATTTCATTTGAAGAAACCGACCGTCTGCTGAGTTGTGAGCTACCGCTGACATAACCGGAAGAGATAGCGGGACGAATGCAGGAATATTAGCAAGACGGTCATCGTGAAACGAATGTCCGCAGGCGAATTGTTCACTATCGAATCTCTAATAACAATAAATCCCGTACTTAGAGACTTCGACGATGATAAAGTGATTCGTGTGGATAATACTCTTTATTGTTTGTTACTATTCTGCCCTTTAAACTTTCTCTCGGTCAATAAGAGCTCTACATGAGGATAGCTGACATTTTGAACCTACGCGATGTCCATTGAGTCAATTGAGAAATCATATGTACTTTGGGAAAAAATCACTGTTAGTGAAAATTAAAAAAAAAATTGGTCAACTTTACGGCGCTGTAGCAGCCAGAAAAGAGGCACTGAACATAAGTTGATTTTTTTGGTGATAGATTGGTTCTTTGCGAATAGAAAAAACCAATTTTCATTCATCTACGTCGAACAGTTCAGATTTTATGATTTTTTCCGCGAAGGTCCAAAATTTTCGATTTTTCATCAACCGTAACTTGAAAACTAATCCTTTCAGGAAAATTCTGTTTGCATATTCGTAATCTACGACCTCGATTTAGTGAATACTCCAATTTTGGTGGAAATCAGAGAGATCGAAACTTTTTCAAATTTTCCATACAGATGGAAAAATTGCTAATTTTTGAAAAATATTTTGGTCTCCGATAAAAGCCAAATTTATACTGTACACTAATTCGAGGGCGTAGAACACGAATATACAAACAGATATTTTTTTAAAAATTTATTTTTCAAGTTGTGGTCGATAAAAAATCGGATATTTTGGACCTTCGCAGGAAAAATCATGAAAACTAAAATGTTCGCGGTAGATGAATGATATGTGTTTTTTTCTATTGGCAAAGAACCAATCTATCACCAAAAAAATCAGCTAATGTCTAGTGCCTTCTATCTGGCTGCTATAGCTCCTCGTTGACCAATTTTTTTTCGAAATTTTGTAGGGTTTTTCACTCAATCCATAGACTTGAATTGGTAATTAAAACATTAATCATTCTCAGAAGGCTCGAAGGTCTGTCGTTGATTATATATAGCGATCATATCTCACAAGACGATTCTTCTTGGTTTTATGATGTACTTTTCGCTTTATATTCATGGAAATACTCCAGCATTAATTTCCTGGTGAAGAAATTGAATTCTTGGATTGATGTGGCCGATAAATACATACTTAAAATTTGCACGAAGCTTCACAATTTATTCCAGTACGAAACATATAGCAGTTGCCAATTCGATCGGATCTGTATTTTGCAAATATTGAGAAAATAACATTTTCTCAGGGAGAGCAGCCTTGGGCGTGTTCAGTACCTGGATGAGTGCTCTAACATTTTTCTAATAATCTTCTTAATGTGTAAAACAGGTGCAGAATTTAAAAAAAGAACGGTAATATCACACATGAGTAAGTACAGGTACTGCTATCTATCAAAAATATTCTAGTAATGACTTAAGATCATTAATAAGTAGGCAATAAAAACTCAAGGTTTTCTGTGGGTAAAAAGGCCAATTCGATACAGATAGGTGTCATGAACGATTAGTGAGAGCGTTGAGTCGGAGGACAAACAAAATTAACATAACAAAATCTGACGAAGCAAACAGATCCTGAAATGGTAATAAGATAGTATGGTATTATACGTTTCGATGAGCTTTCATGCATATTAAACGTGAAATTACCAATAATGAAACGTTTTATTAGCTGAAAATAGGACCTTTTCAAACGTTATTCATTCATTAGAAGATTTGTGGAGATTTTCCGAATGCTGTTTCAAATTCGACGAAAATTTATTACATTCGTCAGTTTCCAATAATTCATACTTCCCGTTCAAGGTTGGCTTTAATATTTTGCCGAATATCACACAAAAAACCGTAAAAAAGTATCGTGTAAACATCACTCATTTTTTTTTTATTGCCTATTATGGTTTCTAAGGAAAAGAAAAGGATTTTCAGGTGCTTTCTTTAGTGGGCTATAAATAATCAGGAGCTGCCAAAAAAAATTGTATAGGAAAGACCCACACTATACATTTTTTATCCACTTATACCCTGTATACTTCCCTTTTCAAAAAACTGTGAAATGTGAGGGATTTAACTTTCGAAAACTCATCATTTCTACAAATCGGAAAATTCTCTCAAATTGAAAAGATACGATGGTTTTCAATTCAAATTACCATTAAGAGAATTCTTGACCCACTTCCTCAATTTCCCCGAATTTATTATTGCATAAACCCCATTATAAACGTTCACCATTTGAACACCATGGGAAAATAATCTTTCTGAAGCTTCATAAGATTGGACTAGCTAAAGACATGAGAAAATCATTTTACGAAAATAACACATTTGAATTTATTTTCCTATATCAGCGAAATGAAAGAAAAAATTGAAATATGCTGATGAACCGGTTAAAAAACATTTGAAATGAGAATTCCTAATGGCATTATTGAATCTCATCAAGTGCCATTAAAAAAAATTTATAACTATTATTCTTGTGGGTAATTGAAGTTATACTTAAGTGTTAAGTACTCACCAAGCGAAAAGGCTATACCTATATCGAAATGGTACTAAAGTTCTCACCTATTGTTACTACGACAAGCACTTTCAAATCTGGCGGTAAGAAAACAACTGAAGAGTCTGCAAATGATGATCCCAAACTTGCTCTCTCCCGTGCATCGGATGTAGCAGTTTCTTTACCCATGAACGACCTTTCACAACGTTCACACGCATATTCAACAAAGGCCAAAGAATTGTATCTTAGATGTTAGTTGAGTTAAAGTTCATAGTCTCACTACCTGTAAATGAAGAAGCGCCAATTCATCTTTATCAGTCGATAGGACGGTAATTTGCTTCAATTTGATTATACAGGATATGCCAGCGTCTTTGCTCCATCCCGAAAACAGAAAAAAAACTGTTGACGTTAGGTCTTGACGACTCGATGGCCTAATGGAGGTGACGAGGTCATTCTTGAACTTCTTTTACGCCCCTAGGGTAGACTTCCACAAGATACGCTATTGCTAGACTTTTGATAACTAAAATCTTGCGAGAAAGAAATGGCTGTAAGTTTAAGTGGTGTCAACTCCAAAAAAACACCCTTGAAAAAAATAGTAGGTGAATTACCTTATTTTTTGTTCAGAATGAAGACAACATTTAACGGAATATCTCCAAGGAAAATGTTCTCATTTATATCACCTCCTATTCCAAAGGGTTTGATATCTGGCCCCATTTTTTTCAAGGAATGTTTTCGGAAAATGAATTACCTTCTGCATTTTTGCCGCATATCTTCATAGTAACCTATTAGTAGACCCTCTAATCTGCAAGAATTCCCATATATACCCATATTCCTTCAAAAATTGCTAAACAATTCGACTTTCGGTCCACCCTATATACATCCAGAGTTACCTTGCGATGTTAATCATGTTTTTCTTAATTCGCATGCCAGTTGGTCATCAATCCAGGTGTACTCGAACAATTCGACTACTCCACGGTTGCATCAAAGATCAATTCGGTAATTGGTGATAATTAGTTTTATCTCAGAATCCTGAAAAGCGATCAAGGCTAAGTTCTTAGATTTGGACGGTGGTGCATCCTTTAATTGAGCACTCATCTCGACCTTTGTGCCATTATTTGATGCGCTGAAGGTTTCTG
This sequence comes from Coccinella septempunctata, assembly GCF_907165205.1. Classification (NCBI taxonomy): domain Eukaryota; kingdom Metazoa; phylum Arthropoda; class Insecta; order Coleoptera; family Coccinellidae; genus Coccinella; species Coccinella septempunctata. The sequence goes on along the minus strand of NC_058194.1, from coordinate 28,524,571 downwards.
TTGTTCCGAAATCGATTCTATACATTTTTCCTTTCAAAGAGATGTCTTGGATTACTCACAAGCTACCTTAAACTTCAGGTGAACGATTGCTTCTCTCTGATTTAGCGTGTTCGTGACTTTATAACGATGTTATCATCTTTCAAGAGATTTTTTCAAAGAATTCGGCTTCATAAGCATGAGGAAAACAATAGATTAGTTGATACTTTCGTTCTCTACTTTCTGAGAAGATTTTAAGGGTTTCCCGCACTGCTTAGAAGCATTTTATTCAAGAAGTGGGGATTCAAAATATTTCCCATTCGTATTTGGGAATTATTGATAAAATTATATTAATTTTTTCGAGCTCGAATTGAAACACCAGAAACGTTGGAACAAAACTCCTATTCTTTGGACACGTTTTAAGCATTCATAGAAGGTGGTAATCTTGTATATAAGGGTAGGCTCAATTTTCAATAAAAATCGACGTTTTTTCCTTTAAATTCTGGAAAGGCACACCCATCATTTAACTAGGTCATAAGAACCCATAAGAACTTGACTTTCAGAAAGTCAGGTCGTGACTTCAAACCACTAACGTATTGATTCCCCTGAAGAGAAATCAATAATTTTCCTTGTGCGCCGTGCATCCTCCACCTAATTTAAGAGATTTCATGTTAAACACCCACATACCTTAGTTTCCCTCACCTCCTCCCGAACGAAAATGCGTGTGAGAAAAATTGCATCACTCTCTACCTGAACCGAATTTTTTTGTTGGGAAACAAAAATGCTTCTACTAGGAATTTTTTTGTGTTATTTAGGGCACAAAACCGGTAAGTATTTCTGCATACTTCCGGTGCTTTAAACTGATTATTTTCGTTTCAGTGCATGCGATAGATTGTTTCAAATGCATATCGATGAACAATGATTACCCCCCATGTGAAGATCCCTTCCATAATAATTTCACGGTGGATATTTACGAATCGCCCTGTATGGGTGGGAGGAGGGGCAGAGATGGGGTTTTTCCTGCTACTTCTTGTGTCAAAATAACAGGAACTTTTGGTGAGAACCATCAGCATCTTTCAGATGATCATCATTTAAAAATCACAATATTTTTATCTCACAGCAATTATGACACGTGGAGTAGATAAATTTCGGGATTAGGTATATTTTTCTAATTATAGAAATTATAAGACAATTCTTTAAGTGCGATTCCTCGTTATTATCCAACGCCAATTTGAGATTCTCAGATGAAAGGAAGGATAAACTAAGAAAAAACCGATTTAATAAATTCACTTTCATTCCTCGACCTCCAATTCTGTACAATAATGGATCCAATAATGATCTTCGTCTCTTTCCTGTTATAAATTCGTGAAAATAGTATCAAAACGGCCGAGAAATCATTGCAACTTTTGTAGGTAGTGGCGAATTCCCAGCTAGAATGTTGTAATAATGGAATGAAACAATGTACAAAATACCACCAGTGGGAAATAACAGACTAATTATGCGTTGAAGAGATAAATATCAATTGGACCCACTGTTCCACGCTTATAAAACACTCTCAAAACAGAAGGCGTGAAATAGAAGCGATCGAATATTAAAGAGGAAAAATGCCATCGATTCTTATTATTGTACCATCGAAAATGTTATGTATTGTCTTGAACGCGATGAAATACAATATAATTAATCTTGACATTAAGGAGAAAGAATATAGATCGTTCGCTTTCTTAACCTTCATTCCTTTCATATAAAAAATGAGTGGTCAGTCTTACAATATTGATTCATTGGAAGATTGATTACCTATATCTGTTGATTAGTTCAACATAATTGCTCAAAATCCCAAATGTCTTATCAGGAAAGCGTCCAGCTTTTAATTGTTCATGATCATTTAGAATTGTCTTGATATTTGTTTCAGCGAATTTATGTTGTCTCACAGTTATTGTTCTTGAAAATGCTCGCCCCCATACCACACTTATGTTCATCATAATTCATAATCTAATTATACTTCAACATGTACCAGTAAATGAAGAATCTCTCAACTTATGACCCATCACAAGACTGTCACTATAATAGAGTGAGATTACAGACAAACCTGATTTATTATCATCTCGCTTTCTATTGCTAATATTACATTTGCCAATATTGTCTTTACATTTCAATTTGATAACATCGAGTTTTCTCAATGTAAAAGTTAACCGAGATCCTTAGATACCGATCTGATTTTATTGTTGTGAAATAAGAGCTTAGAGTAAGAAGAAGACATTAAAATGTCGATCAACACTGAAATTTCATAAATGAAGACCATTTTACGCAACTATTGACTAGCAACAAACGATTAAACCAGATATTTTTTGGTAGATTATTGCTGAGAATCATTCAATTTGAAGCTATATCTCAATTTCCTTTCGAGTTAAAGTACAGCAAGCACAAAGTTGATAGGATCTTTTGCTGTCCTTCCACTCTAGGCATTACAAATTGCTCCAAAAGATCCTCTCTTTGTATCACAGGAGGTTGATTTTGCATGAACCTAATTTTGAGGCTTCTTCGAATCTGGGTAACCGATGAACAAGAGTGCAAAGCCTACGGATTATTCCAAAAGCATTTTCCTTATATCCTGATGGCTATATAGGAACATAGCTCATGATCAATGAATTTTTCAGAGGGCAGTGATGAAACCATCATGATAAGAGGATGTGCCTTGGATAGTGGGACCCTTACCACAGACACAGAGCTTGTACGAATGTCACATTGTGGTGCATTTTACTACGATAACAGGTGGGGTAATGAATAATTTCAGAAGCACATCACAGATTAACGAACCATTTTCCAGATACGTCCATGGATGTGTTCAAACATGCAACGACGCCGATGCTTGCAACGACTCCTTTAAACTCCGTTCCAGTTTTGAAATAACAGCCTCCTTTGCTATAGTTTTTTCAGCAATAATGGCAATTTATTGAATTCCGTTAGGAGTATACTTCCGATGAAGATGCCTTAAATGAAAATTTGATATTTGTTTGTATGAAATCATATATTGCAAATATCTTTGAAGAATGTTAATCGTGGACCAGAGTAACAAATAATGTTCTTTTGTTTTCAATTCGGCCGGTTGATGAAAATAACATATCATTGAGAAGATATCAGTTTTTATAAAATGAAAAAATTATCAAGTTTGCTCAATTCTTGTTGAAGAGTTTATAATAAAATGTTATTAAATTTGTCCAGAAAGAAAGTTCAAGATGTTGAAAAAATCAGTTTCAATAGTTTTACTATGACAACTTTAAAAAATTGCTTTGTAGAAAGCAAGTGGGGCAACTTGTTTCAAATGAGCTTTTTACCTCAGTTTGTAGAAATTCCGCAAAAATTGTCAAACTTTTGTATTCGAATATTTACGTATGTAGATCACATAGATGTGTGAACAATAAGTAGAGGAATTGATTAAAATACCATATATTAAGGAAACATATAAATCGAATTTACGATTCTGAGAACTTCTTACATATCAAAAACATATTCAAAGCCTTTATTTAAGATTTGTAGAAATAAATATACGACGAATTATTTTGAGAACAATGTTATTATTTCACATTATGTTGGGGATGACAGGAGAGACATGGGAGGGAAAGAAATACCTTAAGAGGGGTCTACACTGTTTCAGTAGTCAGTTCAAAAAGCGAAAAGTTATATCTTACGTCAGAAACCACTAATTTATATGGCGTTTTCAATCAGGAAAAAAATAGGAAAATTTTTTCATTGAAGAACGTATGTTCATTCATGTTATCCACTTTCCGAGCTAAAATGCTTTTTTTAATGAATTCCCACATAAAAAAATTTCTCGAAAAGTCTAGCCATTCGCTACAATTCGAAACCTGCTGACATTGAAAAAAGACGTTCGTGAAGTGCTGCCATCTTTTCGATGAAAGTCCCTTGATATTCTTAGAATGGCCTCACTGGCTAATCTAACTCTCACAAGATGAAGAAGTGTGAGATCTGTAATGATCTCCAGTGCCCTATTTAGACACGTTCTGGTAGCTCTAGTGATGCAAACATGGGCTAGTCTTTGTATTCTACCGGCGATTTTCCTCGTACTGTTTTAACTTGTCCTGTCTTGACAGGTTATTACATAGATCGCAGTATTTTTGGGTTATATCCCTAAGTTTGGGAATGGGAAAAACAAAACACAATTAAATTTATCTTCGTTATATTTCTTGGAAAATATGTATAATGTGAGTCGTTACTATCATCAGAATCCTGCTCTAAAGCACCTACGTGCTTCAAGTATATAAATTCAATTCAGTCCAGTTTAATATCGAGTGCTCAAAAAATGAGTGAGCAAAAACTTTACAAGAAATACTCGAACACCTTAGTTCAAACAGTTTCACCAATTTAATAAATAAGAATATAAAAAACTTTTTGTTAGTACAGTAAATGTTTGTAGATATAATTTCGAAATAAATACAAAAAAAAAATATATAAAAACTTAACTTAAAATGGACGGTTTAAGAATAAGTCAAAGAGAATAATACTATATGAAAACACATTTCAAGAAATGGAATTAACTCAGGTATCCAAGCATTATGTAATACCAAAATGTCTAAAATTATCAAGGTACTTGAAACCAACTACTCTACATGTAAAGGCCTTTGATGTACTATATAAACCACTCTTTCCTTTTCTGTACATGGTGACCTGTAGTACCGCAAACCACGGCCGTATCAGGATCTAAAGCGCTCTCCGCACCTGCATCTTCTTGGGTCAGATATTCTCCCTTATGCCTATGTATGAACCTCCCAATAACGATCAACAAGATTACCAAGGCCAAGAAAAGGATAGCCAAAACACCTGGAAACATCCGATCAGTATAACAAACCTACAATATTTAGTGCAGTTTCTGAGAGAAAAAACCGAATAAACCGTTCAGAAACAAACTCCTCAGTATCTCTTAAGTAACTTTAACGATGAATGGTTATAAATATACCCAAAATAGTCACAAAAAGTTATCATTGAAAGTAACAAAGGAAAGTTAACGAACACTTTATAAAGAAGACGAATAAACCGACCCTTAAAGTTCCTGAAAGCTACTTACCACCCAGAATTGCCGAATTTGTTCGATTGTAGGCCTTCCTGAGCTTATCTTCATCTAGCTGAGGTGGTGGTCTGGTTGGGATTATGTCAGGGGGATGGGTGATTGGTTCAACACCACAATAATCTTCGTTTAAGGCACCTGAAGGCAAACAATATAATGAAGGAATGATCACGCCTCAACAGGGAGGCAATGAATACAATAATAAGAATTTATTTAGATGCTTACTACCCGTCGATATGAATATCAACAAGTGTTACCATCTGAATTTAACTAGCCAATTTGCCATCGTCAGAACAACTAAATGGAGAACGTTCCACTGAAGAAGAGCAGATGCAGACCGTGGTTCCGGTCTCATTTGGCCCCGTCAGAGCAACACAGCTCTTTCTCCGATGGAAAAAGGGTTGGAATTGATAGACCTTAATTAGATAGTAGTAGTCGCTTTTGAGTAGTACTCGAGCGTCATCCAGTATGAAACAAGATGCCGTTCAATCCCCCCCAGATGAAGACAATGGCCCATATTTCCTCTAAGTAGGCTGGCCTGCTTATTGCAACATGCGTGTGAGAATTGAGAAGGTGGGAGCACGTTCAGTTCACGCAGAAATGTTGCCATCGGTAAAATATAGAAGGAAGGGTTTCGATCTGATCCTGTTTCATACTGGATGGCGCTCGAGTATCACTTGATAATACTCAGCAGCTACTACCAGCATTTAATTAGAGTCCATGAATTCCAAGCGTTTTTCCATTGGAGATGGAACTTTGGTTGCTATGATGAGGTCAAATGAGACCGAACCATGGTCAGCGTCTGCTTTTCTTTGGTGGAACGTTTTCCATTTAGTTGTCCTGACGATGGCAACACTTCCAGTGTGTTCTTTATTGTAGTAGTGTTTCCGATAGCATTTTAAGTGGCTGTACTCACCTCCTATTGACTTGACGTTTCCGGGACCTTCCTGCTGGAACAGCAACTTGAGAGGGTATATATCGTCGAATTCCACCCTCGATATACAACCCACGAAACCCTCACTGATAGACTCGTTCCTACCGATATACATGTACTGTATGTTGTTAAACTGGGCGTCCGCCGAAGCTTTGATGCTGAAGTTGAACTCCCTAGGCTTGTAATTGTCCACCTGCATCACCAACGTCGAACCGGAATTCTTACGCGACAACCTCAAATCGTGATACTGCCCGAGACCGAAATGCTTCTCCGGATAGATGATCTCCTGCCTCTCGAAACCGAAGTCGAACACCACCCTCAAATGGCCGGAATTCGACACCATGATCGTCATGTACTCCTTGGATATGTTCGAGTAGAATCCCAACAAGAATCCCCTGGGGTTGGCGGTGGTGAAGCCGACTCGGATGTGTTCGGCTATCGTCGACCTCCACGAACCCATGAAATCGTACTTGATCATCGAGCTCGGCTTCATGTTGACACCGATCTCGTCCGCGCATATGGGACCTTTGAAGGCCGTCCACCTACAGTCGCAGGTGTAGCTGTCGTAGTGTTCGAAACAGGTGCCGTTGTTCAGGCAGGGGGAACTCTCGCATTTACCCACGCAACCTTCGGAGATTCCGAAGGCGCCTCTTCTCGCGTAGCTCCTCAAATCTATGTGTTCGCCGTTTATGAGCAACGCCCTAATGCAACCCGTGAAACCGTCCCTGTATTCCGTATTGGCCCCGATGACTAGATCGGTGGTCAGGTGTAAAGCTCTGAACGGACCTGGGGGTTCCCTGACCTCAGCCTTAAGAGCGCCGTCTACGACCAACATCGACTCTTTTCTATTCCTCTCCACCAACACCGAATGCCATTCGTCGTTGGAAAGTTTGTAAGACGTTTCTCTCACGACAGACACAGGGCCGGATCCTGAAACAGTAAAACGTGAACGAATTCCGAACGAAAAAAATCAAAATCGATTCCTCACCTGCTTGGTATTGGAATTGTAGACGGTTACCGCTGACTATGCTCAATTTGATGTAATCGTGCGGTCCCTTGGAGTGGAACAGAACCGCGTTTTCCGAGGCTGTTCTGAATTCGAAATAGATGTCACCACCGTGGCCCATATCGAAAGTGGGCAGGTTGATTGTCGCCTCGTCCACCCTGAAAGTGACTACGTTGTTGAAGAGATCGTCTCCCTCGCATATCAGGGGTCCCAAGGTGTACCGACCCTCTTTTTCATCCAGGGCGTTTCCTGTGTCGCCGAATCTCAGTTGTTTCACTGGGAGGTTCTCTTTGTCCACGATATCGCCTGGAAAAAACATAGAAAGCATGCCAATCAAAGAGTTAATCCTATCAGAGAACCCTGTCTTCGACTAGAAGCCACCAAGGTGGGTTTACTATCTCCCCTACGAAGAAGAGCTAGAGCCCTAGATCTTAGAGGAAAAGCCATCCCAAAGTACCTGGCGAAAATTGATTCAGAATGTTTCTCTTACAGTTTTTTTCTTCCTCGAAAACTCTTCAGAGTCCAAGTTGGGCAAGCTCTCATAGCCCCAGTGATGCAATTACAGGGTAGCCTGTTCCCACTTACCTTGACATGCCAGACTGTTGCCCCTTTGGAGATCATTGGGCTAACTATCATCAAGTACATCCAACGTGGTATTTTTGGGTTACACCCCCAAGTTTTACCACCTTAACGTCAAGATATTGACTCAGAAACACTATAGGAAAGATTACATAACCTCCAACCACATTACCTGCATCCACCTGCCAAGTGTCTAATCCCGCGTCGCAGTTACACCATTTCGTCCGGTCCACGCAGCTTCCCATGATTCCGCATTCGCATTTCCTGGAGTTGGGCAGGGCGCCGCCCCAGTAATCCATGTTCTGGTTGTGTCTGGAAACCCACCACGAGTAAGGGTTGAAGTTCATCTCGTCCGACGGCGAGTTGAAGAGCCTGGCCCCCTTGCAGGCGTACTGAAGGTGCTGACGACAGGTCGACGAACGGTTGACGAGGGCGTTTATCTGATCGTCGCTCGCCTCGTAGTGTATGTCCTGGACGAAGCTTCCGGGCTCTTGGAAACCGTCTACCGGCGTCGTTTCTTGGTTACTGCAAAAAAATTGTAAGTTATCGTATACACTGTAATGAATCCCAGTTTTCTGAGGAAAATTTGAGTTCATTTTAGTGCATTCCTTTCGTTTCATATTTCCGCCTTTGAAAATATTTAATTCTTTAATATTCAGTACGTTAACTCCGATAGGCAGAGTAAATGTAAAAAACCGTTTATTTATGTTTAACGTTGTTTTTCTTGCATGCCGTTGAAGATTTCGACGTTTTTCTGATGTTGATATGCGATAAACCGGAGCTGACGACGTTTTTCATTCTTGTCGCATTCTGGAATTTTCAGATTTTCAACGTGTGGGCCTATAAAAGCTTTGACTCTTTTACTTTCGACTCTTTAACTTTGACTGTTTTACTCTTTTGTCTCTTTAGTTAGTTTACGCTCCGTACTTTTCTCTGCATTTCGATTTTAATTGTGTGCGCGACAAGCCGTTCAGCAAATTTAGAATAAATTCTGTATTAAGAAGTTAGTGCCCTTAGGAAATAATTTTTAGTTTTCGTTTGTTTTCCGCGAGTGCCTGAAACAAAGGAAATAGGTCCCCGTCTTTACCGTTCAGTTTCTTAATTAGACCTACACCGGTTACTTCTTTGACTTTGACGCTACTGTACTGTATCGCTTTCTGTTATATTTTATCGTATTTTACCCTGTTTCGCGAGTCTGACTTTTCCCTTCGCTATAAGTCATGGCGCGTAAGCCCTTGGGGTACTGAAGGGAAAGTCCCGTAAACCCCCCTGCCCGCGTCATAAGTGTTGAATCCGAAATCTCTTCTTTTCTATCAGTCATGGCGCGTAAGCCCTTGGGGTAGAGAATAAGAGATACCGCTCGTCGTCAGTGAAATCCCGTAGTTGCGCTAAAAATAGACCTTTTCTTCGCTATCAGTCATGGAGCGTTAGCCCTTGGGGTAGCGAATAAGAGTCTCGAATAGACCCGCCCTGGTTGTGTTTCTTTTCATTGGAGAAATGCAATTAATTACACCCCGATACCGTATAGCAAGTCATTTCACTTCTCGAGGTCATCCTTAGTATTCATTTCGTCAGTTCTGGTTGACGCATTTTATCGAACCACCTTTGATTTTCACTGTACCCGGTATAAACTTTATAAAGTGCTCGTGACCGGATAGAATTTCCCGAATGTATGTTTGCTGATAGACTCGCTCACATTTCATACCTACATATATATCCGTTGAACATATAATCAGTTTCCGAAGGTGTGAATAAACTAGTACATAATTTAATTTTGACTACTTCGTTATCGCTACCACCCTAGATAACAGCGAACTCTGTCTCCGACTAGCAGCTACTCTGGTAGGTTTGCTATTCTTCCTAGTGAAAAGAATAGCTGGCGCTCGAGATAAGTTTTCTCCGTTTTTTCCTCAACTGAAAAAGTTTAAAAGGTCGTAAATTTCCTTCCAACAAGGAGGTAATAAAAGCTGTGGAGGTCTGGTTCGCAGAGCAAGATGAAACATTTTTTTTTTAAGTTCTAGCAGTTTCGCTGTAATAAAAGTACCCAATCAAGAGGAGAATATGTTCAGTAATAAAATACTTTGACATCAAAATTTTGTTTGGTTCTAAAGTAGGCTAAGAATTTTTCAATATATCCCCGTATAGACTTACTTATGACGTAAAACAGTGGCCACGCGACCGTTCGGATAAAACTCGCAGGTAACAGGGAACGGCGCTAGAGGACCGCTACCGTCGACGTCGATCTTGATGTCGGCCCTCTGACCAACGGCTTGCATCTTCTTGTGGGCCTCGCACGACAACGCATTGACGGAGGTGTGACAGACTGCGCCGCCGTAGCCGGTACCAGAACAGTCGCAGAAAAACTCGAACTCGTTCTGCTTGCAGATTCCGCCGTGCTGGCAGGGATTCGGACTGCAGCGGTCGATCATGCGACAGGCGTCGAAGGCTATCTCACCCTCACAGCAAAACTCGTCTTTCCTCCAGTCTGTCGGGAGTTTGTAGCTGCCGTCAATCCCAATCGTCCTCATGCATCTAAAATCATCCGATATTAAGGTAAACACTGCTTAAAAAGAATAAACCGCGGACTGCCTACCCTACAAACCCTGCCATGTGCCTCCCGGATGCCCCTATAGTCGCAGTTATCCCTCCAGCGATAAAATAGAGGGCGCCAGTTCTTATCGAGAGCAAACGCGTTGTTCTCATAGGTCGATTGTCCAAATTCACGACTAAAGAGTTAGTGGTTATGGTCAAAATAAGCGTATGCCATTTGCCATCATTGTAAGTATCCTCGTAATTATCGAAAATAACCCTGGGACTCTCACGTGTCACCAATTCAACTTTCAACTTTCCTTCTTCCAGAAATACCTGGAATGAATCGGTATGAAATCCACACAATTCAAAAACCCGAATTCATGCATACTTACAGCAACGTAACCAGTGGACGAAAAGCTGTGATATAAAATCAAACCAGTTCTTTCGTAAGTTCTAAAAGCGAAGGAAACGTTAAGCGACTTCATCCCTTCATATCCACTGAGTTTAGCGAAGGAACGTTGAGTCAAAAAAGTGACTGGTATAATTGGGGGTTCCTAAAAAACAAAAAGTAATAACCAAGGTACGAGAGAGACTTTACATTTCAACTTACGGGACAAGAATACAAAGTATTGACTTTTTCGTATCGGAAGGCAGCTTCGCCGTATTGGAACGCCTGCTTAACATCCTTGAATAAGTTCGTGGAGTTGAGGTAGAGGTTTTCTAGGCACCCTGTGAAATTTTGCACTACTACTAAACCTTCCTGAACGTTTGGTACTCCTCCAATATAAAACTGAAACAAGTTAAATTCGTATAGAGTGGTAAATAAGATATTTGAAATTTAGGCTTACCTCTCTATTCAGATTAAGCCTGTTGTATTCCCCTTTTATTTTATCCTGGACGAAGACACGATCAACTGAAAGTAGTATATCTCTGCGATTTCTTGATACCACAACATCGTGCCAAATGTTATCATCCAGCAAGCTTCCAATGCTCAGACTCGTCACTTGACCAGAACCTAAACAAAATTACCGTTGTGCAAAAGATGAAAACACAGGGTTATGCAGACAGTACCTAAATCGATGTTCAGAAGAAGTTGATTATCTCGCATTTGTAAGGCAATGTAATCTCCCTGAGTACCCCTGCTATACAAGATTATGCCATTGGCCGCTGATGTCTTGAATCTGAACCTTATGTTCTCTCTTGAGGCTGAAATGGGATCTCGAAGCAAATTCAACATTAACAACGCGGTTCCATTGAAATACATGTCATCAGCGTCTGAAAAAAACACAAATGATGCATATTTTCTGTATTATTTTACGAAAACTCATTGAGAATTTCAGAATTTCGGTTTTTTCCTAAAATTTCATACTTTTTCAAATATTGTAACATAATTATCAAACAAACAGCTTTGCCAAGTTAAGATTCGTAGGTCCACCTCTTTGCGGCGTTGCCACATCGTGTCTATGACATGTCCACAACCTTCGCGACATAACTAACTTCATTTCGTAACCATTTTCTCAATGAATTGATTCAATTACTTACCATATTCACAACCAAACAGTTCCACTCTCATAGATATTCTGTTTCTCCATCTAATAGGGTTTATTCTCACCCATTGGGCAATGATGGGGATTTCAAAACTATTTTGATTGAAGGAATCATCATCAGTGTTACCCCTGAAGACCTAAAACATTGTTTGCAAGATGCTGCCGTCAGGAGAACTTCAAGAACAAGATGAAAATGTTGAATAAATTTCACTTCAAGTAACAGCAGAGTTTGAATACTATTATTTCGCTAATCAAAATGTCTTTTATTGAAAAAACAAGTAAAATGTTCCTGAAAAGTTTAAGGGGTAAAGGTTTTTAGTATGTTCACCATGATTATTATGTTCCAGTCTCTAAACAATATTGAAAAAGGCCAGTTGACCTGAAAAACCTTTACCTTTTTATTAGAAAATCGGAAATGGTTAATGCAAATAGTGAATGAAAATTAGCGACCAACTTTACCACGTGAAATTTTGTGTATGTACAGCAGAAAGTGCAGGGGAGAAGTTTTTTTATGATCAATTACATTTCACTTCGTTATCGTTTATGGTCGAAACACGTTTGATGAGATTTTAAAATCAAAGCACCTCGGCATTTCCTTGTGCATCCGTGAAAATCTTCCATCCTTCACCGTCGTCAGAATACTGAACCATGAATTCGGTTACGAATTCACCACTTCCAGCAAGGCCCTTAGTTTCAATGGAAGTTATTTCAGAACGACCTCCCAGGTCCCAGGTGAGGAAATTATACATGGTATTCTCCGTAGGCGACCAAGCGGATCTACCTGGTTTATGGTTAATACCAAAGCAATGTTAGTAGTGCAGAATAAGTAGGAATTTGTGTCTTGATGATCCATTCATTCAATTAGAAGTAAAATGTTTATTGATTGGTGGAAATTAAAAGCAGAAAACTGATCTATGTACAAATGTCTTGGGCAGATTTAAAAATGAATGAGTCATCAAGAAGAAGATTTGAAAAAGAAAGAGATCTTAAGATGTTGTGAAATCAACAATCCACACTGTTCATAAATATACAATTTTTTCTTCAGACTTTTTTTATTTTACAATGTCATATTCAACTTTTAATGAATTATTTCATATGGAACTATATTTTTATTTGAAAAGCTCCATCACCTGCTCAATATTCACTGAGAATAATCAACTACTAAAAACGAAAGATTAGGTAGACAAGAAGAATAACAAGAACTAATATGCCAAAATTCTTCTACACTACAATAATAATGAAATCAGCATGATTGTTTAGTCACGATCAACATGCAATATCAAAGAATGAAACATGCATATAGAGAATTGAAAAAGCAATAAGAAATAAAGAAATATATAATCAAATACCACTATTTCATAATACAACTTTTTCAAATACTTTTATCTATTAATACTGTTGGTATCAAACTTAGAGACTGAAAAGCACACCAAATATTTTCGATATCTGATCTCCATATACCTTAATAGATAAAAAATAAAATGAATACTTTTGAACAAAGTATGTACCTACAAAGAGATTACAGCATTTTAATCTGCATTGACTCTCATAAAGACAGGTGTAAGCTACATTCATAAGAGATACAGACACTTGTTAACAAGTGCTAGCTTATAAGTGTTTGTTATGGTTTCAAAGGACGTAGATTTAGAATACTAAAAAAATGTTTCTGTCTGCGTGTTTGTCATGTGTGTGGGTGTAATCAATTTATGGTCACGCTAAAAGTCGCAATTTTGAAGCAATCCAGCTAAATTTCGGCCGATATGGAGATTTCTAGGAAAATAATTTGGGAAAAACTCAACATTTCTTCATTATAAATATGGCTATTGACTTGAGAGCAATAGAAACTTGGAGAATTCCCAGACGGTTCTTGAATCTGATAATTTCTTCAACCTATATATTTGAAAGCGTAATGAATATCTTCTCACCATAGTATTGCCACCTGGTTCTTTATAATCGGCATAATCCAAGCCATTGGTTCCATAACTTATACTATATTCCATGACATACTCATTGGCGAATGGTCTACCTCTGGTCATGATTCCAGTTACATTCATTATCTGCCCCAAGTCAAAGATCAATTGCTGATCGAAGTCATTGTCCTTGGCAGTCCAAGCATTTGAACCTAATTCACAGCTTTTAGACAAATATCGAAGAGCATTTTTGTATCTTATGTTAAGGTTCTTTTTTACCTTTGCACCCATAGTTAGATCAAGAAGAAGCTTATGATCACTAAGAAAATTGAATCTAAGCAATATAAATGGAAAATTTCTGAGGAACTCATCAGATGCGTGAAATTGCAGAAAAAAATCAAGAATTTATTAATTAAACAGGGAAAACTATTCCCACTTGACCCTTACAATTAATTGCAATTTAATAAAGGGAGAATTATCCAGGATACATGTGTTGGCATTTTGAAGTTATGTTGAAATATGTGTCTGAATTATTTTACACAGTATGAAATATTAAAAACCTTCATGGGGTCAATATACATGGAAAGACAAGCTATTGAATCCTTGAAGAATCCAAGAAAATCAGCAAAGCCATGGTGTGAGGGTTCCACCCTAGCAACTTAAGTTTTATCAATATTGAAGGGTTACCACCACCAGATACATCAATAATCCCTCAGGTCAATATATATTGATTATTTTCTTCCTATCAGAATTGGAGATACTCATATGAACCTCACTTTCGAATTTTCTTCCCGTTGAAATAAAATCTCATTTAAAATTGTTGGTATTTCACTCAAGCACAAAAAAATTGAGTAAGAAAAAATAAGAACTACGATGAGCATATTTCTAACAGTGTTAGTGATAATAAAAATTGAGCTAAATACATCTATCTATTAAAGCAAAATAACAAAACAATGACTACAAAGCCAAGTGCAAACTTTTTGTTCCTGATATTCCACATTAGACTAAGTTTATTTACCATATATGTTTATATTCTGGGGGCCCCTTTCTGGCATATAAGAGGTGGCTGTGATAACAGCTCTGTCAGATAAGGCAATATTACATTCATCCTGTGCATAAAAATCTGGAAAAAATATATAATTTTACCACATAGTTCTGGAGACATAGTTAACGATATATTAAAGGATATTTAATTGATGACTCATTGAAATGATATTTCTGAAGATCTTGGAGATTATCTCAGATTGCGTCACTCTAGACTTAATTCCCTTAAAATAAAACCTATAGGAAATAAAAAAAGATGATTCGATTTACATGTAAAGTATCTTTTCCAAAGACAAATTAATTTTGCAGACTAGGAGGATTGACCACCCAGAAGTGAAGCTGCGTGGATTGAATATACTTTTTTATTATAATGCAACCGGGATGCTCAGTTAAAGATTAAGAGAAAATGTAAAATTATATATATATAATATCTATATTCCCCCTTTTCAGAAATACATGTTCTGCAGCTTTAAATATCCATACATGTTCCTTAAATTGCAAAAATTACTCACCCCCAAAAACGAAACATATATTAAAATATACCGTTAGAAAACAATAGTAAATTTTCATATTCATAACAAAATTTGTATCACTTGAATTGTCATAAATTTAAAAAACATGGGTGTTGAATGTTTTTCAAATAAACATAACTCCACTGAACTGATGCCTGGTTTGACAATTAACGTCATTATTAGATGACACATCATAGAAGGTCAAAACTGAAATCTGAACTATTCAATTTAAAAATCTTTTGTTTAAAAAAAATCATAACTCCATGAACCTTTTGTGATATTGATATTCAGTTTTATCAGCTTCATTTCATGCTATATCTTTTCCATTTCAAAAATTAACTTCTACTGAGAATATCAGCTTTTAATTTGGGCGATTTTGAAATTTATCAAACCTAAATATCAGATCACAGAAATAAAGTGTAGCCTCTTTAAAAAGTTTGACATTTGAACCGACTTAACACTACAACACATATTTTGGAGGTCAAAGTAAAAATGAGGAAAACGACAGAATTGATAATAAGTTGGTTATTTTTTTAATGACAAATTAACAAATTTCACGCAAACTACTGGAAACGAACGCTTTGGATTGAAAAATGGCTGAAGCTGCAGTAGATGCTTTGAGATTTTATTGCCACTTGTGCAATAAACGTTTCCAATCTGCTTCTTCAGTAAGTCTTATGAATGAGCAATCTCTCAAAAATGATGTTTAATTTATGATGTAAATTAATCATTTTGGCACCTTTACAGTCTTTCACTTGCCCTTTCTGTTCTAATGGTTTCATCGAAGAAGTCTCTGAGCAAACCGAAATAGATGGGGATATGTCAGATGGTGATGAGTTTGGGGTGAGCATTCAGTTTTTTGGAGAATGAAACATTTGAACATATCACATTTTAGGTACATATCAGAGATATACTTATGCCTGGGATGGTACCTTTTATTGAAACACGTTCAGGTAGATCCCAGCCTCTGGAAGTTCCACGAGCAGGAGGAAGGTAATTTATAGAATTATAATGAATGCATCATTAACCTCAGTAAAATTGTGTGATATCCATTTATAGATCACGAGGTCCTTCTCAACATCATCATGTACATCCCCACCCATTTAGGCCAAACATTGAGAATTTTATTCAAGATGTAATAATTAATTTGGGAGGCAATATGCAGTTTTTCTTGGGTAACCCTGGTGATTATGCATGGGGAAGGGAAGGCCTGGATTCTATTATTACTCATCTCTTGAACCAAATGGATTCTACAGGTAGGTCCTTGCATTGTTGCCGAATAAATTCAGCTATGACTACGTACTTTGTATAGTATTTAGTATGTTAGCTTGGGAATTGCTTTTATCAAATATTTTTGCAGGCCCTCCCCCTTTAGGAAAAGAAGTTATAGATTCTTTACCAGTCGTACAAATCGAGGAAGATCAAGTGAACAAAAAACTGCAATGTTCAGTTTGTTGGGAGGACTTTGTTTTAAATGAAGATGTACGACAATTACCATGTTCACATGTTTATCACGACGGTTGTATAAGGCCCTGGCTTGAACTACATGGCACATGTCCCATTTGTAGGCAAAACTTAGGAAACAATGAACAGCAAAATAGTGACATTCATTTACCGGATACTGAAAGTCTAATTATTGGTAAATATAAAAGTTTTTTGTCCTTCGTAATAATATTTATATTCCTGGTTTCATGACTATTATGTCATATTTTGATAGATGACAACAATTGTCATATTTTTGACAAATGACATGACTATTATGTCATATTTTGACAGATGACATTTAAGTACTGGGGCTTGAAATTGAGAGTCATTCAAGGGTCTAGTGTCTCATATGAGACACTTGCAAATGATTATAAGCATGAATGTTTCCCAACTCAGGCTTCCATTCTAGGTCCAAGCGTTGTTGAACGAGCTCATGGTTCCACCGATCAACCTGCAAGTTCCAGTAGTTCAGATAATTCCGACATGATGAGAACAAGATTCAGTAGAGATTGAGATCACTAATTGTTTTATTTTTCTGATTATCTCTTTTCAACATGGATTTCATATTAAATTTATTTATTGAGTATGCCATCATCAGTTGAGGGGTTTGAATAAATAAGATCATAATGCTACATTTTTGCTGAATCGTTTTTAAAGGAAAAATAATGTAGCTTTCATTATATGTATGTGTTGTGGAAGCTGTGTTGAACTCATTGGATCAATAAATTGAGTTCATGAAATTATAACAAAAATGATTATTCATTTGAGCCCTTCAGTTCTTTTATGATTCGTTTTTTATGGACAATTCAATTTGTTATACAACTTGTGTAAATTTTTTTCTGAATGTAGATAAGGAATTCATAAATCTGTTTTGTATTGGTAGCTTCGTATCCTGAAACTGATCTAAAGCCAAGGAAATAATTTTTTTCGCATGTACTTGTAATCTAAACAACAAAGTCATGTTGATGTTTTTAGAGGAATATTGATGTTTGTCATTTCTCCGTAATGAAATGGGAATGACAAGCCATGGATAGTGAAAATAATGATATTGAATAATGATAATGGCACAGCTTTTCATTTTTCCAGAAATTCACTTCAAAAGCTGAATAAATGTTGTTGTCATCAATTTAAACTAATAAAATGGTTTGCTTGAAAAGGTTTTTTTGTGTTTTAAATTCTCAAATTAGTAAAAAGGCGAATGAATTTCTGCGAAAGAAAATATTTCGGAAAGTGACCTTCCCTCGATGCGCCACGTGGCGTTTCATCTACTGACAGCTGTCAAACTTGTCATATTTGTTGATATTACTGTTGAAAAAGTTGGGTTAGGTGTTAGGTTTGACAGTTAAGCCCGACTGGAAAGCTCATAGGCGTAGTTAGGAAGTTTACCTAGAGGGAGAGGGACCTTATGATCGTATATCTTGAGGTGAAAAAGAGGCAAAAGTTATTTCTCGATAAGATCGATATCTCTAGGTTCGGAAACGCCAACCTGAAATATTTTTATAACATTTTCCAATAGAAAAAAAAATTGTTGATACTTTTTATGGAATAACACACGTTATTAGATATCCTATAACACACAAGTTTTAATATAAAAATTCTTCGATTTCTACAGCTCAAGTTCTAGGAATCTTTGTTATTTTTCGAATACTCCAATTCATATTGCATCATCACGAACAAGTAAGTAGATCCTGCAGATATGCACTGAAAAAAAAATTGTTTCTTATTCCATAACTGTCCCATTATATTTGCAAATTACCGAAAATATTAGAGTGTTGTCGATATTGAATAAGTTACAAGCGTTTATGTTCAAATCGCTCTGCATAAGACGTAGTGCAGCTGTTATTGCCTGAAACAAACAATTAGAATCATTTTCAGGTAATATTTGGCATTTAGAAAAGTCAATTCATAAATACATTGTGTGCAAGATCTCAATTCCCATTTCCCATCTTTATTTTATTTTTAAAGTTTTTAAAGACTTACAGACTCATAAGCTTCTTCTTTATCTGGGTGAATATCAATTCCAAGTAGTAATCTCCTTGTTTCAGTTGCCTGTAAAAAATTTCACCATAATCGGAAAAAAACAGTAAGTTTTTGTTATATTCAATCTTTTTTCTGCTCAAATTGAGATAAATTTAAGTACATTTAACCATATATTTTTCTAGAGTAATAGAGTATAGTGTAAAATAGCAATTACAGAAATAATCCCTAATTTAACCTATCCATTTAATTATCTCGAGATTTGAAGAATATAATTTGAAGAACAAATAAAAACTCATATGTGCTGGCATTCTCACCTTATAGTTCAATTCTTTCGATTCTTGGGCTATCAGAAATAGAAGCAGCGAATTGAAAATCGTGTAAACACATAATTCTAGCGTCTCCCCAATATTATCGTGAGAACTATGTATGACAAATTTACACAAAATCAAGTGAATACTTCCGATCAATTTCAAGAACGTCGCTGTTATATTGAGAAGTAAGCATAGGGAAAATAGACTGTTTATTTTTTCCGTCAGTTTGGAATTTTTTATGTGCATACAAACAAAACGTTGTAAATCTTGACTGAAAGTCTCGCAAACTGGTGGATACTTTTTGTGCTTGAGTGATTCGTCGATTTTCATTCTGATCATCGCGTTGATTGTCGTGAAACGTTCTTCCATTATGGTTAAGGCTAGAAGGAAACTAATAAAAACCAGAATTTTGTTGAGGACGGGAAACTGAGCCAACAGCGCGAAAAAGCGTTCTTTGTCCTTTAGGGAAAGAGTTTCCACCAAATTTAGAGCGATGATACACAACATGTAGACAAGGTAAAAACCGAGCAGTCCGAAGGACCATTTTTTGCTACGGCTCTGGTTCCTTAGGTACCTCATCGATCGACTCATGTTCCAAAGCTCCACATCGGATAGTTCAAGCTCCTTCAGTATGTCGTTCAGCTTATTCTTCGCGAAAAAACTGGTCAAAAAACTCCCGATCAGGGTTATCAGAAGGCAGGGAATGTTTGATTTGATTATGAATTTTATTATGCTGGAAGTGGTTTCGAATCGATCGAAAGCTGTGTCATGAAACATTATTGTCACGGCTGACATTGAACATACGACCAAGGAACCATAGGCTAATTTCAGTTTGGAGTATTTAACTTGGGTGTTCGTGATGTCATACGGTACCAAACCGTGCACGAAAAGGGGGTAGGATAATGGCTTCAGTATTTCTTTTAAAGTTTCCATCCCTTTCTTTTGGGACCACATTGTTGATGAGTAACTGTTCTATTACTGTGGAGGAACTAATAAAGTCCCTATATATTAATGAAAGTAGATGTTTGAACAGTATCGAGGATGATTAATCATTTTAAATGCTCATTAAATTGATGTATTGGAGTACGGTGTAATAAGTGTCGGATGAGTGAGGGGAGATAGAGGGTTTTGATGGGGAGTAATTTTAATCTTCTTGTCGCATTTGGGGCGTCATATTATGTCAACGAATTAGTGAGTAGGTATACGAGCTTCAGCTGACTTTGATGGTGTGTTTGTTTTGCAATCAAGGTTGGCTCAGTTTAGCACTCAGATTTTTATGTGGTATCATTATTATTATTATCGGATAAGGTCGTTTTACAGTTTGGCTCAGCCTTTCAGTACGTTTGTTCTACTACCATGTTCAATCCCGAATAGACCGAGTGAATGACCAAAATTGGACCTACCGAGCTTTCAGGCCGAACCACTTAGGTTGCTGAGCTACTTGCATAAAGTAAGTCAAGTGGTGTGTTCTGATGTGGCTACTTGATGGGCTATATAGTTGCTGATAATATTTGCAGGCGGTCAAGGTCAAATGTATTCTGCG
This sequence comes from Coccinella septempunctata, assembly GCF_907165205.1. NCBI lineage: Eukaryota > Metazoa > Arthropoda > Insecta > Coleoptera > Coccinellidae > Coccinella > Coccinella septempunctata. Next base: position 28,504,132 of record NC_058194.1, on the reverse strand, counting down.
ACCTTAACAGTTCTACGAGATGTATTAAGAGAAAAATGAGAGTTTTTGAGGCTACACTGCAGTTATTGGATGAAATTGAACAGGGTGTACCCTGGACAGGGTATGGCTTTTGGAAAGGAAGGTAGAGGATGGAAGTGAGGCAGTACGTTTCAAATGTTTGATGGCTTCATAGGCCAAAAGTCAAAGTTTGTTAGTACGATTTAGATCGAAACCTATGTTCACTTGATATTATCAATTAATTTGGTTTTTTGTCACTAACTTATTTGTTTTTTGCATTTTAAGTTAGTTTAGTTAGTTATCACTCCCTACAATCTTTCTACAGAGTGTCTGAACCAGCCATAAGCAAATTTGTCCTCGCAGAAAGATAACAGCCCTTAAAATAATCCTTTTAACTTCACAGAGTTTCATATCCGAGTGGATAGACCAAAAAAAAGAGCAACAAAGGGTAACAAAATTTTAATATCAATATTTCAATGCAAAAGCGTACCTTCCTAGTTAAAATAAATAAGAAATAAATAATCTTATTGACTAATATTTTGATATTAGTGCTTCTCATCATCGTCTTCGTCGGCAAATTTTATTTCGTCCAAAATGTTACTGTCTATCATTTGTATTTCCTCTATCTTCGTCTTCGATTTTTTCAGATCCTCACTTGGTAGTCCTTGGAGGTGTAACCTTGCCACTTTGGATTCGTAAACCACCGGTTTTTCCAAGATTGGCGTAATGGACTCGTCACTAGGCATCAATTTGTAAGGCGATTTTTTTCTGTTGTTGTCGATGCATTTGTTGTAGCTCTCTAGCGTTTTCTGAGTATCGACCGAAATGTTCTCAGTTTCGTCTTCGTCCGATTTACGATCTCCTTCTTCTAGTTTACGGTTATCCTCTTCGTCTATAGATAGATCACCACTTCCATAGAGCGGAGGGATGTAAACCAAGAAGGCTGGGTCCATGCCTAGGTAGGAACCAGGGGCAGCTCCTGCATTACTCACATTATAATCGTAATAGTCCACTTCCAGATCAATGCCGTTACCAGATATGGAAAAATCAGATCCGCTTGGTCCCGCTAGTAATTTTTCTCTGTTTTTCCTTTCTTTCGCTTCCTTGGGGTTGGTGTTTCTTATTGTTGCAGTGTTTATCTTTCGTCTAGAGGAAGAATATTCACCCTGAAACACACATTAAATTGTATAATGAAAAGATTATCTTTGTTTTTAGGATATTTGAGTCAAAAATTTAATTATTATACCTTCTGTGGTGCAGGGAATCAATTTTTTTAAAGTTAAAGTCGTACCTTAGCTGGTGTTAAGACATTCACATCATCTGATCCTTGATTTGGACTTGAATCGGTTTTGTTACTCTCCGTTGAATCATCTTTACTGGTTTCACTAAGGTCATTTCTATACTCTTCTTCTATATCTTGATCTTTGCTGTTTACGCTTGCAACACTTTCTTTCTGAGGAGCGTTCGCTATTTTTTCTACCTCTTTTTGCGCATCCTCCTCTTTCCTCGATCTGAAAGAATGAAACTATTCAAATTTCACAAGGAATTTTATTATTTGAAAAGGCTTCTGTATCAAGTTATTTCTCTATCTATTTGAACTATGAACTTACTCAGTGCATTCCTTTGGATTTTCATGGACAACCATTTTATGATCTGAATTTTTAGTTTCTGTCTTGGTAGGTTTGACCAAAGGATGTAATGATAAAACCTCCGAAAATAACGTAGAGTTCGAGGATCTCCTACTGATCAGGGTTGCACATGATGCTGTGAGATAAAGTCAATTCACATATTAATATCGATTATGCTACGAAAGCAATATCAATCAATATACGAGGATATATTGAAACATTCTTAGCCTACTATAGAACCAAACAAAATTTTAATGTCAAAATATTTTATTACTCAACATATTCTCCTCTTAATTGGATATATTTATTACTGCGAACCTGCAACGTCTCTAGACCTTTAAAAAAAATGTTTCTTCTTGCTCTGCACACCAGACCTCCACAGCTTTTATTACCTCCTCGCTGGAAGAATATTTACGACCTTTTAAACATTTTTTCAGTTGAGGAAAGAGATGATAGTCGGATGGAGCCAAATCTGGTGAATAAGGGGGGGTGTTCTAGTAATTCAAACCCTAAATCACGAATTTTTTGCATGGCAACATGAGATTTGTGTGCAGGGGCGTTGTCCTGCAAAAACAAAACACCTTTGGATAGCTTTCCGCGTCTTTTCTCTTTAATTTTTTCCCGTAGAGTGGTCAGTAATGTCGATTAGTAATCTCCGGTTATTGTTCTACCCTTATCCAAAAAATCAATCATGATTACACCATGGCTATCACAAAAAACTGAAGCAAGAAATTTTCCAGCAGATTTTTGGATACGACACTTCTTAGGTCTTTGAGAACCAGAGTGTCGCCATTCCATCGATTGTTGCTTTTTGTTTCTGGATCGTGGAAATGTACCAAAGCCTCATCCATAGTAACAATTCGGTTTAAGAAGTCTACATCGTTTTCAAATCGAGCGCAGATCGAACGCGATGCTCTACCCTTGCACGCTTTTGGTCAACATTCAAACATTTGGGTATCCATTCTGCAGCAATTTTTCTCATGTCCAAATTTACGTGAACTATATGATGAACGCGTTCGTATGAAATATTCAGTGCTTCAGATATCCGTTTCAGCCCAATTCGACGGTCTGATAAAATCATGTCATGAACTGCATCGATATTTTCAGGGACTGACACAGAAACTAGCCTTCTCGATCGGTCGTCATCTTCAATGGAAAATTTACATCTTTTGAAGCTTGCATTCCAATTTTTCACGGTCGCATACGAAGGACATTGATCACCAAGGGTAGTAAGCATATCTTCGTAAATCTGCCTACCTGTTAACCTTTTTAAATACAGGTACTTGATGATGGCTCGATACTCCAATTTTTCGATTTTCACAATTTCGGTGGACATCATCTTTCTTTTAATTCATTGCGTAACTCTGGTTTACTTTTTTGACCTCAAACTTCACACTGACATTTCTAATGAGTTATTGTTCGTTGCTATGGTAACGCAAATATCTTTTTTTTATGCATGGGACTGGTCTAGGCTAACCAGATATCAATACATCCTCGTTATAACTTCAATAGTAGAAATTATTCTTATAATATATTTAACTAACCTGATATATCGACAGCTGAATCGTTGTCGTCAGTATACGCTATTTGGTATTTCCTGTATCGAAATGTGTATTGTGCACCTAGGAGTGCCATTGCAATCAGTACCCCACTCAAGAAAAAAATTGCAGTGGAATGAACTGCTGTTAATTTCAAGATAACGAAAGGAGAAATGCTGTGAGGACGGTGTATAATGAAGGGCGACACTTTTTGACGTTCTGGAAATAAAAAAATCAAACTCTATTAATCGTTATTTTTTTTTCAATACGTATAGGTATCAAATAATTTTTTTTTTCAGTTCGAAACTCAATATACTTCTTTCTTTTTGAAAACATTATTTCCTTACCTAGTTGCCTGGCGTATGCGAGGAATCCACCGCCGCAGGTTTGTCCATTCGTCATCATTTCTTCAGAAAAAAATTCCAGAAGCATAGTTGATCCTGTTGAATTGATAATCGTTGATCTGGTTTCCGTGAGATCGGAAAAATGAGCTAGCAAGAGCGAGGATAAGGTCATACCATCGCGAATTTTCAGCCACTGGATGCCACACGAAGATTCGAACCATTCTATCTTGAACTGGATGATGCAGTGAACGTCAGCCTTGAAAAAATTGAAAAAAGGTCCAATTGATTCAATTTTGGGCATTTAAAGGTAGAAATAACGTGAAATAACATGTTTTCTTTATTTCTATTCGGTGAATCGCTTTTCTGATAGTGTTCTAAGGTATAGCCCTGATTTCTCACCTGAATCTGCCAAAAAATCCTTCCAGGACAGCTCTGCGAGGAAGTAGCCAGTATACGTTTTGGATTCGCCCTTCCAAGATGGACTACACAACCGCAACGACAATAAAGACCAACTTCGTCTTTGACATTCGGAATCTCGGCTACCCTATGGTCAAATTGATCGAAACTACCATCGAAACATTCCCAGACGTTCTCGATGTCCGTCCCACATTTTTCCGTTTGAACTGATTCACCCTGTAGCATGAAAAAATAGTTGAAAATCCAAACCTCCCTTATTGCCTTTCGCAATACGCCCACAGTACAATTTACTGTCATGAAATCAAGATCTTTGAGGCCCACTAATTGAGCTTTTGATTGATCTTACCTTGCAGAACTTTCCTCCGAATCTTGGCAATGGGGAGTCACATAATCGAAATCTACTTCTTGTACCCCCAAGACAGGTACTGGAACAAGTTGTCCATGGGCTCCAGGGTCCCCAGCCTCCATTTTTTGTCTCTGAAATACTCTAAATTCTAGATCGACCATCATTGATCCATTGGACAATTATGAGATGTCTTTCATGGACATACAATGAGTGAAATATAAATTTTCTCTCACCCCTTACAGGAAGCGTTGGGACGCAATCTATCCTCACATCAGCCACAGCTCCAGTGATGGCTTGACTAACATATACGAAACAATATTCAATAAAATGTTCACTGAACAGATCACAGTCAAACTTTAACTTATTGCTTCCTCTAACTACTTTTTGCTCAGCCACGTATTCCAGAGTGGTGGGTGGTACAAGTGCTGCCACCTCTGCACGATGCCTGGCGAAGAGTCTTACACGATCTCCAGTTATGATGCATGCTGGATATTGGAACAAAACTGTGATACCACCATCGTGTCTGTCACATGGAAATATACTTTGAGCGTGAACGTTGAACACGAACTCTTCACTCCAATCAGCCTAGAAAATTGAAAATGGAAATCAGAGCATTGATTGATGTCCATGCACATAGTATGCTCGTGTATGGAGACCCTTAGCTTGTAGTAATAAGATAATACCTTTAAATACACGGACTTATGTGACGTCCACGTATCCACGGTGGTTGTTCTGATGAAAACAGCATAATATCCAGCGAGTCCAAAATTTTCACAACCCAAAGTTATATTCTGCTCCCCTGGGAAACTTCTAACTTGTTCAGTGTGTAAAATCTGTGAATGAAAAAATTGGAAATATTTATTTTATTCTTGGGGCATCATTCCAACAATTCTTTGGGTGATATTTTTGAAAAATATTGAATTTTTTCATTAATAAAAGTCGTCTTGGCCCTACTTTTGTTGTCTCCTTTTCAGTTGAGCAATTCAGAAGCTTTGTTTTGTCCTCAATGAGTCTTTCACGTTAGTTTTAGGTCGTTTTGTTTCGAGAGTATCGATCAGTGCACTGCTAGAGCGGCTATTAAAGTCTTTGCGGCAGGAATAAATGATTGCGTGACGTTAATGGCTTCGTAGAATTTCTATAGTAACATTTAACCCTCATGGAAGAATTTTGAACGAAATGTTACAGAATTTTCTCATATGTTCTTTGTAAATACGACTCTCGGCTTGTTGAAGTATATCAAATAAAGTTGCAAACAAAACGCGGGTTTGGCAAAGTGCAGTAGTTGCAGTGAGGAATCGCTGTCGTACTAGTAGAAGAGCAAGAACTTCAACCGTCGCACAAGATTGGCTAATACCAGAGACAACTTGTCTCTGGCTAATTCTGTTAACTGAAGGATAAGATCTCTTCCTCACAGCATCTCGAAGTGATAACTCATTCCGCCATGTATATCGTTGAACCGCTTATACTGGCCTCCCGGTTTCCGAGCTCCCTCTGTGAATTCGCCATACAGAGCTATTTTGGGGAGTCCTAGGACACAGCTGTGTCTTGCATCCTCATAAAGTGGCCGCTCTATCTGAGTCGGGCCCTCGTTACTTGAGTTCAATTGTTATACAACTCACGCGCTGCGACTGCTTTGTAAACAGCCGACTTGGTCTTCAGATCGAGGTCGTGATTTTATAACACTCTGTCCTTTAGCTTCCAGAATGCCCATGATGCCGAATTGATACGGTTGTGTATTTTCGTGTCCAGTTTAGCCCTAGTATTTATGAAGCTTCCCAACTACTTGAACCCCTCAACCTGTTCTAGAGTTTCATCCTCTAGGCTGATATCTGATTGAGGCCTTTCTGGCGGACTCACCAGGATTTTGGTTAAAACTTCGTATATATGTTTATAGGGAAATTCTTAGAATACAGCATAGTGCCTCTACAACCGACCATGTCTTAACAAACTCTGGAATAAAACATGGCTGCGTGTTAGCGCATTTACTGTTCAATATTTTCGCCATAGCTGTCTCGATAATTTCTGACATGGGTATGCCTGTAAGAGGTGTTGGAATAAGATTCAGATTTGATGGAGGCCTATTTAACCTGAAGCGCCTCAGAGCAAAAACCCGTTCAAAGTTATCACGGAACTTCAATATGCAGACGACTGCGCACTTATCGCTAGCAGCCCAGAGGATCTACAGATAATGCTGGACATCTATATAAACATATATACGAAGCTTTAGGCCATAGACTTAATATCGACAAAACCAAAATCCTGGTAAGTCCCCCAAAGCCTGGAGAATGAAACTCTAGAACATATCGAGCAGTTCAAATACTTGGCAAGCTTCATAAGTATTAGGGCTAACCTAGACACGGAAATACACAACCGTATCACTTCGGCATCACGGGCATTCTGGAAGCTAAAGGTCAGAGTGTTTCAAAATCACGACCTCAATCTGAAGACCAAGACAGCTGTTTACAAAGCAATAGTCCTCCCAACGCTTCTTTACGGAAGAGAAAGCTGGACGCCCTACCGACGACATATTAAACAGCTTGAACAAACGCAACATCATCTAAGAAAGATAATGCACATCAGATGGTTCCACAAAGTTTCGAATGCAGAAGTCTTGCAACGCGCGAGTTGTACAATAATTGAGACTCAAGTAACGAGGGCCCGACTCAGATGGAGCGGCCACATTCTGAGAATGCAAGACACAAGACTCCCCAAAAGAGCTCTGTATGGCGAATTGACAGAGGGAGCCCGGAAAGCAGGAGGCCAGTACAAGCGGTTTAAGGATATACTACATCAATCTCTAAAATCAGTTAACGCCATACATAACTGGGAACAACTAGCGTTAGACAGATCACTGTGGAGATCTTTGGTCCACAGTTATAATGCAGACTCGAGAAGAATACAGCGACGGTCAGATCTGGTTGGTGACTATCCATGCCCGGAGTGTGGAAGGATCTGTAGGTCACGGTTGGGTCTGTTCAGTCACAGGAGGGCACACAGTCGCAATTAGTCCCAAGAAATTATAAGTCTGTTCTTTTTTTTTATGTCTTTTTGTAGATTAATTCCCGGTAATAGGATTCAGCAATTAATGAACGAATGAATGTTTATAGGAGCACTACGAAGAGCTAGAAAAGGCCCTATACCCGATATTGAACCTTGATTTCAAGGTCTGTGTAGAAGAGGGAACTTTTTTTAGCCTGCAGACTCCACCAAGTAGAATCTTTATGCCATTTCAGGAAGGTTAACCTGACTCAATACATCAGCACATCGTTTTTTATTTTCCTTTATATATCATCAGGTATAATCAAATTATCCATTTCAATTTCTGAGCTGTCTATATCCAGGATTCGAAAAATATTCGATTTCAAAACAACGTACAAGCTCAAAGCCTGGAAATTGGAGCAAATGGACACATAAATCGGTTCAAAATAAACGTCGAAAACTGAATTCCTAATTCCGGACAACACCAAACTTTTCACTCACCTGATAACTCTGATTGCGTCTACCCGAACTATCACAGAACGTTGGGGAGTGCCCGCAAAAGTACAACTCGAACCAGAACTCCGGTAACGTCGTTCCCAAACTTTCCGAAGCCGGCGGGCAGCTCTCGGTCGGAAAATCCAGCGTAACAATCACCGGACTCCTCGGATAAGTCTGTATGTGATCAGGCACTACTTTCAAATCGGGCATCGACCATTTCACGTCAATCGTCTCGGTGACCATAGAAGTTTCGCCGTTCTCGTTGTCCGCGAGATCGCCGTAGAAATCGTCGAAGTTCTTCTTCCTGGCCAGCACGTAGTATTTGCCGCCCCTCGAAAAATAACCGCAGGGTATGATCAGCTTGGTGTTGTTCTGGCGTAAGGCTTCCGGGAATACTGAGAAATTGGCTAATGATTGCACTGAGTTCCCCTCCAGTCTGAAGAGTTGCACGGATAATGGTGCTGTCGAGGACGACTGGATCTCAACATCTACATCTCCGCTTAGGGTTGTATGGGACGAGGGCACGGTGATTTTTATGTCCGATAAGGAATTTTCTGCAAAAAATGTATTCATTATTGCAAGAGTAACGGATTTTCCGCAAGGGAAATCCACAGAAAGAGAACTGCGCGAACTGGGCTGGTATTCTCGAGCATTCACAATATCTGCGATGGTATACGCATCGAAAAACGTTGTGATGTTTTTAACAGCAAATAGCAGAGTTTTCCAGAGTTTCACCAAAGCTTTCATATGGGCTAAACACAATGCTTTGGTGAAACTCTGGCAAACACAATGCTTTGGTGAAACTCTGCAAATAGCAGAGTTTTCCAGAGTTTCACGAAACCATTGTGTGCTTTCATATGGGCTAAACACAATGCTTTGGTGAAACTCTGCAAATAGCAGAGTTTTCCAGAGTTTCACCAAAGCAATGTGTGCTTTCATATGGGCTAAACACAATGCTTTGGTGAAACTCTGCAAATAGCAGAGTTTTCCAGAGTTTTACCAAAGCATAAACACAATGCTTTGGTGAAACTCTGCAAATAGCAGAGTTTTCCAGAGTTTCACCAAAGCATTGTGTGCTTTCATATGGGCTCAACACAATGCTTTGGTGAAACTCTGGAAAACTTAGCTATTTGCAGAGTTTTCCAGAGTTTCACTAAAGCATGTATGCTTTCATATGGGCTAAACACAATGCTTTGGAGAAACTCTGCAAATAGCAGAGTTTTCCAGAGTTTCACCAGAGCATTGTGTGCTTTAATATGGGCTAAACACAATGCTTTGGTGAAACTCTGCAAATAGCTAAGTTTTCCAGAGTTTCACCAAAGAATTGTGTGCTTTCATATGGGCTAAATACAATGCTTTGGTGAAACTCTGCAAATAGCAGAGTTTTCCAGAGTTTCACCAAAGCATAAACACAATGCTTTGGTGAAACTCTGCTATTTGCTATTTGACAGTCGACCGACTCAATTGCTAGAGAACGTCATCAACAGATGTCTAGAATATTACGCGCAATACTCAAGTTGCGCTGGTTTATGTACGAAATCAATATGAGAATATACGAGGATATATTGAAAAATTTTAGCCTTCTATAGAACCAAACAAATTTCAAGGTCAAAATATTCTAATACTCGATTTCGAAATATTTTATTATAACATATTCTCCTCCTAATTGGATACATTTATGACAGCGAACCTGCAACGTCTCTACACCTTTCGAAAAAAAAATGTTTCTTCTTGCTCTGCAAACCAGACCTCCACAGCTTTTATTACCTCCTCGTTGGAAGAAAATTTACGACCATTCAAACTTTTTTTCAGTTGAGGAAAGAGATGATAATCGGATGGTGCCAAATCTGGTTATTGTCCTATCCTTATCCAAAAAATCAATCATGATTATTCCATGGCAATCTCAAAAACCTAAAGCAAGAACTTTTCCAGCAGATTTTTGGACACGAAACTTTTTAGGTCTTGGAGAACCAGAGTGTCGCCATTCCATCGATTGTTGCTTTGTTTCTGGATCGTAGAAATGTACCCAAGTCTCATCCACAGTAACAATTCGGTTTAAGAAATCTACATCGTTTTCAAATCGAGCACAGATCGAACGCGATGCTTCTACCCTTCCACGCTTTTGGTCAACATTCAAACATTTGGGGATCCATTTTGCTGCAATTTTTCTCATGTCCAAATTGATGTGAACTATATGATGAAAGCCTTCGTATGAAATATTCAGTGCTTCAGATATCCGTTTTAGCCCAATTCGAACTGCATCGATATTTTCGGGGACTGACACAGAAACTGGCCTTCCCGATCGGTCATCATCTTCAATGGAAAATTTACCTCTTTTGAAGCTTGCAGTCCAATTTTTCACGGTCGCATACGAAGAACATTGATCACCAAGGGTATCAAGCATATCTTCGTAAATCTGCTTACCTCTTAACCCTTTTAAATACAGGTACTTGATGATGGCTCGCTACTCCAATTTTTCGATTTTCACAATTTCGGTGGACATCTTCTTTCTTTTAATTCATTGCGTAACTCTGGTTTACTTTTTTGACCTCAAACTTCTCACTGACACTTCTAATGAGTTATTGTTCGTTGCTATGGTAACGCAATATTTATTTATGCATGGAGCTGGTCTAGGTTAACTAGATATCAATACATCCTCGTATACTTTCAACAATAAACTGGCAATCAAATCATTCACAATCGAATCATTCTAAAACTAACTTACTTGAGCATCCTATTTTGATGAGGTTCGATTGAATGAGGAGGTAAAGTGCGGCCACAAAAAATCTGTCGAAGCAATTTGGACCCATTATCGTTCATCTTTGGTTTTGATGCAATTTTTCACCCTTGTAAAGTATTTGTGGTTCCATAGTAACCATTTCAATCTGAAAAATGAAGATATTGACAAAAATATAGGTATAGGTTTTAAAATGGACTCCAATATCATTAAAAATATTTTTTTGTAGTATCACATGCAACTTTAGTGTGTAGATTTCTTTCACATTTTCACCCAACAACCTCTAAAGACCCACTCATTTGCCGGAAATTCCATTGTGAAGGGTACTCATTAGAGCAGATCCACGAACATTTATTTATTGTTTCTGTTTGGTCATTTCCGAACTCATTCATCTAGTTCCATTGATAGAGAGAATGATATCAGAAGAATGCCATCATAATGAAACCAAAAAGAAAAGCAACAAATATAGAGTGTATTCGTTATGTATATTTTTAAATAAATACCTTTCACCTTCTCTTGAAGATATTTATAAATCTCGATTCACTGAAAATCATGTGAATTCATTCAAAATTTCAGTTTGGGTCTACTACAATAAAGTACAATTATCAAAGTGAGCTGGAAATTTTTCTCCCAACTGGAATTAAATGCAGCAAATTATGTAAATTAGTTTACTATTTTCGGGGTTCTTCAACCAAACCTTTTTTTCATTGTTTAAATTGATGATATAGTTTTTCAACCCTCAAATTTGGTAGAAGATAAGATGAATGTCAAAAAATCATATTCTAAACCATATGAATTTCTGAATACCTTCACTAGTCGAGTAATTTGTTATGGTGTTATGGTAAAAGTTCACTAACTACGCTAATTTTGTGGGGTATTCATAGTATGCCCTAACCGAGAAATTCAACAGCATACCAGCAATATCATTAAGTTCATCAAAAGGGTAAACATACAAAGCCGTAGTCAGGCCAGCGTAAAGAACAAAGGATCGATATACGGTCGCCTTCTAGGAAAGCTTTGGTGGTTTGTAGACCGACCCAGATAATCATCTTTTAAGCAAGCCTTGTTTCCCTGGAAAATTGTTTTTCTCTCATCGTCAAGACACACGTTGAGTGAAAATCGTTTTCCAATTTGAATTTAATACTCGAAACTCTTGTAGAAATCATATCGTACAATCTTCCATTTTCTGATTGAATAATGATATAGAAATTTGAATATGAGTACGAAGATAAAACTATACATATTTGTTCTAAATTCTTGAGAAATCCATTAGTATCATTTCCTTTAGTTTGGCGTGAAAAGAAAAAACACCTCGATACATCTCTTCACTTGTTGTGATTCGAAATTCTCTCACCCTCAATGCTACTGGGGGAGCACTACTAGATAAGGGATTATAGTGCCGGAAAAAGCTACAAGATGAGCATTTTTCACGCTAGTCTGAACGTTGTTCGTGTATAGCAGGGTCTTTTTCGACCCCCTTGAGTGACCGTGAATACTCCCATTATTTTCCAGATAAAATGGACTCGGGAAACACAAGGGAATAGACTGTTCTGTTTTTCCAATTTAAGTCCAGTGAAATTTCATCGGTTTGTCAGCTGTCTTCGGTGGAAGATATTGCGTTTCTTCTTCTGTTAAGGTCACAGGTCGTGCTAAGTCAATTCGAAGCTGAAGACAGTTTTTCTTCATGAGAAAAATCACTGTTGTTAAGGGTACTCTTTGAATTTCCTATTGAGGAGGGAACTTCTTGGAAATTTCGATTTCGTATTGATTTTAAGACGATGCTTCGTCCAAATCAATAAAGAACTATCTTTATGGAATTTTGTAGTTCGAAGAAAATTCACTCGAAACTCGATGAAACTTCTATAGTATTCATGCATTTCCCATTTTTCGAAATATTTTTTTCCCATTTGTGGAAATGATTAGGTAGACGCTGACTTTTTGTGTTTGTTTTTTCGTGAACAGTGATTACTCTATTTGTTTTGTTCGATAACTTGCTTGTTTTCGGACCCACAGAAAATTTTTGCCCCTTTTTTGAAATAGGTATATTATCGATCTTTTTTTCAGTACATCTCCTAAATTCGCACATGACCGTTTGGCTAATTTTAAAAGGGAATACGCCGTTCTTATGTTGTCGACATTGTGCAGAAGCCTAAATAAATAAAAGTGTCTGATGTCGCCTAATCTGATAAATTGTATCCGATGTCAATGAATCAATAGAATCCTCCCCAAAACGAGCCAAACTTGCATTACAAATGAAACGTTCTTTTCTAGATCTAGGGTACCTAAATACGAAGTCAGTAAATATTGTATGAAATCGATTGGGGTGCCAAAATTTCGTTGTCTGATACCAGGACCGGACTCGATAATTCGACTTCCAATCTAAACATTTCGAAAATACCTCTTCTAATATTATATACAAATTGAATAATATGTTCTTGGGAAAGCAGATTTCAACTTTTTTTTACTTACAGAAAACAGTAGAAAGAATTGCCATCTTTGCGAGGTTTTCCCCGAAAACTATTCTCTTCTATCTTCGAAATCGTTTTTTCTTGATAATTGCATGCCTTCAATTGGGACTGTTCATACAAATTGAGCATAAAATATTTTTGTTGAAACTTCTTATCGGTTTTTTTCCAAATCGTGAAAATGGAGGAAAAGCATCAAAAGAAAATTTCTTTCGAGAATATATTTTATGTAATAATAAACTCTCATTATCCAAAAATTGTTCGAAAGACTATAATTAATCACAATTTTTATCGAATGTTAAGTATTTCATCAATTCAAAATGAGATATTATGATTAAATTATAAATCTTTTATGAAATAGGCATTTTTTTGTTCACTCTTTTCTTCTCTCATTAGATGGGTGGATTAGTTAAGACTTTCTCCGTTCTTAACAAATGTCCTCGATATTTTTTGGCACAGAAGCAACCGAAATTCATTAGATCACCCTTTTTCACAGTCCGGGGAAAGGATGTCACCAAAATTAATTAATTGGTACATTCATTTTTCCCTCCGTTCTCTCATCTTCATCATCAAGCTACCCAAATATATTTTGACGCCTAAATTATAATTATATACGAGGAGCTAGGGGAGAGACTCGCTCAATCAAAAACGAAATTTATAATTATGAATTGCAAATCCGCAGAAGCCTTCTTGAATGGTCTTCGATTTATCCTCACACTATGGGTTCCATAACATATTCTGTTCCCCTAACATTTGAGTGGATCCTGTCTTGAGTTGTGTTTTAATGTATTTTTTATATTAGGTATTGAAGAATGGGGGTGTGAATGGATAGCTCAGTGGTAATTCCTTGGGAAAAAATTGAGTAGTTCCTTTATATTTTTTTTGAACAGTACCTACTTAGATACAGCTTCCTGAATATGGCACCTGAAAAGCCATTTCCAATGTTTTTCTTAGAAACCAGGGAATTGACAGAAATGAAATTGAGGGGACATTCAACGGGAGCGGAAAAAAAATAAAAAAAATCGTACCAAGGGGTAGAATACGCCGTTCCTGAAATTTGTTTCGCGACAAACTTTTTTCCTTATTCATTATTCATTTGTAACAAATGAGGTCTCTTTGTCTAAAAGTAACGTTGTTAGTTTACTGAAGAAATTTAAAATTGCTTCACAGAGAGATGCCATCTTAAGGGGGCTGATTCTAAGGTACAAAATTGTATGAGACTTACACCATATTTTCACAAGAAATTGCCACTTAATTTTTTTTGAAACTATTCGTTTACACCCCTTATATAAACGGATCGAGGAAGGAAAACCTGCATTTATTTGTCCTGAAATGCACCTGAAATGAAACCGGACACCAATCTCTCAAAATATTTGCGCGTATAACATTTGGAGGTGAGATTTGATCCATATCGTAATACTCCAGTTTTTTCACTACCTATTTTATAAATGGGAAATTCAATGAAAGATATGAAAAAATATTAAGATGAGTAATAAATATGTATATATAAATATTATAACTTTGACTCAGAAAGAATATAATAACTCTGTACCTAAACCAAAAAATTAATATAAAACTAAACTGTTCTTGTTAAACTTTTTGTGATTCGAAAATGATATATGATCCACAATTTTGTTGTCTTATCGTATATAGTATACGATAAGACAACAAAATTGTGGATCATATATGATAATTCTTTAATGTCTTCTTTATGAAGAAGAGAGATGGAAAGAATTGTTATTATTTAATATGAATTTTCTTTGTAATACATGATGATACATCTGGAATAACCAAGAGTGAATAATAAAAGAAAATGATTCGACGAAGAAACACCCGAATATGTTCAATCATTGTTTAAATGAATTAAATTAGCAGTAAAATAAAAATTCATAGAAGAAAATCACATTTTTCCTTTAGAAATTTGGTCAAATTATTTTTACTACGTTGTCAATGAAAAAAAACTGACTAGTTGAAACCTGTTCACTTCGGAAGCGTCCAACACAACTAGTTTCGGCCTTATACAGCCATCCTCAGGGTACCTATTCTTCACAGACTTATTTAATTTACTATGTACGTCAACGCAAGTAAAGTTTTGTTCAAGTATAGTTGACGAAATGAATAGTTTGACATTATTTTATATGGAAGGGTATAAAGTAGGATTTCAAGGAAACATTCATGCCAAAATCATCTGTTAAAACCATGCTGCCAGAAGGAAATACCCACCGATTGAGGTTATGTGTCCACTCGCATCCCTCTTCGACGAATTCCCGAAAATGTTTTTGGGGAAAACCTACAGCGTCATCACTTTCCGTCAACAAAAAACACAGAGTGACATGGTGATCGTGGGGATACGCACACTTATTCAACAACCTTGCAACGCGCCTGTAGGAAGAGGACTGCTTAGGGGATGCATACGCGACGCCGTCTGTGAGGGTGCACACCCTTCCCACATAGCCGTCGGGACGCTCCCTACCAACAATAGTGTACAGTGGATGGATTCTTTCATTTCGTCAAAGGTGACTTGAGTATTGATTTATCGTCGAAATTATGCCGTACACTGGCTCGGCGTCTTACTATGTGGAATAATTCGATTTTGTTTTTCCGGTTGTAGGAAATTCCATGTAAAATAGGGCCGGGTGAGGAGCGGAGGTCGTAAGGGTATATTTCCCCTTGGCCAGTATTGGCTTTTGGTGCATTTTTACCGATGCTGGCCTTTGAAAGTTTCAGTTTCTGTTTTGAAGCATGTAGATTGAGGAAGGTCAAAAAAGATGAAGATATTCAGTGCGATGAATTAAGGGGTATATTGCCAGAATAATCTGAATGCGATACAAATTCTGAAAGAACAAGTCTTCTAGTAATAAATCTGAGAATTTCATTCATCTAGGTGCAACCGTTCGGTCTTGACGAATTTTTAACTGAACCCATCTTTTTCAGGATTTTTCGAAGGTCAGCTTCCGAGTCGTTTATCTTTCTATAAAAGTAACCGTAGATAGAAATGTGATACATATTCTGAAAGAGCAACTCTTCCAGTAATAAATTTGAGAATTTCATCCATCTCGGCGCAACCGTTCGGTCTTGACCAATTTTTAACTGAACCCAGCTTTTTCAGGATTTTTCGAAGGTCAGCTTTCGAGTCGTTTATCTCTCAATAAAAGTAACCGTAGATAGAAATGTGATACATATTCTGAAAGAGCAACTCTTCTAGTAATAAATCTGAGAATTTCATCAATTTAGGTCCAACCTTTCGGTCTTGACGAATTTTTAACTGAACCCATCTTTTTCAGGATTTTTCGAAGTTCAGCTTTCGAGTCGTTTATCTCTCAATAAAAGTAACCGTAGATAGAAATGTGATAAATATTCTGAAAGAGCAACTCTTCTAGTAATAAATCTGAGAATTTCATCCATCTTGGCGCAACCGTTCGGTCTTGAGGAATTTTTAACTGAACCCATCTTTTTCAGGATTTTTCGAAGTTCAGCTTTCGAGTCGTTTATCTCTCAATAAAAGTAACCGTAGATAGAAATGTGATAAATATTCTGAAAGAGCAACTCTTCTAGTAATAAATCTGAGAATTTCATCCATCTTGGCGCAACTGTTCGGTCTTGAGGAATTTTCAACTGAAACCATCTTTTTTAGGTTTTTTCGAAGGTCAGCTTCCGAGTCGTTTATCTTTCTATAAAAGTAACCGTAGATGGAAATGTGATACATATTCTGAAAGAACAACTCTTCAAGTAATAAATCTGAGAGTTTCACCCATCTCGGCGCAACCGTTCGGTCTTGACGAATTTTTAACTGAACCCATCTTTTTCAGGATTTTTCGAAGGTCAGCTTTCGAGTCGTTTATCTCTCAATAAAAGTAACCGTAGATGGGAATTTGGTACATATCTGAAAGAAGAACTCTTCTAGTAATAAATCTGAAAATTTCATCCTTCTCGGCGCAATCGTTCGGTCTTGACGAATTTTTAACTGAACCCAGCTTTTTCAGGATTTTTCGAAGGTCGGCTTTCGAGTGGTTTATCTCTCAATAAAAGTGACCAGAGATGGAAATGTTATACATATTCTGAAAGAGCAACTCTTCTAGTAATAAATGTGAGAGCTTCATCCATCTCGGCGCAACCGTTCGGTCTTGACGAATTTTTAACTGAACCCATCTTTTTCAGGATTGATCTACTCCAATTTTTTTCACCCCCTCATTTTCTCACAAGCAGCACTTTCAACATGGTGAAAAATAATTCTCCGATTATAAGAACGAAAAACAAAAATATTAAATCATACGCCATTCGTTCTGCGAGGAATGCGCAGCAAATCATCCCTTGGATGACGTTTCCATTCAATTTAATCCGATCGTAGAACAAAGTTTTCCTTCTAGCTCGTTTCAGACGTTGGGGAACGTGAATGGAAATAATTAAAAGTTTATATTCATAGCGCGAAAATCTTACAAGGAAGGTTATCCGGAGTTTCATTTGCAGGACATTTTTCCTGATCATTCTGGCCCCTTTTTTCGCCCCACAATGGAGTACTTTGTTCCTGGAATGGCGCAGTTTCCCTGGACCAATTTTCAGGGTCGTCTCCTCCACCGGTTATTCTCTTTTCGGAGTAAATGAGAAGAATTTGCCGTGTTTATTGAATGAATGCATGAAAACCAAGAAACATTCATTTAAGATATGCTCGATAATATACAGGGTGAGTCTTTGACTCGTACAAGTATTTCAACAGTAGATTCTCGAGGTCCAAAGAAACACTTTTTTTCTTCACCAGTTTTTCCGAATCAGCTCCGTTCAAAAGATACAGGCTGTTAAAAAACCATAAAAACTTCATTTTTAGTACTATCTCACAAACGGTTTCTTCAAATGAAATGAATTTCCGACTATAGTTTTTCATTTATTTGATGAATCTTTTTCGAACATAAGATATCACCCACGTCTTCCAGTTTTCTTATTATGACCATTACGTACCAAAAATTCAAAGAACCCAACTCTTGAAGCTAAGTTGGACGCTATCTAATGAATATTTGAACGTTATGTAAAATAAAAATATCCTTCATAATTTCTCGTATAATGCGCCGTTTTCGAGTAATTTGATGTTCAAACATTGAAAACTATCTGTGAAATTCGAAAAAATTTGTACTCTGGCTGAATACATCTCTGTTTAAAAGATCCACAGATATGTAGTGTCACAGATTTAGCTTGTTCTTCTGAAGGAAATTTTGTGTTTCAAGGAGAGGCACATCTCATTGTGAAAACTTAAAATGGCTTTTTATCAGAGCCGAATTGGAAAAAATGGTAGGTATACGAAAAAAGTGTTTCTTTTGACCTCAAGAATCTACTGTTGAAATATTTGTAGGAGTTCAAGACTCACCCTGTATTGGCTCGATGAATTTCCAAGATATATAGGGTCAATCTGATATAATTAATCGGAGAACTAATTATCATGAAAGTATATTATGTGATTATAAAAACTAAAATCTTTTTTTAATATTTTGCTTGCACCAAATTTGGATTTTCTCGTAAGGTTTCAAAGAAGGAAAATGAAACGATTCTAAACTACACATGCATTAGTTTTTATTCACAAAATGAATTATATACATCGAAAGAATAATGAAGAAGATGGCATCACAGACATTTTATGTAAACTTAAATTTATTGTCATGATATTTCACTGATAATGGCTTTGGTAAGGCAATTTAAACTGATAGAAATTCATTTGATTTTTCGTAGGAGAATTGAGTCAGATTCTGCTCAGATATATTGAAAACTTGTTTTTGCCGAATATTTAGAAATAAGCTTAGTTGCCAGGAATACTAATGAGTAAGTAGGAAAACTCAGTTTTCATTATGTGAACTTTCTTCACTGGGGAAAATTACATTCAACTAATAATAGTGAGAATTTTATATTTATAAGCGAAATTTGTCAGTCTATTTCTGAGTGGAACTAGAATGATATGATTGAGTATTCTCCACACATCCAATATAATTGGATTGGAAATATACAGGATATTTATTTTCCATTTAGTAAAACAATGTGAAGTCTTCAGAAATGAAAGATATGTCGCATTTGTGCAAGACAGACAAATATTTACCTTTCTTTTCGCTAATTCTCTCACTGAAACGCAAATTTTATTCATTACTGGCGCATTTAAATTACCATTGTTCAATTTGAAAGTCAAATGGCTTCTCGTCTCGTACTTTCGATTGTCTTCGATTGAAAATATTAGCAGAGATAAAATGGAAGGAACTATGTATAACGTTTTAACACAGACAACTTCATAATTAATACTATATCGATTTAACGCAGTCTTGAGATGATGCTGAACAATATCGACTGGAATATCCGTATATCCCAGCTCGCGAGAATAATTAATTTCATTTGGCACTTTCGGTGATGCGTTTGAACATCCAAAGTCAT
This sequence comes from Coccinella septempunctata, assembly GCF_907165205.1. NCBI lineage: Eukaryota > Metazoa > Arthropoda > Insecta > Coleoptera > Coccinellidae > Coccinella > Coccinella septempunctata. The sequence continues at coordinate 28,484,781 of NC_058194.1, read as the reverse complement.
CGGGAACCTTCGTTTTATCTCACGGAAGGTTCGAACAAATGGCTGTAATCACTATAAATTCTCTGCAACGTCTGTAAAGAACCCAGAGTACTCGCTTCAGTTCCCAGACACATCTGTCGCTGGGTATTATCCAGATCTGGATCGCAGTGGATGGCGTGGTAAACGTGGATTAAGTTTGGATCAGTGCTTCTGACTATGTGCAAACCGGACTTGATTGCTTTGTCGTAGAATGTGACATCCTCGAAACCCCAACCGCTGATCAGGAGATTAAAGCCTCCTAGTTTCAAATAGTCCGATTTGTACAGGCTCACTATTCCGAAACCGAACTGCCTCCAAAACCCGTGATTCTCATGAATTATATCTTGGTTGTCCCACCAGTTTTCACCCCTGAAGACCTTAAGGATGTTCGGATTGTACAGGCTGAACACAATGGGGAAATAAACCGATTTGTTGGCGACCGTGTTCTTCCTTATCCTCGCTAGCGTATCTTCGTTGAAAACCATATCAACGTCTATAAACAACATTAAGTCTTGTTCCTGGAGGTTGTTAACCCCGAAGTGCAAAGCTGGTCCCCTCGAAAATTTTTCCTTAATAAACGTGACAGATATCCTGCCGTAATAATATTTATTCCCCATTTCCTGTACGAGATTCTTCGTGCTCTCCACGTCCCCGGGCGTTTCTGGGTTTTCGTAGAGAATTATGTTCAATTGTGTGTTCTCCTGTCTGACCAGGCACGTCTTTTCGTACACCTGCATGAATCTCTTGAACACGTCGAATCTTCCGGATAGGGGAAGTATGAAATGGATCAGTTTTTCCTCCTCGTTTCTGCCGAATTTGAAGAAGGGTTGTAGGTTCTTGTGGAGGTTCAGGAGGACGTGTTGGAGCTGCTTATGGACCGGTACTGACACGTCGTTAGGGACGCTTTCCTGTATCGATGAATCGGCTTCAACGTCTCTTATGTAGAGACCTGAAAAAAGATAATATTCAGTTTTATTTTCCCGGTATTATCATACTTTTCTTGTTTTATTGTTTTGGATCATGAGTTCCTACATTCTACACAGAAAAAAATAGAAAATCAAGGCGGATAATTATTGATATCAAGTGAAATCCCCGGGTGTACCATCCAGGCATTTTCAAGAGAAATATTTGAGGTAAATTGTGGATTTTCGGTTAATATAGCGTGCGTACAAAAAAAAGTTATCAAGTATTCTATGAATTTTTTTAATGCAATTGGGGATTCAGTAAAAATTTCAAGGTAATACTTGAAGAAAGGTATTCGGAAGTAGAATACTAATGTGAGAACATTTATTTTGTTCAAAAAATTCTGTTCAAAGGCCTATGGAAAGAAAACTGCGAATCGATTAGACACGTTGGTCCAAAAAAAAATCTAATGATGAATGAATACTGTTGGATATTTTCCAATGCGAAATCCAAAGCGCAAATAGATGACCCAATTGAAAAAAAAGGCGAGAACTATAAAACCTACTGTGAATTTATTTCTTCCGAAGCTATTTTTGCAAATTCAAAACTATTTCCGAGGTTAAATTCAGAAGACAAATATTATGCATTTTTTCAATCTTTATACCTAAGTATATGAGCCTTGTAGAAGGCTCTGATTTGGCTATTCTGCTAGAGTAGAAGCTCCCATCTATTCACTGCCGAGATAAAATAGAATTTTATGATGAACTTTATAGACTTAATCAAATGAAGAAAAATATTTCTTCAAGATTTTAAAACAAACATGCGCATATATTAGCTGAACCTGTTTATTTTTGTTGAGCTTAATGTGTTGGAACAATTTATTTTATTCTTGTAGCTGTAGGTGAATGTGGGTGGTACATTGATTTTATTTCTTCAATATCATCTTTTATGAGTATCTACGAATATAGATGGATGTACAGGAATTGGAATGAATACATATAGGTATTGTTATTATTCACTTTGTGTCTCTTTTCTAATTAAAACTGTAGCGCAAAAAAATTAACGCAAAATTATGGAAATCTCAAATTTATTCTACAACTGAGGGTGTTCTCAATGATAATTATTTTTATCAGAATTATGCATGCATATGATATCCACTTTCAACGGTTTTCTTCGATACAGATGTTTTTTCCCAGCAGGAATAAAAAAAGATGATATCAGATTTTGAATGTATTGGCTCCATTCTAAAATCAGTTGTTCTCGATCAATTCTAGTGATCAATAGTTTTTCGTTTGATTTTCTACACTCGATCGCTATGCAACGCGAAACACGCAATTTGATCCAAGAGGAATGTGCCCAAGCGGTAGTTTTGCGAGAAGAAGGGTGGACATGCACAAGAATTGCAGAAAGGTTTGGAGATTCCCATACAAGTGTGTCCAGAATGTTGCAGCGATTCTGGGAGACAGGTATGAATGTCCGAAGACCAGGACAGGGTAGACCACGGGTAACAACTGCCATTCAAGAACGTTACTTGAGAGTTTCTTCGTTGAGACAACGGTTAGCAACCGTTCGCCTCCTTCAAATTCAGCTTGAGCGAACTCTTGAGGTGCAAATTAGCACTCAGACAATAAAAAATCGCCTCAGAGAATATGATTTAAGGCCTCGTGTCGCGGCAAGAGGCCCAGATCTTAGCCCAGCCCATCGAAGGGCGCGTTTGGATTTTGCGAGACAGCATATCCATTTGAAAGAGGCTGATTGGGAAAGAGTTCTCTTCGCAGATGAGTCTAGATTCTGCCTCTTCCATTGTGATCGACGTTCCCTTGTATACAGACGTCCACATGAAAGATATGCTCAGTGCAATTTCCTGACTACTACTGGTTTCGGGGGAGGATCGATTATGGTATGGGGTGGAATATCTTTGACTGCTCGCACAAACCTAGTGGTCGTTGATAATGGAGCTATGAATGCTGATAAGGAACATTCTTGAAGAGCATGTAGTGCCATTTGCGCCATACATTGGTGAAATTTTCATTTTTATGGACGATAATGCCAGACCCCATCGTGCGCGCATCGTTCAGGAGTACCTTGAAGAGGTTGAAGTCTCTCGAATGGAATGGCCAGCAAGAAGTCCAGATCTCAATCCGATTGATCAGGTTTGGGACAACTTCAATAAAAGGCTGAGAAGTTCAGAAAATCATCCAGCTACTCTTAATGACTTAGGAATCCAACCCGGAGAAATCTGGCAAGGATTAGATCAGAACATTTTAAGATCACTCATTTTGAGTATGAACCTTCGTTGCCGAGCTGTGATTAACGCAAGGGGTGGAAATACCAAGTATTAAATCACTTATCAGCATTTCAGTATTTCGAAAATTGTTCATTTCTCTTCTTTCACATAAGATTCGGCGAAATCCTGAATTTTTCTTCCATTTAATGTGTCTTGTTTCGTTCAAAACCTTCCCGAGAGAACATAAAAAATAAGTTATAAAGTCAATGTAGAGTTAACTTTCATTAAAATTGAGATTTTCAGAATGTGCGTTAATTTTTTTGCGCAGTGTATTTATTGAAGAATATTCTAGGATGGGCACTTGAATTCTTTTGAGTGTTTTCTGCCTCCCAGCATGCATATGCTGGGAAAGGATAAAATGATCTCCTGCAAATTCAAGAAAGAAATATTCTATTTGCAAGATCCCAACAACAAAAATCCAACCAGATGCCGTATGGTCAGAAAAAAGCTCAATAAAGATAATGTTAATAGACGTCGAAGTAATGCATAAACGCAATTGAAATTATTCAAATTCAGTTTTATGGGTACGCAGGCCATATAAAACCACAACCTCTCTTGGAACGCTCGTAAATAAGTGTATTACAACCTTCGAAAAAACTTGGTAATCTTTCGAGGAACAGAGTGAAGAGTCCTTGAATTTGGAGTGGTTCAAGAGGCATCACTGTCTAAGGTTGAAACAATAATGAGGGCAGTAACAAGACATTAAGTGGTGCTACAAGCAATGATGAAGTTTATTATCCCTATCTGTATCAGCGGTTCCAAACATATTGAATCAGATAGACAACACTCGAATAATATCTATGCTAATGAATAGAAATTAAATGTGGTCTGTAATTCTCGAATATCGGACTTTTTTGTGTTATTCGCACATTCTCTAAGCCTCCTCAACACTTTGAGAACTTTTTGTTCGTCAATTTGTCCTTCGTAGTGAATGTTTCAAGAATTATTTCTCCATAGAATAATGTACCTACCTATAATACTGATAATAATAAAAGCACAGTCGAAAACATCAAAATTGAAATTAAATTTGTTTTGTTGTTAATTCAGAATAATGTTGACTAATTAGTGAAGTGTTAGGAACCTCGAGAAATGTTAGTTTATTGGTTGAAATGTTTTTCTGATCATATTATTTGCGTACACTTGATGATCCGGTGGTTCGACAATATCAATCATTATTATAAATTGTTTTCCACTCAAGGATCAGCTAGTCGTGAGCGCCATTGAATGAATACTTCGACAAAAAATTAATTTGTAGTTTTTCAACCAATAAATTACGACAAGGAATGTGTTGAAGGTTCAGCGTCTCACCTGTAAAAGTCTGCTGGATGTAAGCATGTCTACGGACCGGTATGGTCATTTTGTGACCTCTGTATTTCCTGTAAACCAGGAGAAGATCCAAGACGTATTCGACGCCATAAATGGGATTCATTCGCCAATAAGCATACATTATTTCTTTGAACTCAATCAGTCGGCCCCGTTGTTTTGAGTAGTGGTTTATGAGTTCCATGACCTAGAAAATAACGAATTTGTTCCTAGCTATCAAACAAACTCAAATTGCAATCAATAAAATAAGAAATTCGTCGCTTCAGTTCGAATTTCATTGATTATACGAATTATGGGTGTTTTACTGTTTGAAGAAATCACCTTCTAAAACTATTACGATAGTGTAACGCATACCTACAGCTAAACCTTATCGAAAAATTAATCAAGCTATTATTTAATGAGCTGTCAGATAGAATAAACACGGAAAATATGAAACACTCAGACCTGTTTGAGTGTGTTTGAGTTGTAAAGTATTACATTCTGATAAACAAATATTTGTATACAAGATAGCAATATCTCCTAGGATTTATTGTGGAAAAAATGCAATTTCCCCAATCTCTTTCAGTAGACATAGTCAAGATTTCTTGATGGTAAGGATAAAGATACCTATATATTGCTTGAATGCAATTTATACATCTTCATAATTCTAGTGATTATGAGTGTAATATATCATCAAGTCTTACTCAATATTGAATGTGGAATAATATAGGAAGTATCTTCATCTCAGAATAGCTGAAGTGAAATTAGTGAAAGTATAATAAAATTGGGGACTAAAACAGTAATTGCATTGTGAACAATTACTTGAGTGATGTGACACTCACACTCACAGTGGAGAAATTCAAATGAAATTGGAGTACTTGATAAATTTGTTATTTTTTAGAGATTTATGTTCAGAAGAAACTCAGGGATGGTGTGCTTATATAAAGCGACTTTATGAAAGCGTAACTCACCTCTACAATAGCGTCGTTCAGCCCCTCCTTTAGAGAAGTTCCATACCTGCGTCTTGGATTTAAATCGGAAGTAGAATAAAGACTGTTTGATAAAAACTCCCATTCACTAAGATTCTCCAAACTTTCAGGTGGATGTCTTCTAATACTAGCAGGAATCTCTGAAAAAAATGAGCCTGAATGGGAATTTTAAGTTCGAACGAAAAACCATCGAGTTATAACTGTTTCGAAAAAAAATTTTTGTTTTTCTATTTTTCAGTTCACTTCAAAGACTGCCTAGAGTGCAATTCATCATCAACTAACTGGATGACAAAATTATTTGGTCCATTTAGACGTTGGTAATCTTGAGACAACTCAAAAACCGCTGATTCTTTAAAAGTATACATTCAGATCCATAAAGTAGATACCCTATTCCGTGTGAAAATCAATAATTGGAAGGAAAAATAATTATAGGACAAAATTTCGTTTATTTATTCAGTTATCCAATATCAAATGAGCACATCTCTCAATTGATTTTCGAAATGGCTCTCAATAATGATTATCAGTTCGAACAAACATCGTTTTGGTATCGTATATTGAAATGAGTTGACCGTGGTTGGAGGTCTTGTTATTGATTGGTGGCGTCCACTTAGAACGCGCAATTGGTGATTATTTAATTGGGTATCTATGCCAGGCCGAAAATAATGAAAGTCTTCATTTGGGAATTTAATCCAATATAGCTGTCTATATCTTAATGCAATCGATATGGAAGCGTTATAATTCCGTCTGTGATCTTGATTGAGAAATGATTGAAAATAATAAATAGATTTTTCTGGTATTTGATATTGGTCTTTGAGTCGCTGTGAACCAGCGACCGATTGATAAATTATTGGCCCGCGCTCATTGATGAACTAGGGCCTTCAAAAATGATCAGGTCCTGAAATTAGATTCTTTGAATGTCGATCTTATCCTTCAATATACTCAGTCTGAATCGTCAGGAAACCCAGAGGAAGTTTTGCAACGAAATGTGTTATTTTTAATTAGGTGAATATAGTTAATGAAGATCATTATCAAAGAGTGAATGACTTCTTATATTACTGTTGTTTCCGTTCTCCATGATGAATATCATTCGAGAAATTGACGATTTAATCAGTGACATGATATTCATTTCAATTCAGAGGGCTACCCCATAATTAAATTGGTGAATTAAATAGTCAACTTTTTGCTGCATGGTTAGGACAATGAATGAAAGTCCAGTATCTACGAGTTATCGAAACAAGATATCCATAAAATATAATTGATTTCACCGAAGGACACAGATTTTTACAAAAATTACTAAACACATTAGTTTTTTCTTAGTTTTCCTCAATAAAAAAATGGATATTTCAACTGATAAGTATGAATTTCAGCAGACCTTCCATTTTTCGAATCTCAGTTATTTTTATCTGCATTAGGTATACAGAGTGCGTCTTTTATTCGTACAAATATTCTGTTAAAATTTTTGTACGAGTCAAAGACTCACTCTGTAAAACCCTTGTTCTTTTTCTCCTATAGAATGTCTGCTCAATTATTTCTGTTTCTATGGAAGAAATTGCTTTTTAGGTGACACCTTTTGGGAGCTGTATATCTGAGCACTAAACAGGACCGGGCTGCTCAAGAAAAGAAATGTATATGAAAGATCCACACTTTTTTTTGACGCCCATTAAATTTTCTCGCAACTATTCATTTACACCCTGTATAAGGAACAAAATCATGATCTGAAAATCGATTCGAGTGTTGGTATTGAAATTATGAGGCAGGTATGATAAAAAATACCGTAGGATACAATTGTAAACTGCTTTTAGAGCATTTCAAAGTTAATAGCACTTCTATCCTGGTATTTTGTTCGATATAAATTTCAAACTGAATGCACATAGAGGTCAAATTGCACATATGGGCACAATATGCTCCACCCTATTGTCACGAGGGGCTCGAGTTTCAATAAAATCGTGAGCTATCCAAGAAATACTCACCGATATCTGTTCTGTTCCAGAATGAATTCTTCTGTTCGGCATGAGGCGACAACATGCTCGGAATTTCCCCGTCTGAATGGTCCTCAAAGCCCAAAGCTGCCATTGAATAGAGTAAATCCCTCTGTAGGTTCAAAACGTCATGCTGGTTTTTCTGTATTTTCAGCCCCTTTGAAAAAAAAATTAAGTTATAAGTATACCTCTTTCAGTTTGAAGACGTATTTGTGTTGTTATGTAGACTTGATTTTGGAAAGATTCATCGCTCTACAGCAATAAATGACAAATTTAATGGAATACAGGAAGATATTCCTTCATTTAATCATCAGTATCTATACCTACTGCATTCAAATTTATTTTAGCAGTCGGTTGGCCATGAAATAATTTTCTCAAGTTTTTGTAACTAGAACGGAGTAAGGTTGGCACTCATGAAAGGGTTTCAGAAAGTGCTATTTAGAATTCAGGTCCGCTCATTCAATGTAAGAGAATTTATATAATGTTTCATCTGAATCTAAACGACTTATATTTCAGCTGAATATTTCCACAATCAGAAAGATTGTGAATGAAGAGGATATGACAAAGAATTTCGTTCTATTTGGAGACCCAAAAAAGTGGTGGCATTTGAAAATTTTATGTTTGAGTGAATTAATGCGAAAAGTTTACTACAGGATTTTCGATGAATGTCATCCCGAAAATTGATTTTTCTATTTTTCATATGACTTGTCCTGTACATTGTTAATGTCTTAAGGTACCAAAAAATACCTAATTATTATTATTATATCAATGCATTGAGATGAACAGCCACAATTACACGCCAGTTGTCCTGCTAATTGTTTATTCATGTGAAATTTTTGTTCAAAGGTGAAGTTCATCTTGATTGAAAATTCCTTTAATTCTTTTTACTTATATTGATGCAAGATCATTTTTGTTGAAGAATTTAACATTCTTGCAATTATCTGTTAATTCCTTCGGGAGATACCCATTCCCAACCACTGCAACATATTAATTTCATCTTCGGGTTAATATTTTTGAAATCAACAACTGATGTAACGTATTCAAACTTTAGCCAAAGAAGAACAAATATTAACTCTCCTCAAGCTAGTGCATATTATGATATTATACTGATCTCTTGTATTTTCCATGCAAATAAGTGTATTTGGTATGCCTTCAATCAGTTTGTATAAACTTCAATTATGTTTTCCAAAAAGATTCGACATTGTGATAAAATACGTAATAACAGAAACTTTTACGTCGAACGGGCAACATAGCCTTGATTTAAAACCCAAAAATGTTTTGACAAGTGTCATAACCCCATATTTTCGTACTATACAAAATGAAATGTGTCAAATTTCCATGGCCAACCGACTGCTAAAATAAAAGTGAATGGAGTATTTTTATAGTTTCCAATTTCTGAACTCCAATTTATATTTCGATGATCCATTCGTTCTTCATTATAATTCGATTATCATAAAATGAATAGCAGTTGTAATATGACTAATATTTGACAGATATTAATCATCATAATTCTCACTTTCTACGGGAACAATTAGCACTTAACTATACTAAACTCTGAATGTCCTTCTCGAGACATGCCATCAATTCTCGTTATGTTTATTTTGTGCAACAAAACCTAACAGTGACTTCACTTCCTGGCATCTTCAATATCCATATACATTTCGCGTCATAGGAATGGTCGTAAAGTTTTATTAATAGTTAGTGTTTATTTACCAAGCTGGTTGGTGTTTGAAACCACCCGCAAAATTTCTTCTTTTGGATGGTGAAATACCCACCTTCAAATAATTGTGAAGCCTGTATAAATGCTCTGAATGCTTCACTGGATGTAATGTGATGGCCTGGTGTATTTCTTTCTGTTTCAGATCACCTGTGAAAGCTGAATTTCCACTCTGGTTATGGTAGAATATTACTTGCATCTAAAAAAAGAAAATTTCAATGTTAATCCTGTAATTGTGCTGCTGAGAATAGAGCTTGTATTAAGATAGGTCTCACAGTGGTAATTGTACAAGAGGTCATGAATAAATTTCGAAAACGAAGGTTCTATATCTACTATCTATTAATTAATAGTATGTTACCAAACGAGATAGAGGCCAGTTTACTAAATCATCCATGTGAATAATAGCCATAATCTACGAGTAGATGGAATCCCATTTATCTATTATGATCTCTACATACTTCGATTTAGAAAAAGTTAATAATTAACCTAATATTGGAAGATGCTCGAAAAAAGTCATAATATAACAAGCAATGACATACATATTATTAACTGTTTATTTTCGCACATTCTCAAGTTCTCTTGACATAACCATATTAAATTTTAATTTAATTTCAGGTGCATTATTCCCAGAAAATAAATTGAAAACGTAATGAATTGGGGCAAAACACAAACTCGTTAAATATGAGCAGATAGTTTCAATAAATTCTCGAGTTTACGAGTTTGAAAACAATGAAGTTAAATTGATCGAATTATGCTGAGGTCCACTTGCCTTGATGTATTCATCAAATCGAGGTCTAATAATAATTTTTTAGCGACCTTGATAACGTGAGTTATCAGTGGTAATCATAATTATATTACACTTTGCACAGAACAATTTTTCAAGGGTAGTGCTCAAACTTGAAGAATTCACAAGATTATACCCTGTGGGTGTTGGACATAAATTAGCAGTCAACAACCTATTTGATATTTGACCTCCCACAGATGATGAAAAAGAGAATTGGTTGGCATATTCTTTCGGATCATTTGTATGATGTTTTAGAAGTCCAATCCCTAGGTATTTCGATTAAATAATAAGTTTTTCTTAGATCCTTCAAGCTAGTTGACAGAATCGTGAAATTTTAAGGAGAATTCCTGAGAACGGGGGTCATGGTTTCTATAATCTTTTCATGTTGTTCATATAAACATGAAAATGAGATTTTCACAACGTAATATAATATTCTCCTTCCTACTCGTATCGTAATAGTTGAAATAATGAACGAGAATATCAAATTTCGTATATCATATATCTACAAGTCTAGTCTTCTCAGATTATTTCTTGCAATCTGACAAATAGTAAATCGATTCTTTCCTATTTTAAAATATTCGGAAATATTTAAGGATGCGCTTTTGGTTGAGTAGTGTATTTCTCATTCATCCAAGTTTGTGATTATGAAGATAAAATAATTATTTATCAAGTGGGTTCTGCGATGATTCAGACATTTCACACAGCAGTATAGTTCAACAAACCTACTCAAAATAAAATCGCTAAAATCTTTGTTTAGATCGTTGAAAATATCATTCAGGTTACTTATTGTAGAAAAACGTCTGGAAAAAGTTAAGGAGTTCGCTTTTGGAATGGAAATTTGGAAAGACTATTCTCATAACTCATAAAAACTGTAATTATGGGACACAGCACCAACAATTTTTTTGATTGGCTTCTCTCCGATAGAATGTCTTCTCAATTTCCTTTCTGTAATTTTTTTGTATCTAAGAAAAAAATGCTTTAAAGTTGCCATTCTTTGGGAGTACCTATATCCGTATTATTTTTTGGCAAAGAATAAATTTTTCAATTTATATCCTTGTAGGAGATACAAGGTGAGTCTTTGACACGTACAAATATTAAAAAAAAAACAAAAAACCCCTCGGAATAACTAGCTAAATCACAACACATCTGTGGATCTCTCAAAAAGAGTTGCATTCTATCAAAGTACCTAATTTTTCGAATTTCACAGATATTTTTTATTGTTGAACATTAAATTACTCGAAAACGGCGCATTATACGAGAAAATAGGAAGAATACTTTCATTTTTATATGTTTCAAGAGTTGGGTTCTTTGAATTTTTGGTATTTTTATGGTAAGTAATGATCATATTGAGAAAACTGGAAGACGTAGGTGATATCCTGTGTTCGAAAAAGATTCATCAAATAAAAGTAAAAGTAGGTATATTCCGAAATTCATTTCGTTCGATAAAACCTTCGTGAGATAGAACTAAAAATAACATTTTTTTCAATGGTTTTTCAACAGCCTGTATCTTTTGAACCGAGCCGATTCAGAAAAAATGGTAAAGGAAAAAAGTATTTCTTTTGACCTCAAGAATCTACTATTAAAATATTTGTACGAGTCAAAGCCTGTATATCGGAAATAATTTTTGTTTATTAGGATGGGCACATCATAACGAGCATGCCTCTATAGACCATATCAAGGAGATCTGTTTAAAGTTTTCATCGTTCTCTTTGAAGCAGCCAATAATTCACGTTGAAACAGCAAAGTTCAAGTTGAAAATCGATATTTCTGGCTTGTGTGGAAAGGATTAATTTTATCTCAACTCGAGTATCTTCGAATCATATCTGTCTCGAATATGAGCCTATCTTGCCTTACAATCGCAGTCACTCGCCTGGTAGGACCAAGTACAAGAAACTCCAGCGAATCTTCTCACGCACCTCCCCAGCTCCACATCCTCGTGGGTGGTGTAAAGATGCCTCAAACAGTCCTCCACGAAAGGCGCCACCCTCTTCAACGTCTCCCTGCTGAAAATCACCCCAGGGCCTCCCATACAGAAATTCTCATCGCTGTCTAAAGACAACAGCCCAAATTCCTCGCTGTTCCCACGACCCGTTTGCCCGATGAACCAAGTCTTACGGCTGTCAACCGATCTTAAGAGCTCCTCCAAACGGTCTGGACGGACGTAGACATCATCATCGGCTCTCATGAACCACTCGTATTTGTTGATGTAGTTGTCGTGCATGTGTTTGAGCATCATCAGGGATTTCTTTTGGGGTGGGTAGCTGTCGTCTACGTCTTTGAGGGCTATCAGAGGGATGTCAAGGCTGCGGGAGCCTTCAGAGCTGTAGAACATGATGTCCCCAGGTACCTCTCTGCCCCACGTGTTGTAGACAGCCTTAGCTCGGGTGTTGAAGTATTTGGGGGCAGTCATCACACCCACCATTATCAAATTCATGTCGCGGTTCGAGGACCAGGTTAGTCTACGTGGTTGCAAACCTTGGTGTCTTGGTGTTGAGCACTCGTTCTTGGTGGTGGTGGTGGTGTGGTTGAGGAGGATCATGAAGCAGAACGTGTTTCCTAAGAAGACGCCCCACAGTAGCCTCACTATATTCTTCACTTTAGCCATAGCGGGCTTATTTCACTTCACCACGACCTGTAGGTAGCCGAAAAAAACTGTTCGGAAGATCACTCTCACGCATTACGGTATCATTATTCAATATACATCTAGTCCCGTAAGTACTTGACAATAAACGAGCTTGCATTTCCTGCGACTTGTACCTCGACTGTATCTAATTGATAAAATAATATGGCATCGAATTACGTTAGTATCACCAATAAAGAAATATTACACGGTCGTTTCGGGCTATCGTACACACGCGTTGATAAATGTTATCTTATCTTTTCGCACTGCAGCAACACGGATTATTTCAGCTGGAGGGATGATAGTGGAGAACCTCGGAGAAGCAGAGGTTTCCTGTGTTTCCGTTTCTTGGTAGGATGGGACTTTGGCGAGAACTACCGGTTTGTTTTTACTAAACACGCTCACGACCCCGTCGTCCGCGACGCGTTCGCCGACGGGCCACAGTCTGTCTGTATAGTATGTGTGCTACTACGACCAGCAACAGCAGACTACCTACCTTACGGTTCACTTTATAATTCCTAGTTGTCTATTCCCTCTAACTTATCTTCTCATTTCGTTAGTCAGACAGTTTCAGTGATACCTGCCAGCAGTAAGGGTGGACATCCACCGCAGGATTTATCGTATGGTAAATCCGGTGCAGTTATAAATGGCATTCCACAAGCAGCTACTACTGCTTACTTCCGTTCGGTTCAAATTCTACAGCGACTGACTTGCCTTTCAATTTTATCAACGCAAAAAAGAAATTTTGCCATTTTTAAATCTTAAATCTTAGAAGGGATGCATATTTGACGTTTCTCAGAAATGGAGTGTCAAAAATTAGAACGTAGATGAAATTGAAAGGGCAAGAGATATTGAATTAAAATGTTCGATATGTTGAAAGAATTCCATTATTCTGAAAAGAAAACAAGGTCAATCGCCTACTGTTTGTTTTATTGGTGTTTTTAGAGATAACCACCCGCAAAAAACTACCCTTACTTTACGCAAGATGCAAAATTGGAGTGTTTGTCTAGAAAAAGGTCTGAAACCCAACTATATTTAGTAGAGTATATGAAGTTTTTAAACTTTTCTGTATTGTAGATTATGATTGTGGTAGGATAATGAAAGACTACTTACATGTAATCATTCTTGACACTTCATATCTCAGAACAGATGCATAATTATCTGATTACATTTTTCTTCACAAAATATAGATGTTTTCTAACAAGAAATTACTTCTGCTTCCTTGTGTTTTGATTTTTGCCGTATGGTGAACACCCTGTATACAGGGAGTCCCAGATTAGCAGTAAAAAACTTTACTTAGGGTAGTTAGTACAAATGAAAATTTGAACAAATTTCCAGCAAACAGGACCGAATCTTTTCACAAAAGCGAAGGATATTGCTTGCATCAAAAGCAATGATGTGATATATTGAATGTTACTACCTACTTCAATTAATTAAGAATTAATTGGAAAAAAAGGAAGGGCAAACAGACCATGTAACCAAAAGTAACCATGGAAAAAACTTCATCAACACAATAATTTTTTTTACACTGTTAGGTGTTTGAAAGTAATAACTTTCCTAACAAGATTACTTATACCCTCCTTTGGTTTCAAAAATTCTGTGGAGGCACAAATCTCTAGCAAATGATTAGAAACAGACTCGAAAACTACAACATCAAATTGACATATGTTATGAGCAAGTAAGTATATAGGCAAATCCTGTAGACGATTGCTTTTAATTTCGAACACTCGAAAAAGTGTGATCGTGTGTAGTTCCTTTAGGGCAACTCGTCTCTAGAAAGGCCACGGCCAAGCTGGATCGCCTGATTTTGACGGAATCCCTAAAACAGCGGTTCTCAAAACATTACAACATAAACTTTTGGGGATACAGTTTCTCGGGTGTTTTTCGATGCTTTTCCCATTTTTTTTCATCGAGAGAAGTATCATAATTTTATCGATACTTCCTATCGATTTGTTTCGAATAACTGTTTTTATAAACAGGTGAATAATCTTGAAGGTAGACAGTGTACCGTTTGAAATATTTAAGTGTCTGCTTGAGTTGCGGACATGCCGCTAATTTGTATGCCTACTCACATTTGAAAATCATGAATGAGTGAGTGTTCATATTATTGGTTCAATGAAATAGCATAGCATCAAAGATCATGGCACCTACAACCTTTGGCATAGCATATGGGGAATTTGTATCATCCTGTAGAATGAGCATCGTGGGCCTTTCTAAAGGGATAATAATCATTCATCTTAGATATTCTTTTTAACTAAACGGAACGAAAATTTTCGATATTTTGGAGTTTGAATACAATAGAAATAGTCAAGTTGTGATATTTTTATGAATGTTTCTGCGAATAAAACATTATTTTACCAGAAAAGTTCTACTCGAAATAATAATTTAGTGATTATACACTTAACTTTTCATGAATATTGAACAAATGAATCGAAAACATAGTTAATTGAATGAATGTTTCAACATAAATGAATGCATGTATTAACATTAATGATAAATAAATAAAATAAATGCACGTATGATCATTAATGAAGAGCAATTAAGTGAAAACAATTTCCACTGTTATACGCTGTTAACTAGAACGGCCATGGGCGTAGCAGAGATGAGGAGAGGGTGGAAAAGACTTAAAACAAGACAATTAGGATCTAAATGTATCTATTTAGGTAAATGGTGAGAGATTATTGAAAATATGAAAATCTGGAGTAAAAGCTGCTCCATAAGAACCCTTTTACATAAATATCGTTATTCACAGATAAGTCATCTCTGCAAACAAAACACCGTTTGGAATTTCTTCAGTTGCTTCACGAAACGAATAAGAGAAGATTTTAGAAAAGTTATGCCCCACATTAGACAATTACCATAAAGGAATGAAACTATATCCCCTTTTAAGCTGACGCAAACGCAAAACTGGTTTCAAGACGACAAATCTGGTGACCAAATGGCCATTGATCGTATAATATCGAGAAGATGGACAAGTTCCGAGAATTGGCAATAACGTTTGATTCGAGGAAGTCTCGAAAAACCAATCGTGCGAATCCAAACTGGATCGAGGTTAGATTAGGATATTTGCGAATTTGAGCCGATGGTAAATCCAACTAATAACCAGCTTTTAAATGATCAATTTCAAGGAAAAGCGGATGGGATTGTTTATTCAACGTCTGTATACATATTCGTGTCGATCTTTGAACTCGCTCACATGGTGCAAGAAATTTCTTTAAATGACGTCGATTCTACCGCGTTATTTGTTGGAAATTGGCCGAGTATTGAATTCATTTTACGCTGGAGGGTGTTTCAAAATGGTATTTGCCTATACATAACTTTATTTATATCGTTAATCCTGTTATGTGTTTAAATATGTTGATTCAAATACGTGGAGTATATAATATAACTTTTCATTTATTTAAATATTTCATATATTTTTCATACACAGTACATTCAGCTAATAGAATATTTATAGTAAATCTTTATTGTACAATATTTCGAAACTGAATTTTTAATTCGACATTCGGCAAAAAATAACATAAGACATCAACTGGAAATATTCGTATAAAAAATCGAAAATTTCAACTACAAACTTGTTCTACTACTGCGACTCATTTCGTATAACAATATATTATTATCATATAAATAAACATTTCAATGACTAGCATAGGTTCACTGTAAAATAAACAGAAAATAAAATGATGCTTCAGTTTCACCCTTATATATTACACTTCTAATTTGAGTAAAAACGAATTTAATTATTTGCTTACAAATTCTTCAATATCTCTAGATCCAATTGGAATTTCTAAGTTCGAAGACAACGACAACAAAATACATTTGCAGGAAGATATGTTTCGGTAAATTCATGTGATATATAGGCTTTCTTATATCAAGTGGCAAGAGTAAAACTTACTTCTATTCGACAAGTCTGAGTCAGTTAAAGACAATAAATTCTCACATACAACAAGTTTTTACAGATGATATGATGAAAGGTAATGTCGAGTAGAAGTTGTTGCACGTTTTCTGATATTATCAATGATATATTTAGTATATTTACAATTTTTTATGTATACTATTCATCACAGAACCATGACCACCCTGTTATTGTGATGGTTGTGGTGGTTCGAATGGTGTTGTTGAGGGCTCTCAGGTTCAACATTTTGAATTGCTGTTTCAGTCTTATTGTTTGATTCCCCGTTCCACTTACACATTTCGGCGTTACCAATATCCGTCATATTCGCCAGGGAATCACAAGCATCCGTTGGTTGCGGAGTGGAGTAACCATGACTGGTTGATGGTGAACGGTTACTGACGGGCGCTATGTGGTTTGAACCCCACATCAGCACTGTTTGCCTCGGAACTTCCGAGACGGAGGCAGGTATAGGAGAAAAATGCTGAGGTGTGACGGAATTGTTCATCGCGATGTGATGAGAACTGTCGGGTTGCAATAGAGATCCATCAGATTTCACATCTTCCATTTTCGGGGTTATCAGACCTGCCGATAAAGGGGGAGATGAGTGGTTGGGGGATATGCCATCGATGGAGGAATGCTTTGAATGTTTCCCGCATGGCTTTTGAGCTAAATCCAACTGTGTGCTAACTACCTGTACTGGCTGAATGATCCCTGACGATGGACTGACGGAGTAGGGCCAACTGACATCCAGGCATTTGGTGGGACCTGCCACAACATACCCCCTCGAACTATCCACGTACGGTGGATACTTGTTGGTTGTCGAATCCAGTACTTGAGGACATGGGTATAGCTTCTCGTCCACCGGCATCACAGCGGATCGGTAGGATGAATGGTGGGGGGAAGCGGAAGATGTGTGGTCGTAAGTGGGTACAGTTGGTGTCCTAGGAGACATATCCAAGAAGCTGTTACCGACGTATGGCGTAGAAGCCGTGGAATGGTGGTAATCCGGGTAGTAAGTACTCAAAGGCCTGTACTGATGGAATAAGTTGTCAGTCGCTGTGAGGT
The DNA here is from genome assembly GCF_907165205.1 of Coccinella septempunctata. Lineage (NCBI taxonomy): Eukaryota > Metazoa > Arthropoda > Insecta > Coleoptera > Coccinellidae > Coccinella > Coccinella septempunctata. The sequence continues at coordinate 28,467,222 of NC_058194.1, read as the reverse complement.
ACCGGTTGTCTAAGGTTGCTGGACTAGGATACAGGGTGTGCTGGAAATTCGTGTGTCCCATATACGGCAGGCTGTGATCGGAGGATGGCGTGGAGTAAGGAGAAGCGTACATGTTGTAAGCGGCCGAGCAACCGTCGGATGCGATGTACTCCACGGCTGCCATGGGTGGTACCACCGCAGCAGAAACGTTGTTGTTAGCGGGTGGGGTCACTTGGCCGTTTGAGGTGTGTGAAAGTTTGCGCTTCGTCCTACAGGTTGACAGGAAGTCCCTGAGTTGGGTTTTGTAACGTTTGTTCACTCTGGAGGGCACCACGGGTACGCTGTGGGAACTAACGTTGGATGCGCTGCTGAGTATCTGATCCGAATCCGTGAAGTAGTTGTTTGGAAGACCGGCGTCCAAGTAGCTCACCTTGAAGTCCATGGTTCGTTTGCCGAGCAGATCCCGACCCTCCTCTTCCCTGGAAAAATAGAATTTGGTCATTTGTTTGAGTGAATCTACCAGTCAGGTTCTAGAGTACTAATGAACTCTGATATGTTTACAAGAAGAGTATTTCTCTATCCTTCATCATTCAACAGCATTCTATGGCTTCTGTGGCGATGAAATACACTACCAAGAGGAAGAATCGAAACCAATATTTTTTCATAATCCTTATCTCACTAAGTGCTTCCTGAGGAGCTGAGGAAATGATGTATCTTGTAGATGCCTTTGAAAATATGTTCTTTTTGTCGAAAAAAAGGGTTTCAAACTTGTTTGACTCTTCCTCAATGCATTTTTACGCTTACAGCTCCTTTTAAGCTAATGCAAAGGCTTTGATTTTTCACCTGACAACCTAGAGCTCGAAAAAACATTCGGAATTGAACTGAAACTAAAATGAAAGTGTTGAAGTGAATCTAGACGCGAACCTTATTCAAAATTTGAGCATATATTTTGGCGTAATGTCATTTTTAGGGACCGAAGAAGCAGAAAGCGATTCCAGCATAATATACTGTTACTTACATGAGCGGTCGATGTGTGCTTATCACAAAATCAGGCTTCGAATTCTTGTACACAAGTCTTGAGCTGGTCTGAAGCCATTGCCACTGCCTATCTTTGGTTTGGATTCTGTATGCAATCATACCTGAAGCACCCGTCTTGAGTACTGAAATAAAAAGTCATTTTTATGGATATCAACGCTCTCTTTAGCTCGTAGAGTCTTTTAGTAACAGGTTGACCGGTTTCTGATTTATTGGTCTTCATCAGAGAGTATTATTTAATACTCTTACCAATCAGAACGAAATTGATTCAATAAATTGGTTATAACTACTACTAATTACATATATTCTATCTTTGTTATACTGGTCCTGTGAAAAATTTCAACTTACGTTCTTGATGCGCACTTGCCACGTATGCCAAGTCGTCATAGTGCACCAAATCATAGCCACCCATATTGGCCAGTTCAGAATCTGAATAACCTAATAACATTTTACCCCTGAAAAAATTGCGTTGAGAATTTTATTCAGCTTTTTCGATGTTTACACGTTCATACTCACCTTTGATCCATGGACACCAGGGAGAGATCTAACTTGTGCTTACTTTTGAACATAACTTCTTTTTGCGGTATTTCTAACAGTGACGGAGGCCCGAAGGGGGTGCAAATTGCGAAGAGGGCAAGGGGTGGCTCTTCTAATTTACGATTCTGACCGTGGAGGACTTTGACTCTACCTCTAATGTCTAAACGCTGGAACAAATGGCCTCGTTAATTATCACCAAGAACTTGGAAGCTCAAAAAAAAAATGAAGAAGAATTAAAAATTTTAAACAAATATATACTAACCAAAAAACCGGAAGTGTTATCTAATAAACATCGGAAGCGCACCGTAAAACTTCTTTCTAACAGATTACTGTGTTCTGGAAGCAGAACATCCTGAAGACCCATATTTCCTGATTCTGGAGGAAGGAAAGAATTCCACATCAGCTGTCTTTGTAGCTCCTCTCTGTCCTCAGAATGGACCAATTCGTATACCGACTGGTGGACAATGTCCGACTGTAAGTAAAAGAGGTAATACAGTCTGAGCATACAACATTGAATTAAATAAGTTTCTTCCACTTTTCACTGACCCATTTATTTCAATTCTAAAAGTTGTTTTCTGACCAAAATAGAATTCAAAAAGGTTTTATTATTATTATAGTCATTAATAAATGGCAGATCTCAAGCTTATGCTTTAAATCATGCCATGGGAGCAGAAAGTGGAGCAGATGTTACTCTCAACAAAAAAAAAATAGAAGAAAGATGACGACCATTCTCAGAATAAGAGGTCAGCCATTAGGAGTATAATCTCTCATCAAAAAAAATTAAGATTAAGATTAAACAACAAATGAAATAAGAATTTAAATAAACCTTTTTTTTGCTTCTATTATTTCAATTATTTGTTGCTATTGTTGTTGCTATTTAAACTTGATGACAAGTTTATTTAACTAGATGATTATTACTATTTGGCTAGTTGATTATTAATTATTTAAAAAATTTTTCATATGGTGAATAGTGAAGTATCTTACCTGGTGAAATCCTAAATATCCTTCTATACTGTGCGTTGCAAAAAAAACTTCACCTTCACAAGTTAGAATCATCAGGAACCCATTTAGTGCCTAGAATACAGATAAGTGTGTCATCAACTTTATATGTGATTAGGTTCTGGTGTTTATCCATTTATATTCCACGAGGCGTGGGACATATCTTGATGCACAGTTAGACAAATAATATACATGCTGCGTATCTTTTTTGTGTTATTTTGTTTTCAAACTGAGCGATTCTTAAAAAAAACTACATCGACATACTATTTTATCCGAGAAACACAATATGAGTAAACCTAACTTTGAGAGTCATTTTTGGCGTTTGATCGAAACTCCTTCATTGGAAAATTAATGGGTGGAGTTCAATTTCCATAAAACATCCAGCAAAGCAAGAAAAAATTCATTGAAACATTGTTAGGAATTTGCATAAAACGGATTAAACTAGCATTAGGGTGATGTCATCGCCACGCCTTTCTCAAGAGGTGTATTTTACCTGCTTAATCATAATTCACAAGGGAAATGGGGTGAAATGTTTTCCGTCAGAATATTATTCGGAGATGAAGTAACCTGCAGTATCTAACAACATAAATCTAAAGACTGCGCTATTTTTCATTGCCATTCATTGAATAAAGCGGGAATTACAATTCTAGTCCTCCATAAAACTATCTGAAGGTCCATTTTTCGTTCAAACTTCGTTTTATTGATGGAACCGAATTAAATCACGAAAAAATGATTTCCAACAGTGTAAAAAGTCATCCCCGAATGAAGATCATGCAAACATAAAATTGAATAATTAAAAATGAAAATAAACAATGAGAATCATAAAAATACATGAAGTTCGATGAACTAGAAATTTGATGTGGAGGTGTTGAGACAACTGGATTCAAGGTTAAAATTGATGGTTTTCGAAGAGAAGCAGTGTTTGGATTGTTCTAGCCTCTTACCTGGAGAAACATTTCGCCATCTAAAGGTGTATGATCAAAAGCAGTGAGGTCCCTGGACCGATGTATACCACCTCCATCGTCTTTATCTTTGTGCATGACCACTGCAAGAAAAAACTGTGTTAATGATCAATTGATTGTTATATTTGCCTGTTAGAAGAGAATTTGAAGAATCTTTATATGTGTCAGGCGCCCACAGGAATATACATATATAGATATAAAAAGTTTCATCTCTTAAATGAAAAAAATTTTTTGTATTTTTTTCAGAGCATCCAATAACTTTTCTGTGAGGTCAAGAGGGGTTTCAGGATTATCCGTACATTCAGTGACACCCTGTATTTGTATGAGCGCTCACGTTAACGCCTGAAATTAATACCGGCAATTCATAATACACTGTTGAGTATGATGTGTTGCCTATGCGAGAGGCGGAATTTGTTGCGCTAAATTAGTACTCGGACACTTCGAGCATACACCGAGGACCATATTTTTTATTATTTGAAAAAATTTCATCACAACCGAATCGATGAAAACTGAGAAATCACTATTAAAGAGATATTGAAACGCAATCTATATCAATTTTTGAGCTGTGTAGTTGTAAAGTAGCAAAGACTTGGGCAACATTTCTTGAGGATTGTATAGCTTCAAAATAAAAAACTACCTCTGTATTTCAGAGAAAATTCGCCAGATGCTCGACCCAGTTGCGGTTCAAGGAGTGAAGAACAAAATTTTATATTTGAAATTCTTTAAGGTGTTTGCTGATGTAAAATAAGCGTATCTTTATAATTGTTTTAAAAGCGAGATGTTTGATAGAAAACTATTTTGAACCATATACTTATTTGTAGCCACCTCTTCTAGTGGTAAATATTCGAAGAAATATTTCTTTCATGTTGTCAGATGGGGGGCCATTGCTCCCATGCTTCCCCCACTAGAATCCCCCTTAGGCATCAGCCCTAGGTGATCTTCACATCAGTACTTTCCATATTTTATTCACTGAAATATTCTACCGTCAAAGAATTACATTTACGCAATGACACAACAAATATTATCAGTGCAAATGTATTTTATTTTTGTTAACCCCCGAACAATCAATCACTCTTTGAAATTCTTCATATCAGAAATCAATCTAGGTGCAACTGCAAATGTTTATTCCATAAAGGGACCTCGTAATGGTTTTATTCACTTAGCCGGTGTATTCAGAAGCGTAAAAATGATTGGAAAATCTGCTTCATCATGGTGAATCAGCGGACTGTCATATTTAACCTGTCTCAACCGAATCAAATGGCTAATGGCCTCATGAATGCATGTGGCAGGTGCTAATAAAGTAGGATATCTCTTTTACGGGAATTTAGGGGTCGCAAGTTGCCCGTTAATTGTTGCTTCATGCTCAAAATGCACTGATTTCGAATGACAAAATTGTGCTATTTTTCTCTCTAGGTAGTTACAGAGCTGCAATTTAATCCCATCGAATTTTGCTAACCCTTTACTTATTTTTGTGATTTTATAGGCTTGGCCTCAACTCTTCAGCTTCATATGATAATAATAACTATTTTTTGAGAACTTTCAGAGGAGTTTATAACGATCTTGGTCCTGAAGTACCTATTCTTGCGTAGAAGGTAAAATATCAATCCGAAGTAATCCAGAAATAACCAGCAGGACGATAAATTTCTGAGTTCGACAAGTTGGTTTACGATCACGATTATGAAATATTTATTAGTCCGGGTATTTACTTACCGACATATTTATTAGTTGAAGAAATAAGCCGAATAAATTGTAATAAATATATAGTTCATAGTTATGGATGCATGGGAAGTGGTCAGGTATAAGTTTGGCCCTTGTAAAACAGTAAATTATATAGCGAGTGTTCTGTATATTGATTAGATGGAGTCAGACCGCTAGTCTGGCGCTACTCTACAGGAGGCCCCAAGTATTGATCAAATAAATATACCCAGGTGGTTGGTTTTAGCTCACCTCTGGACTTTTCATTTCGTTTGCCCTGTCTTCGTGATTCATCACTGATTTCATCGCTGTACAGTACTTGTTTCCTGGCCGTGTATTTCGGCCAATTAAAACTACCGAATTCGTTTTCTCTCTTTTTGGACGCTTCTCGGAAAGCCGAGACAGCAGTCTGGTTTTCGAGAGGTCATCAGAGTGTGAAAAAACATTTTGGGGTAGCCGATCAACTGTAAGATTTATCGGTTACAGGTTGTTAGGTGTGAAACCATTTTTTTTTATCAATAATTAAATTCCTGAACATAAAGAAGTATTCGAACATCATGACAGATACTCTTGCTCTTTAACATAACAAACTAAAATACCACAAAGTCAGAGTGGGTTAAACTCCGTTTAAAAGGTACACAGATATGTTATTTCACAGATTCAGCTAGTTATTCGAAAGGTGATTTTGTTTTTCTAGGGGTGGCACAGCTGATTATCAAAACTTAAAATGACTATATGTATCTTTTTATCATGACCGGATCGGAAAAAATGGTACGAGGATATATTGAAAATTTCTTAGCCTACTATAGAACTAAACACAATTTCAATGTCAAAATATTTTATTATTCAACATATTCTCCTCTTAATTGGATACATTTATTGCAGCGAATCTACAACGTCTCAAGACCTTTCAAAAAAAATGTCTCTTCTTGCTCTGCAAACCAGACCCACAGCTTTCATTACCTCCTCGTTGGAAGAAAATTTACCACTTTTGAAACTTTTTTTCAGTTGAGGAAAGAGGTGATAGTTGGATGGAGCCAAATCTGGTGAATAAGGGGGGTGTTCTAGTAATTCAAACCCTAAATCACGAATTTTTTGCATGGCAACATGAGATCTGTGTGCAGGGGCGTTGTCCTACAAAAACCTGGATAGCTTTCCGCGTCTTTTCTCTTTAATTTTTCCCCGTAGAGTAGTCAGTAATCTCCGGTTATTGTTCTACCCTTATCCAAAAAATCAATCATGATTACTCCATGGCAATCCAAAAAACTGAAGCAAGAACTTTTCCAGCAGATTTTTGGACACGAAACTTCTTAGGTCTTGGAGAACCATCGATTGTTGCTTTGTTTCTGGATCGTTGAAATGTACCCAAGTCTCATCCATAGTAACAACTCGGTCTACATCGTTTCAAATCGAGCACAGATCGAACGCGATGCTTCTACACTAGCACGCTTTTGGTGAACATTCAAACATTTGGGGATCTATTTCGCAGCAATTTTTCTCATGTCCAAATTGACGTGAACTATATGATGAACGCGTTCGTATGAAATATTCAGTGCTTCAGATATACGTTTAAGCTCAATTCGACGGTCTGATAAAATCATGTCATGAACTGCATCGATATTTTCTGGGACTAACACAGAAACTGGCCTTCCCGATCGGTCATCATCTTCATCAATGGAAAATTTACCTCTTTTGAAGCGTGCAGTCCAATTTTTCACGGTCGCATAAGAAGGATATTGATCACCAAGGGTATTAAGCATTCGTAAATCTGCTTACCTATTAACTTTTTTAAATACAGGTACTTGATGATGGCTCCAATTTTTCGATTTTCATAATTTCGGTGGACATCTTCTTTCTTTTAATTCATTGCGTAACAATGGTTTACTTTTTTGACCTCAAACTTCACACTGACACTTCTAATGAGGTATTGTTCGTTGCTATGGTAACGCAATATTTTTTTTACGCATGGAACTGCTCTAGGCTAGCTGGATAACAATACATCCTCGTATAGAAAAAATGTGTTTCTGTTGACCTCAAAAATTTACTGTTGAAATATTTGCACGAGTCAAATACTCACCATGTATGAAACTTTTTCGAATCCTCACTTCTACATGAGTTATCATGACATTTTAAAGGATCAACTGTGAAAATGTAATTTCACGTCTCAATTATGTCCTCAAAAACAACTCAATAAGCTACGAAGTGAATCCAGAAGAGACGAACATTTTCAAAATTCCAATTTCCTTCCGAAAAATTCATCATCCATTATGACGAGAAAAAAATCGATTCCTCAATGACCAATTATGAAGAAAATTTATTCTAGTCCAGCTTCTCCGTCACCACGTTCAGGCTACGGCGGACGCAGAATCAGATAGAGAGAAGAACGAGCAGTAGTAGAAACATATTCGTTCCTCCTGCCGTACCCGGAGAGGAAGAGAGAAAAAAAAAGTTAACGAAATAAATGGCAAATGGCGCTGAGCGAAATTATCTCTCAAATCTTCTCAAGAGCCAGCATCATTTATTTTGGAACAGTAGCCGAGGTGTTAAAGGCGTAGGTAGCGTCGGATACGTGGCGAAATTACGTTTGTTCTTGCAGCTAATGTATCTGCTAAGAAATCTCACATTTAATGAAGCAGAGAGAATTTATGGGTCTTATGCCGATATCGGTCCACCGTCGTCAGCCTCTTGGCTAATAAGGAATGCGATGCAGGAAATGAAAAAATAAATCTTCGAACGGGGATCGATCGACATTCAGAAGTTACAGATGGACCTGACGCTGACAGAAAAACTCGGCCACCTAAAATTTTCTTTTCATCGATTTCAATTGTTTCTACGCCGAATTGTAGATAAATTCTTACTGGAACAAACATTTACATGATCCCTATTTGAACTATCAATGATTAGTTCAGAAAGAATATGCTATTTTCTTTGAGAAGGATATAGAAGCGTTGCTGTTACATAATTGCTCCATATTTGTGCTCTAAATGTTATACTTAGGTTCCGTTGCTGCTATGTCCTATAGTCACCTAGTTATGCTAGATTTTATCCGAGAGCTCTATGTCAAGATTAATTCAAAGCAAATCACATGCAGTGGCAATAATTATTGACTGCTTCAAGAGCACTATTTTGGGAAATAAAACATTTTTGTGGAGAACCTCAGGAAATTTGAAGTGCTGTAGCTGCTTATAGCCATAAGTTGTGTTCCCTCCATAATCTCAAAATGATACATCACAAATATAGAACAAATTTCCAAATATGCAATCCAAGAACTTTGGAGCTACGTAGAGAGCCATTTCATGTACTAATTCCCGAAAGAAAAGTCTACTATTTTTGATGGCAACTATTTTTCGTCCGCATCAGATACATTTCGTCCGTAAACACTTTTCGTCCGCTCTTTTTGTCACATAGAAACATATACGACAATTTGCAGGTTCTACAATAATAGACAGTTTTTCATCCTTGATACATGAATAACTATTTCACACTTTCATTAAAATAATTACAAACTTAAGAGATGACAAGAAGAGGGTGACACGCGTCTCCTAAAATTGAGAAAAAAAATCGTTTAGAACGGAATTCATTCACCGCTGGCTTGTAGCACGTAAATACCATGAGAAACCACCCTCAAGTGTCGGTGTAACACGTTGCGATCATGTTTGTAAACATTTAGAAGTCTGGAAATCAGCTGACTGGAGTAAAAGGAGTTTATAAACAGATCATAAATATACAAAGTCCACGCAATAGCGTGCACCTAGCACTAGAAGCTGCCGGAACACGCGAAATCAGTTAGTGTTGGGGTATGTGAGATGATTTGATAAATGTTTTAGCTCCAAATTTCAGAAACCATACCACCTCAGCACGCAGATTATATTACACTAATTGCTGGCCATTCTGGATGGATTGCATCTTGTAGCATCATGCAAGGCGTCCTCGGATTGCTATTCTGGAGGTGTCACGCGTCAGTTTTCTAGGTGACATTGTTGAATGTCTACGTTATTCCATGCAATGTTGGATTCTGCCTCTTATACTAGGGTTGCTGTTTAGGTACTGAGAACTGGCAGCACTGGTATTGCCAGGTTAAATTTGCCGTTACCATTTTGAAGTCTGAAGTTTTTCATAGTATCATTATATCTACGTACTCAGAGCGTTTTGTTCGTTTTGTTTACAAGAGGTTGAAAATTTGTATTTTTTCATCGATTTCAATTGTAACTACGCCAAATCGTAGATAAATTATTCCTAGAACAAACATTTACATGATTAGTTCAGAAAGTAGCTGTTACATAGTTGCTCCATATTTGTGCTCTAAATGTTATATTTATATTTTGTAGCTGTTATATGTCATATAGTCACCTAGGTATGTTAGATTTTATGCGAGAGCTCTATGTCACGAATGATTCGAAGTAAATCACATGCAGTGGCAATAATTATTGACTGCTTCAAGAGCACTATTTTGGGAAATAAAACATTTTTGTGGAGAACCTCAGAAAATTTGAAGTGCTGTAGCTGCCAGAAAAATCGCACAGGACGAATGCTGATTTTTTTGCTCATAGATTGATCCTTTACAAATGAGAAGTTCAATTTTTATCCACCTATCGCGAACATTTCAGATTTTATGATTTTTTCCATGAAGGTCGACGCGGGTCATTTTTTTGACTAATTCGAGGTCGTCTGTCACAGATGACATCGTGTTACTCGATTTTCTAATAGAAGAACGGATGGAAATCCACTCGTGATCTAGCTGAAATCAGTTGGTACGTGAAAATTCCGATTAAAGTTGTTTTGGCGAGGATTCCGCCATTGGTTCCTGCCGATAGGTGGGGCTCAGCCCTTGGTTGCCTGGGAAACGTTTAAACGGACGACTGTGTATGCCTGCATACAAATTGCCAACGCGCCCTGAATTTTCATAAAGCCGACTGACACTAACTTCCCTTTCTGACCTTACAATATCGATCGAAACACCTGAACGGGTCTTATCTCCGTCTACTGTCCTTGCTTATATTCGATTCCGGCAGCAAATTATGCCGTAAAATTCAGGGTAGATCTTTATTGCCCACCACGAAAGGAAGGAGTACAGTTTTGAGGGCAATAAAAGTGTTATGCCTCGTAAATTTACCGATAATTCCAGAAATATGAATGATGGAAACTCAGGTTGTCTGATTTTTCCCGAAAATTCAAGCAGAGGCTTCAGTTCTACTGAAATGAAAGCATTTATCATCAGGTGGACTTCACAAACTATTTGAAACAACATTTTGTCGAAAGGTGCTTCAAGAGTAGACACTTTTTGAATCTGGCCACGCAGAATCTTATAGTGGCGACTTCAACAACCTCATTGGATGATAAAGGTGCTGATCTTACAATGATTTAACGAAATGGTGGTTGTAGAAGCACAGCACAGGATTATACAGAGTGTAGACGAATAGTTTAAATTTAAGGGCGATTGTGGTTCTATTTTTGAGTAGCCCCTGCACAGAAACAGCCCTCTAAAGATGGTATATGAAGAAAATCTCAACTTTTCTCCTCTTTGTAACCAGATAACAGATCCACTATAGATAAATCAAAGTTTGAAGATAATTCCAGCCTATACAACTCAGACATGAACCGATGGTGAGTAAAGTTGTATTTTCTAACCACACAAAGTCTTCGATAGGTAGACTAGCTGAAATTTTCGTCTTTGTTCATGCACAATGAATCGAAGGTTGAAAACAGTTCAGTTCTAAGAAGTGAAAAGGCAGGGGCATTTCAATATAAACTACAAATCCTTCACTTCAATGCGCACTTTCACAGAACAAATTTGTTGGATTACGTGAGCTGTTCAAAATGGTGAATGTCTACGAGGTGAATTAGTTTGATTGACGTAAAACTGGCTGCCACGATAATTATCGATCATTTGAGCACGGCGAACACATATTTCGTGGAATTTTAGTCCTTTCTATTCGCTCCAGTCCAAACCTATTTTGATATCTACATCTCTCTATTGAATTTCCATTCTTTCCTGACACAGATAAATTTCGAATTTGTTGTTTTAGAGGTTGAACTTGAGTACGAATGATCATATCATTAATCATTCATACCGCTGCTAAAGCAACATTATTCAATAAGGAAGAATATAGAATTCGAATATTGGGGAATCTCTCCCTATTCAGGGAATATCACAATGATAATTTTTGCCGAACAAAAAAGTTGAATGCAAATAAGTCAGGGGGTAGAATAGTATGGAGCAAAGATAAGTCAGGATATTTATGGTACTTTACTACATGGTAAGGTCAATCTGAATACTTTTCTCCAAATAAATTAAAATATAACAGGAGATATCGCAGATTGAAATTTGCGAATTTTTGAAAATGCCATTTCCAAGATGAAAATCCAAACGAAGGAAGATAGGCTTTCGAAAATACTCGCAATAGATTCAGCGTGTTCGAAATCCTATATTTTCATGACAAAATTTCAAATATCTCACCCTGTTTAGGAGAAAATAATTATTTTTGTTTTTCCACTTTTCATTTTCGAGTTGACTTCGAAGAGCTCTCTGGAGTGCTATTCTCTATTGAAGCATCAACTGTTTGGTTTTCTAGAATCTTCAAAGCAAATTCTATGCACTCCATATCCTAGGACAGTAATAGAATATCCTGATTTTCAGACAGAGTATCAAAAAGGTCATTTTAGGGGGGTCTAACCCCTTGCCCATTTTTGACCCAAAAAATCGAGATTTTCGAAATCGTGTTTTGGTGCTAGGGTGGAAGCCTAGGCAACGCTGATTATATAACCGGAAATCCCAATTCGATCAGACGAATATAACAGGAGATATCGCAGATTGAAATTTGTAAATTTTTGAAAAATGCCATTTCCGAGATGAAAATCTAAACGAAGGAAGATAGGCTTTCGAAAATACTCGCAATGGATTCAGCGTGTTCGAAAACCTATATTTTCATACCAAACTTTCCAATATCTGACACTGTTTAGGAGAAAATAATTTTTTTTGTTTTTCCACTTTTCATTTTCGAGTTGACTTCGAAGAGCTCTCTGGAGTGCTATTCTCTATTGAAGCATCAACTGTTTGGTTTTCTAGAATCTTCAAAGCAAATTCTATGCACTCCATATCCTAGGACAGTTATAGAACATCCTGATTTTCAGACAGAGTAGCAAATGGGTCATTTTAGGGGGGTCTAACCCCTTGCTCATTTTTGACCCAAAAAATCGAGATTTTCGAAATCGTGTTTTTGTGCTAGGGTGGAAGCCTAGGCAACGCTGATTATATAACCGGAAATCCCAATTCGATCAGACGAATATAACAGGAGATATCGCAGATTGAAATTTGTAAATTTTTGAAAAATGCCATTTCCAAGATGAAAATCTAAACGAAGGAAGATAGGCTTTCGAAAATACTCGCAATAGATTCAGCGTGTTCGAAAACCTATATTTTCATACCAAACTTTCCAATATCTGACACTGTTTAGGAGAAAATAATTTTTTTTGTTTTTCCACTTTTCATTTTCGAGTTGACTTCGAAGAGCTCTCTGGAGTGCTATTCTCTATTGAAGCATCAACTGTTTGGTTTTCTAGAATCTTCAAAGCAAATTCTATGCACTCCATATCCTAGGACAGTAATAGAACATCCTGATTTTCAGACAGAGTAGCAAATGGGTCATTTTAGGGGGGTCTAACCCCTTGCTCATTTTTGACCCAAAAAATCGAGATTTTCGAAATCGTGTTTTTGTGCTAGGGTGGAAGCCTAGGCAACGCTGATTATATAACCGGAAATCCCAATTCGATCAGACGAATATATCAGGAGATATACGAGATTGAAATTTGCAAATTTTTGAAAAATGCCATTTCCAAGATGAAAATCCAAACGAAGGAAGATAGGCTTTTGAAAATACTCGCAATAGATTCAGCGTGTTCGAAAACCTATATTTTCATGACAAAATTTCAAATATCTCACCCTGTTTAGGAGAAAATAATTTTTTTTGTTTTTCCACTTTTCATTTTCGAGTTGACTTCGAAGAGCTCTCTGGAGTGCAATTCTCTATTGAATCATCAACTGTTTGATTTTCTAGAATCTTCAGAACATTTTCTACGCACTCCATATCCCAGGATAGTAATGGAACATCTTAATTTTCAGACAGAGTAGCAAATAGGTCATTTTAGGGGGGTCTAACCCCTTGCTCATTTTTGACCCAAAAAATCGAGATTTTCGAAATCGAGTTTTTGTGCTAGGGTGGAAGCCTAGGCAACGCTGATTATATAACCGGAAATCCCAATCCGAACAGAAGAATATAACAGGAGATATCGCAGATTGAAATTTGCAAATTTTTGGAAAATGCCATTTCCAAGATGAAAATCTGAACGAAGAAAGATAGGCTTTCGAAAATACTCGCAATAGATTCAGCGTGTTCGAAAACCTATATTTTCATACCAAAATTTCAAATATTTGGTCCTGTTTAGGAGAAAATAATTATTTTTGTTTTTCCACTTTTCATTTTCGAGTTGACTTCGAAGAGCTCTCTGGAGTGCAATTCTCTATTGAATCATCAACTGTTTGATTTTCTAGAATCTTCAAAATAAATTCTATGCACTCCATATCTTAGGATAGTAATGGAACATCCTAATTTTCAGACAGAGTAGCAAATAGGTCATTTTAGGGGGGTCCAACCCCTCTTTTCATTTACCTGAGGGTTTTCATGAGAATCTGTTTTTTTTTTCATGTTACTCTAATTTAGGCGTGAATACTTCCTCAACTACCTCTTCCTTGGCTTCAAAAAAAGCGTGGCTTTGCCTGTATTTGGTATCCAATCAAAACGAATGGAAAAGATAAAAATAAGCACCTATACAAAATGCTTCCTCATCGAAACAGCTTCCATCTACGATAATGAAAGCAGCTTGTCCTATCCCTCCACCATCAATTCGCGCAGATTGAACGGGTCTACCGATACCGGAGAAAGCCAACCCTTGCCTCCATTTCCTGGAAGGGGCGAAAGGCATTCGATAAAAGTTCAAGAAACGATTCATTCCGCGTATACGTTTCGGGATAGCCCCAGGATAGATGGCATTGTCATTTTCTATAGTATTCATCTGTGTAAGAGGCATAGGCAGAGACTAACTGCATTTCTTTATCGCGTGACCTCTGGTCCTATATCCCTTGCGTCCTGGACACGCGATCGCTCGTACGTAGGAATCAGATTGAGCTGGAAGCGGGACCACGTGCCATTGTTCGTACTAGGGACTCCCCTACCTGCCATTCCGTTCGCTTTGGCCGAAAACGATACCGATGAATTTCGGCGAACATATTTCAAATTTTCTACGTCTTACTAGGCGGAGGGGTCGGCTAGTAGGGGTGCATAAGGAGGGCTTACCCCCTCTGGCACTTCTTACAAGGTGTTTCGGATGTGAGTTGGTCGATACCTGATTAAAACTCATGATGAAACTGAATATACGAGTATGCATTGATATCTAGTTAGCCTAGACCAGTTTCATGCATAAAAAAAATATTGCGTTACCATAGCAACGAACAATAACTCATTTGTGTCAGTGTGAAGTTTGAGGTCCAAAAAGTAAACCAGAGTTACGCAATAAATTAAAACAAGGAAGATGTCCACCGAAATTGTGAAAATCGAAAAATTGGAGCAAATTTACGAAGATATGCTTAATACCTTTGGTGATCAATGTCCTTCGTATGCGACTGTGAGAAATTAGACTGCAAGCTTCAAAAGAGGTAAATTTTCCATTGAAGATGATGACCGCTCTGTCATGCAGTTCATGACATGATTTTATCAAACCGTCGAATTGAGCTAAAACGGATATCTGAAGCACTGAATATTTCATACGGAAGCGTTCATCACGTTCACGTTCAATTTGGACATAAGAAAAATTGCTGCAAAATGGATTCCCAAATGTTTGAATGTTGACTGAAAGCGTGCAAGGGTAGAAGCATCGCGTTCGATCTGCGCTCGATTTGAAAACGATGTAGACTTCTTAAACCGAATTGTTACTATGGATAAGACTTGGCTACATTTCTACGATCCAGAAACAAAGCAACAATCGATGGAATGGCGACACGCTGATTCTCCAAGACCTAGAAGTTTCGTGTCCAAAAATCTGCTGGAAAAGTTCTTGCTTCAGTTTTTTGGGATTGCCATGGAGTAATCGTGATGGATTTTTTGGATGAGGATAGAACAATATCCGGAGATTACTATTCGACATTACTGACCACTCTACGGAAAAAATTAAAGAGAAAAGAAGTAGAAAGCTATCCAAAGGTGTTTTATTTTTGCAGGACACCGCAAATGGCCATGCAAATGGGGTTTCAATTACTAGAACACCCCCCTTATTCACCAGATTCGGCTCAATCCGACTATCATCTCTTTCCTCAACTGAAGAAACCCGGAGACGTTTTCCAATTTCCTCGTTGAGTAAAGCTTTCATTTTATCAATACACTAATAATTGTTCAAGTTTAGATAGAAATAAAATTATCTTCCTTGGCTCGAATGCTTTGGACGCACTCAATAAAATCAATAAGAAGGAATTGTTTTCACTGGCCCAACACAGGTAGGTACCTGAGTGCATGTAGCATGCAACTAAAAGGCAAAAGACAAGAAGCAATTAATTAAAATTAGCCAATCAAATGGCTTATATGCGTGCCGATGTCTGTTTGCAATTTTCTGTACCTGCAAAACGTTTATTTTCGGAGATCCGCCAACATCAGATTTAATTGCACTATCAATTCATGTCTCTAGTAAATTCCTATCAGAAAATTCAATATAGGCCGCCAAATATTGTATTTTATTGTGAGAAATAGTTTTTGAAGTAAGGGCCTGAACTGCTAGTTATCAAGGTCTTAAAACATTGATAACAAAAATCCCAAACTGATCATTTTCAGCAATCTTTATGGAATAACTACAAATAAAATATGTAGCGAGTTTAAACGAAGTATTTCAATTGATGGAAATCAAAGCAAATAAACAGAGAATAATCTCAGGGGAAACTAGATTAACATCATCGTTTCGAATCTAAACATTGTATCAAATTATCGTTTTATTACTGAGAACGAATTCCCTGATTAAGATGTAACTGAGCGTCCAGAGTAAGATATTACAGTTGAACCTCATAAATAACAATTAACCCTCCTAAATTGGACTACAACATAGTTTTACGATTGAAAAAAATCTCTTCATTATTTATTTTTATTTATGATCTTTCGTCGAACTCTAAATCATTCTTTCATTATATCAATATTCATTATTTAATCCGGAACCTAATGAGTTATACTTATTGATAGTCAGAAGGAATAATAAAATATGTTAAATAGATGCAAATTAGATACGCTTACTCGGGATTACAAATTTTAAATACACACATGATTCGGTACAATTTGTATTTGCATTTCGTTTCGGAAGGTTCCATTCCGATGGCAATATATGGAAATTGTCTACGATTTGTAGTTGTTGAAAGGAATTGTTATTTATCACACAATTTTGGTGGTGATGGTTGTCTTCAGTATGAATTAATTACACTGACACTAAAATACCTCTAGAACAATAACAAACATCCTTAACAATGGATATTTATTTGTTCTTTCATGAGGTCTGAACAGATTAATTTCCATTTAATTTTTCACGAAGATATAGCCATTTTAAATTTTCTTAATGAGATGTGCTACCCCTGGAAAAAGAAAATAACCTTCAGAATAACTATCTGAATTTGTGTCACTACACATCTGTGGATCTTTTAAATCTGGTGAATTAAGGGGGTGTCCTAGTACTTCAAACCCTAAATCACGAATTTTTTGCATGGCAACATGGGGGGCGTTGCCCTGCAAAAACAAAACACCTTTGGATAGCTTTCCGCGTCTTTTCTCCTTAATTATTTCTCGTAGAGTGGCCAGTAATGTCGAATAGTAATCTCCGGTTATTGTTCTACCCTTATCCAAAAAATCAGTCATGATTACTCCATGGTAATCTCAAGAAACTGAAGCAAGATCTTTTCCAGCAGATTTTTGGACACGAAACTACTTAGGTCTTGGAGAACCAGAGTGTCGCCATTCCATGGATTGTTGCTTTGTTTCTGGATCGTAGAAATGTACCCAAGTCTCATCCATAGTAACAATTCAGTTCAAGAAGTCTACATTGTTTTCAAATCGAGCACAGGTCGAACGCGATGCTCTACCTTTGCACGCTTTTGGTCAACATTCAAACATTTGGGGATCCATTGAAGCAATTGTTTTCTCATGTCCAAATCAACGTAAACTATGATGAACGCGTTCGTATGAAATATTCAGTACTTCAGATATCCGTTTCAGCCCAATTCGACGGTCTGATAAAATCATGTCATGAACTGCATCGATATTTTCGGGGACTGATACAAAAACTGTCCTTTCAGATCGGTCTCATCTTCAATGGAAAATTTACCCCTTTTGAAGCTTGCAGTCCAATTTTTCACGGTCTCATACAAAGGACATTAATCACCAAAGGTATTAAGCATCTTCGTAAATCTGCTCAACTCTTAAACCTTTCAAATACAGGTACTTGATGGCTCGATACTCAATTTCTCGATTTTCACAATTTTGGTGGACATCTTCTTTCTTTTAATTTATTGAGTAACTCTGATTTACTTTTTTGACCTCAAACTTCACACTGACACTTCAAATGAGCTATTGTCCGTTGCTATGGTAACGCAATATTTTTTTAATGCATGGAACTGGTCTAGGCTAACTAGATATCAATACATCCTCGTAAAGTTCATCTGATTTGAATTTCATTAAGATATTTCATATCATAAAATGTGCTGATATTTTTCACTTCATTTATGCTCATTTATGTTTTTCATTTTTAATTCAAAATCTTTTCGATTTTTTAATTTTTCATACAATAAATGAATTCAATTTATTCATACTTATCTGTTAATGTTTATTTAATCTAATACTATTATCTATACCTATCTTGTTCTATATTTTTATGATTGTTTGATACCTATGTCTAATTTACTAAAAATAAGTCAATCAAGATGACACAATGGTCCTGAAAAATTCACTATAGGTACTAGATAATGCTTGAAGTATAAGTTGTGAATTTCGTAGTTCTCAATTTTTTTCAAATTTTATCTATTTGTTTTGTTCAGCTAATTATGGTCGGAGATATAAGTCATCCGCTTCAACAGCAGTCCTCCGAAACATACTAGACCGCGAGGTTCGTAATTTTCATCATAATTAATTGTACTTATATACACCCGACGGATACTTTCATAAATTGTTTTTATTAATTACATCAACTATCGCTATTTATTACTTATAATGCAAACCTCACTGGAGAATTGCGATTGTATCAATTTCAATTTAGTACACGCCAGCCAATTGAGGAACGATGAGAATTATTAGCCTGTTTTTGAATAACTTATATTTTTCAGGACAAGCTCGCCTGCGTTATTGAAACAATGAAATAAATATCAAAACGCGACGAGAAGTTGGAAGTGGTAAGTTTCAGATCATATTTCTTGGACGCGTAAGAGAATAAACAAGGAGGAGGTGAAAATAAAGGAATTTTGCGGCGATGCTGTCTCATTTCCAGTTCGCAGAACTAAAGAACGAATATAAAAAGAAAACAAGACCAACATATCATTAGTGTTAAACGAATTCATCAGTTTGGAATTATAGAAATAACCGTAGGTCGGTCATCGAGCTGAAATGGCATTTTATTACCAGGATTCCTTAATTTTGGGGGGTTCGAATGATCGCAGAGATATCTCTCAGATATACGTTGTTTTCCGTCAGCTTGCGCGCGCCAGGTTGGTGCGGAAATTTCGACAGGGTTGATGGTATCGAGGCGCACGACCGGAAGTTAAGTTGAGTCACCTTCACCCCCTGTTTTCGATCCTGCATAATTATAAACCGAGCGCATTATTACTCAGAATATGTAGAAATGCCTGGGGGTGTTGTCTCTTCATCCAGTTCTTTCGCTGTTTCACATTCTGCACAGCACAACCAGTTTGAAGCGAGTGGTCTTCGATATAGAATTTTTCGCACTTCAATCTATACTTCATTCACTTTTATTTTAGCAGTCGGTTCGGTTGGCCATGGAAATTTGACACATTTCACTCTGTATAGTACGAAAATGTAGGGTTATGAAGCTTGTCAAAACATTTTTGGGTTTTAAATCAACGCTATGTTGCCCGTTCTACGTAAAAGTTTCTGTTATTACAAACCTATTTTATCACAATGTCGAATCTCTTCGGAAAATATGTGACGAACATATTTGAAGTTTATACAAACTGATTGAAGGCACACCAAATCCAGTTATTTGCGCGGAAAATACAAGAGATCAGTATAATATCATAATATGCACTAGCTTGAGGAGAGTTAATGTTCGTTATCTTCTTTGGCCAAAGTTTGAACACGTTACATCAGTTGTAGATTTCAAAAATATTAACCCGAAGATGAAATGCATATGATGCAGTGGTTGGGAATGGGTATCTCCCGAAGGAATTAACGGATAATTACAAGAATGTTAAATTCTTCAACAAAAATCATCTTGCATCAATATAAGTAAAAGGAATTGAAGGAAGTTTCAAGTTAAGATGAACTTCACCTTTGAACAAAAATTTCACATGAATAAAAAAGTAACAGGGCAACTTGCGTGTATTTGTGGCTATTCATCTTAATACGTTGATGTAATAATAATAATTAGGTATTTATTAGTACCTTAAGACATTTACATTGTATAGGACAAGTCAAATGAAAAATAGAAAAATCAATTTTAGGGAACTTATTCTCCGATGACATTTATCGAAAATCCTGTAGTGAACTTTTCGCATTAATTCACTCAAACATAAAATTCTAAAATGCCACCACTTTTTTGGGTCTCCCAATAGAAGGAAATTCTTTGTCATCCTCTTCATTCACAATCTTTCTGATTGTGGAAATATCCAGCTGAAATATAAGTCGTTTAGATTCAGATGAAACATTACATAAATTCTCTTACATTGAATATGTTCGCAACCGTCTGACGTATTGTGGATTTCAGAATATCAGGGCACAGCCCTCTTAAGTGTTTAAGAGGGCTGTGATCAGGGTATGGACGATATGGTATAACTATTTGAATGAGCGGACCTGAATTCTAAATAGCACTTCCTGAAACCCTGTCTCCTTTTTCAATCACCTTCGGCATTTTCGTAATAAAAATTGATATTAGTTGTGGTAACGGCGTTATGACATTAACGACATTTCATGAGTGCCAACCTAACTTCGTTCTAGTTACAAAAACTCGAGAAAATTATTTCATGGCCAACCGACTGCTAAAATAAATTTGTATAAGTATACCTACATTTTGAAAATACAAAACAATCCATACTATCGTTTTTCTTTGAAGAAACGTAACTCTTCAACGAAACGTTTCCAGGAATTTGTCTTATTTTGAGATTCTAAACCTATACAGAGTGAGCCTTTAAACGAAGTCAATTCGGAAAAAAACTTGTAAAGGAAGAAAGTGTATCTTTTGACCTCGAGAATCAACTGTTGAAATATTTGTACGAGTCAAAGACTCACCCTGTATAAAAATTTATTCCCATTCATCCTGGGACAACATTAGATGTTTCTGTACAGGGTGGGCAAAATTCGTTGTCCACTGAGAGGATCTCTAGAACTATAGCAGCTAGAAGAAAACGGATGACACTTTTCTGAGCTCTTTGTTGGAGAAACAAAGAATGGTGAAAACCGCAGCCTCCTACGATACTTCGTTTTTGAGTTTGACAATTTTGTAAAGTTCTCATAACTTATTTGTCTTTTAAGTTACAAATCTGAAATTTGAA
Source organism: Coccinella septempunctata (assembly GCF_907165205.1). NCBI lineage: Eukaryota > Metazoa > Arthropoda > Insecta > Coleoptera > Coccinellidae > Coccinella > Coccinella septempunctata. The sequence continues at coordinate 28,446,222 of NC_058194.1, read as the reverse complement.
CCTTCTACAGGCATTTTTTCACGTAGAATCCACTGATGAGCTCAAAATATTTTTTCATTTCGAATCATTAGGTGAACTTTCATTTTTTTGAATGCAATTGGAAAAAATCTTTTGTCAGTAGATTCTACGTATGAAAGTGCCTAAGAAGGTTCAAGTTTCAGATGTGTAACTTCTAACTTCAAAGACATAAAAGTTATGAGAACTTTTCAGAATCGTCAAAATCTCAATTTTTGTTTATAACTCGAAATCTAAAAATGATAGGCCGATTCTGTTTGCAGATTTGGATAAGTCATGAAAAAAGAGCTCGAGAATATGTCATTCGTTTTCTTCTAGCTGATGTAGTTCTCGAGATCCCCTCAGTAGACAACGAATTTTGCCCACCCTGTACAGCTAAATCAGAAGAATTTTTCACAATTTTGCGAAGCTATGGCCGGAAATATTGATCACTCTCATGAATTACTCTCAGTAATAAGTAGGGGGAAACATTCTCAGGTAGGAGACTTGAACCACCTCAAATATTTCAATTCAAATTTTGCTCTACCTCTATCGTAAATAGCTTTCGACATACTCGTAACAAAGCACAACTAGTGGTGACTCCATTTTGGCCGCCATAAGAACAGTTCGAGAGTGAGAGGGTTGAAGGTGATTTTGTTGTTAGCAAGGAAGAAATTGAATGATTTTTGTTTGTTACTCAGTCTGAAAAGTTTAATAGATGCGTGGTGTTTTTTAGTTTTATTGTTTTCATTGATCAATATTGTTTTACAAACGATGAGCGTTGTTAATAATAGTTGTAAAATTTTCAAGAAAACATCTGTTGAATAGACAAGAGGGAGTGCGAGAGACTGACCCATGTATGGTCGGGAGACATAATCAGTGGTCCAAGTTTCCCGCACTGAGTTTGCATAAATAATTTGCTTCAAAAAGAGGAAATTGAATAATAGAAATGAATATAAAAAATATACAAAGGTTAAAAGAAGTAAAAAACATCTCGGAAATAAGTGAGAAAGACTCTGAAATAGAAAATATGTATTGCATACGCTGATACATCTGATGATGAAAACCTTGACATAGACAATCATTGGTCATTGGAAATTGTTTTCTTTTAATGTTTTTCCTGATAAATAAGCTTATGGTCAAGTCTTTCTCGCCCTCTGTTCAACTCTCCCATAGGTTAGGGAGACATGAGCCAATTTTCAGTTCCTGAGAAAAGAATTGCTGTACTCAAAAAGTTCATCTCACCATTACTCTACCATTATCTATCGTTACCTATTTGAGAATGATATTTTCAGGCAAAAAAAGCATTTACAGATACAACTTAGGTGGCTTTAGAGTGAAAAGGGGTTCAACTCTCCCGGTCTACCCATACATATCTTTCAATTTACATGTGTGGGATTGATTGAAAATGAAAGGAAAGGTCACTCTACAAACATTTTTTGTTTAAAAACTTGATAGATGTATCTACGTTTTGAATTGGAGGTAGTTGGAGTTGTGAAGCCCCAAAAAAAGTTGCACTTTTGCTAGTGGGATTGAATTCCCATGAATCGAGGTAGTGAACGAACCTTTCCATTTTCATCCCTTTCAATCGGCGTCGCACAATACAAGAAACAATTGATACAACCGATGTTCCTCCACACAATCCTATCAAGAGGCAATAATCCCTCTCCAACCACGTAGAACGCATCAGGACAATTTAGCCGAATTTATTGAGACGCGCCAATCGTGAAGTCCATTAATATGGCACAAAGTCCACAATGGCATCGGAACAGAGGACCTGGGGGCCTTCACTGGAAGCCCAAGCGCGTGGCTTTTGTACTTCTAATCACCCGCAGTGCGTTTGCTTATGCTTTGTGGCCACCTCATGTTTACATTCAATATCCGTATCACTACATTAGTTACCCATTAATCCATGAACAACCCTCGACTTTGGGTTGATGTGTGTGTGTGTGTGTGTGGTGTGTGCGGATAAATGTGTAGCTGACTTGACTGGCCACAATCGGATTTCTGTTGGGAGTTTAATTAAATTAAGGTGAATTTGTCCGGTTTGTAGATGGAGGTTTACTCGGGAATGATTAATGGTTGGTGGCTTTTAGACTTGGGATCGAACAGGTTTCTTAGGCGAAATGGTCAATAATTCGTTAATTGACCTTGCCCTTTGAGGGTTTGTCCAAAGGATTCAATAATATTGATAATAATATGAGGTCAAAAAAGGTTGTAGGAGAGTTGAATCTGAAGCCACTGAAGTTGTATCTGTAAATGGAAATAACTAATTTTTTTTGCGTGAAGATATCATGCCCAAATAGGTAACGATAGATAAAAGTAGAGTGATGGTGAGATGAACATTCTGAGTACAGCAATCCTATTTTTAGGAACTGAAAATTGGCTCATATCTCCCTAACCCATGGGAGAGTTGAACAGGGGGCGAGAGAGACTTGACCATAAGTTTGTTTATCAGGAAAAACATTGAAAGAAAACAATTTCCAATGACCAACGATTGTCTGTGTCAAGGTTTTCATCATCAGATGTATCAGCTTATGAAATACATGTTTTCTATTTCAGAGTCACTCTCGCTTATTTCCGAGATGTTTTTCACTTCTTTGAACCTTTGTATATTTTTTTATATTTATTTTTATTATTCAATTTCGTTTTCTTAAGCAAAATATTATCTAAGCTCAGTGGAAAACTTGGATCACTCATTATGTCTCATGACCATAGCATGGGTTAAGTCACCCGCACACAGATGTTTTCTTGAAACTTTTACAACTATTATTAAAATGGTCATCGTTTGTAAAACAATATTAATCAATGAAAGCAATGAAACTAAATAACACCACGCACCTATTAAACTTTTCAGACAGTTTTAAAAACAAAAATCATTCAATTTCTTTCTTGCTAACAACAAAATCACGTTCAACCCTCTCACTCCCGAACTGTTTTAATGGCGGCCAAAATGGAGCCACCACTAGTTGTGCCTTGTTAGGAGTATGTCGCAAGCTATTTACGATACCGGTAGCGCGAAATTTAAATTGAAATATTCGAGGTGGTTCAAGTCTCCTACCTGAGCAAGTCTCCCAGACTTATTACAATAATCATCCAGATTCTGTATTTAAAAATTATCACCCGGAGTGTATGTAAGTTGAAAGATATCAAGAGGTCATTTCATTTCAGCCTAAAATCGAAGAAACTAATTATATACCAGAGAACATGAAGCAACCTCAATTGGAAGCACATAGCTGTAGTCATGCAGAATGATGTACTTCTAGGACGGGGAGAAGGATACGCAAGTACATGGAAGTACATTCAGAAGAACATAGCAAAGAAAACCATCTGCCTCGACAAGGAGCAAGTAGGACCATAGAAAGTGCAATAAGAGAGCTTAATACCTTTGGTACCGTAGATTCGGGTGACTTGGGACGATTTTGAAATTCAACTTGTCATATTTCAAAAACTGAGACCTATTTTCATGTGAAAAAGAGGTTCAGATATGCTTCATGACTCAGACTATTGATTAGGATATATTCCATGCTTTAGAATTCGGATATAAATTTAAAAAAAAGGAATATACTTGTCCCAAGTCACCCACCGATTTGGGAGGCTTGGGACACAAGTTAAAATCCATTGATTCCTCAACTCTCAAATGAAATAAGTGACTTGCGACGGTGTATTGTTTTGAAAAATTAGAATTTGTTATAATATACCTAGTTGAAATTCGGTAAGGAAATTAAAGGATAAACCCCTATTACACCGAAAGTAAATATATTGCAACTCAAATGTAAAAAAAACTAAACAAAACAAGGAACCTTTGATTTCTTTCATTCTTTGGTGATTTCTTTGTGGAAATAACGTAAATAAAAATATCCTGCGAAAAATCGGCATATTTCCTGCTGCCAATGCGCCCCGCTTGTATCTATTCGACATTGTCCCAAGTCCCCTATGAAACAACAAAATAAATGAATGAGATCCGTGTTGCCGTTTGATTTGTAAACAACCTTGTTTCATGACATACCTAATATCCCAATATGCCACGTATCCAGAAAAAAATTACACATGCACAAAGTGAAACACATGTACAGGATACTAGAAAGTATAAGGGCCTTAAAAAAACGCGCTTTTACTCTCCTGAATTCGTTAATTTTTTCCGTCAATTCAAACGCTCTGGTCACGGCAAACTCAACAGGAATTAATTGTTAAACTAACCGAAAAGACGCTACACAATCTTATAAGTTTGTCCCTTCACTCATAAATGGTAAGAAACAAAGAAATCTGCAAGGGGGTAATTGTCCCAAGTTACAGGACTGTCCCAAGTCACCCGAATCTATCGGTATCTAAGATAAGTAAATGTGAAAGCCGTAAGGCTTAATTCATAATTGATGATGATTTCGAAAAATTATAATGTTTAAAACTATAAGGATTGTCGAAAATTTGCCAGAAACTGGAAGGCCTGGATGAGAGATAGAGGAAGCTATAAGACTCTTAGATTTTGGAGTACCTAATCACCTAAAACCTTCTACAAAAATCATCACACCCTTTTGGCTGACTGAAGAATCAACAATTCACTCGGAATTCCATCGCAGGGAACAAATCGTACCATGATACTTTCATTCATCGCTGTAATCATGCCATCATCGGAGACAAAGGACCATTTCATAAATAAATACGGATAATAATAACACGGTTGAACCTGAGAGTATCCACGAGAAGAACTAACTGAAGTAATATTACCGTTGTCGGAATGATGATAATTCCGTACTTTTTTTTCGGTGATTTCGAGGAATAATAACACCGAATATACTCTTCTTTGGTGTACATTAAAGCATGATGAAGCGAATGTGTACCGTTAGTTTCGTGCGCCGATTATATATTTTTTGAGCAATTCCGAGGAAATCCCTGTGTGTCCATTTTATAATGCACCTAAACCGTTTAGATTCAGAAAATAATAATCCTTGATGTGGAACACATTCCAGCGAGAGAGGAAGACATCAACCTCCGCTAAAGACAATCGTCTTACCTGAGATAATTACGATTTTGTGAGATCAATGTCACGGACATTAAGAAATGAAACACGTTTATTTAGATCTGAGAAAAAAACAATTCATCGCTTGACATTCCGGACAACCAGAAGATTCGTGTTTAGCAAATTCTACCCTGAGAAAATGAAATATACAAGAGAATTATCTGATAGACCTAAAGAATAGTTTGAAAATATTGAAGGGGTGATTCCTTGTCAAAAAATAGAGTGTCTTTCATCTGTTTTCCTAAGGATGACATCTGAAAAGATGAGAGAGGTTTATTCAGCTCGTGAATTGAGTGAATTGAAATGAAAAGTTTCAATAACTTGTTTGTTAACAAAGTGAGTGGAAAGAAAACTCTCCTTATTTTATTATATATATGAGGATGTAGTGATATCTAGTTAGCCTAGACCAGGTACCATAGCAACGAACAATAACTCATTAGAAATGTCAGTGTGAAGTCTGAGGTCAAAAAAGTAAACCAGAGTTACGCAACAAACTAAAAGAAAGAAGATGTCCACCGAAATTGTGAAAATCGAAACATTGGAATATCGAGCCATCATCGAGTACCCGTATTTAAAAGGGTTAAGAGGTAAGCAGATTCACGAAGAAATGCTTTATACCCTTGGTGATCAATGTCCTTCGTTTGCGTCAGTGAAAAATTAGACTGCAAGCTTCAAAAGAGGTAAATTTTTCATTGAAGATGATGACCGATCGGGAAGGCCAGTTTCTGTGTCAGTCCCCCAAAATATCGATGCAGTTCATTACATGATTTTATCAGACCGTCGAATTGGGCTGAAACGGATATCTGAAGCACTGAATATTTCATACGAATGCCCTCATCACATAGTTCACGTCAATTTGGACATGAGAAAAATTGCTGCAAAATGGATTCCCAAATGTTTGAATGTTGACCAAAAGCGTGCAAGGATAGAAGCATCGCGTTCGATCTGTACTCTATTTGAAAACGATGTAGACTTCTTAAACCAAATTGTTACTATGGATGAGACTTGGCTACATTTCTACGATCCAGAAACAAAGCAACAAACGATGGAATGGCGACACTCTGGTTCTCCAAGACCTAAGAAGTTTCGTGTACAAAAATCTGCTGAAAATGTTCTTGCTTCAGTTTTTTGGGATTGTCATTGAGTAATCAGGATTGATTTTTTGAATAAGGGTAGAATAATAACCAGAGAGGACTATTCGACATTACTGACCACTTTACGGAAAAAAATTAAAGAGAAAATACGCAGAAAGCTATCCAAAGGTGTTTTGTTTTTGCACACAAATCTTATGTTGCCATGCAAAAAATTCGTGATTTAGGGTTTGAATTACTAGAATACCCCCCTTATTCAGCAGATCCATCAGACTATCATCTCTTTCCTCAACTGAAAAAAAAAATGTTTAAAAGTTCGTAAATTTTCTTCCAACGAGGAGGTAATAAAAGCTGTGGAGGTCTGGTTTGCAAAGAAAGAAGAAACATTTTTTTTGAAAGATCTAGAGACGTTGCAGTTTCGCTGTAATAAATGTTTCCAATTAAGAGGAGAATATGTTGAGTAATAAAATATATTGACATTGAAATTTTGTTTGGTTCTAAAGTAGGCTAAGAAGTTTTCAATATATCCTCGTATATTTAAACTCAATAGAGCATTCGCACAATTGACAACAAAATATTCCTCTGACTGTAGATGAAAAACTTTTTTTTGAAACTCTATGGATAAAGTAAATTAATGATATTCATTATGAAGGATATACCACTATCTAACCTTTCCCTACCTTAAAAGTATTTCATCTGTTCACGGCTACAAACTTTCACAACGATTTATCTATAACGAAAAAGTTATGATAAAACGATTTATGTGTCTGGCCTCCCATAAATGAATTCAACCCCTGATACAATCGCAGGCCTTGATTCGCAGGCTCGACGTCCAGCACTTCCGGTCAGGATATTAATGTTGGGCGTAGGTATATATCTTGTACGAAGCTGAATTTCTAGTTCCTAAAAGATAATCTACCTGAACAGTTGGAGAACGCACAGTTTTCTGGATAATTCACAGTGGTAATCTTGAAAAATTGTGCTTTTCTACGAATTACAGAGTAATTGTAAGCGGAATATACAGAGTGAGTCTTTGTTGGATGTTGACCAAAGAGTGCAAGGGTAGAAGCATCGCGTTCGATCTGTGCTCTATTTCAAAACGATGTAGACTTCTTAAACCGAATTGTTAATATGGATGAGACTTTGGTACATTTCTACGATCCAGAAACAAAGCAGCAATCGATGGCATGGCGACACTCAGGTTCTCCAAGACCAAAGAAGTTTCGTGTCCAAAAATCTGCTGGAAAAGTTCTTGCTTCAGTTTTTTGGGATTGACATGGGGTAATCATGATGGATTTTTTGGATAAGGGTAGAACAATAACCGGAGATTACTATTCGACATTACTGTCCACTCTACGGAAAAAAATTAAAGAGAAAAGACTCGGAAAGCTATCTAAAGGTGTTTTTTTCGCAGGAAAACGCCCCTGCACACAAATCTCATGTTGCCATGCAAAAAATTCGTGATTTAGAGTTTGAATTACTAGAACACCCCCCTTATTCACCAGATTTGACTCCATTCGATTATCATCTCTTTCCTCAACTGAAAAAAAGTTTAAAATTTTGTAAATTTTCTTCCAACGAGGAGGTTATAAAAGCTGTGGAGGTCTGGTTTGCAGAGCAAGAAGAAACATTTTTTTTGAAAGGTCTAGAGACGTTGCAGGTTCGCTGTTAATGTATCCAATTAAGAGGAGAATATGTTGAGTAATAAAATAATTTGACATTGAAATTTTGTTTGGTTCTATAGTAGGCTAAGAATTTTTCAATATATCCTCGTAGTTGAGCTTGAAGTGTGTTTTTACGCGATAATCTCAACAACAAAGTGTGAAATAGATACCGTATACTAACAGCGTGACCTAAGGCACACGGTGGATTCGTTTAACAACTTGGTCCGAGGAGAGGTGTCCTTGATTCCTCTCTAATTAAGAGTTCATATCGGCATTTAATTAGGAGGAAACATTCAACGCCCACCACCTTTATGATTCATGGGCTTCAGCACGGGACTCCCAAAGAGCAGTTAGTCATCCGAAAAGAATCAAATATAGATCGGCGTACCCTTTCGAAAATACAGGGGAATCGACTAATATACGGCCTTGATGTCAAGCGAAAGTAGGAGATATATGGTCGGTGAAATAGAGAGGGCCTCAAGGAAACCAACAACGGTTGTAATGGGAACGAGAACAGCTGGGCAGTTCCAGGTGAAATAATGAAATCAACGAGCCGAAACAATGTATCTGCTCCCCCAATTCGTCTGTATTACCATTTGTGACTATTAGCTGTGCAATACGGAGCCCGAACTGACCGGGAATGATCTAGTTAATGCGAAATTTAAAAAATGCTCAGAATTTCGGGCAACCGATCAACTGTTCGTTTGTTTTAGGAAGGAGAGAGTCATCATTCTACCAAATTTTGAGGCAAAATGGTCTCAAGGGATTAAACTCCACTCTCTCGTGAAGAACTTGTGGTCAATATCAATTCTAACTCCAGAGGGAAAAGAAAACAAGGTTGGGTTAACTTAATAGACAACTGACCAACTGTTCATTTATTCCAGGAAGGAGAGAGTCATTATTTAGCAAAATTTTGAGCCAAAATGGTCTCGAGGGATTAAACTCGACTCTCTCGTGAAGAACTTGTGGTCAATATCAATTCTAACTTCAGAAGGAAAAGAAAACCAGGTTGGGTTAACTTAACAGACAACTGACCAACTGTTCATTTATTCCAGGAAGGAGAGAGTCATCATTTAGCAAAATTTTGACCCAAAATGGTCTCAAAGGATAAGACTGGACGCACTCGTGAAGATCTAGTGGTCAATACCAATTCTGACTTCAGAAGAATACAAGAACAAAGTTAGGTTAAGTTAAGGGACAACTGACCAACTGTTCATTTATTCTAGGAAGGAGGGGGGTCATCATTTAGCAAAATTTTGAGCCAAAATGGTCTCAAAAGATAAGACTGGACGCACTCGTGAAGATCTCGTGGTCAATATCAATTCTTACTCCAGAAGAATACAAGAACAAAGTTAGGTTAAGTTAAAGGACAACTGACCAACTGTTCATTTATTTTAGGAAGGGGAGAGTCATCATTTAGCAAAATTTTGAGCCAAAATGGTCTCAAAAGATAAGACTGTACGCATTCGTGAAGATCTCGTGGTCAATATCAATTCTAACTCCAGAATAATACAAGAACAAAGTTACGTTAAGTTAAAGGACAATTGACCAACTGTTCATTTATTCTAGGAAGGGGGGGTCATCATTTAGCAAAATTTTCAGCCAAAATGGTCTCAAAAGATAATACTGTACGCATTCTTGAAGATCTCGTGGTCAATATCAATTCTAACTCCAGAATAATACAAGAAAGTTAAAGGACAACTGACCAACTGTTCATTTATTCTAGGAAGGGGAGAGTCATCATTTAGCAAAATTTTGAGCCAAAATGGTCTCAAAGGATAAGACTGGACGCACTCGTGAAGATCTTGTGATCAATATCAATTCTAACTCCAGAAGAATACAAGAACGAAGTTAGGTTAAGTTAAAGGACAACTGACCAACTGTTCATTTATTCTAGGAAGGGGAGATTTATCATTTAGCAAAATTTTGAGCCGAAATGGTTTCAAAAGAAGAAGAATAAAAGAACACAGTTAGGTTAAGATAACGACTTAAACATTAGGAAAATTGGCGTTTGAAGTTGAAAACTTCTGGTACTTCATGGGATGCTGATGCAACTACTCTTCAAACGGCTGTCCTAGCTTTGGTTTTTTCGGCTGCTGAATATTGTTGCCCCCTGTGGGGCATGATTATTAATTATTATTATTAATGATGATTAATAGTGGGTCTTTACTTATTCAATGGTTATCAGTTCTTTGAAACATTGTACTGCTCCATATTCGCAGAGAGACGAGAATAAACGTACCAAATATCATCAAAATATATATAGAGTGGTTCGAAAGTCATGGGTAATTGAAGAAATTGCCAGAATCAGTAAAACACTGTATCTTGTGTATGAAGAGAGATAGGCCCCTTAAATTTAGGTTCTTGTGACTCACCAGAGTGTTCTTTATCTACCCTTAGCTTCCGCCCATTCACCAATGAATCACCTTGTATATATGTATATATGTAATCTGTTTTTTTATTCAATTTTAGATTTTCATTTTCAAGTAGATATAGTTCAGAATACCCCTATACTTTTCTCGATCGAAAGCTTTTTTCAATCCCCATTTTGCCGTTTCCAATTCGTGTTATTGATTTCGTAGAAATTACTGCTTTTCCCTAACGACTCTAATTTGTCTTACTGGGAAATTTATCTACGTCCACATCGGTTGCAAGTCGTGATTCTATGGTAATTAATGGGACCGCAGAAAGATCGACGAGTAGAACCGGGTTGGGTTTATTATTTGAAAAATGAACCTTTCAAATACAGCTAGGTGAAAATTTGAACAAACCCACGACTTCTACACCACTGACTATTATGTTTCTTCTTTAGGTTTCAACTGAATAATGTTTCAATCACATATTTTATAATTGCAGATTCGTGCAGTTAAAATACACATGGCCTATATTTATGCGTTCATGCGGGTGCTGTCCCACAAAGAAAAAGTGAATTTTTCCTGACAAGTGGAAAAGATTTCTTCAACATTTATTTCATTTCATCCTTGGAGTATTAATGGATTCGACCAACAAATCTTCATTGGATTTTAAGCCTTCTTGCTTTCAAACATCTATTCATCTCTTCAGTTATTTTTTCCTATTATTCATAAACAAGAAAAAAGTAGAAAGAAAAATGACAAATAGATAATAAATACTTCAAAGTGGAACTCAGTGAGATCAAGTATGTCAACTCACATTCAATAAAACCGTAGCTTCTACCATTAACCATAGTTCTACTGAAGATAAAGGGTGAGTCTTTGACTCAAGTATTCCTTATATTTTTTCGTATAATGGGTCGATTTGCCAGTTTTCGAGTAATTTGATGTTCAAAAATTGAAAAGTATCTGCGAAATTCGAGAAATTGGGTACATTGGCCGAATGCAACTTTGTCACAGATGTGTAGTGTAACAGAATCAACTGTAAGGTTATTCTGAAGGTCATTTTTGTTTTTTCAAGGGTGGCACACAGTTTATTAAAATGGCTATATATTTTTATCATGGCCGAATCAAACAAAATTATATAGGAAAAACGCTTCTATTGTCCTCAAGAATCTACTGTTGAAATATTTGTATGAGTCAAGGACTCATCCTGTAAAGGCATCCTTATGGCGTTGAATTTTGAATCCACATCGCAACTTCTGGACAAGTTTTCCCAGAAAATTCATATTTAGGTACATTACCAAGAACATGTGATCTGCCCAGACTCAAAATAGCGCCTCTAGCGAAGAAAGAAAAGTCGTGAAGCAGCCCATAAATTTATTCAATGCTACCCGGCAAACCGCTAAAGAACCTTCACGAGAAATTCAAGGCTATAAATGCCTCAAAACTGCAGTACCACTGGTGCTTTAATGAGGCATCACTTAGACGTCGCCGTACCAATCTGAAATCACGAAATTGGCAGAAAACGAGTATTGTGTTTCTGTATTTACATAAATTAAAGGCAAACATTATAGTTTGAGAACTATAGGCGATCCAGACTCAACTATCAGTTCCGAGATCGAGTAGGGATTTTTCTCGGCTTCAAATATAATTTGTAGCTACCGCATCCACATTACTGGCCGATTTAGTGAGAAAGTGCATTCGAGTCACGAGAACGTGGTCTAAAATTGCCATATCAGAGCACTTATTAAATCAGAATGGCTTATAGGGCATCTACCGACACGTCCATCTTATGAGTAGGCGCAATTTAACTTCTGGCATCAAGAAGCCGGTATATTATCTTCGCAACAATTTCACGAATTGAATAATCAACGTGTGAAGTAGACTAAATGGCTGTTATCAATATTTGACCCCGTCTACGTAAGCCACCCCCGTGCATATTCACCGCGTTTGATGGAATTAGATAGTTACACATAAAATGTTCGGAAACAGGAACTTGGGACTTGTTATTACTTCAGATCAAAGAACAGCAGAGTTCGTAGTTCAGTCCGTTTTGGTCCTTATATTATTTTGAGTGGCACAAGAAGAATCTACTAGTTTATACAGATCTGCGTCAACGCAACTAGGTACACGGTACGACAGAACAAATTGAAGTTTCAAAAGGCTTTAAAAAGTGGTAAAAGTTGTAGAAAAACAACTCATTCGAATCAGTAGGAGGTATAGTATTTTTTACTCAAGTAAATTCTGGTGTCGACTAAAAACTGCGGACCCTAAGGAACACAAAGAGCCCTTCCGCACCGTACTGGCTCCAATACAGCCCGAGCAATAACCCTCAGAAACTCCGCTCTGCCGCACCCTGTATATTGAGTGCAATTCAGACCATCAAGTGCAGTGGAGCACCAAATCAATGTCTGCAACATCTTTGAAACCTATTAAAAAAGAAACCAGAACGATTCAGTCACGTGACAAATGATTTACCGTCACTAGCATCTGAAGTTGCGGTGGGAGTACCCCAAGGAAACAATCTTGGATCGTTGAATTATAATATAATTTAATCCGATAACTTTGGAGTGTGTAGAGTCTACACTGTAGACTGAAGTATTCTGACTTCATATGAATGTTATTATCGGAAAAGCTTTAAAAGTTCCGAAAACAATCACAGATTCATCAATTTAGTAAAATCTACAATTGTTCTCGAAAGTGTTTGATATTATTGCAATCCTCTAAAATTAATCTCAAAATTATGCTTAATAATGATTGATATTTTCCGTAGTCTGTCATAATTCTTGATGGCAATAATTGAAATTATTGAAAACACTCTCCTGACAAATACTCTTGGTTTTTGCATTTTGGAACGATCTGAATTCAATGAAATTCAGCGAGATATACTGAATCTCCAGACAATCTCTTTAGTATCGCAACATGAGAGCGCCGGGTAATTCAGAAGTCAGTGTTCGTTCAAGCGTCACAATCCTTTCGAAGGTACCTGATTTTATGGGTGATGTATAGTGTTTCACACACATTACTGTGCGGAAAACAAACAAAACAAGTGTGTAGACAATATTGTGTTACTCAGAAAAAAAGGGGACCTAAATCCGACACCACAATTTGTTCGGAATTGGGATGAAGGAAGATGTTCGCTATGGAAATTAAGTATATGCATTAAGTATACAGAGTGGGCCTTTTTGACTTGAACATGCATTCGAGATATTTGCATGAATGGAACAGTTTTCTTCATTGTGATCAGTAATGTCGATAAAATTAAAGGTTTCCTCTTCATCAATTATTTTACGTAGAATATGCGAAACCTGGGAGTACAAATGAGGGTTGAAAAACATCATTTGATGAAAAAAATCACAATTGAACGAAAAGCTGAATAATATTTAACCACGACACGTGTTTCGCTATCAAAGTAGCGTCTTCAGGTGAGTGAAGGTACACTGTTTTACTTCAACTCTCTACCTGAGGAATGGAGAGTTTGGAAAAGATAGAAGAAATTTAAACTGTCACATGTGAACGGAGCCAATTGACTTTTATGTAATCACTTTAGTTGTAAAATACGTTGGTTGCCAGAAAAAATCACGAAAAGGTGAGATTGAATTCTAAATCTTAATATTTCGCCTTAGAGGCCTTTTACAAAAAAAAATAACTAATTTCTGGTGTAGTTAAGTATACGCCGTACACCCTGTAGACAGGATGAGTCTCTGTGTCGTCCAAATATCGATTCTTCAGTCGATTCTTGAGGTAAAAAAAACACTTTTATCCTAAACCATTTTTCCAATTCGGCCCTGATAAAAAGATATAGCCAGTTTAAGTTTTCATAATGAGCTATGCCATCCCTGGAAAACAAAATTGCATTCAGAATAACTAGCTGAATCTGTGACACTGCACATAGGTGGATCTTTCAAACAGAGTTGTATTCAGCCAAAGTACCCAATTTTTCAAATTTCACAGATACTTTTTAATTTTTGAACATCAAATTACTCGAAAACGGCGCATTATACGAGAAAATATGAGGGATACTTTTATTTTACAAAACTTTCAAATATTTATTATATGGCGTCCAACCTAGTTTCAAAAGTTGGGTTCTTTGAATTTTTGGTATTTTTATGGTACGCAATGGTCATAATGAGAAAACTGAAAGACCTAGGTGATATCTTGTGTTCGGAAAAGATTCATCAAATAAATGAGAAACCATATTCCGAAATTCATTTCATTCGATAAAACCGTTCGTGAGATATATATTTTTTTTATGGTTTTGCAACAGCCTGTATCTTTTAAACCGAGCCGATTCGGAAAAAATGGTAAAGAAAAAAAGTGTTCATTTCAACCTCAAGAATCTACTGTTAAAACATTTGTACGAGTCAAAGACTGAACAAACGCCGAAAATTCACGTCGGCGCTTTCGTAATTTTTTTTTCCGGAAAAAACTTCGTCCTTGTTGTGATTTTGCAGCAACCGACCAAAGTTACACTTCTTTAACCCTTGGTCAGCATGAGGAATTATGTTTTTAAGGAAAAATCAGGCGAATTCACAGAATTCCGGCGCAGAAGCCAAAATTGTGAATTTTTCGAATCCCCGTAGCAGGAACGCAATTAAAAATCGGCGACTACGCCAGAAGGACAACACCCAGCGGACCGTGCGGCGTATATACAGACCGGCCAACTGACGGAAAACAGAAACGTCGGCTACGGCAGCTGTCCCGTCACCGGACAGCCCTTGATTACACACCGCTCATTTATCTCCGCAGAGACAACCCTAATTATTTTCCGCCTCTCTCCGTTCTGCGCGTTATTTGAACGACTAAATTACGGCCTTGCGTCCCGTCGCGACTTGATAATTTTCTCATTTTCCACCATTGCACATCTCCCGACGTTTCGTACTGCATAATGCGAGTCGCTCGAATTCGTATATAACCAACCATCAATTCATTTTCCACAAATTCGGCCGATTCGCTAGGTTGCAATTAGCGAACGTGCGTTTACAAATGCAAAAGAAGTTATTTTGCATAGAGGCAGGTAGGTGTGTACGCCCTGGCGTTATTCAGGTTCTTGTTTTCGATATGCAAATGGCGCTGTTACAGTGTTCTTCGCGTTTCTGCGGTTTGTTGCATTTTTCCACATACGAATCCGTAATTGGGGATTTGTGCGAAGCAGCCAGTTGAACGGAATATGAACAAACAACTTCGAAAATATTCATCGCGTTTGGAAAATGAGGAAAACACTGACGTGGAGTCGGGAGCTTTTGAATTTTTTTTAACCATTGCAGAGCTGTGCTTCCATTGAAATACAAATTACAAAATACTTTCTCTCATATACAGGGTGAGTCTTTGACTCGTACAAATATTTTAACAGTAGATTCTTGAGGTCAAAATAAACACTTCTTTGCTATAGCATTTTTTCTGAATCGGCCCTGTTAAAAAGATATAGCCATTTTAAGTTTTCATAAAAAGCTGTACCACCTCTGGAAAAACAAAATTACCTTCAAAATATCTAGCTGAATCTGTGACACTACACATCTGTGGATCTTTCAAACAGAGTTGTATTCAGCCAAAGTAGCCAATTATCCGAATTTCACAGATACCTCTTAATTTTTGAAAATCAAATTACTCGATAACGGCACATTATAAATACTAGAAAATATGAGGAATACGAGGATATACTGAAAAATTCTCAGCCTATTATAAAACCAAACAAAATATTTTATTACTCAACATATTCTCCTCTTAATTGGATACATTTATTACAGCGAACCTGAAACGTCTCTAGACCTTTGAAAAAATTGTTTCTTCTTGCTCTGCAAACCAGGCCTCCACAGCTTTTATTACCTCCTCGTTAGAAGAAAGTTTACGTCCTTTCAAAACTCTTTGGAGCCAAAGCTGATGAATAAGGCGGGTGTTCTAGTAATTCAAACCCTAAATCACGAATTTTTTGCATGGCAACATGAGTTTTGTATGCAGGGGCGTTGTCCTGCAAAAACAAAACACGCTTTCCGCGTCTTTTCTCCCTAATTTTTTCCCGTAGACTGGTCAGTATTGTCGAACAGTAATCTACGGTTATTGTTTTACCCTTATCCAAAAACTCAATCATGACTACTCCATGGCAATCCCAAAAAACTGAAGCAAGAACTTTTCCAGCAGTTTTTGTGACACGAAACTTCATAGGTCTTGGAGGAACAGAGTGTCGCCATTCTATGGATTGTTGCTTTGTTTCTGGATCTTAGAAATGTACCCCAGTCTCATCCATAGTAACAATTCGGTTTAAGAAGTCTACATCGTTTTCAAATCAAGCACAGATCGAACGCGATGCTTCTACCCTTGCACGCTTTTGGTCGAAATTCAAACATTTGGGGATCCATTCTGCACAATTTTTGTCATGTCCAAATTGACGTGAACTATACGATGAACGCGTTCGTATGAAATATCCAGTGCTTCAGATATCCGTTTTAGCCCAATTCGATGGTTTGATAAAATCATGTCGTGAACTGCATCGATATTTTCGGGAACTGACACAGAAATTGGCTTTTCCGATCATCTTCAATGGAAAATTTACCTCTTTTGAAGCTTGCAGTCCAATTTTTCACGGTCGCATACGAAAGACATTGATCACCATGGGTATTAAGCATATCTTCGTAAATCCGCTCTACTCTGAACCCTTTTAAATACAGGTACCTACTTGATGATGGCTAGATACTCGAATTTTTCCATTTTCACAATTTCGGTGGACATCTTCTTTCTTTTAATTTATTGCGTTACTCTGGTTTACTTTTTTGACCTGAAACTTCACACTGACACTTCTAATGAGTTATTGTTCGTTGCTATGGTAACGCAATATTTTTTTATGCATGGAAGTGGTCTAGGCTAACTAGATATCAATACATCCTCGTAAAATCGGAAAATCGAAAAAGAATTTCTCTGTATGTTCAAGTTTCTGTCTTGGTCAATCACCTATCGCACCATATCGAAACCAAATCGACACATATAAAACGGAATGAATCAAAACCGCCGACCGTCAAAACGAAACGATTTGGACCCATTCAAAAATAAATTATAATAATAGATTTATCAGAACTATTTGGACAGAATTACATAACACCATCGAATGCTGATATTAATGTCTACTTCGCGTGCGCCCGTTTTAGGTCCTTACCTGCAATATTTTTCCCCATGACCGATCGTGTAACTTGGCCCCCTCTGCTTCTTCAATACCTGGTATATTGCGCTCTGCAGAAATATCAAGAAGATGCGGCAAATATCAGTGAAAAACCTTCAATTCATCAACCTATTCTTATGAATTTGTTTGTTTTTTCATGGGCCAGTAAAAATTTCTGGTACAGGTTTCATACAAGTTCAGTGCTGTTTAAACTACTCTTATTCATCATAAAATATAGCTAAAAGAATAATTCGAAGCACTTAAGAGGATAGCAGAATAACAACTGTACCTTGAAAATAACTTTTGGTGCGTAAATAGCTGACAGAAAGACGAAGGATTGACAGACGGTCCAGTTTGGAGAGGATGTTTTGTTCGAATGGCAGTAGGCTGGCCAAGTTGTCAAGTTCAGCGTTCAACCTTTCTCGATGTCTTTTGCTAGGGTTGCTCTTCGTTATTCCGTCCTTTGGTGTTGGTTTCAAACTAGAAAAAAAAGTGGGAATCAGATATTGATTGGGTCTTTGGTTTTTGTTGATGTTGAGCTTTCAACAACTGCCAAATGTACGATTTGAAATCGACATAGGAAGGTGTAAATAAATACACTGCGCAAAAAAATTAACGCACATTCTGAAAATCTCAATTTTAATGAAAGTCAACTACATTGACTTTATAACTTATTTTTTATGTTCTCTCGGGAAGGTTTTGAACGAAACAAACACATTAAATGAAAGAAAAATTCAGGATTTCACCGAGTCTTATGTGAAAGAAGAGAAATGAACAATTCTCAAAATACTGAAATGCTGATAAGTGATTTAATACTTGGTATTTCCACCCCTTGCGTTAATTACAGCTCGGCAACGACGGTTCATACTCACAATGAGTGATCTTGAAATGTTCTGATCTAATCCTTCCCAGATTTCTCCGAGTTGGATTCCTAAGTCATTAAGAGTAGCTGGATGATTTTCTGAACTTCTCAGCCTTCTATTGAGGTTGTCCCAAACTCGCTCAATCGGATTGAGATCTGGACTTCTTACTGGCCATTCCATTCGAGAGACTTCAACCTATTCAAGGTACTCCTGAACGATGCGCACACGATGGGGTCTGGCATTATCGTCCATAAAAATGAAATTTTCACCAATGTATGGGGCAAATGGCACTACATGCTCTTGAAAAATGTTCCTTATATACTTATCAGCATTCATAGCTCCATTAAAAACGATCACTAGGTCTGTGCGAGCGGTCAAAGATATTCCACCCCATACTAATAGATCCTCCTCCGAAACCAGTAGTATTCAGGAAATTGCACTGAGCATATCTTTCATGTGGACGTCTGTATACAAGGGAACGTCGATCACAATGGTAGAGGCTGAATCTAGACTCATCTGTGAAGAGAACTCTTTCCCAATCGGCCTCTTCCCAATGGATATGCTCTCTCGCAAAATCCAAACGCGCCCTTCGATGGGCTGGGGTAAGAGTTGGGCCTCTTGCCGCGACACGAGGCCTTAAATCATATTCTCTGAGGCGATTTCTTATTGTCTGAGTGCTAATTTGCACCTCATGAGTTTGCTCAAGCTGAATTTGAAGGAGGCGAGCGGTTGCAAACCGTTGTCTCAACGAAGAAACTCTCAAGTAACGTTCTTGAATGGCAGTTGTTACCCGTGGTCTACCCTGTCCTAGTCTTCGGACATTCATACCTGTCTCCCTGAATCGTTGCAACATTCTGGACACACTTGTATGGGAAACTCCAAACCTTTCTGCAATTCTTGTGCATGTCCACCCTTCTTCTCGCAGAACTACCGCTTGGGCACATTCCTCTTAGGTCAAATTGCGTGTTTCGCGTTGCATAGCGATCGAGTGTAGAAAATCAAACGAAAGAAAAACTATTGATCACTAGAATTGATCGAGAACAACTGATTTTAGAATGGAGCCAATACATTCAAAATCTTTTTTTATTCCTGCTGGGAAAAAACATCTGTATTGAAGAAAACCGTTGAAAGTGGATAACATATGCATGCATAATTCTGATAAAAATAATTATCATTGAGAACACCTTCAGTTGTAGAATTTGAGATTTCCATAATGTGCGTTAATTTTTTTGCGCAGTGTAAAAGGTTGATACCAGGTCAGTTACCAAATCAAGTTCACAAAGAGTTAGTTAAAGGGGGTGCATAAAAAATACCAGCAATAGTTATATCCTCAATTTCATCTCACATAAAAATAAACAGTTTGTGTACAAAATGGTGAATACTGAGACTATGAAGTTTGTTGCTTTGTGGAGGATAAGAACTACATGTTGTTTCTCTGGTATCAACCAGAACTCCTCCATTATGCATCCGAAAACACCTTCGTTAATTAGGCAAATTCAAATGGGTCCCTATCAATATAGGGTACCGACTCCAGGTCGAAGAACAGTGGGTCATAATTTCACAGTTTGATTCCTAAGACTAGTCCTGGAATTGTGAGAAAATACATTAATGACCAATTTATTATAATCGGTACTATCTTTCGGTTGAGGCAGACCACGATAAATCAAGCCTGTCTACAAGTACTGCATGAATATTTAAAACGTAATCGATTGAGATCGTATTTCATACTACAATAATATATTTGACGTGGCAATTTATAACAACAGATTTAACGTCCGGTGATCCTATTAAAAATCGACAATATTTGACTAACAGTCGCGGGCGGTTAGAGGAATATGATTTTTATTCATCCAGTTTTGACAGGGAAGCATCGAACTTCATTTGTGATTTTGCGAAGCTGCTTTTGCGTATATTTTTCCAAATTTTCGACGAGTCAATTGACGAAGATTTTCGTGCGAAATTCATTATTTTTTTTCAATTACACTGCGCAAAAAAATTAACGCACATTATGGAAATCTCAAATTTATTCTACATCTGAAGGTGTTCTCAATGATAATTATTTTTATCAGAATTATGCATGCATATGTTATCCACTTTCAACGGTTTTCTTCAATACAGATGTTTTTTCCCAGCAGGAATAAAAAAAGATGATTTTATCAGATCATCATTCTAAAATCAGTTGTTCTCGATCAATTCTAGTGCTCAATAGTTTTTCTTTCGTTTGATTTTCTACACTCGATCGCTATGCAACGAGAAACACGCAATTTGACCCAAGAGGAATGTGCCAAGCGGTAGTTTTGCGAGAAGAAGGGTGGACATACACAAGAATTGCAAAAAGGTTTGGAGTCTCCCATACAAGTGTGTCCAGAATGTTGCAGCGATTTAGGGGGACAGGTATGAATGTCCGAAGACCAGGGCAGGGTAGACCACGGGTAACAACTGTCATTCAAGAACGTTACTTGAGAGTTTCTTCGTTGAGACAACGGTTTGCAACCGCTCGCCTCCTTCAAATTCACCTTGAGCAAACTCATGAGGTGCAAATTAGCACTCAGACAATAAGAAATCGCCTCAGAGAATATGATTTAAGGCCTCGTGTCGCGGCAAGAGGCCCAGCTCTTACCTCAGCCCATCGAAGGGCGTGTTTGGATTTTGCGAGAGAGCAGATCCATTGGGAAGAGGCCGATTGGGAAAGAGTTCTCTTCACAGATGAGTCTAGATTCTGCCTCTACCATTGTGATCGACGTTCCCTTGTATACAGACGTCCACATGAAAGATATGCTCAGTGCAATTTCCTGAATACTACTGGTTTCGGGGGAGGATCGATTATGGTATGGGGTTGAATATCTTTGACTGCTCGCACAGACCTAGTGGTCGTTGATAATGGAGGTATGAATGCTGATAAGTATATAAGGAACATGCTTGAAGAGCATGTAGTGCCATTTGCCTCATACATTGGTGAAAATTTCATTTTTATGGACGATAATGCCAGACCCATCGTGCGCGCATCGTTCAGGAGTACCTTGAAGAGGTTGAAGTCTCTCGAATGGAATGGCCAGCAAGAAGTCCAGATCTCAATCCGATTGAGAAGGTTTGGGACAACCTCAATAGAAGGCTGAGAAGTTCAGAAAATCATCCAGCTACTCTTAATGACTTAGGAATCCAACTCGGAGAAATCTGGGAAGGATTAGATCAGAACATTTTAAGATCACTCATTTTGAGTATGAACCGTCGTTGCCGATCTGTAATTAACGCAAGGGGTGGAAATACCAAGTATTAAATCACTTATCAGCATTTCAGTATTTTGAAAATTGTTCATTTCTCTTCTTTCACATAAGATTCGGTGAAATCCTGAATTTTTCTTCCATTTAATGTGTCTTGTTTCGTTCAAAACCTTCCCGAGAGAACATAAAAAATAAGTTATAAAGTCAATGTAGAGTAAACTTTCATTAAAAGAGATTTTCAGAATGTGCGTTAACTTTTTGCGCAGTGTAGTTCATGAAAAAACGCAGGATAATTCAATGAAATATTTCATTCTCGATTTTATACCTGTATAACTCCTGTGGAATTTCATTTCTGGAAGAAATTATCCATCTCCGAGATGACAATCACTCCATTCTCACAATGCTGCGCTCGGTGTTATGAATAAATTTTCAAGAACCGCAAAAATATTGTTTACTCCGAGCGTATTACTCCATAATTCATTTTTTACAAGAATATCTAGTAGTAGATGGAAAAAGAACACATAAAAAGCGCATTCTGAGATGGTGAACGTCATAATTGTATTATAATTGATGGAGGAACTTGTAATTATCTTGGAATAGATATTACATACTAATATTTTTGATCCGTCTAGTAGAGGAAAGCTGATACGTGAAGTAAGATAATGAGCAAATCATAATTTCCCTACCATGGCTCATCTACAACTTTTTCTTTCAACCTCAAAGTAGTTATTTCGATCTAACAGGACACTATTTCTCGGTAGAGGCTTGATGAGTCTGTATTCCTCAATGTGGTAAATTTGAATGAAGATTCTTAGTCAAATCATGACCAGTGAAGCTATATAATATCGAGAGTATATAGCTTTGACTTCACCCCATAGTGAAACTGATTGTGGTGGTTTCGGAAAGGTTAGATATCAGTCCAAAATATTCAGTTCATTTCGCTTTGAATTTCATACAAAACTCTTGTTTTTTACTGTGTTGATTATGAAGATCTGGGGTTGGAAACTACTTTTATTAATTCCACTAAGAACGAGAAGAATCGGTCAAATGAGAATTGAAAATAGTCCCTGAAGCTTCGATGGAATTTTCCATATACAAACGCGAGGTATTTCCTTACAATATTAACCCTTTCACGTATGATAATCAACTGTAATTGTTTCTTTAACTCCAGTAAAGTTGCGTGCAGCAAGTTCAAGTCCTAATAATACTATTTACAGTATTTACATTATAATAGGTGGATGAATTTATTGTTTGAATACCACTCAGCTTCGTATAAGGAAGTATTGGTTTTCAGCCAACACAATTATAATGAATTTCTGATCGATTTTGAACCAGGATCAGAAAAAAATCAAAGATTTGAGACTGTGATTTCAATAGAAGATAAACCCTATGCTTCTTGCAGCTTAATTGATGGAAAAAGAGTTGAAATCGGTTCAATGGTTTAAGGGACTACGAACAAACAAATTCTACAGCGTTAATTACCTATACAAATTCGTCTAATTGTATCATATAACTAGCGGCAAAATTTCTTGCTCTACTTTCATGACTTGTTCGAATTTCATCCGGATAAACCTGCGTGTGACTTTATGAAGACTTGTGCACACGTCTCACGCAGGTACCTCTGCAATTTCCAGTTAAAAGGAATCACGCGACATTCAATATTATCTTGATTTCATATTCGACACCACACTTAGATTGATACGATGATGGGAGTAATTTAGTTCAAGTGTGATTGATTTATGCATAATCGAATGTGGCTATTACCAGGGGTGTTTTTTATTGGTACTGAAGGGAAATTGAACATTTTTTGGTATAATATTTGTTTCGCTGACTTTCTACAATAAGCAGCTCAAGTATTGAATTCGGATAGCGCAATAAATTTACAACAAAAGTCAACAATGTCACAAACATTCAACCATCAGGTTAGGTTAAATGTCAAGTTTTGTTTCTCGTGTTTACATTTGACATAGTTTGCTTTGTTTGTTTACATTTCATCGATTGGGTTAAGTTAGCTGACAGATTTTGTTTACACCGATCCATTAGGTTAGGTTATGACGAAAAGTTTGTTTACTACATTTACATTAACCCATAATAACCTAGTGTTACACATATGTAACGCAAATTTCACTGGCAAATCTATTTTATTTCTCAGTAACTGTAGCTATTAGCGTTACATATATGTAGGGGAAGGTGGGGTATGACGGGGACCTTAAGGAATTTCTTGAATAAAACCCTTCTTTATAATTGCACAATGTAGGAACTTCTATTAAGAAAATAATCAGTTTTTCATTTTTCAATAACAATCAGTCAAAACAAAAAAAAATTATTCTTCTCATTTAAATATCTAATTTAAAAAATAACAAAATCTCACCGTCTTACCCCAACTATAGGGCAAGACGGGGTACCCCCTTGGGTAAGATGGGGTATAGAATATTCAATAGTCTTCATCTTCACATAATGGGCAGATGAGGACAGCTTCATCATCGTTGTCTTCAACTCCTGCACAGCCACAATGCGCCCAATTAGAACAAACCTGGCAAGTGATCCATCCTTCGGTAGACTCGGAATACAAGCCGTGGCAGTATAGACATGCAGTATCTTCTTCTTCTGATGTCTGAGCTTCTTCTTCAGCTTTTTTAGTTTTTCTAGATCTCCTCTTATTTGTTTTTTTCATTTTCTTTTCGCTTGAGACATCAGGTTTCGGTTTCCTACTGTTTTGTTTTTCCTCTTCCTCATTCTGTTTTATATGGAGAAGCAGTGATAGCTGCTTTTCCTCTTCTCCGAACTTCGCCTCTTTTTTTTTCGGCCATTCGTGGATAAGGCATTAACTGTTTGGGGCTAACCAGATGGAATGCTGCATTATCCAAAGAATCATTTACTGAGGCTTGTTGTACCACATATGAGGTCGTAGCAGATGGATGAGGTAGAGTGTTTGCTGAAGAATTTATGGTGGTGTAGGTGGCCCCGATTGAGTATCAGGAAGTGTCAGTGTTCGCTGTGAGATTGCTGCTATCGATAAATATAATTTTGAATGGAATCTAAATCCAAAAAGAATACCAAAGGAGCGGGTAAGATGGGGTCCCAACCCCGTCTTGCCCCGAAGTAGGTACCCCATCTTTCCCAAACTGGATTGATAAGGTATATTGTATTTTTTGAGGTTATAAACCAAAGCAAACCGGGACGAATTAATGAGTTAAGAATGGTAAAATAAACGAACATTAATAAAAAAATATATCACGCACCTTGTATAACATATATTATGAACAGTCACGCACTTTATACCAGCCAATAATTAGATAAAACCACGTAATTTAAAAAAAACACACTTACCAAGTGGGTCCCTGCACTTCAACTCCTAAATTTTACTAACACTTACTAATACTGATGAATACCGTCAGATGACGTTAAAATAAATTTTCTAGTGGCACTGCATTATACATTTTGGTAGGGTCCCCATCTTACCTCGCTACCCCGTCTTACCCCACCTTCCCCTAACACCATTTTTCTCAAACAAAAACTATACAATTTTCAAACAGAAATTGAATTGTTTTTGTCTTGTACACTCTATAAAGAATATTTATTCAATTAGAATAGTGATCATAACTCAGGTTATTAAGGGTTAATAAATGTAAACATAGGAAACGATTGTAATCATTTCAGGTGGCAGATTTTTTCGTGTTTACATTGATCGATTAACTTAGGTTGGGTTATTTAAGGCCAAATTCTGTGACAGGTTAGGTTAAGTGTCTGATTTTGTTCCTTGTCTTCACAGTTTAGGTTATGTTGTGACACAGTTTTTTTTGCGTTTACATTTATCGATTGGGTTGAGTTAGCTATCCGATTTTGTTTCTCCTGTTTACATTGATCTATTAGGCTTGTTTATGGGGAAGAGTATGCTTCCTACTTTCACATTTTTAATCGATTCAGGTTGCAGATTTTTTTTTTTGTGATCCATAAGCTTAAGTTAGCTTGTTTAAAGTCAATTTCTGTGACAAACATTCCGTCCATTAGGTTAGGTTAAGTGTCTGATTTTGTTCATTGTGTTCACTATTTAGGTTATGTTAGGAGGCAGAGTGTTTACACTGATCCATTAGATTAAATTATGGGCCAGAGTTTGTATCCATTGTTTATATTCATCGATAGGGTTAAGTCAAGTGACAGATTATGTTTCGTAGGTTAAGCCCAAGGTTATGAGACAAAATCTGTTGCTAGTGTTTACATTTCACCTAGTAGCTTAGGTTACAAGTTACAAAGGAGACAAATTTTTTCTTCTTGTTTGATTCGCATCCCATAAGTTTGAATCAACATTTCGAAAATCAATGAAAAAGGTTTCGTTGGATAATGGCCAGAGTATACCAAGTTATAAACTCGAGCTTCCATTTGATGCATCCAGTCGTATCTTCGGACTTCGGCTGTTCCAAGAAAAAAATCCTTTTTAGGGCTATTGCACTTGCTGGAGGACAGGACAAATAAATTTCCCCCAGGTCCATTAAAGGTTTACCTAAAATTTATAGCCCGACGAACTACTCCCAAAACAATTAGAGATGTCACGGACGGTAGTAAGTGATGTATCAGAGCAAGATTAGCATATTGAGTGGCGCAGTCGGCCAAGGCAGCTCGTTAATAGCCACCTTGATGTCTTTATCCACAAGCTACTGGACCGGTAGCTATCGGAAACATCGAATACCTTTCGCCTCCGATGTTGTCCGTAAAGCTGGACGTCTAGGTACAGGCTGTCTCCAATCTGGGCCTCAATTCTCAAATGCCCACCGAAAGCGAAAATTGGCATTTGAGTGGAGTAATTGGTATTTGACATACCGTAATGTTATTTATGACGGATGTTGGGATTTTTTTGACGTGGTTTCATTCCATATACAAGGTGTGAATGAATGGTTGCGAAAAAGGTTGATTCCTTGTCAAAAACTAGTGTGGGTATGGAATGTACCTATATACATATTTCTTTTCGTACAACATAGGATAGATGCAAAAACTATTATCTATCTATTAGAAATAGGACGTTTCATTGAAAACTTGACAGTTTATTAGTTCATCTACGAGGACATTTGAATTTCCACGCCTTAGCGATACTAATTTGTAATAAATATTAAAGCTAGGTTTAATACTCGTTCCATATACATATCAAATCATTACGCTCGTACTTCAAACTAAATGGACTACCACCTACAGATCATCATATATATCCAACCTCTTAAATTCATCCTTCACCAGCAGAACCGGAAATTTGAATACGATGTAGGTGAAATTGAATCTTTTTCCAACTTTTTTCTATATCATTTCATACATTCTGCATACAGTTATCGGTTCAGAAATTACTTGGAACAAAGGAAGCAGTTTATTTCGATACTATGAACTGTGAGAAACTCTGTACTTATGGCAATTGATATAATTATAACGCATTACCATGATTGGGCGTACATATAGTAATGACATATTGTCAACGATGCAGTGAAGCACACCCAAAGGAAGAGGGGAAAATAGTTCGAAGAAATAATTTTCATGCCTTGATGACAGTTCATCGAAGCAATATAAGAGATCAATTTTATGGTGGGCTAAGAGATTTTCAGTATTCAAAAGTTGGTCTTTAATAAGTTTTAACTGAACCCAACTCTTTGGGAATTTTTCGAAGGTCAACTTGCGAGTAGTTTTTCTTCCAGGAAAATTATCGTAGATCCAAATGTGATACATATTCTGAAAGACCAACTCTTCTAGTCATGAATCTGTGAACTTCATCCATTTTGGCTCAACCGTTCGGTCTTGAGGAATTTTTAACTGACCCTATCTTTTTGGAAATTTTTTGAAGGTCAATTTGCGAGTAGTTTTTGTTGCAGGAAAATTATCGTAGATCTAATTGTGATGCATATTCTGAAAAAGCAACTCTTCTAGTAATAAATCTGAGAATTTCATCCATTTTGGTACCACCGTTCGGTCTTGACGAATTCTCAAGTGAAATTCGCAATTTTTGAAAAATGCCATTTCCTAGATGAAAATCTCAACGAAGGGATATAGGCTTTCGAAATTGCTCGAAATAGATTCAGCGTGTTCGAAAACCTATATTTTCATACAAAACTTTCCAATATCTGACACTGTTTAGGAGAGAATAATTTTTTTTGTTTTTCCACTTTTCATTTTCGAGTTGACTTCGAAGAGCTCTCTTTAGTGCAATTCTCTATTGAATCATCAACTGTTTGGTTTACTAGAATCTTCAGAACAATTTCTACGCACTCCATATCCTAGGACAGTAATAGAACATCCTGATTTTTAGACAGAGTAGCAAATAGGTCATTTTAGGGGGGTGTAACCCCTTGCTCATTTTTGACCTAAAAAATTGAGATTTTCGAAATCGAGTTTTTGTGCTAGGGTGGAAGCCTAGGCAACGCTGATTATATAACCGGAAATCCCAATTAAATCAGACGGAGATAACAGGAGATATCGCAGATTGAAAATTGCAATTTTTGAAAAATGCCATTTCCAAGATGAAAATCTAAACGAACGGAGATAGGCTTTCGAAATTGCTTGCAATAGATTCAGCGTGTTCGAAAACCTATATTTTCATACCAAACTTTCCAATATCTGACACCGTTTAGGAGAAAATAATTATTTTTGTTTTTCCACTTTTCATTTTCGAGTTGACTTCGAAGAGCTCTCTTTAGTGCAATTCTCTATTGAATCATCAACTGTTTGGTTTTCTAGAATCTTCAGAACAATTTCTACGCACTCCATATCCTAGGAGAGTATCAGAACATCCTAATTTTCAGACAGAGTAGCAAATAGGTCATTTTAGGGGGGTCTAACCCCTTGCTCATTTTTGGCCCAAAAAAATCGAGATTTTCGAAATCGAGTTTTTATGCTAGGGTGGAAGCCTAGGCAATGCTGATTATATAACCGGAAATCCCAATTGGATCAGACGAAGATAACAGGAGATATCGCAGATTGAAAATTGCAAATTTTTGAAAGATGCCATTTCCAAGATGAAAATCTAAACGAAGGAAGATAGGCTTTCGAAATTGCTTGCAATAGATTCAGCGTGTTAGAAAACCTATATAATCATACCAAAATTTCAAATATCTGGCCCTGTTTAGGAGAAAATAATTTTTTTTGTTTTTCCACTTTTCATTTTCGAGTTGAGTTCGAAGAGCTCTCTGGAGTGCAATTCTCTATTGAATCATCAACTGTTTGGTTTTCTAGAATCTTCAAAACAATTTCTACGCACTCCATATCCTAGGAAAGTAATAGAACATCCTGATTTTCAGACAGAGTAGCAAATAGGTCATTTTAGGGGGGTCTAACCCCTTGCTCATTTTTGACCCAAAAAATCGAGATTTTCGAAATCGAGTTTTTGTGCTAGGGTGGAAGCCTAGGCAACGCTGATTATATAACCGGAAATCCCAATTCGATCAGACGAATATAACAGGAGATATCGCAGATTGAAATTTGCAAATTTTTGAAAAATGCCATTTCCAAGATGAAAATCTAAACGAAGGAAGATAGGCTTTCGAAAATACTCGCAATAGATTCAGCGTGTTTGAAAACCTATATTTGCATACCAAAATTTCGAATATCTGGCCCTATTTAGGAGAAAATAATTTTTTTTGTTTTTCCACTTTTCATTTTCGAGTTGACTTCGAAGAGCTCTCTGGAGTGCAATTCTCTATTGAATCATCAACTGTTTGGTTTTCTAGAATCTTCAAAACAAATTCTATGCACTCCATATCCTAAAATAGTACTGGAACATCCTAGTTTTCAGACATAGTAGCAAATATGTCATTTTAGGGGGGTCTAACCCCTTGCTCATTTTTGACCCAAAAAATCGAGATTTTCGAAATCGAGTTTTTGTGCTAGGGTGGAAGCCTAGGCAACGCTGATTATATAACCGGAAATCCCAATTCGATCAGACGAATATAACAGAAGATAGCGCAGATTGAAATTTGCAAATTTTTGAAAAATGCCATTTCCAAGATGAAAATCTAAACGAAGGAAGATAGGCTTTCGAAAATACTCGCAATAGATTCAGCGTGTTTGAAAACCTATATTTTCATCCCAAACTTTCCAATATCTGACACCATTTAGGTGAAAACATTTTTTTTTGTTTTTCCACTTTTCATTTTCGAGTTGACTTCGAAGAGCTCTCTGGAGTGCAATTCTCTATTGAATCATCAACTGTTTGGTTTTCTAGAATCTTCAAAACAAATTCTATGCACTCCATATCCTAAAATAGTACTGGAACATCCTAGTTTTCAGACATAGTAGCAAATATGTCATTTTAGGGGGGTCTAACCCCTTGCTCATTTTTTACCCAAAAAATCGAGATTTTCGAAATCGAGTTTTTGTGCTAGGGTGGAAGCCTAGGCAACGCTGATTATATAACCGGAAATCCCAATTCGATCAGACGAATATAACAGAAGATATCGCAGATTGAAATTTGCAAATTTTTGAAAAATGCCATTTCCAAGATGAAAATCTAAACGAAGGAAGATAGGCTTTCGAAAATACTCGCAATAGATTCAGCGTGTTTGAAAACCTATATTTTCATCCCAAACTTTCCAATATCTGACACCATTTAGGTGAAAACAATTTTTTTTGTTTTTCCACTTTTCATTTTCGAGTTGACTTCGAAGAGCTCTCTGGAGTGCAATTCTCTATTGAATCATCAACTGTTTGGTTTTCTAGAATCTTCAAAACAAATTCTATGCACTCCATATCCTAGGATAGTAATGGAACATCCTAATTTTCAGACATAGTAGCAAATATGTCATTTTAGGGGGGTCTAACCCCTTGCTCATTTTTGACCCAAAAAATCGAGATTTTCGAAATCGAGTTTTTGTGCTAGGGTGGAATCCTAGGCAACGCTGATTATATAACCGGAAATCCCAATTGAATCAGACGAAGATAACAGGAGATATCGCAGATTGAAAATTGCAATTTTTGAAAAATGCCATTTTCAAGATGAAAATCTAAACGAACAAAAATAGGCTTTCGAAATTGCTTGCAATAGATTCATCATGTTCGAAAACCCACATCTGCTCACCAAACTTTCGTATATCTAACACCGTTTACCAGAAAATCAAATTTTAAATTTTTCCATGATTCAACTTTCGAGTTAGGTTGTATCTAACAGAAAAATCATAGTAGATTCAAACGTGATACATAATCTGAAAAAGCAACCTTTCTAGTGATAAATCTCGACATTTCATCCACCCCGGCGTAACCGTTAGGTCTTGAGGAAGTTTTAACTGACCCCATCTTTTTGGGAATTTTTCGAAGGTCAACTTGCGAGTAGTTTTTCTTCCAGGAAAATTATCGTAGATCAAAATGTGATACATATTCTGAAAGAGCAACTCTTCTAGTCATAAATTTGAGAACTTCATCCATTTCGGTCTTGACGAATTCCCAAGTGAAATTCGCAATTTTTGAACAATGCCATTTCCTAGATGAAAATTTCAACGAAGGGATATTCCAGAATCGTAGATCCGAATGTTAAAGGTACATTTTCTGGAAGAGCTTCTAGTAATAAATCTCGAAATTTTCACGATCCTTTGGAAGTAAATATTCGAAAAAAGTGTTTCTCTCAAGTCCTCAAAGGAAGGACAAATAAAATAATTTGAGCGCGGCATTTAGCGCCTTTAACAACTTGAGTGATTTCCATATATCATGGTTCTTAGCGGAAGATCAACTATTCTTCTTGAAGGCAACACATTCGATGGTCTTATGATAATTACACTCATCACATGGCGCGAGTTGTGTTCCACAACCAGCACCTCTCCTTCACGTAGCAGTGATCTCTTGAGGAGGTCTTGAGATACTCAGCAGTTTTAACATACATTATATTTAGAAAACATTTACATAAGTCATATAAAATGCAATCGGCGGCGCTCACTGCCTGGAGCTAACCGCTGAGGGACTAATAGTAGAGTATGTGAAGCCTGTCATTAGAGAAGATTTAGGATGAAGTCCAGAAAGGCTGACTTAGACCCCAAATTTCTTTATAATTTCTGTTCGTAATTTCATATATCTTGCCTAATGATGTTTCGGACTTTTGAAGAACTGTTAGATTTTTCAATCCTCATCAAGGATTGATGCGGAAAATAACAGGCTACAGCCTGCACTCACAATATGAAAAAAAGATATTTCTGGTATCAAACCAGTTTCCGAAAATGTATAATGAGCGAGATTCTCGGTTTGGACGTTTTTCGCCTTATCGGGATTGTTTTGATGTCTGCCCTAGCTGTGAACGTTTCTGAACAATAAACACTCTTCAACAAAACTCTTCATTTTGTGATTGTTTGGCAGATGACAATAAAAACTGTACCATTTTTAAAAATTCAACGAAATATACTCCGTTCACTTTTATTTTAGCAGTCGGTTGGCCTTGGAAATTTGACACATTTCAATCTGTATAGTACGAAAATTTTGGGTTATGACGCTTGTCAAAACATTTTTGGGTTTTAAAGCAACGCTATGTTGCCCGTTCTACGTAAAAGTTTCTGTTATTACGTATTTTATCACAATGTCAAATCTCTTCGGAAAATATGTGACGAACATAATTGAAGTTTATACAAACTGATTGAAGGCATACCAAATCCAGTTATTTGCATGTAAAATACAAGAGATCAGTGAAATATCATAATATGCACTAGCATGAGGAGAGTTAATGTTCGTTATCTTCTTTGGCTAATGTTTGAATACGTTACATCAGTTGTAGATTTCAAAAATATTAACCCGAAGATGAAATGCATATGATGCAGTGGTTGGGAATGGGTATATCTCGAAGGAATTAACAGATAATTGCAAGAATGTTAAATTCTCCAACAAAAATCATCTTGTATCAATATAAGTGAAAGGAATTAAAAATTAAAGGAAGTTTCAATCAAGATGAACTTCACTTTTGAACAAAAATTTCACATGAATAAACAATTAACAGGACAACTGGCGCGTACTCGTGGCTGTTCATCTTAATACATGGATATAATAATAATAATTAGGTATTTATTAGTATTTCAAGACATTTACAATGTATAGGACAAGTCAAATGAAAAATAGAAAAATCAATTTTGAAAACTTATTCTACAATGACATTCCTCTAAAATCTTGTAGTAAACTTTTAGCATTAATTCACTCAAACATAAAATTCTCAAATGCCACCACTTTTTTGGGTCTCCCAATAGGAGGAAATTCTTTGTCATCCTCTTCATTCGCAATCTTTCTGATTGTGGAAATAATCAGCTGAAATATGAGTCGTTTAGATTCAGATGAAACATTATATAAATTCTCTTACATTGAATATGTTCGCTACCGTCTGACGTATTGTGGATTTTAGAATATCAGGGAATAACTATTAGAATGAGCGGACCTGAATTCTAAATAGCACTTCCTGAAACCCTGTCTCTTTTTCAATCACAATCCAGCAAGCAGGCTAGGGAGTATATAGATACAGTTTTTGGCAATATAGGGCGAGTCTTTGACTCGTAAAAATATTTTAACAGTAGATTCTTGTGGTCAAAAGAAACACTTTTTTTTATACCATTTTTTCCGATTCGGCCCTGATAAAAAGATATAGTCATTTTAAGTTTTCATAATGAGCTGTGCCACCCCTGGAAAAACAAAATTACCTTCAGAATAACTAGCTAAATCTGTAACTTTACACATCTGTCGATCTTTTCAACAGAGTTGTATTCAGCCAAAGTACCCAATCTTTCAAATTTCAGATATTTTTATTTTACAAAAAGTTCAAATATTCATTAGATAGCATCCAACCTAGTTTCAAGAGTTGGGTTCTTTGAATATTTGGTATTTTGATGGTACGAAATGGTCATAATGAGAAAACTGGAAGACTTGGGTGATATCATGTGGTTCGAAAAAGATTCATTAAATAAATGAAAAACCATATTCAGAAATTTATTTCATTCGATAAAACCGTTTGTAAGATAGAACTGCAAATGACATTTTTCTATGGCTTTTCAACAGCCTGTAACTTTTAAATCGAGCCGATTCGGAAACAATGGTAAGGAAAAAAAGTGTTTCTTTTGACCTCAATAATATAGTATTGAAATATCTGTACGAGTCAAAGACTCGCCCTGTATACATGCAAGCATTTTTTCCTCAACCTCATACCTTTATCAAAGTAAGTATTCACTTTTAACTCAACCGTTAAATCTAGCAGATTTCTTAAAGAATTAATTTGACCACAGCATGTGACATTTATTGTCACGACACTTATGTTTTCATCAAATCTCTCGAGATTGATTGAAAGCTACAGTCGTTTTTGATTCCATGCGACAAAAAGAGCGGACGAAATGTGTTTACGGACGAAAAATACCTGCCATCGAAAATAGTCGACTTTTGACGTAGAATGTTATTTTATGTTGAGGTCGAAGAGAAAATATACTATTCAAGGAGCATATTATGTTAGCCATTTGACGTTTATCGCATGAGACGAAGTAGAATTTGGTAAATCATCCAAGTGAATAGTCGACCCTCTATATTCCACTATTCTGTACCTACTCTCAGAAGAATTTTTTTTGATCATCCAGATGAGAGTTCTTCTCGCATCAGTCGTTAACAGGATGAACCCTAGCAATTTGGTCGATACTAATGGATCCTAACCTAACTAACCTTAACGTATCGCTTTCGAAACCTTTAGCAATAATAAGGTGTCATCAAGAGTTTATACATCTGTGAGGAAAAATGTAACTTTTCTCAGAAACTAAAACATCACAAATCCAATGGTTGAATGAAATTCTGCCGTATGAATGTGTTTAATAAATAATACTGCAGGTATGAAGTTATTGCGGTTAATCGAATTCGATAATCACTCAATCGATAACTTTAATTATTCAATGTCCGTTTCGATAAACACGCAATTTGCATGAAGATTAATGAAGAAACGTCGAAAAATTCACGCTGGACTATGATTCACGTGGATGGCGTTCTTGCAGAAGACCCTGCAAGGATTTACATACAACTCAGAAGAGTAAGAAGACAAGCAATAGGCACATAATGATAATTTGCCTCTACCTGCATTTTTCATAAATTCCCATAAAACCTATAATTAATCCAGAGTCACTCAAGCTAAATGTAATGCTGAGCCAAGTGCGGTAATTAGTAGTTATTCATGTTAATCACTTACACTTTGAATCTTTATCAGTGGCAACATGTATGCTATTATTTCCTGCACATAGAACCTGGAAAATCAAGGCATCGTCTTTGTATTTGATATTGAAATAGCCGAGCGTCTTAATCTCTCATGTGATCCATGATATATGTTCCATATGTCTACTTCGTAACTGAAGAAGAATAATTACTGATGTATGATTAGTTATCGGATGCTTATATCAGTAGGTTACCATTCTGGATAATCCGCTAGACGACCAATTTGATGCGCATGAACAACGTTTTTGAATGTAGAACGTTGCTGAGTAATTATCAGTTCGACAATGAAGGAATCATGGATATGATATCGAAGAAATGACATACGAGGATGTAGCGTAGACCAGTTCCATGCATAAAAAATATTGCGTTACCATAGCAACGAACAATAACTCATTAGAAGAGTCAGTGTGAAGTTTGAGGTCAAAAAAGTAAACCAGAGTTACGCAATGAATTAAAAGAAAGAAGGTGTCCACCGAAATTGTGAAAATCGAAAAATTGGAGTATCAACCCATCATCAATTACCTGTATTTGGAAGGGTTAAGAGGTAAGCAGATTTACGAAGATATGCCAATACCCTTGGTTATCAATGTCCTTCGTATGCGACCGTGAAAAATTGGGCTGCAAGCTTCAAAAGAGGTAAATTTTCCATTGAAGATGATGACCAATCGGGAAGGCCAGTTTCTGTGTCAGTCCCCGAAAATATCGATGCAGTTCATGACATGATTTCATCAGACCGTCGAATTGGACTAAAACAGATATCTGAAGCACTGAATATTTCATACGAACGAGTTCATAATATAGTTCACGTCAATTTGGACATGAAAAAAATTGCTGCAAAATGGATCCCCAAATGTTAACCAAAGGCCTGCAAGGGTAGAAGCATCGCCTTTGATCTGTGCTCGATTTGAAAAAGATGTAGACTTCTTAAACCGAATTGTTACTATGGATGAGACTTGGGAACATTTCTACGATCCAGAAACAAAGCAACAATCGATAGAATGGCGACACTCTGGTTCTCCAAGACGTGTCCAAAAATCTGCTAGAAAAGTTCTTGCTTCAGTTTTTTGGGATTGCCATGGAGTAATCATGATTGATTTTTGGATAAGGGTAGAACAATAACCGGAGATTATTATTCGACATTACCGACCACTCTACGGGAAAAAATTAAAGAGAAAAGACGCGGAAAGCTATCCAAAGGTGTTTTATTTTTGCAGGACAACGCCCCTGCACACAAATCTCATGTTGCCAAGCGAAAAATTCGTGATTTAGGGTTCGAATTACTAGAACACCCCCCTTATTCACCAGCTTTGACTCCATCCGACTATCATCTCTGTCCTCAACTGAAAAAAGTTTCAAAAGTCGTAAATTTTCATCCAACGAGGAGGTAATAAAAGCTGTAGAGGTCTGGTTTGCAGAGCAAGAAGAAACAGTTTTTTTGGAAGGTCTAGAGACGTTGCAGGTTCGCTGTAATAAATGTATTGAATTATTGTATGTATTACTTTGTTTGAAAAACGAAAAGAGTGGTAACTTATAATACAATATTTCGTGTTGAAATATTTTAATAGAGGTATTTTCCTAAGGCCGATACAAAAAATTTTATTATCTACGAACTATCATTCAAAAAGATATTTGCGTTTTTATTTGTGACCCCATTGGTTGGCTTATAAGGCAAATCAACGTAACCTATTGATCATACTATCAATTAAATTATGATGGAATTTTGCATTAAAAATTGAGTCCCATTAAAGCCGACCCCATATTCAAATTGGAGTACAATATTTCAGTCAAAAACACCCGAAAAGGAACAAGCTCAATTAAGTGTTTATCCCGTCCAATTAATGTCTGGATAACAAGTCATTTTAAGGAACAGGTGACACTCGATACATATCATGAAATAATGACAAGAACAGCTGAAGGTATCATTCAGATAAGGTTTTAACATGAGTATTTGTCATTTCCCAACAAATTCGTATCGTGTTGCATGTTATTAATGGGTTTTTGTCAAATTTTAACACCGTTTGCATCAATTCCATCCGCCTTCAACTTGTCAGAAACTAAATTCAGTTCTTGTACAGATTTCGAACAGCAGATTCTTCCTTCAGAATGCCATAGTAGAAACAGGGACTTTTTTCTTGCAAAAAACACGAAACTCATGAGAGAATTCTTCCCCTTCCTTCGATTTTGACAACCCCGTCAGTTTTGACGTTTTCTGTCAGTTTTGACGTGTCTCGTCAGTTTAAACGTCTGTCGTCAATTTCAAGTGACAAAATACGGCAAGTGTTGAAAGTCTCCTTTTTTACATGATTTTGGAAATGCGACAGACAAAAATTGCTCTAATTTGGAACTTTTTACTTGTTTGACTCTTCTCTATAGTCTATCAAAAGGTTATCAACGGAGAAAGTTCTGAAAATTTTCGAGAACATTGATTGATCTCTGATCGAAATTGATTGATCTCTGATCGAATCAATCAAGAAATTGATACTGAATAAGTTTGATACAAAATTATTTTTGTCTGAAAAAAATTCTGATTGAAAAAAGAATGTTCTCATAAAATTCAATCCAATTGATTACAGACATAAATTAATAGGTAATTTCGTGTATCAACCACTTTGCCCCCCAATAACGCATAGGGTGTACATTATAGGTTCACCCTTTATTTATGAATACTCTGTCCATACCATCCTCTTTGTATTGTTGGAGCCTATAAAAGACCAATCTTTTGTAATGTGATAGGACTGTCGAAAGGGAGGGAATGTCTCCCTTTTCATTGTATATTCGAGAGGCGTGGTGTAACTTATGTTACACTGAATTATGCTCCCTACAGCAATGAAGGGTTTCATCTCACACCACTGTCAGTTATAGAAAATTTAGAAAGGTAACTACCTATCACAACACATCTTTCTTATGTGAAGTATTGAGTAGATAATAAATTTCAATAAACTCAATGTGTAAATAGCATAATGGGAAAGATTGACACACATAACAGGCTAAAACAACAATTGTGAAATATTGTATAGTGACCAAAGTATCTACGAAGTTTAGAAAGAAATTTCTGGTTTTCTGTAAGAGGTAAACTTGGTTCCAGTCAGTTATCACCGTGAGAGTGATGATAGCATCTAGCAACCCCTAAAATCCTCAATGGGTTGGGTGACATTTTGTTCGATTGTCTTTTCAAAAATACTATACATGTGACCTCTTTCGTTAATTACATGTACAAATCATAAATTTGCAACTCTGAGTAGGATCAAAATCCGCATATCGATCAGTGTTGAGAATTGCCGATCAAATATTAATAATTATCGTGATGCCTTGATCGTAAATAGACTGAAACGCATCAGAGAGGCAGTCAGGAAGATAATGATCGATAGCTTCCGTTATATTAATAAAGATTGTCTGAGAGGGCAAGGTGTTACAGGTCCGAGGATGGCTATCGAACGAAGATAAGCCTTATATGTTAACGATCATATCAATTTTTATCGCTCCAATTCGTAATTTACTAATTAAAATTGCAGTATGGGATGATAATGAATATGCATCCATTTGGTACTTGAAAATATGCACTTTGCAGGGCCGGTAATACCAACATTTTCTGAAAGTTTACTCTAACTCCAAAGTTAAGTCTAATGAGAACCCAGAAAGTAACAGAAGTTACTCTTTGAGCTATGGCGCACGCAAAACAAAGCCTTACAAACAGACAGATATTTTTACGGAATAGATGCGAAACAATCACTAGTTAACAAGCCGAACAAAATCAACTGCGAGAAAATTACCGAACCGTAATTTCACATCATCATCTCCTATATAGATAGACTCTCACAAAAACTATCGACTGAAAATGCGTAGCATGGCCAAACAAAATGGCGGCCTCTGTTAATAATACATAATTGCCTACTTGAAGTGAAGTAAGAGGTCAGGGGAATTAGATTCTTAGAATTTCGTGATAGGTCCCTCTGAGAAAGAAGTGTGAGTTTATTGAAATGAGCAAGGCAGTAATTATCCTTTTCGTAAATTAGACCGTTTAAAGTACGCCAACATCATGGTGGTCCCAAGGGTCATGTAAAGCGATCGGTATCGGTTAGGAAAAAAAGCAGCAAGAATGGACGCCATGAGATCTAAAATTGCCACATAATATTTTTATCCGGGATGTGTTTATTCACTAATTTATAGCTACTCATCAAACTGAAGATGTATTATCAGTATTATCCACTTCTGAATCTTCTCTTTAAGTTCATATCATATCATCCACTCATACGAGTATTATATCTTCAGTTGTGTTTGTCAAATCTGTCTTTATAACCTTCGAGAACTAACGAGAATTTCATTCACCGTCTTACCAAGAGGTAGGTGATGATTAAGGACTATCAAGTTGTTGATAGCAGCTTATCTGAGCATTCTGAGCTTCTTTCAGTAGCTGGCTGTTAAGGCATACTTGATTTTGGTTGTCTCAACAATATCTCCCAGAAAATAGCAAGTTTCTTAATTTTCGTGGTGTCGAATGATATTTTCCCCTTTTATTTCTAGTCTTCACATGTTTCTTCAGTTCTTGCTTAGCTCAGATGAAAAACAGCACACTTGAAAGACTGAGGCTTCAAGCCAGATATCAGAAAGATTGCTCTTTCCTGGTTTTTGGTCTCACAACTTTTGTTGGTAGCTCCCTGATGTTGATCAGGTCCTGTTTCCTCCTTGGATCCTTGTTGTGGATTGGATTCCTGATCTCCCTTGACTTATTGTCGAAGTGATGGTGTTCTTTTTCATATTCTTCTCCAGATATTTTCGTTCACTCGAAGTTTCCTCAAATTCTCTGAATCAGGCCTGCAGATGAAATAGCAAAAGGGATGGTCTTGATATTGTTCAACTTCCATTAAGTTGTCTATTGGTATGTTTCTCGAGATCTCAGTATTTCGAAATCATTTCAATGTACCTGTCTATAGTAGATTGTTATTTGGAATCGCCAAGTAGATGAATATTGCTGTGTTCCAATCCTTATTCAGCAATATGAGAAAGGTCTACTGTGAGATATTTTAGGGTCTGTGAGAACCATGCGATCCCAGTGGAGCCTGTGATTATTTTCCAATACAAAATCTGGATGGTTATTGTAATAGGGAAACTTTTTTGACCTCAGAAGTTGGTATTTTATTACCAATTCTTCATGAAAAATCTTGGCCACAGCAACATGTCTATTCTTGCACTCTATATAGGTACCTGCGAAATTCTGGCATCCCTTGGTGATGTGCTGGATAGTGCAATACAGCCATATAACAACAGCTATCGTTTGCCACAGAATCCTTGGCGATGTTTTTCATATATGTATGTAGTTCTTTGTTGGAATCAGTTGATCTTGGATGGCAATGATGAAGCCCTCTGTCTCGGGAAACAACTTTTCGGAAGTCCACCAGTAGTTTGGCACAGATATGTCGACGTAATCATGGTTGACCTCGTTTTAGTCTCTTTCATGCAGATGTTTGCTCATCAGTTTCTGCATTTTTGGTTCTGCAGATGATTTCCAAGTGATCCTGTTGTAGCTTCAACGGAGTAGAACTAACATCAGCATCACAAACTGCTCTATATGAAGTTCTGATGAAACAGCCTTATTCAGGAAATATTCTTCAATTTCCTGAGACATACGGTTGGATAAATCAACAATTTTTCTATCCCCAAGATGTCTTGGCAGCTCTATAAGTTCTGTTGAGCTTTCAGAGTAATGTTCATGATGATACATCAGCTATTTTTCACAGTAGGGTTGCTGAATCTATGGTGGTCCAAGAGATGATACCGAATAAATATCTCAGAGCAGAGCAAACTTAGTATTGATCGCTTTTATAAGATACAAAATTCTTAGGTGTATACATTGATAGATTCTTGAAATTTGATCACCATACAGATATTGTGTCAAAAAACTCAGTGGAATTTGTTATGCTATGCGAATAACCTCTAAGTATGTTGAAGTAAAATCACTTAAAATATTGTATCATGCTAATTTTGAGTCTAGATTAAGATATGGCATAATTTTTTGGGGACGTAGAGAAAACTTAGAAACAATGTTTATAATTAAAAAAAAAATAATAAGGATTATGTATAAAATGAAATACAGAGAATGTTGTAGGGGAGTATTCAAACAAAAAGGTCATTTAACTGTAAGTGGCCTATATTTAAATGATTGTTTAATATTCTTGTTTAAAAATAGAAATAATTTCAATACAATTCAAAAATACTCGTCAAGATCATTGGATATAAATTATCCTATACATAGACTAACATTGACAGAGAACAACCCATCATACATGTGTATAAAAATATTCAATAAACTGTCTAATAGAATAAAATCTATAAGTGATCTCAATGAATTCAGAAAAGAAGTGTATTCTTTGCTGGCAAACTTGGAGCCATATAACTTGGCAAAGTATTTTGGTGCACAGTTAGTCTAGTGTACATATTTGTTTACTGTGTTGTGACGTGATTTCATTTATTGTTGGTGTGTATATGCATTGTATGTAGCGGTCAACATTATTTGAAATAAAGTTGTTGTTGTTGTTGATATTGCTATTTCGACTAGTTTTCATGGTCTTTCTCTCTCTTCATCTGGCTCTGATTTATTCGTCTATTAGCCTAGCCTGTTTGTTCCCTAAACACTTGTACGTATCTTTTTCATTTAATGCTTCGATTTTTCATTATTTTCAATTATGCAATTTCTATTTATAAAAAAAACTAATTCAATTATTTTTTTGTAATGAAGGCGTGTGATTCACAAGCACTTTACCGTCTCTCCATTCTGATCGATTTTGCACGTTTGTCCACCCTGTAGCTTAGTTCCGCTCGTCTTCCAATTCGACACATCCAATTCCCCAGCCCCAGGGGTTCATCATCCCGTACAATGACTCCTCCGCCCCTTTTTCCCCAGGGGGGGCGCATAATAATTCGATAACGGCGTTTCGGTACGCCGTCGCAATAGCGTCGGAATGGGTGTGTCCTTGATCGTTCGCCGCGACGCCAACCGTCCGTTTTCTGGCGGTGTCCTAGCAACCCGTTGCGAGTGACGAGAATATTTTTTTTTACAATTTCGCGTCGCGTAGTTTCCGATCTGTGTGCCGTTTATTCAGCGATGGGCCACCCCCCCCCCGGGTCGATATGGTGTGGACAGTGGCGGCGGAGGCAGGGAACCTAGGCAATGATGTAGAAACCGAAAAAAAAATGTGCTATGAAAAAATACTCTGTCTGAGGTTTTCCGAATATTGAAATTGAAGGGTAGACGCATTAATTATTCTCCTATACAATGAATAAATGGGTAAAAAGCTTAAAATTCATATCTTCGGTATATACTACATAATTTGTACGTATTTTGTTCGGCAAAGTGAATTTTTATTTCGTAACATTTCTATAAATCAGGAGTTTGTCATGCATTTTCTACTAGGAGAGGATTTTGCTTGGGATTTTTAAAAGGCAACACTGAATCTCTGTCGATAGATAATTCAGAATAGAAAGAGATTTCAGCTAATTCAAAGTTGATTTTCGTGTGTCCCAAAAAATCGAGAAAACAGAAAAATCTAAGATATAGCTAAAAGCTGTCCGAATACGACGTCTTTTTTGTTTGAAATTACGGCTGAAATTTCACAGGACATTTAGTTCAAATAAGGATTCTCATTCAACGATGTATTTGAAAGAATTCATTGAAAAAAACTGGAATTGTTCTACACCCTTATTCAAACTTATAACGTTTGAAAGATTTTTACAAAATTTGAACGAATATTTTCTAAAATTCACATAGTTTGTTGGAGATTTCTTTTCATTTTCTACTGCTTCTACTTGTCCCCATAATTTTTCGCATATACAGCTTTGTACAGTACTCATTTAACTTCGGCATTTTTTCAAGATATATAGAGTGGTTCGAAAACCTCCCATCCTACACAGAGCTCTTTTCCTTGAAAAGTAAATCGAATTGGACAAAGAAATCTTCATCGTGTGAGACCATCTTTGGTTGAAAATTCGTTTCTAGGTACAAGCTGGCAGATGGAAGGTCATGGGTAGGTAGTAGGCTTTGTATTGGTTATCGATTGGGCATGTTTGATGGGAATTCTGTAGCCAACTGAAAGATTGATGGAATTAGATTGATCAAAATAACTTCAAGTTCACAATATAGCCCTATAATACGAAGGGTGTGAACACGCAACTTTTATTAGCTTGTCACACAATTTATCAAAGTTATAGTTATCTCAGGAAATAGAATAAATTGATAGTAATTAAAATGCTTCAACCAGCCTATATTTTTTAACTAAACTTTCTATGGAATCCCTTACGATTCTGGATAAATTCAATGAAAACGTTTTAACAGTCTCGATATCCGGATTGTCTGGACTCTTGAAATAAAGTTTCGAGCCTTGTCCATTGTTGGTCGGGCTTCGGGGATGCCATAAATTCTGCAGACAGGCACTCGAATTCTGCAACATCCGGAAATCAATTATCCATGTCCTAACACAAATTAATGTATTTAGTAATATACCCACTTCTGTTTAGTTTGGGGCAGGGGTGGGTTTTCCCCATGAGATGGATGAAAGAGGCCAGAAATGATAGTTGTGGTCAATGGGGTGTATAGAGAATGGTCACAATTGATAGTTATACCAGTGAATGCGGAGACCATGGCAAGTATACAAGAATATCTATGGTGATTATAAATAGGTAGCTACACAGACTTTTTTTTTAACCTATCTGTGATTTGACAGTTATTGATATATCAGTACAGGGTGTAAGATGGAAGGGTTTTTCCCTATGCATTTCAATCCTAAAGTACCTCAGAATGAAATTAGATTCTTCATTGAATTTAGAAGTTCATTTGGAAAACTTATTTCAAAATTAAAATCGAGGAACAATATACTTCAGAAATTAGCTGGTTTTTCATGGGGTGCTAATGAAATCACACTTCGTTCGGCAGCTTTGGCCTTAGTTTTTTCTGCTGCTGAGTACTGTTGCTCTGTTTGGTTCAACAGTGCTCACGTCAGTGAAATCGA
Source organism: Coccinella septempunctata (assembly GCF_907165205.1). NCBI lineage: Eukaryota > Metazoa > Arthropoda > Insecta > Coleoptera > Coccinellidae > Coccinella > Coccinella septempunctata. The sequence continues at coordinate 28,402,702 of NC_058194.1, read as the reverse complement.
TACTCTACTCAATGACTCTATGAGGATTGTTACTGGAACCATCAAATCTACACTTCTGCATTAGTTACCCGGTTTTTCGAACATCGTACCACCTCATATTCGCCGACAGGTGGCAGTCTTGAAGTCTTGGAATAAATTCCAAATTGAAATCTCGTAAGCCCTTATGGACTGATGATTTTCTTTATTCGAATAATAGTCACAAAGAATTTTGGCAATCAGAATGGAATTTGTGTAATCTTTTTAATGGAGGTTTGATTATTGATCCAGAATCTTCTTGAAGAAATTTGGTGTACTCTTAGGACTAGCCATGGTCGGTGTAATAGCATGCTCTCTAGATGGTATGCTGTTGATAGTCCGAAATGTGGGTGTGGCGCAGAAGAAGAGACTATAGACAACTTGGTAAAGAGTTGCAGAAAATATAAATTCCAGGTTGGTTTCGAAGGCATTCATTCGGTGACCGATTCTTTTTTGAGATGGGTTATGAATTTCAAAATTATTCAATGAGAAATATATAAATCAATACCCCTCTCGTTTTTTCTTTCGTTGTTGTTTTCAGATCATTCTCACTTCGTCAACATTTTTCCTCTGCTTACACTGAGATCTGAAACGAGGAACAGCTTCTAGGATCTGGCTCTTGTTGCCATTTCTTTACACCCGCTTCATTGTTTTTAGATTGTGAAAGTTTGTATCAGTCTGTTTCAAAAGAATATTGACATTCGTCACACGTCTGGAATGTATCCATAGTTTCAGAAGGAATAGTGGATCTGTGATGAGTGTGTGATGTGGTCATGAACATTCAAATAAGTTGTTTTCAGTGTTTTACATTCAGAATTTTAATCGAAATATTTTCATTTTTTTAAAAATTGAATTCTTTTGTATAACATTTGATTCTCGAAGTTGAAGGACACATACTATTCAAGGACAACTGTACGATAGTTGTTCTATTTTCGAAATAATGTAACCCACACGTGAAATCGCTTCAGTTACCCCAGAAACCCGAAGCGCCAATTTAAAATAAATTATTGGTTTTCAGCGTATTCAGTCGAAACATTGTTACCCGAATTTATGGACTGCTACCTTCGCCTAATTTCTTTCAGATAAGCTTCCAAATTTCCATATAATCGCTGGAGGCGCATAAATCTGGAATGATTCGAAAGTAGCGCAAAGTTTCCTGTGAAATGCTCGGGCCCGACTGGACTGGCTGTTATTTCCAGTCGGAGAAAGCCGTAAACCCCTCATTAATGCCGGATCGCAATTTCGATTAGGCCCCCTTCCCGGCCCCCCAATTAAAATCGCTGCCCCCCAATTCCTCTGCTTTGCAATAAACGGAATAATCCGGTAGATGTAATCAAGTCCGCGACCAATGGCCAGTTTTTCGGCAGTAGCAATAAGGGTTACTTTCCGTGTAATTTTGTAGATATGCAAAAACATATCTAATTAAGCATATTTTTTACATTTTTCGTCATTTTTACCGACTTCATTAATGATAATGTTCCCCTAAAAGTTCCATCTGATAAGAACCGCGCCCTGGCAAAAGGAGTTCATAACAGGGGTGGTTTGATATATGACGGTCATATTAATAATGAAATACTTTTCTAGATCTTGATGAGGATAGGGTGGAAAGGCACTCAGGCTGTTTTGTCGTGAAAAATCAACAGCAGTCGGAATATAAATCGGAAAAAATTAATTGCACGAATCCTACCCGAAAATATTCGATGTTTTCGGAAGGTCTAACGAAGATTGTGAATTTTAAGTAGGGGGAGTCCGGGATACTTGCACCACCTCAAATATTTCATTTCAAATTTCGCACTACATACTCGAAACAAGGCACAACTAGTGACGGCTCCATTTTGGCTGCCATCAGAACAGTTCAAGAGTGAGAGGGTTGAACGTGATTCTGTTGTTATAGGAAGTAAGAAATTGAATGATTTTTGTTTGTTACACTGTCTGAAAAGTTTAATAGATGCGTGGTGTTATTTAGTTTTATTGTTTTCATTGAATAATATTGTTTTACAAACGATGAACCTTTTTAATAATAGTTGTAAAAGTTTCAAGAAAACATCTGTTGAATAGACAAGAGGGAGTGCGAGAGACTGACCCATGCTATGGTCGGGAGACATAATCAGTGGTCCAAGTTTCCCGCACTGAGCTTAGATAATAGTTTGTTTCAAAAAGAAAATTGAATAATAGAAATAAATATAAAGAAATATACGAAGTTTCAAAAAAATAAAATCGTCTCGGAAATAAGTGAGAGTGACTCTGAAATAATAAATATGTATTTCACACGCTGATACATCTGATGATGAAAACCTCGACATAGACAATCGTTGGTCATTGAAAATTGGTTTCTTTCAATGTTTTTCCTGATAAACAAACTTACGGTCAAGTCTCTTTCGCCCCCTGTTCAACTCTCTCATGGGTTAGGGAGACATGAGCCAATTTTCGGTTCCTAAAAAAAGAATTGCTGTACTCAAAATGTCCATCTCACCATCACTCTACTATTATCTATCGTTACCGATTTGGGCATGGTATCTTCAACCAAAAAAATTAGTTGCTACCATTTACAGATACAACTTAAGTGGTTTCATAGTGAAAAGTGGTTCAACTATCCCGGTTTCCTATGAAAACCTTGTTTTCTACTGTAATAACTATGTCCAATTGTGTTTTAACTCAGCAGCCTTTGAAGGGGTTCAAGGTTTCTTCCCTTTTTGCAAGGAAAGTGCAGCTAAAATGCATCGAACCTTTGAGGAAGTTCATGATGACAATACTCCAACTAATGAAACATGTAGAGAATTATTTCGACGTTTTAAGACTGATAATTTCAGCGTTGAAAAAAAGCTTCGTTCTGGAAAACCAGAAAAGTTTGAAGACAAAGAAATGGAAACATTACTCGATGAAGAACTGCACTTGCAATTGGTCTAACTTTGAATTCCATGGAAATGGATGCCTTGAAAAGCGATTTTTCACTTGAGCTGCTGATTTAAAGGCAACAAAGAAAAGGTTTTTGCATTTATTGTAAGTGGGTATGAGAAATTACTATTATACAACAATCCCAATAGAAAAATATCACACTATGCCCATAGTTCGAAAGAATTTTTCTCCCAATATTTCAAGAAAATTAAAACCTTCGAAATGACGTTTTGAGAGATTCAGAAGGAATTCAGTTTCGAAAATACAGAATTCGAAAACAGGAGACTTTTGCGCAAAATCATATCGCTCGAAAAGTTTCAAGAATAACACTCACTTTGTCCAGATGTTTATCGCTATTGATTCCCATAACTATCTATGTCATTCTTACTTTTTTTTTTCGTCGACACAGCACAGAATAACGTCGAATTTGATACGAAAACGGCCGAAGGGGCTGTTCATTCATACCTGGCATTCGCTCATTCACTAGCTCCTGCTCATTCGTGATCATCTTTCGTGCTGCTGACTTGCCTAGGTCGTGACTGGGATAACGTGCTCAAAACATTATCCAAATACAAGAACTCACGCCCCACAATCAACAGTTGAGCTAGCCCAATGCCACGAACGAGTCAGGAGATTTCGCACCCGAATTTAGCCCACTTCTGGGGGCTATGCCGAAATGGTCGCACACAACGTCTGATGCACCTATACGAATTGCCGTGTTGGAATGGCCGTATAATATACTTTAATACACGAAGGAGAAACAGATATACCTCTTAACCTACAGGTTGTGCAACACGCATCTTTATCACGCAATTTCTATTCGGAACCAAATATAGCTGGGATGTTGTCAGTCCGTCTGAGATGCGGGGGTCACACGAAATCAGATTTTAACGGTGGTGTTACTTCCGATAACTCCATTTCAGAAATTTTAAAAATGATTTAAGGCTTTCGTGACTCCAGATAGGATTCGATATTTGGAATGCAAGGAGCAAATGAAGTAAGGAGACTGCATTTAGGAATACTACAAGGTTCTGTTGAGGGTTTAATAGGTTTTCAACCAAGCTGCATTGTTGAACATGAAAATTATTGCTTAATTCTCACATTGTTGTCGATTAAAGTATCTTCAGTGATTGTCAAAGATATCACATGGAAATGGTACAATTTGTGGAAACCCTCTCCAACTGAAAAGTGCTGAGGTTCAAAAGAAAAATATAATTCTATCCAGCGTTTCGGCAAGCAATCGTCAGCTGTTTTCAAAGAGGTTTCAAGTCAACAACTCAACTTGTTTCTCGATCTATATTCGTCAAGAACTTGTATTGTTTACAGAGATCAACTATGATGTATCTTTATGAATCCATCCTTAATTCCTAGTTTTAAGGAAAGCTGCATAAACCAAGCATAATATAATAGTCAACTTTAGGCCAAGAATCAAGTTTTTAGTTGCAAGAAAAAGGAAATGAGCTTACGATGCATAGAGATATACCTACACTAAACACAAACGAACCATTAAAAGCAAAGAGTAGGACTTCAATATGGACGTAATTTAATGTGAACTGTTATTTATGGTTTAAATTTTGAAAATTCAACATAGGCATAACATAACTTAAGGTTAAAAATCCTCATTTCCTTGTCAATTCTTAAGAAAAACTTCTTGAACGCCCCCTTAGAGTATTCTTGTTAGAAATGGCTTCCGCATAGTCTTCTACCACGATTGTGGAAAACACTGATTTTGTTAATGTTAAGCCTTCTTCGCGCCCTCTTCTCACAACATCGAGGTGCAGCTGCATTTATTCCAAAGACATCAAGTCTGGCAATTGAAGATCTGAGGTGATCTCAGCCAAACCCATCATTCACCAAAGGAAATACGTTGTCTTCGCGCGTTTTACCGTTCGTGCAAACATCCCATATCGTTCGCATTTTCAGACGGCTCATATTGCCCAGATCTTCACGCAGCATAACTCCTAACTGTTACCGCAACATTCTGCCTAATGAACATAATGAAACGCATCTTATCGAAGGCAGTAATGATCTGAAATCGTGCACGTTGAGCAGCAAATATGTAATATTCAATTAGATGCTGCATTTTCCGCAACCAGAGCATGTGTGCCGCTTGGCTACGTCCGAATTGACGCAAAAATGCTTTAGTTAATTTTTCGCTAATTGGCGAGAACACCTCTCGAGAAACGCTCCTTATCGCGTATCGTTGTGGACTGGATCAAAATTGCGTGTTACTTTCAGGACCTATATGTCTTCTCAGGGCGCACTTACGGGGATATATTGAAAAATTCTCAGCCTACTATAGAACCAAACAAAATTTCAATGTCAAAATATTTTAGTACTCAACGTATTCTCCCCTCTCTTAATTGGATACATTAATGCGAACCTGCAACGTCCCTAGACCTTTCAAAAAAAATGTTTCTTCTTGCTCTCCAAACCAGACCTCCACAGCTTTCATTGCCTCCTCGTTGGAAAAAAAAATTACGACCTTCTATACTTTTTTTCAGTTGAGGAGAGAGGTGATAATCGAATGGAGCCAAATCTGGTGAATAAGGGGCATGTTCTAGTAATTCAAACCCTAAATCACGAATTTTTTGCATGGCAACATGAGATTTGTGTGCAGGGGCGTTGTCCTGCAAAAACTAAACACCTTCCGATAGCTTTCCGCGTCTTTTCTCTTGAATTTTTTCTCGTAGAGTGGTCAGTAATGTCGAATAGTAATCTCTGGTTATTGTTCTACCTTTATCCAAAAAATCAATCAGGATTACCCCATGGCAATCCCAAAAAACTGAAGCAAGAACTTTTCCAGCAGATTTTTGGACACGAAACTTCTTAGGTCTTGGAGAACCAGAGTGTCGCCATTCCATCGATTGTTGCTTTGTTTCTGGATCGTAGAAATGTACCCAAGTCACATCCATAGGAATAATTCGGTTTAAGAAGTCTACATCGTTTTCAAATCGAGCACAGATCGAACGCTATGCTTCTACCGTTGCACGCTTTTGGTCAACATTCAAACATTTGGGGATCCATTTTGCAGCAATTTTTCTCATGTCCAAATTGACGTGAACTATATGATGAACGCATTCGTATGAAAATTCAGTGCTTCAGATATCCGTTTCAGCCCATTTCGTCGGTCTGATAAAATCATGTCATGAACAGCATCGATATTTTCGGGGACTGACATAGAAACTGGCCTTCCCGATCGGTCATCATCTCCAATGGAAAATTTACCTCTTCTGAATCTTGCAGTCCAATTTTTCACGGTCGCATACGAAAGACATTGGTCACCAAAGGTATTAAGCATCTTCGTAAATCAGCTCAACTCTGAACCCTTTCAAATACAGGTACTTGTTGATGGCTCGATGCTCCAATTTTTCGATTTTCACAATTTCGGTGGACATCTTCTTTCTTTTGATTCACTGCGTAACTCTGCTTTACTTTTTCGACCTCAATTTTCACACTGACACTTCTAATGAGTTATTGTTCGTTGCTATGGTAACGCAATTTTCTTTTATGCATGGAACTGGTCTAGACTTACTAGATATCAATACATCCTCGTATGAATTAATTGAAGCTTTTGGAAGTAACGCAGTACTGAAAAATTCTGACACGCTGTTTCTTCCTGCTCCTAAAACTCTACCTTGTAGGTTGTAAGTGCATTTTCCTATACCACAGAGAGATTCTGAACCAATAAGGAGTTCCTGCTGCTTTCCTCTGGAAAGTGTATTTCCTTTGGAATAACCCCTTTGGAATTCGAAAAGAATGTGTTCATAATCTCGAGAAGAAAGAAGAGACTGAATCCTTCAAGAGAAACCCACCGATTTCTTGTGTAGGGGGGCGAAACCTACCAACGTGGTAGGTGAGGAATAATTATAATTCCATCAGTAGGCCAATTTACCCTCGAAAACACATAGACACATAGACCGTCTAGTATCGACCCGGTGATTTCGTAAAATCGAAAATTTCCGAAGTCTGGGTCCCTTGTTATTTCAGCAAATTGCGGGGTCATGCTTCTTCTGCTGCTACCGAACACCGTAATGGGTACCTTTGCAGAATACGAAATTGGTGTTACGTCCCCCATTGTGCGATGCTAAATGATCGTTTCATAAATACAGGGTGAGTCTTTGACTCGTACAAATATTTTAACAGTGGATTCTTGAGGTCAAAAGGAACACTTTATCCTTCACATTTTTTTTCCGAATCGGCACGGTTTAAAAGATACAGGCTGTTGAAAAGATATTTAAAAAAAAATTTGTTTTATCTCGCAAACGATTTTGAAAAAATTCGGAATATGGATTTTCATTTATTTGATTAATCTTTTTCGAACACAAGATATCATTCACGTCTTCCAGTTTTCTAATTATGACCATTACGTACCATAAAAATACCAAAAATTCAAAGAACAAAACTGTTGAAACTAAGTTGGACGCTATTTAATGAATATTTGAACGTTTTTTAAAATAAAAGTATTCCTCATATTTTCTCGTATAATGCGCCGTTTTCTAGTAATTTCATGTTAAAAAATTAAAAAGTATTTGTGGAATTTGAATGCAATTTAATATAAGTGAGTATAGGTGAAGTACCGAATCGAAGATAAGTGAGTATCAGTAACAAAAAAAATATTTAACTCAGACACCATCCGTTATCCGTCGATCAAAAACACTGAGCTCTAGCATGTCATAGATTCCAAAAAATTCCAAATAGGGAGAAATAAGAAGGTCTGTATCTTCTACATGTACTCGTTGAACAATATACATAACTTACACCGTTTCACAACACATAAGAATACTTTGTAAGGGACATTACATTAGTTCCTCACATCATCAAATGAAACTTTTAATGTATAGCATTCTGACCGAATCAATCAGAGCCGAATGTTTATTCAATAAAATGCAACCCCCATTCAGGTGGAAAATAATGGGAAAACATATATCGAAAACATAAATTATTCGCCTTGTTAGAATAATTCACCTAATTAATGATAGTTTTATGCTGCAAGGTCTTGCTCACCCAACCAAAAAGCAGCTAGCCAGAACCGTGAAGAGATACCTACACCGGAGGAATGCGTATTTCAGATTCAATCGCGATTTAAACTTGAAAAAATCTGTTACAATATCAGAAATGAACATATGAATTTTTCATCCACAGTTCTTAGTTTTCTTTCCTTCCCTTGAAAATACACAGCGGAGTAAACAATGCTGAAGATATATCATTCTGAATAAGATGACAAAAGGTTCTTTCAATGTAAAATATCATTTCTGAGCCTTTGTTACTTTGTACGTGATTCACATTCATCTCTTTGAAAATACTTTGGAAAAAAAAATTCTGCTGATCTCTAAACTGAGAACATTATTTACCATCGTTAAAACAAACTTAATTGCTATTCAATATTCTGCAAAATATGTGCTAAATCTTGCGGAAATAATTGAGAATACATGGAGCGTTTGAGATATGTAAAAAACATAGTATTTGACCATCATCAGGGTCGGAAAATTAATATTTTCCCTTAATTCTGAAAATAATAATAACTTCCCACACCACTTCGACTTTTTTATCCAACTGGGAATGATCGATGAACATTCAAATTCAGAAGATTAATGCGACACATTCTTCCTGCCGAGAAACGGTTTTTCACCCCCTCCCCCACCTCGTTTTTTTCTAGAGATCGAAAAAAAGTTGGAGCGTGAGAAATCACTTTCTCGATGAAAAAGTCAGCCGCTGTGCATGCCCCCGGTTGCGTGCACCATAATAAGCAACAATTCCACTTGCTAATTCTCGATAAAATGGAAAACAAACCCACCTTATCGAAATTAACCCATCTTACATTGGTTCAGAAGTCGCAGTAGGTTCGCGTAGGCGAAATATGTGTAGAACTTGACAGCTGTAATGTAAGATTTCAATTCTGTACAGCTGAATCATCATTATTCACGACTTGACTGTGAAAAATTAAATTTGGTCATAACTTTCAGAAAGAAACACCCCAACTAGTGGAATTTTACTTTCGTGCGCATTCGCCATTTTGCAACAGAGAAGAATTCCTATATTCATCATTTATAGGAATCAATATTGACTTTAAGCGTACTAGGCAAAATTATCCTATCATTTTCGATCTCCAAGGAAGTTCTTAAAGGTTACTCAGATGCAAAATTCGACTTAGTAAATGATTTAACTTAACGAAAATGTCGTTTCACAAGTATACTTCATCAGAATACAAGATTAAGTTAACAAGAATTGGTTTCTATCGCCTCAGACATAAAATAAACATTGATATCAGAGTCATTTCCCTGATTATGAAGTAACATCATGTGAAACTATGAAAATGAGCATTCTTCTCGGTTATGAGAAGAATTTACAGTTGTGTACACTTTCCCACAATCTCAAGAACTGTCTGAGTAGGTACTTATATCAGATTTTCCTTAGATGTCTTGCATTCATAATTTTCCTGATACATTTTTCATATGTAAAAAGCGTGAACGACGAAAACGAATTAATCAGTTTCAGCACAATTAATACAAGAATATAATTAATTGGATTAAGTTTACCTTTAGAAAATAATATAGTTTACAATTTGTTTGAAGTTTCAACAGAATGCGATGTTCATATCTTGAAGTGTGTTAATAAAGTTTTGGATAAATTCAACATGAAGAACGAATTTTTATGTACTTTTGTGGGAAAAGCATCGAAAGCATTCCAAAAACACAAGCTTACCAGAACCTCTGATTGAGTTTAAGAGCTACCTCACAAATCCTTCCTTCAAAAAATTTATTTATGCAAAAGGTGATTTCACTTTATTCAAGATGTAGATGTGTTATCATTGAATAAAATGGCTTCTCTATAACTCGATTTTTCATGAATTTTAAAAGCAAAACTGTGCGATGAGCATATATGATAAGTGGTGAATTTCAAGTGATCAGAAGCATTATACAGATGGTACAAGTAGCTTAGCATTCGTCACATATCCTTTAGAAAGCTGAGTATCCATTTTTGATTACTTTAGAGGCGATTTCAAGAATTCGGCATCACTAGAGATTAGAATTTCCTAGAAGAAATTAGGTATCTTAAGAAATTTCGATAAATATGGATCTCCAAGACTCCATCTTGAATATTTTAACCAAGAGCTTAAAATTACGATCATTTTGAAGGCGGTTACACAAGATCTAGTTAGCAGGATTTGATCACTTCAATGAATTTCTTAGAGAAAGTTCGATTTTTTAAGACATAGTGAGGACAAATCATAGGAAGATTCTCTAACGCTCTAGCAGCATTTCTTTCTTCAGCTAGCAAGCATTAAACGATCACTAGGGGTAGTTCCACTAGATTCATGGAATATCATCGTATGCAGAATCTCAGAGAACCTTCGATTTCTTCAGAAATAATGATAACAAATCAGATGATGGTTCTGTTCTCTATTCTCGATCCACCCGAAACTTCCTCATGGGCTAATAAGCGATATACGATCACTATATAGAAATGATTCAAGCAACATCATCAGTGAAATGGTTTTCTTAGACTCTTAGAGAAACTCCGATTTCTTTAGACGTAGTGGAGAGATATAGGTATTGTAACTATGGCGCAATCCTCTAAGGTTGTCATGGGCAGGATATGACGGGATATGATCACTTTAGAGGCTATTTCACTGGATTTGTGTAACCTTATCGAAACACTTGTTAGAGCAAACACGATTTCTTCAAATAGGTATAGCGAAAATATGAATAGGATGGGATTGCTCAAATGTCCAAGGCTGCCAGAGTTACTCAGCAGGATCAAAACACTTTGGAGGAGGGTTCACTATAGTCACAAGAACTTATCCCTTAGAGCACTGGTTCTTAACCGGTGGTCCGCGGACCACTGGTGGTCCGTGGAAGCACCCGAAGTGGTCCGCGAAGCCATCCGACAGGACATTGGGTTGAACCAGACTGAAGAGCACTTATTGATAACAATTATTTTATATTAGTTCTTTAGAAAAATGCCACCAAAACGAAAGTATATTGAACTGGGTTTCTTCAATAGACAAAATGGGGAGACTAGACCCCAATGCTCTCTCTTTTCATCGACACAGGTACTGGTAATTAAAAACAAGCATCGAAATCGGTTGAATGCCAGTTGCGACATGCCAGTTTGGCATTAAGTACCTAGCACTGAACCAAGGATTCATAAATTGGTGAAGAGTATGCAGTGAAAAAAATCGCATTGAAATAGTAAAGCTTCTGGTAAAACTTTGATTTATGCCCCACCTCAAATTTTAATAATCATTTTTTTATAGATAGAATTTTTTATAAGGAATCTAATAGTATTAGTCTCAATCTGCGGAAACTTATAGTTCGGCAGTTATGATTTTTTGAAATTTTTATAAAGTGCTTTTTCTCGAATTCGACAAAGTGCCTACGTAAGATTTTTTTGCTGATTTTTTCCTGGATGCAAGAGAAGATACAAAATATATTCGTACAACTATCAATCCCGCCAAACTTTTAATTTGAGAGGAACGATTTTTCGAAAATTTCATCAAAATACGTGCTATATCATTATATAATTATGAAAAATTATATTTTCACTTTTCGGTCCTTTAAACTTAAATTTAAATCGCCAAAATGGTATTTTCATGTATGAAATTGTTTTTTCACTGTCCTGACCCAACCTAACCTAACCTTAAAATAATTCAGTTCAATTTTTAGCCAAAATTGATCAATAATTCACATTTCTTCCATGGGCGCCCGCAGGGGGAGTCCAGGGGGGGCCATGGCCCCCCCTGAGATTCTGATAGACACCGTTAGAGAAATTTTTCTTTCAGTAAAACTAATCGTAGATGATATGTTGCCCCCCCTGAGAAAAATTTCTGCGGGCTCCCATGATTTCTTCCAATGAATAACCTCAAAATCCCAATTGGTTAAGTTACAGTGAACAAACATTCAAATGTCATAATTGAGTGAATTTAACGAACATTTCGAAAAATCATAGCTAATGAACTATAAATTTCCGCTGATTGGGATTACTACCATTCGATTCCTCATGAAAAATTCTATCTATAAAAAAATATAAAAATAATCATCAAAATCTGAGGTGGGGCATAAATCGAGGTCGAGTCCGTTCATTTAAATTTATAACTACAACAACCTTGTTTATTCATTTACAAAAATTGACATTTACGTACTTAATATTACCTCGGAACACTTGGTGGTCCGTGACAAGACAACAATTTTGTCAAATGGTCCCTGATCACTAAAAGGTTAAGAACCACTGCCTTAGAGGAATGTCTTAGAGCAACTCCGATTGCTTTGACATAATGACTCAAGCTCAAATCTCTAAGGTTACCGCAGGACAAGGCTTAGTTAGCACGAGAGTTAACAGAATAAGATCTATGATCACTTTCGAGGCTTTTTCACTGGTTTCGTGTAAGCTTATCAGGAAGAAAAATTTGTAGGAGCAAATATAATAATATAATATTATGAAGACGGCTCAAATGGCTGCTAGAAGATTTTCTCCCAAGATTTACTCAGCAGGATCAGAACACTTTGGAGGAGGGTTCACTATAGTCACAAGAACTTATCCCTTTGAGAAATGTCTTAAGGCAACTCTGATTGCTTTGACATATTATAAGGATTGCTCAAGCTCAAATCTTTGGTACCACAGGATCCTTTTCCAAGGCTCAGTCGGGATAAGATCACTTTAGAGTAGGTTCCACCATAACCACAGGAGCTTATCCCTTAGAGGAATGTCTTAGGGTCACTCCGATTGCTTTGACATATTATGAGTATGGCTCAAGCTCAAGTCTTTGATACCTCAGGATCCTCTTCCAAGGTTTACTCAGGATAAGATCACTTTAGAGTAGGTTTCACTATAACCACAGGAGCTTATCCCTTAGAGGAATGTCTTAGGGCCACTCCGAGTGCTTTGACATATAATGAGTAAGGCTCAAGCTCAAATCTTTGGTACCGCAGGATCCTCTTCCAAGGCTTACTCAGGATAAGATCACTTTGGAGTAGGTTTCACTATAACCACAAGAGCTTATCCCTTAGAGGATTTTGTTCTCTTCTTAAGAGCTTGTTAGCAAGTGGGGGTTTCACCAAAATCGCGAAACTTGGAAAGTTGGATACCACCTTCAACTGAGGGCGCTAAGGGGTGGCTGGTTGATCACCATATCGATCACTGATGGCCTTTATCGCACTGCGTCAAATCGGATGTCAACTCTGGCATATCTCCACCTACCTTTTACCATTCCGACGGCGCCTCTTGGTGGCATACACGGTGCCCAGTTGGTTCATGGTTATGGGCGCCGGTCCAGACACTGGAACTGGCACCAGGGCGCCTGCAGCCCCTTCACCTGGGTATGATACGACACCTCCTGGAGCCACAAGAGTACCCGATACACATTGGCTTTGCGCAGTGCCCAAATAATCCGTCGTGGTATCGAAATGTTACACTGGTAAAAAAAGCGGAACCACTCGCGGACAACGCTTTTTATCGTTCTATTGTTCCTCTTCGCGCGGGCGGAAGGAGCTTACTGATGGGTGCTCGTCCGGAATGCCGCGTTACCCCCTCCCGACTCCGGGGCTTCGGCGTAAGCGCCGCCCCTGGCTCGGGCTGGGGGTGATGACATCACAAGATGGCCTCACTAACAGTGGGGGTTAATTTGTGGCGGATTCTCTACGAGAGGAATGCGAAATTGGGGAGAACTGGCGATGGCCCCTCCAGACCTTCCCCCGTAAGTACGCGTTCGATACGACGCCTCTGGACTGTGATTGATGAGGAAGTAAATCGGCTGTTTTTTCATGGAGGGAAAAGGTTCACGTCAATCATTTTTATGGTTTATCGTTTGGTGGATTGTTTTCTATGCTAGGAGTGGCCAAACTCGCCTGCGATTAAATCTTGAATATTAACGAGGGCTTGAAAAAATTCGACGTCGAGTAGGTTGTGGAATTTTGACAGTCGCTGATCTGTGGCCGAACGAAGAGTCCACCACCGGATTGAAAATGAGTGTATAAACATGGATTGAGTAATGTGAAGAACCTATGTGAGAATTTTTCAGAAAAATATGTAGAACAGGTTCGTCTTCAGCCCCATATAGGGGTAACTTGTCACTTGTCCCTAGAAGCCAATACTGCCAATGGCAATGTTCAAATATTACTAGGGGTGTTATTTTTCATTCTGAATTCTTCACTTACCATCCTTTGCAGGAGTATCTGAAGTTTCAGTATGTGTAAAAGTAATCCAAAAAAGATTCATTCTTACAGGATATACCTGAAGTTGAAAATGTTGATCCAAACTTAATCTGATGACTGATATCATCAATCCCAATAAAAAAAAGTTTTAAGAAATTCGTATTACGTTAAATATTCAGTTCTGGAAATCAAGTTCACAGGTTTCAGGTATCTAAGAGGGTGAACTCAACATCCCATCCCCCAAATTGAAATGAACTAACCCTGAGAGAGATCTTCCTATAATCTTTCTAACAGTTCTCCAACTTTTCAATTAATTTTTGAAAGTTGTTCTTTTTTAATCGCGTTTGCTACAAAAACAACCCCACCCCTAAAATATTATTTGTGATTTGTGAACCTACAAGAACAACCCCTAAAAAATAATGGGGTGTGACCGCGTCTACGTTCCCCATCAGTGGTTTAATTCGTCAACTCCAACTATACTAAAATTCAGGAAGGATGAAAAAAGTTAAACGCATAATACTACATTGATATTATTGGGATATTCGCGTATAAAAAGAAATGTCAGGTGTGGGGTTCGAACCCACGCTCCCTTTCGAGAACCAGAGCTTAAATCTGGCGCCTTAGACCGCTCGGCCAACCTGACGTTGTGTACTTGATACAAAATTTCATATAAGGACTACAATGTGAATACAGTTATATTTAAATGACAAATAAATGTTTAAAGCAAAACCTCTTGCTCTGTAAATGTTTCAGATTACTAATTCCTCAAAAATCCTCCAAAATAAATGTGCCATATGGAAAATGGTTGAGCCATATGGAAATGGTTGATAGGTGATGCTGTTGAATTCTTGTTGCCACAAATTAAATAACTTTTTACCCTAAATATAAAAAGTAATGAGAAGTTTTCAAAAACATTTGTAAATGCCAAATTACCCGCTCCATCCCTTTTAATTTTTTTTTCAAATTGTAGGTAGGTAAAGCAGTTGACATCACATTTTTTCTTATAGAATTATGGAATACTTCACTGTTACTCAATTTCAAATTGTTCGAATGAAATTATGTTTGTTTTTTTTTGTAGCATCGAAAATGACTTATGAACGCTTTTAGGTACACTGCATGTTACAGTAAAAGTTCGCTTTTTCCATTTTTTGAACGAAATTATTTTGGAAGCGATGAGTTCAAAAGAGTTTTAATTCCTGAGAGATTTCAGCTGTGAAAGTCCCCAACAGAATGATTTTCGAATGAACAACAAAGCTCAAAAATTGACCGAATACCTAAGTATAATTGTCCAAAAACTAAAAAGCAAACCAAAAATGTATCTAGGTATCATTCACAAATAACTCTTCTTGATATAAATAGTTATAACTATACTTATTATGTAGATACTTACCTATATACAGAGTGTGACATTTAGGTACAAGGATGTCCAATAACTACTTATAGAAAATGAAACGATTATTAAAAAATGGCGTCATGAATTTAACATTCGAGAGGGACCAATATTGGTGACTTTCCCATCGCTTATGGAAGAGAAGCCACCCCTTCAACAATTTGAGTAGGTAGTGACTTAGTATGACCTCTTTTCAAAGAAATTACTTCTCTAACAAAACACTCTTAGTAGTTTTTTCACCATAGGTACTGGCTGTCCAAATTGTTTTGTGTCAGAATGAAAATATTTATATGTAGCATGTTTTGCAAAGTCGAGAACTTTCCTTTCGAGGAGTACACATTTGTCATATTTATCTGTATATGTATCTGTATATGTATCTTATAAGACAGATAAATATGAATATGAATATGAATCTCAATATCCCCAACCCCTAAGTTGTCGGCTTTACCTTTACCACCATATTATAAAGTGGAATAAGTGAAAACTTCTTCATAGTAATGCTCCACTTTGTATTTACAGGTATAGGTAGGTACCTATACCTGTCCTACCGCACCCTGCGACATCAAAAAATCATGTACCTATAGGTACCTACTTAGTAAGTTAGTAGATCGAAAAGAAAGAAATAGATACATCACTAAAGAACTCATTGAACTTCATAATACCACTGACTAGTGCACTGTTTTTTTTTTTCTAGTGAGAGAGAGTTAGGGGTTAAATCTTTTAAGCTTCATTAGTCAGGTAAACTACCTATATTCTCCCCGAAAGGGAAGTTCTGTTTTTTCGATATTGCAAAACAAGATGAAGATTTCCAGGAGTTGCTTTTCAAGGGCTGAAATAATGAAGGTAACACATCAGAAAGGATGCCTACAGCATCAAATAAACTTAAATTGATATATTTCGATGTGTTTTCAATCAGTAAAATGCTTCAATCCTTAATATATCAAATGGATGTGGCCGATATAGGATATAGAGACCACCAGACGAGACTTCACTAATTTTCGTTTAATTTTGAGATGGATATTCCAATATCCTCATGCATGCTGCATTTTGAGTAGGTACCATTAGGTTATATAGGTACTTTTTTTTTTGTTAAATTGAACGCTGATCACTGGTTCATACGCCTTCAGAAGCACTGCTCGAACTGCCGGGACATTCTGTAGGTATTCGACGATAAGAAAAAAAAATTCTCTCTATATAAATTTGTCAAAAAGGAGAACACTTCTTTTATAACGAGCAGACGTTTAAATAACGGGTTAATTGGAAAAATTAGCAACGCTTCCCAAAGAAATTGAATTTTCCTCATCCTGATGCAACTTAATAACTTAATTGTGACAGTGACATTTTGCATTCTGGACGGGTACGTTCCAAACTGCGGCCAAATTAGTGATCGGCAGATGGATAAGTTCGCATTTAGTGTCACCTTTCGGAATGCTAGGTCCACACAAGTCGTCTGATGGACGTATAAGGACAACCGATGGTCTAATCAAGAGGTTATAAGAAATTAAAAAGTGCGACAGGAATACGGACATCGAAGGGGAGTGATATCATCTCTCGCAGTATACATAAAATATAAATACGTGTCATATAATGAGAGTACTTTTTGATTATTAATATGCATGTACCGTTGTTCGATTCGGCATCAAGATAAGCATACGTCTGTTAATTTTGATGCCGGACAGTTCGATGGGTGATATTTATCGTGCGTTTTAACTTGTCGAACCAGGACAGAAGAATTATTTCGATTTTGGTTTATTATTTCCATCGATGAACCTATACGGAATCGAACTTGAAAAAAATGCACAGTTTGAATTTGCAGACGTCGAATTTTCAGAACAATAAAATAAACTGGGAATTTCTATCTGAGGATTGAAGTAAAAACATATGATTTCCACAAAAATGAAATTACCATCACGTACCTGCTCTATTCCAATTTGTACCAGCTCTGAAATTGCTTTAAATGTTCTAGAAACTAACATTACCCATTCTAGGTATTTAGGAGTAGAGTCAAATGCTTGTTTATATACTGTGTTTACATAAAAAGTAACGTATTATAATTTCTGCCGAGTTCACAGAAATAAATGTTGAATGAAAGTTTTTTCAAATAATTCAGTCATTTTTGTGACTTTTGTGGATTTTCATCAAGTATCGGCCAAATCAATTCAATATCTTGAGGATTGAAGCATTCAATTGATTGAAAACACATCGAAATATATCAATTTAAGCTTATATTTAATGTTGTAGGTATCCTTCTTGGTGTCATGGTGTGTTACCTACATTATTCCAACCCTTGAAAATCAGCCCTTGGGAATCTTCATCTTGTTTTACAATGTCGAAAAATCAGAAGGGCAGCTTTCCTTTCGGGTAGAATATGCATTTACTTGACCAATGAAGCTTAAAATATTCAACCCCTAACTCACACTCAGTAGAAAAAAACGATGAAGGAGTCAGTTCATACCTAACAATGAAGGAATGAAGGAAATTCACTTGAAGAACCAAATCTTGAACCTGGAAACTATGTATTTGTGGTCTCTTGTGTCTATGAAAGTCTGAAATTCAAATCGAGGAATTATTTTCTTCAAAAATGAGCTGATTTTTATAAGCTATTAGGCATGCAGGTACCAAAACACTTCGTACAGCAGATTTGGCCAGGATTATTTCAGCTGTAGAATACCTATACTGTTGTTCTGTTAGGTTTAACATCAGTGAATTGGTAGATTTAAGTTAAAAATTTTATGAGTGTTTCAAGTTGTTTCTCATTAGGGCCATTAGGCATACTTCAGTTAAATGAACTCCTTCTTACTAATGGTTATTACCTCATATTCATAAATTATAAATATCTATGCATTCTACCTTCCATTTTGGAATCTCGAAATCTCTATACAAAAGTTCCAGCCTGTGGTGAAAACAAAATGTATGAAAGCCTAGAAAACAACTACCAAGTACTAAAAATTTACCGCAGGTTTTAAGATATCATATGATGTGAAAAAATATGGAAATATAAGACTCAATAAATGTACCTAATTGAGTATTTGAATTATTGAATTGTTAGGTATCATTGCCTGTATTCCTACATCTATGCATAAGGAATAGTAAGAAATTACAGACAATTCCCAAAAGACGAACGAAATACTTGAGGTACAAGTGAAACTAGTAGCAATCACCGAACTTTACCGTGAAAATTGGAAGCCTAAGTGCTACTCGTTGTTTCCAGTGCAATCAAGTACACTTAATTAGATATCAAAAATAGTTTCAAGAATGTTCGGAGTCATATCTGGCCTTGTAGGTAGTAGAAAAATGAGGAAATTTAAATAATGACCATATAGTACGGAATTATCAGATTTCATAGGACAAGCCAGTTAATTGGCTCATTATTTACTGACTTTGAAATGAGTACTTATATTTTGTTCGGTGGAAAACATAACAGGAAAAATATCCGAAGGACGCAATCCATTTTAATTTTCGAATGAATTCTATTTGAAGTAGGTCGCATGTTACATTGCAAACAGTAAGAGAATTGGAAGCGTATGCTTAGATGTAATGATTTTTATTGAAACCATTGTTCGAAAATTGTGAACAATAATTCAACCTTAAAGTAGTTGTGGCTTTACAATGCAATTTTACTCATTTTTATATACATATCCCTAGATACATACCTAACCTACCTATCTATATTTTCAAAATAAAAAGTGTGCTCGAATGCACATAAATATCTTAGATGAAAAACAAATACATATATCCCAATTAACTAGACGATTTAAAAGGAAACTTTTTGTGGATACTTTTCCAATTTGAATTCAAATAGTTACATCCTATTCCATATTTTCAGGAATTTTAAGTTTTCGAAACGTCTCTGTGTGAATAAGGTGTAAATGAAGCAGTTCTTAAGCCTCATAACTTTATTCTCTGAGAATTTTTGATAACGATATATTCTACATACATTCTAACATAAAGCTGAAAATGAACCGACCTATTGTCTTTTTCCATGAAATTTCGACATTTATAACGAGAAGAGTCGCTCTTTTAGAATATGTATCGCATTTAGATTATTTTATTCTACGAATATTTCTCTGTAAGATACGCGTGTCGAAAGTGGTGCTTCGAAAAAGATGGTCTCAGTTAAAAATACGTTAGGACCAAACTATCGCACTGAGGTCGATAAAATTTCTAGATTTATTACCAGAAGAGTTAGCTCTTTCAGAATATGTATCTCTTTTAACTTCACGTTAATTTTTCTGGGCGATACGCGTGTCAAAAGATGACCTTTGAAAATTTCCGAAAAAGTTGGGGTCAGTTAAATATTCGTTAAGACCAAACGATCAAACTGACATCGATAAAATTTCGATATTTGGTACTAGAAGAGTTGCTTTTTGAGAATATGTATCACTTCGGGCTCGGCGATAATTTTTCTTGTAGGTAAGAGTGTGCAAAGTGGACCTTGGAAATATTCCGAAAAAGATGGGGTGAGTTAAAAATACGTTAAGACCAAACTATCACACTAAGGTCGATACAATTTCTAGATTTATTACCAGAAGAGTTAGCTCTTTCAGAATATGTATTTCTTTCAACTTTACGATAATTTTTCTGGGAAATACGCGTGTCAAAAGTTGACCTTTGAAAATTTCCGTAAAAGTTGGGGTTAGTTGAATATTCGTTAAAACCAAACGATCAAACTGACATCGATAAGATTTCGATATTTGATATTAGAAGAGTTGCTCTTTAAGAATATGTAGCACTTTGAGCTCGGCGATAATTTTTCTGGGACATAAGCGTGTGGAAAGTGGACCTTCGAAACATTCCGAAAAAGATGGGATGAGTTAAAAATACGTTAAGACCAAACTATCGCACTGAGGAGGATAAAGTTTCCAGATTCATAACCAGAACAGTTCGCTCTTTCAAAATATGTATCACTTCCAGCTTTTCGATGATTTTTCTAGTAGATAACGCGTGTCAAAAGTTGGCCTTTGAAAAGTTCCGAAAAAGTTGGGTCAGTTAAACATTCGTTAAGACCAAACGATAAAACTGAGATCGATAAAATTTCGATAAACTACGAATAAAATAGTTGTTTTTTGAGAATATGTATCACTTGGGTTCGGCGATAATTTTTCTTGCTGATAAGAGTGTGAAAATTGGACTTTGGAAATATTCCGAAAAAGATGGGGTGAGTTAAAAATACGTTAAGACCAAACTATTGCACTGAGATCGATAAAATTTCTAGATTCATCACTGGAAGAGTTCGCTCTTTCAGAATATGTATCTCTTTCAACTTAACGATAATTTTTCTGGGAGATACGCATGTCAAAAGTTGACCTTTGAAAATTTCCGTAAAAGTTGGGGTCAGTTAAATATCCGTTAAGACCAAACGATCAAACTGACATCGATAAAATTTCGATATTTGATATTAGAAGAGTTGTTCTTTAAGAATATGTAGCACTTTGAGCTCGGCGATAATTTTTCTGGGAGATAAGCGTGTAGAAAGTGGACCTTCGAAACATTCCGAAAAAGATGGGATGAGTTAAAAATACGTTAAGACCAAACTATCCCACTGAGGAGGATAAAGTTTCTAGATTCATAACCAGAACAGTTCGCTCTTTCAGAATATGTGTCTCTTCCAGCTTTAGAATAATTTTTCTGGGAGATACGCGTGTCAAAAATTGACCTTCGAAAATTTCCGTAAAAGTTGGGGTCAGTTAAATATTCGTTAAGACCAAACGATCCAACTGACATCGATAAAATTTCGATATTCGATAGTAAAAGGGTTGCTTTTTGAGAATATGTATCACTTTGGGCTCGGCGATAATTTTTCTGGGAGATAAGCGTGTGGAAAGTGGACCTTCGAAACATTCCGAAAAATATGGGGTCAGTTAAAAATACGTTAAGACCAAACTATCGCACTGAGGTCGATAACATTTCTAGATTCATAACCAGAACAGTTCGCTCTTTCAGAATATGTGTCACTTCCAGCTTTACAATAATTTTTCTGGGAGATACGCGTGTCAAAAATTGACCTTTGAAAATTTCCGTAAAAGTTGGGGTCAGTTAAATATTCGTTAAGACCAAACGATCCAACTGACATCGATAAAATTTCGATATTTGATACTAGAAGAGTTGCTTTTTAAGAATATGTAGCACTTTGAGCTCGGCGATAATTTTTCTGGGAGATAAGCGTGTGGAAAGTGGACCTTCAAAACATTCCGAAAAATATGGGGTCAGTTAAAAATACGTTAAGACCAAACTATCGCACTGAGGTCGATAAAATTTCTAGATTTATAAACAGAAGAGTTCGCTTTTCAGAATATGTGTTTCTTTCAGCTTTGCAATAATTTTTCGGGGAGATGCACATGTCAAAAGTTGACCTTTGAAAATTTCCGTAAAATTTGGGGTCAGTTAAATATCCGTTAAGACCAAACGATCAAACTAACATCGATAAAATTTCGATATTTGATACTAGAAGAGTTGCTTTTAATGAATAGATATGTATCACTCTCGGCTCGGCGATGATTTTTCTTTGAAATACATATTCCGAAAAAGATGGGATGAGTTAAAAATACGTTAAGACCAAACTATCGCACTGCGGTCAATAAAATTTCTAGATTTATTACTAGAAGAGTTCGTTCTTTCAGAATATGTATCTCTTTCAGCTTTGCGATAATTTTTCTGAGAGATACGCGTATCAAAAATAGACGTTTGAAATGCTCCGAATAATATCCTTCATTGGATATTCTCAAACATTTTCGTTTCGGCTAATTTAGCAACTTTTAACTAATCTAGCTCTCTAATAATCATTTAATTGTCAGGTTATGTATCCTGTCAAAAAGTCGAAACAATCCAAGCACTGTTGCCATTTCTAAAAAGAACACAGAAGTCTCAATATTTCCCCATATTTTCACAAAACCACTCAGTTTTTTCAATAGAAACTCATATATTTAGCGATCATGATGCCGATATTTGAGTTCAACGGTATATCGCCACTTTCCAACATTTTTTTAAGGTTGGTAATATTAACCATAAACGGTTGGCATAACTTATTATTATATGTATGAGTGTACTCCGAACTAGGTTATAAGATATAAACAGGCGGGAAACCGATCGAACTTCACCAATACCGCTTTTACAGGGGCGGGACTTGCTGGCAACTCAGCTAAGAGGCCCGCCTTCCCTATACTTCAATTATAGTGCACAATTTCCTAACCTTCAAAGCTCGGACCAATCCATGCTTGGGTGGATGATAAGTTATCAGGCAACTAGCATAGAATTTTTTTCTGGGAATGGTACATACAACTTTTGACGTCTGCCATAAATTCATGAAACGTGTGATGTTGATGTAGATATCGGCTGGTGTAGGTGCCTATACGTAGCTACGTTTTAACTAGGGCGCAGAGTTATCTTGTTTGAATTGAATGAGCTGGAGGAAAATCTACGGGTTTTCCGGCTTTGCTATATAGGCAACTGTGAAATGTGGAAATCGTAAAGGGGAAAGCAAATGGAGCGGATGCTCTACTGCTCATGAAATAGGGAATTCTCCCCAATTTGGGTTATCACTGCATATGCAAGTTTAAACTGAATAAGTATGAGTTTAATTCATGATTTTTTCAAATTCACCGCGGAAACTATTCAAAATCATCCTTCAAATATGGGGTTTTAAAATTTAAATCGCTTTGTGCGGAATTTAAGATTTGGCAACAGCGCATACAAGACAATGAAAAAAACAATGCTCGATCAGCTTGTTTATAAAACATAAGCTGTTGATTTACAGCCGAGGACTTACTGGCGAGCTTCAACTGCAACCGGCCATAAAAATCCCATAAAATTTTACGACCTTCCTCGTTCGTCGCAGACTTCATAGACAGACATCTTTGTCTATCTCATCAAGATAATGCATTTGTTGTCCTTTATTATCAAGGCATATTTCAGTCGATGTTGCCATCTTAAACAATTGTAACAAAACGCTTTAAACTTTAAATACCCATTTTTATTTTTCATTTTTAAGTGCTTAAGGAATGAAGACTAAATTATAGTGTTATCTATAAGTAACAATTTCTATAGATAGTTGCAGAGGTTTCCACGATCATCATAGAGAATCAGTATTTCATGTTTTTTTGTAAGATTGCGTGAAAAAATACCTTATCTAAAGTTTCCAGGACTAAGTAAGTTTTGTCTACTTTTTCCTTGTCTCAAAGAAAAGTTTGTACTCCCCTGTGTTTTATTGAAAAGAAGTGTATGGAAAGTTCTCAGAATTGTCAGTTGAAGTTTCTTTGACCTTCTAGCCCCTGCAATGATGCATGGTCAATTATATATTGGTATGCCTTTAATTCCTTCCGAAATTTGCACAAAAAATCTTTGGTGACTTATGCTCCAAGTCATACACCTATATGAGAACAATATATTCAATTTCTGCAAGGATTTCGGAAAGTAAAAAAAGTTTTGCCACTGCTTTTTGGTATGGCCCTATATGAAGTTTCGTGTCCAAAAATCTGTTGGAAAAGTTCTTGCTTCAGTTTTTTAGGATTGCCATGGAGAAATCATGATTGATTTTTTGGATAAGGGTAGAACAATAACCGGAGATTACTATTCGACATTACTGTCCACTCTACGGGAAAAAATTGAAGAGAAAAGACGCGGAAAGCTATCCAAAGGGGTTTTGTTTTTGCAGGACAACGCCCCAGCACACAAATCTCATGTTGTCATGCAAAAAAATTCGTGATTTAGGATTTGAATTACTAGAACACCCCCCTTATTCACCAGATTTGGCTCCATCCGACTATCATGTCTTTCCTGAACTGAAAAAAAGTTTGAAAGGTCGTAAATTTTCTTCCAACGAGGAGGTATAATAAAAGCTGTGGTCTGGTTTGCAGAGCAAGAAGAAACATTTTTTCTGAAAGGTCTAGAGACGTTGCAGGTTCGCCGCAACAAATGTATCCAATTAAGAGGAGAATATGTAGTAATGAAATATTTTGACAATAAAATTTTGTTTGGTTCTATAGTAGGCTAAGAATTTTTCAATACATCCTCGTAACATAATTGAACATGAAATAGGTCGTGGAGAACCAGTGTCGCCATCCCATCGATTGTTGCTTTGTGTCTGGATCGTAGAAATGTATCCAAGTCTCATCCATAGTAACAATTCGGTTCAAGAAGTTTACATCGTTTTCAAATCGAGCACAGATTGAACGCGATGCTTCTACCCTTGCACGCTTTGGTCAACATTCAAACATTTGGGGATCCATTTTGCAGCAATTTTTCTAATGTCCAAATTGACGTGAACTATATGATGAACGCGTTCGTATGAAATATTCGGTGCTTCAGATATCCGTTTTAGCCCAATTCGACGGTCTGATAAAATCATGTCATGAACTGCAACGATATTTTCGGGGACTGACACAGAAACTGGCCTTCCTGATCGGTCATCATCTTCAATGGAAAATTTACCTCTTTTGAAGCTTGCAATCCCATTTTTCACGGTCACATACGAAGGACATTGATCACCAAGGGTATTGAGCATATCTTCGTAAATCTGCACACCTCTTAACCCTTTTAAATACAGGTACTTGATGATCGCTCGATACTCCAATTTTTCGATTTTCACAATTTCTGTGGATATCTTCTTTCTTTTAATTTATTGCGTTACTCTGGTTCCCTTTTTTTGACCTCAAACTTCACACTGACACTTCTAATGAGTTATTGTTCGTTGCTATGGTAACGCAATATTTTTTTTATGCATAGAGCTGGTCTAGGCTAACTAGATATCAATAGATCCTCGTATCTTTTTCACAAATGAACACGTTTTAGCGTAGGTACTCAAGAATTCCTTGTTTTCTTGACAAGAAATCTAGGTATTGACATTGATATTTCTTGTCTCTCCTAAAATTACTTGACCTTCTCTTGAAATCAAGACAAGATCAAGATATAATCTTGTAATTTTCAAGAACTTGGCGACCTCTAGAGATGTTGTTTTTCATCAGGACAACTGCTGAAGACACACGTCCATATTGCCTCCCAATCCAAGAAACACCAGCATCTTGGATGGGATGTTCTGAAGCATCGTCCATAGACCTGACACCAAACTTCCTTAGAGAAAACAAATTGGCATCAGAAGAAGATTTGTTCACAATTAGTGCCAAAGACTTCCATAATAGAGGTATTTAGAGCTATATTCAAAATGGCGATAAATTATATAACATGCACCTCCGATTCAAACCGTACAATCCAAAACATCTCAAAAAAGTCTTGAAGTTCACAAAAAATATCGGATTTTTTTTCCAATCTATTATGATTGCAATTTTATTCGATTTTTATTAATGCGTATTATTGCGTCTCACTCAAACTTTAGAGGAATATTATCTGAATAAAAAAATCCTAGATGTCCAAATTCCAACGCAGGCTTGAAATAAGCCTCTTGTTCGAACCGACTGAAAATTGTCTGTTTACGTATATGTATATTGTAATGATTTGCCATAAACCAATTTGGATGCAGGAAATTGCCCATCCTAAATACCCAATTATCCTGGATACAATCGGACTCGCATAGCCAAATTACAGGCATCCAATTGTTCTTTCCCATTTCCTCCGCCATGATAAAAGATTCCGAAAATGTCAAAATTGTGATCCGATAATTGGCGTCCGATTACAATATCGACATCATCCGGATCGAAATACGAAATTCGGAATAATTCTGTTATGTTATTATCGGACTCCGTCGCCTAGAGTCTGATACAAAATGATACAAAAAAAACCAAAAAAAAAAATAAATAGACGTCGAGAAAGAAGAAAAAGAGCGTGGTACATTTAATTCGATAATAGATGTATAATTAGATTCCGAGTCTGCGACGTTTCGGGACTGACATGTATCCCGGCAATTTCAGAGCCGAATTTTATCGGAAGAATGGAAAAAACGTATCGGCTGGAGCGTTGTTCTCTTTGTGCGTCCGTAATCTGCGGGTAAATTGTCCCGTTTTTAACTGGCTCGTTTCCAGTCAAATTATAGGGGCAGTTTGACGTGGCTGTGACAGGAAAATGAGACGGTCGGCCTGGCTGCTACGCTGCCGAACACGGTGAACTGTGGGCATAATTAGTTGTTTGTTTCACCGAGAGGCACTCTGGAAAAGGAAATAATCACACCAGCAGACGGTGTTTCATTTCGTAGATTAGGGTGTATCGTACGAGAGTCGATTTTCAGACTGCGACAACGGCGCTAGACAAGTTCTTCAAGATCTAAACGGTACTGGGGACATCTAGATGATGCTACAGCGATGCCCGAACATTTTTGAATTATTAGCGCATAAGGGTGTTCCTAAATTGAACGTACAAACGAAAAGGGGAGATTCCTTAAGTGAGTTTAAGAAAAAAAGTCCCATAAACATGGGGTCGCAAACGTTTCGTTTTCGAGATACAGAGTGTTGAAGTTTGAATTTTTTTCAAGTTTTTTCTCATAGTATCTACACTTCACAAGATATTCAACTGAAATTTGGCATAGATATTACATTTCAGAGTTCTCACCACGTGACATGGCAATTTCGATAGAAGATCTACAGGGTGATATTTTTTCTGGAACACTGTCACCTGTTCTTCTGCAGAACTTTTTTTGGTGAGCAACTGTTAATTTGAAAAATGTGAAAAGAAGCTTTGTTCTTATACTAAACTTTTCGGTCTCTTGTAGTTTTGTCGTATCTACCAACGATTTCGAGAAAAAAAATTGGCAGGTGGCAGTGTTCCAGAAAAAATATCACCCTGTAGATCTTCTATCGAAATTGCCATGTCACGTGGTGAGAACTCTAAAATGTAATATCTATGCCAAATTTCAGTTGAATATTTTGTGAAGTGTAGATACAATGAAAAAAAAAACTTGAAAAAAATTCAAACTTCAACACTCTGTATCTCGAAAACGAAACGTTTGCGACCCCATGTTTATGGGACTTTTTTTTACTTAAACTCACTTAAGGAATCTGCCCTTTTCGTTTTTACGTTCAATTTAGGAACACCCTGTATAGTCCAGTCAAAGCAGTCGAAGAATGTGTCCCCATCGTTTTTGTTTTTCGCGTATACGAGGATATGTTGAAAAATTCTTAGCCTACTATGGAACCAAACAAAATTTCAATGTCAAAATATTTTATCAATCAACATATTCTCCTTTAATTGAATACATTTATTACAGCGAACCTGCAACGTCCCTAGACCTTTCAAAAAAAAGTTTCTTCTTGCTCTGCAAACCAGACCTCCACAGCTTTCATTACCTCCTAGTTGAAAGAAACTTTTTTTCAGTGGAGGAAAGAGATGATAGTCGGATGCCAAATATGGTGACTAAGGGGGGTGTAACCCTAAATCAGGAATTTTTTGCATGGCAACATGAGATTTGTGTGCAGGGGCGTCGTGCTGCAAAAACAAAACACCTGTGGATAGCTTTCCGCATCTTTTCTCTTTAATTTTTTCCGGTAGAGTGGTCAGTTATGTCGAATAGTAATCTCCGGTTATTATTCTACCCTTATCCAGAAAATCAATCATGATAACTCCATAGCAATCCCAAAAAACTGAAGCAAGAACTTTTCCAGCAGATTTTTGGACACGAAACTTCTTAGGTCTTGGAGAACCAGAGTGTTGCCATTCCATCGATTGTTGCTTTGGTTTTGGATCATAGAAATGTACCCATTTCTCATCCATAGTAGCAATTCAGTTTAAGAAGTCTACATCGTTTTCAAATCGAACACAGATCGAACGCGATGCTTCTACCCTTGCACGCTTTTGGTCAACATTCAAACATTTGGGGATCCATTTTGCAGCAATTTTTCTCATGTCCAAATTAACGTGAACTATATGATGAACGCCTTCGTATGAAATATTCAGTGCTTCAGATATCCGTTTTAGCCCAATTCGGCGGTCTGATAAAATCATGTCCTGAACTTGCATCGATATTTTCGGGGACTGACACAGAAACTGGCCTTCCCGATCGGTCATCAACTTCAATGGAAAATTTACCTCTTTTGATGCTTGCAGTCCAATTTTTCACGGTCGCATACGAAAGGACATTAATCACCATAAGGGTACTAAGCATATCTTCGTAAATCTGCTTACCTCTTAACCCTTTTAAGTACAGGTACTTGATGATGGTTCGATACTCCAATTTTTCTATTTTCACAATTTCGGTGGACATCTTCTTTTTTTCAATTCATCATTCCGTAACTCTGGTTTACTTTTTTGACCTAAAACTTCACACTGACACTCTAATGACTTATTGTTCGTTGCTATGACAACGTAATATTTTTTTTATGCATGGAACTGGTCACTCGTCTAGACTAACTAGATATCAATACATGCTAGTATCTCAGAAATGGTGAAATCTACCAGATAAATGAACAAGAGTTAGTTTGTAGATTGTAAAATTCTCTACAAAAAAGTAATAAAGTAAAATAAGACAATAAATACTAGATAATAACGTCTTCATCATCGTTTTATATTGTTACTTATTTTTTCTCTTCGCTCTCTTCTTCCTCTTCTTGCTCAATTCCTATTGATTCAATTGATTGTCCTTACCATAGAGTGAGGTCAGCAAGATGCCCATCGATTGCGAAATCTTCAATCCGTCGCCTGTCATTCGGCATTAGAGCAAGAGTGGCCTTGACAATCGGTACACACTGAGCTCCCACTTCCCTACCCCCTCAATATTAAAAAAATTGCAATCAGCATTTTCTCTGGAGCAGGTGGGAGTAAAACCTGGATTGACACCAAAATATTATCAATTTCCAGCTCGAATCTTAGGATTTAGTTCATTGTACAGCCACAATTTCATTTGGTGGAACACATACACACAAATCAAAAGAGACAAGATAACTGCACATGTTTATTTCTCCTTCAATTTTCAGGATAAAGTCAAAAATCAATGTCGATTCCATTTTTCAGCAATTTCATATACAGGGTGAGTCTCCGACTCGTACAAATATGTTAACAGTAGATTCTTGAGGTCAAAAGAAACACTTTTTTTCCCTACCATTTTTTCCGAATCGGCTCGATTTGAAAGATACAGGCTGTTGAAAAACTGTAAAAAAAATGTTATGTCTGTTTTATATCACAAACGGTTTTATCGAATAGAATGAATTTCGGAGTATAGTTTTTCATTCATTCGATGAATCTTTTTCGAACACAAGATATCACCCACGTCTTCCAGTTTTCTCATTATGACCATTACGTACCATAAAAATACCAAAAATTCAAAGCACCCAACTCTTTAAACTGAGTTGGAAGCTATATAATTAATATCTGAACGTTTTGCAAAATAAAAGTATCCCTCATATTTTGTCGTATAATTTTTCGAGTATGTTGATATTCAAAAATGAAAAAGGATTTGTGCAATTTGAAAAATTGGGTAATTTGGCTCTTTTTAGAAGATCCATAGATCCAGTGGCATAGATTCAGCTAGTTATTCTGAAGGTGATTTTGTAGATCAAAATCTGAACCAGAATCGAACGAAATATTGAAAGTTTCGGTGATATTTCTCTTGGAGCCTGGTGCGAAATACACATAAAGGGTTATTGCTCGATGAAACCAACAAATGGACCAGAAATAATTTCTGCGGGCTGGATCTGATCCAAAAGAAATGGATCACGAAGAGTCAGCTTTCATCGCAGTGATTTCTTGATGTTGATAGAGCAATATCAGTCGACAGCCTTCTTTATAGTGAAATGAATACGAATCAATGAGCATTATTTATCAGGTAGTTTGTCTGGTTTGCGAAGTAGTTTATAGAATCGACGATATATGTACAATGTAAATCGCGACAGCAGGTGGTCCATCTTTGATCCTCACCCAGTCTCAATAATTTGTTCCCGCACTCATAAACAATCGGCATGGTCAGTATCCAGTGGTGCGAGAGTGTAACTTGTGTTTTTAATATGTTAAATGCTCTTGTCTGTCGGCCTTCCGCCAGATCATGTTTTTCGGGTTGTAAAAAAAATTGGAATTTGAACGGTAGTGCTTCTGCTTTCTTTTTCCATTGTGCGTCATCTTGATGAATATGCAATTGGCTTAATTCGTTATGCTACGCGGTTGTATAGGGATGGTCGAGATTACTAGACCGTCTTTCAGTTTGAGTTCTGTAATTTTCTAAGGTGCAGTTTAAACCTTATCTTTCATCACTTTTTTAACAGTCTAGAAATGTAAACGCATAATATTGCCCGCCAATTGTATAATTACTCATAGCTAGGTATTTAATTGATCATTTTTCGTGAAAATTAATCATGATAGATCTTCATGAACAACATTGTTGAGATTCGCAGTCTGAGAACTGATTCGGAATTATTGCAATCCACAATTCATAAGATATCATCTTTATGTATATTTGGTTGCATGCCGCTTCAAAGTTTGGCGTGAAAATGTGAGTAGATTTGAGTATTTAATAATCAATGCAAATGCAATGATACCTACCTTAAAATTGATTTAATTAGATATATTGAAAATGTTTGAGGGTACATCAGTGTTTTCTAGTCTTCTAGACTGTTTTTCTTAGAAAAACGGTTGGTTTTCGAATATTAAAGCAGGAGAACTCTGACAAACACTCCAAAGTTTCGGGAAATGAAGTTTTCATCTGCTAATTTACATCTTGCGTGAAGATGAGGTAGTTTTAAGGGGTGGTAATCCTTGAAAACTCCAGCCAAAAAAAAAAAGTTTCCATTTTTGACACTCCATATGCAAGAAGTGAAGCATATTTGACCTTATAAATATATAGAAGAAATTTAACGGACACAACACTCAGAAATATTAACCGTACTGATGAGGGCCAAAGCCTGAAACATGCGTCTACGGTTAATATTTCTCAGAGGGTTATATCCGTCAAATTTCTTCTATATATCTGTTTCAAACTGTTTCCTCATTATCGTACGTCTTATAAATATAATGTACTATAAACTAGTAGCCTTTTCAAACATCTTCGCAATTAAAAGACGGCTGTGCTAGTACTAGTGTGGGTAAATATGAAGTATGAAGTAGTTTCGTTATTTCCTCATTTTCCTATAACGTTCTAAAATATTCGGAATGATAGAGATCTTCAATCTCCCATTACCTTGCTCAACATGGAAGCATAAAGTTTATCATTATCGAATTATCAATGAAAATGACCTGCCAACTTGACTGAACTAGTTTTTGAGTTTTTTATTGGAACAACAATTAGATACACGACGTGTATTATATGCTGGTGTGAAAACCCGGGGGGTAACAGATCACACTCAGGGGTGAACTGCCTTTCCTTTTTCTTCTCCCAACTTGCCAGTGTCCACCTCTACTGTTAGTACGATTTTCTGCCGGTGTGAAAACCCGGGGGAACAGAACGCACTCAGGGGTGAACTGCCAAGACTCTAAATCAGCTGATTTTCCCCTCTTACGTCTCCCACTCGTTGTATATACAGACAAGTGGCTCATATTTGTTGGGTGGATGAAGACGCGCTCAACCTCATACATTTTTCGTTGCTCTCGTTGTTTGTTTTTTCTTGATCCAACTGGATCGAAGCCGGGCAAAATTATTAACCCACATACGATCCGGATCGGGATAGATATCGGCGCCGAGATTCGATAGCGAATTTTCATCAATCGTATCTCAGGAGTAAAGACCTAAAAATCGCGCTGGATCGGGGGGCCCATCCGTAGGGGGCTCGCAGTATGAAACCGGTGTATCGCCGCTTACACACCTTACCAGCTTCCAACATCAGCGCCATGTAGACCAATAAACAATTGAGTTGAGGATCGTAAATATCATAATGAATATTGTACGAGATTTATTGCGGATTGCCATTTCTCGCTGCCGAGTATACCAGGTGTTTCTTCTACCGTCGCTGATGGTTGGGTTTTCTTCGAGACTACATTTCAAGCCCCAACGGTGAATGTAATGGGGGTGTGTCTATTATCTAAGCGTCTTTCAGGCTGAAATTCTCGCAATCCAAAGATTTGTAGAAATATACCTATAGTGATACATTCTGACAGACTGGGATCAAAACACTGGACACCCATATCATCGATTCTAAGATGGCATGGTATTATATACGAGGATGTATTGTATCTAGTTAGCCTAGACCAGTTCTATGCATAAAAAAATTATACATTACCATAGCAACGAACAATAACTCATTAGAAGTGTCAGAGTGAAGTTTGCGGTCAAAAAAGTAAACCGGAGTTACGCAACAAATTAAAAGAAAGAAGATGTCCACCGAAAATGTGAAAATCGAAAAATTGTAGTATCGAGCCTTCATCAAGTACCTGTATTTAAAAGGGTTAAGAGGTACCTTGTCGAATTGGGTTAAAACGGATATCTGAAGCACAGAATATTTCATACGAACGCGTTCGTCATATAGTTCACGTCGATTTGGACATGAGAAAAATTGTTGCAAAATGGATTCCCGAATGTTTGAATGTTGACTTAAAGCGTGCAAGGGTAGAAGAATCGCGTTCGATCTGTGCTCGATTTGAAAACGATGTAGTCTTCTTAAACCGAATTGTTACTATGGATGAGATTTGTGTACATTTCTACGATCCAAAAACCAAGCAACAATCAATGGAATGGCGACACTCTGGTTCTCCAAGACCTAAGAAATTTCGTGTAAAAATTTGCTGGAAAAGTTCTTGCTTCAGTCTTTCGGGATTGCCATGGGGTAATCATTTTTGATTTTTTGTACAAGGGTAGAACAATAACCGGAGATTACTATTCGACATTACTGACCATTCTACGCTATGCAAAGGTGTTTTGTTTTTGCAGGACAGCGCCCCTGCACACCAATTTCATTATGCCATGCAAAAAATTCGTGATTTAGGGTTTGAATTACTAGAACACCCCCCTTTTTCACCAGATTTGGCTCCATCCGACTATCATCTCTTTCCTCAACTGAAGAAAAGTTTAAAAGATCGTAAATTTTCTTCCAACAAGGGGGTAATAAAAGCTGTGAAGGTCTGGTTTGCAGAGCAAGAAGAAGCATTTTTTTTGAAAGGTCTAGAGACCTGCAGGAATGGAATTTATTCCAAGACTTCAAGACTGCCACCTGTCGGCGAATATGAGATGGTTTGAGGATGTTTGAAAGAACGGGTAACCAATGTAGAGGTATAGATTTGAAAATAATCCCTTCATTGAAAACCTTCAATTGGAACTTTCGATTTGATAAGAGTTTTGAAGGAATCCTTGTAGGTACTTAAGAAAACGCTCAACTATTATACCTATTGCAGGCAGATTCATTTCTTGAAATCCCATCCACTTATTATGCTAAATTGAAACGTATGAATGATTGATTGGTTTGCGGAATGCTCGAAGCCATTAAAGCTATTACAGATCCATCATAAAATCCGAATTTCAACACTTCATTTTTCACGCGTGATACTTTCTTTTTCTATTAGATTCTAACTGGATCTAATGATCTCGCTTATTCCATCCTTCATAGTATCACGTTTTCGGAAATTTTTCAGTCGTGGGTAATTGACGTATTAGTTCATCAATAATAATGGTATGGTCGCTTTGGTTCGTTTGGTTCGAATAACAAAATGTCGCTAATTCTGCACATTCAAGTTTTCCGAATATACAGGGTGAGTCCTTGGGTCGTACAAATATTTCAACAGTAGATTCTTGAGGTCAAAAGAAACACTTTTTTTCTTTACCATTTTTTCCGAATCGGCTCGGTTTAAAAGATACAGACTGTTGAAAGAGCATAAAAAAAATGTTTTTTTAGTTCTATCTCTCAAACGGTTTTATCGAATGGAATGAATTTTGGAATATAGTTTATCATTCATTTGATGAATCTTTTTCGAACACAAGGTATCACCCACGTCTTCCAGTTTTCTCATTATGACCATTAATACCAAAAATTCAAAAAACTTAGCTTTTGAAACTAAGTTTGACGCTGTCTAATGAATATTTGAACGTTTTGTATAATAAAAGTATCTCTCATATTTTCTCGTATAATGCGCCGTTTTCGAATATTTTGATGTTCGAAAATGAAAAAGTATCTGTGAAATTTGAAAAATTTGGTACTTTGGCTGAATACAACTCTGTTTAGAAGATACACAGATGTGTAGTGTCACAGATTTAGCCAGTTATTCTGAAGGAAATTGGAAATGACACAGCTATATCTTTTTATCAGGACCGAATTTGGAGAAATGGTAAAGGAAAAAAGTGTTTCTGTTGACCTCAAGAATATACTGTTGAACACTCACCCTCTTTATTCTTTCGCAATGTGAGGCAGTAGAAAGAATGAAATTTTGGTAGAAAATTCTAAGAAAAGTCTCATTTTCTCCCCAGTAATATCCCTGCTTTCACAATTTTCCCACAATTCGTAACCAATGAACTCCTTTATTCAAGATTAGCTCGCATTAGGAGCGATAACCCTTATATGCGTCGAGATTGACATTATACCGTCCATTTATATCTTAAAAGGATGCATCGAGAGGATAATGCGAGATGGTTCATTTAAGATCAACTTCATATCTGAAATGAGTAGGTAGTATCCATTAATTTAGTGAACTACTAATTACAAAATTGCATCGGGGTACTCGTGGTCAAACGTCACGAACTATTACATGGGTGAATTAAATAAGAAAATGCATCATTAGCATGAGGCTGTTGGATTACGTCAACGGATTTTCGACAAATGTGTACCATGAAGAGCCACGAATACTGGCGTTAATGAAGGTCGCTGGATAATGATGAACTGATGAAAGTAAACGGTCTAATTACTGATGGATGCTCCTCCGTTTTAAGGTTAATAATGGACTGAATAATGGCTGAACAACTCCGTGCCTAAATTTCATCAGTAACTAAATGTTAAAAATGTCATACGCTTAATAAAATTTGAAATCTAGTGTTTCTTCATGTTTTTACACTTTCTTTCCTACACACAGTGTGAGTCTTTGACTCGTACAAATATTTTAACAGTATATTCTTGAGGTCAAATGATACACTTTTTTCCTATACAATTTTTTCCATTTCGGCCCTGATAAAAAGATATAGCACTTCAAGTTTTCATAATGAGCTATATGTCACCCATGGAGGAACAAAATTCCCTTCAGAATAACTAGCTAAATCTATGACAGAATTGTATTCAGCCAAAGTACCCAATTTTTCAAATTTCACAGATATCTTTTTTTTTTGAACATCAAATTACTCGAAAACGGCGCATTATACGAGAAAATATGAGGGTTACTTTTATTTTATAAAACGCTCAAATATTCATTAAATAGCGTCCAACTTAGTTTCAACAGTTTTGTTCTTTGAATTTTTGGTATTTTTATGGTACGTAATGGTCATAACGAGAAATCTGGAAGACGTGGGTGATATCTTGTGTTCGAAAAAGATTCATCAAATAAATAAAATATTTGTACGAGTCAAAGACCTGTATATGAGGGGTTCATATACATTATGAAGTGAACTAAGTCCATGCAGCCTAGTTTTGAGATGAATGGCTCAGAAGTTGTTTATCACCAATTAATTCAAAAGTGACTTCTTCAGATTTGTGTGATGTGAATTTAAGCATATGCTTACATTATAACCTTTTAAAATCTAAAGAAGTCACTTTTGAATTAATTGGTAAACAACAATTGATAAACAACTTCTAAGTCATTTATATCAAAACTAGGCTGCATGGACTTGGTTCACTTCAGCTATGAACCTCTCATTTAAAAGAGAGATCAGATGCTTCCTGAGGCGAAAATTCCGTGTAAAAAAGTCAATGAGGATGTGTAACTTGTTTCTACTGAAACTTAGACTCTTTTTGGATCTTGTGATTTACGAATTTCGAAGAAATTTTTTGGAATTATCCTGCCAGAGGATTTTCTGTTAGGCTTCCTCCTTCTCCAAAAACTCGAGCACGAGCAGAAGGATTACGACAGTGGATACTCGTTGCTTGCACGGTATATTTCAACGGAAGCTCCTGTCGTTGTTCTTGAATCATCTGGGTATCATTTTATTGTATTTTTTTCGAAATTCCCAGTAGTTTTCCTATCGCATTATTTCCTTTCACATGTAGGATTTCTGAAGTCCTTTTTAATATTTCAATGCTTATTTTTTTGATCAATACATCACTGGGTAGATTTGTTGATAGGATATTATTGTTTAGAGAGGACCAGGGCTAGGGCGGAAGTAGATCTACACCTACTTGAACTCTTAAAAATAAAAGTGAAGTTCATTTCTCACAGTTACTGTTGATTTTTTTGCTCGTCTGCCCGTTGTGCCCCCCCCAGAAAAAAATCCTGGATCCGCCCTTGGACCAGGGCCTCTGAAAAAAAGAAACAGTTGACACATGACCTTATTTTTTTGTTCACAATCATGAAAGACAAATATCCTATCAAATTTCTGAACGAAAACGTGAGACAAGTGCATATTTGACTTCACCCCCATCATTTTTGCCACATCTTCAGTAAAAATCCAGTATTTATCGTATTGATCAACATCAGTGTTGACATCTGAACGAATTAGGACAAGAATCAGAATCAAACGAACTGCATCATATGAAAGCAATACAGCATCTCGAGTGACATCAAATATTCTTGTCCTCTCATCATGCTCCGTTCACTATCTCCTCCAACCGTATTTTCCCAACGTATCCAACAATGACGAAGAAAGTAACACGAAATTCGTGAGTTCGTATTGAACCGATTTAGCAGATTATGGATTTTGCCAGGCTTCCTAACTGATAAATCTACAAACAATGCGATGTTTCGGAGACACCTACGCTCTAGGCTAAATCGGTCACTCGATAAACGGATTGCGTGGGCGAATATCCCATTACGGACCTGATTCCTGATTTACCTTGCGATTTCGCAGCGTATCATCTCCCAGTGAAAGTGCCGTGTAATTCCTTTTTCAGCTGAGGACGCGTCTGCGATATTTGCACGAATTAGAGGTACCTAGATATTTCGTTGCTCCATTCGCTTCTTCCAGTTTCGTTATGCAAACGATCGACTGAATGATCTGAATGCGAAACCATTCATGAGCAACTTTGATCCGCTCCAGAGTTGGGCAGTACTCAGAACAATACATGGATACATTTTCAGTATAGGACTCGTCGCTTTTACTCGTACATTGTAAATTTGTGGATATTTTATACACTCCTGGGACTACCACTGCACTGAACTCGATTAAATATTGGGAAGTGTTGCTCTTTTAGAATATGTATAACATTTAGATCTAAGATAATTTTCCTGGAACCTGGAAGATACACTATAAAGTCTTTCGAAAAATTCCCAAAAAGTTGGGTTCAGTTAAAACTTCCTCAAGACCGAACGTTTGTGCCGAAATGGATGAAATCCTCAGATTTATTAGTAGAAGAGTTGTTCTTTCAGAATATGTATCACGTTTAGGTCTATAATAATTTTCCTGAAAAATAAATTACTCGAAAGTTGACCTTCGAAAAATTCCCAAAAAGATGGGTTCAGTTAAAACTTCCTCAAGATCGAACGGTTGTGCCGAGATGGATGAAATTCTTAGATTACTTACTAGAAGAGTTGCTCTTTCAGAATATGTCTCACGTTCAGATCTACGATAATTTTCCTGCAAGATAAATTACTCTAAAGATGACCTTCGAAAAAGTCCCAAAAAATTGGGTTCAGTTAAAACTTCCTCAAGATCGAAAAGTTGTGCCGAGAGTGATGAAATTCTCAGGTTTATTACTAGAAGAGTGAATCTTTCAGAATATGTATCACGTTTAGATCTACATATAATAATTTTCCTGAAAAATAAATTACTCGCAAGTTGACCTTCGAAAAATTCCCAAAAAGATGAGTTCAGTTAAAACTTCCTCAAGATCGAACGGTTGTGCCGAGATGGATGAAATTCTTAGATTACTTACTAGAAGAGTTGCTCTTTCAGAATATGTCTCACGTTTACATCTACGATAATTTTCCTGGAAGATAAATTACTCGAAGGTTGACCTTCGAAAAATTTCCAAAAAGTTGGGTTCAGTTAAAAAAATCTTCAAGAACGAGCTCGATGAAATTCCAAGATTTATTACTCTTCGATAACTTGCGACAAATACTTTTTCCCTGTGTGTTCCTCTCAATATATTCTTCCTATTTCGACCAATTCGATACCAGCCGAAATTTTAATTGGGAAGTGAAGTGGTCTTACATAACTTACCAATTAAGGAACAATTCCAACCTGACCTGAACTATAATATCAGATCGTGACATAAAATTGTTGCCCCAAAAGATTTTGACTGCATTTCTACAGACGCAATCATGAGGTTGTAAATTAGGAAATAATAATTATGAACTTGCTGGTTCCCAGAACAATACGATCTTCTTTGTATCTTATGCTGACCTACCTATTTCAAGCTATCAGGCTAAAGTCACGAAAATCAAATCAATAGAAAAATGTCTACCCCATATAATGAAAATAGCGGAAAATACATGCAGATATCTCTGTGGCTAAGTTACATAGCTTATTTGTTTCCAGCAAAACTCAAAATATCGAATAAATCGGAGGTTTATTATGATAGCGAAGATTAAGCTTTGTAGGTATTCAATTATTCAAGATATGTATATATACAAATATGTAATAACTATAAATCTATAAAAAGCCACTGATTCTCCAACCCTTTCAAACTAATCAGTTTGTTTATAATTGCTGGCATTCCATCTAGCAATAAAGAGAGTAATTAATTTATGTCAAAATACAATTAAATATTGCAAATTCTCATTCCCACCAAGCATAAGAAATCGTATAAAATCCAAATATTTCGAAATGTTCGAATGGATGCAAGTGGGAATAAAAAAAGTAAATAATTTCTGGCATTGAATATTCGAAAGGAAATTAATAAACACTAGGTATATTTGAAACTACTCCTGTAATGATTTTGGATGACATGTCGACTTCCTCGAAGTAGATTTTGATCCTTCAGTTACTCCAATTTCATTTGATACAATAAACCTAGCTTTTTACATCATATATCTACTATACAGGGTTAGAACTATTTAGAGGGGGACTACAGGGATATCGGAAACCGTTAGAAATACAGGGTAGCTCAAATTACGAAAAAGTTGCGTTATTCAAGGATGAGTGGGTGGGTGTAAACAGTTCCCAAATATCTCTGATGGTTCCTGAGATATCTCGAAAAAACTGAAAATCAAGATTATCATTTTTTTCTTCGTAACTCATTTGTTTTTGGAGATAACTACCCGAAATTCGGTGTGTAGTCATAATCCTATATAGCGATTATACTGGTGTACTACTTTTTTGTAATTCAAGCCACCCTTTATTTTCAACGGTTTTCGATATTCCTATAGTCAGCCTCTAAATAGTTCTAACCCTGTATAATTGGCTTCTATTCTTATCCATCCTTTATGCTTGTGCTCCATTTTCTTCTAAAAGCCAATGCATTCACGTCGGTGCGACAGAAGTGCAGAAGATATTATGTAATATGCACATCGAAATTATTGAATTCCTCTAATTGCGTCTTTATTCTCCTTGATGTGATCTACATACTGGATGATTCATGGCTTCGATGGCATTTGAAATGGTTTAGGGTCGTGCTGAAACCGATGTTTGTGGACTTGAAAAATTTGCGAACGTTGTTTTTATGATCTATTCTTCGACACGGTGAGGTTTACCATCCTGGATGAGGTGGAGAAGAGTTGTGGTTTGAATGGCTAATTGTTTTCCGAATACAATCATGGGAGATATTTACATAACTGCTAATCCTCATCGGAAACGGTTTGGTGTATTATTCAACAATGAACCAGGGGATTCGTGAAAGCAGAAAGAAATTTCTTAGTCCTTTGCGACGTTTAAGGTTTGAGCTGAGGGAAAAAACCAAAGCTAGCCGAGGTTCTATGGAAAAATCGATTTAAAACTGAATGTTTGTTATCCAAAAATCTATTGAAAGAAGCCTTAGGTATCTGATTAGTTTTTCCATATTAATCGTCTCTTCACTCATTGTTAGGATGTGTTATTATTTTTCCCATGAATCAGCATAGAAGATATAATTCAATTTTGAATGAAAGTATTTTCGTTTCATTGTGAAAATGAATGTTAATTATAGACAAATTTTAGGGTTTTCCCTTGGATTCGGAACTAAACGTGTGTCACGCCACTGGTTCATCGTTATAGCAAGTAAGATTATCAGTGATAAACCATCCCTGGCTCGTCATGTCCGTGGATGGCAAATACGATATGATTTAACCCATTGACTAATGGGCGAATGCATTTTTCTCCATTCCATGAAATATCTGTGTAACATGCATGGTAATAAACGTAATAGATTCGAAATGAATTTCGTGACACTTAATCGTGACGATATAATAGCAACGTTTTAGGATAAGCTTGACATTGGCACTTAAATTGTGGAAAATGAGAAATATATGTTTTAAAATCACCCGTTTTTTTATATTTCCTTTTTTGTACCTACCCATTATCATCCGGAGGGTTTTAAGGAAAAATATAGGTATTGTGTACGTACACACTAAAAAATTCAAATATCTCGGATTGGTCAGAACAAAATAAAAGATTTTTCTTGATTGCAAATCATCATCAGAAACTAAGAACTTCAACGAAATCTATGTGGTTTCTTTATAATGGAAATTTGATCATTTTTCAGGAAAATTACTGAAACACAAGAAATAAGAATGCTTTCTTGTAGAAGTATACCTACACTGTTTTCTGTTAATAGAAGCGATCTTTTTATCAAAATGATGTATTGGTGAGAGGAGTAATTTGGTAGTTGAGGTTTTCGTTATAGGAAACCCTTACTTTTTGTGCCAGAAATGACCTTTTGTTACTGAGAATGATTTGGTCAT
Source organism: Coccinella septempunctata (assembly GCF_907165205.1). NCBI lineage: Eukaryota > Metazoa > Arthropoda > Insecta > Coleoptera > Coccinellidae > Coccinella > Coccinella septempunctata. The sequence goes on along the minus strand of NC_058194.1, from coordinate 28,361,509 downwards.
CTATGAGATTTTTGATCAAGCCCCCCTTTTTTATTTTACCTAGGGTTGAAGTGGTTGAACTTATTGTTCAACGCATCAATGGCATCCTGCACTTCAGGAGTGATTGATTTTTTGAACTTTTATGGAAAACATGCCTTTTAACATGGTTTTTACTGAAAAATAGCCAATAACTAAGGTATGAATTTTGTGCGTTACTTTTTACTCAATGTATATTAAAAGTCTTCAGCAATATAATCTTGAATTGTCAGGTTTCTCATTCAGAAAAAATCGAATAAGGAGCTTGACAATGCAAGAGTTCATTTCTGAAGAATAGGATCTTGATGGCAAATTTCAGATTTGGAAAAAGAGGCAGGTTGAGAGACGAGGAAAGACATGCACTTGAACGATCTTATGAAACCATGAAAATACTAATCCGTTTAACTGATGAGATCGCTCAAAACCAGGATGACAATAAACCAATTAGTTATGAATCGATGATGAGAATCCAGATATTCATGAAGAAGATATTCATGCAGTTCGTTTCTTGCAGATGAATCTTAGACGGTCTCAGTGATGCAATTTGCAATGTTACCTCCATCCTCTAACTTCGTGTCCTTCCCATTATCTAAATGAAGATTTGGTGGTGGTTGACAAAAGAGATGTTTTTGGGGGATTAATCGTATATATAGCGATAGTCATATGGTAATGGTAGTCAGTGAATCTTCCGAGGTGTTCTAAGAAGGTTTGTTCCGAAAATTATTGCCTATTGTGCGTTTGAAATGTGTAGGATCATCTCATCTCGTCGATTTGGTGGCTTCGTCTCTCACAAGAGTCAGTTCTTCCTTTCGAAAAACATCAGAACGCAAATTTTCAATTTGTAAAGATTATTTGATATGAAGATCGAAGAAAAAAATTGATTTATTAATTTTTTTTTTAACTTTCACGCCAATTTCCATAAATATTGAATATAAATTATCTTAGAATACACTCTTCATTCAAAAAGTTCGAGGGAAATGTGTGAAAATGTTTACCAATTTGGGGAACATAAAAAGTTTCGGAAATTTAAACGCTCCAGCTCTTGAATTTCAACATAACATCGTCGGAAAATTCATGAAATATAAGAATATGGTAAATACTTAATTCAAAAGAGAGATTAATTTACAAATTCATGCTCAAGCTACATTATTCCAAGGAATGAAAATGCAAAGTTATGTCTCATATAATTTTTCCAACGAATAAAATATGACTGAAATGAGTTGCTTTTCGATCTTAATTTTCGATATACGACTGCATAAGCTGGATAAGTTCAGGCGTTCGACTGTGATATTGAGCAATTTTGAGTGAACTCGATCAATTTCCAAACACGAAAACGAAATGAATCCTTCTGAACAAAGTTTTCCTTATACGTATGAAACTCATATATTTTCAGTAAATTTCTCTTAAGAATAACTACACAATTCAAAAACAGTAATCTTCCAACGAAATATATTGAGAAATTTTCATTATTTACAGGTACAATGGAACGGATACACTTTTCAATATGTAAGTATTAATTTTTTCTGTACAACTTTGTAGCTTTTGAATATATATAAGCCAATTAAAATTTTCAAATAATGAAGATTGAGATTCTATTCCAAAGTGACAAAATTTCACGGTGGATTAATTCCAGTGTATCAAAAAATAATAAACCTAAGCTATTCAAATAACTTTCAGTGATGAGTCAAAAAGCTGTTAAGACACCCAAATGACCATCTTATATAATATAGGTACCAGAAAAGTGTACCAAATATGAATCGAACCCCCAATTTGAAAGCAGAGTCTTCTGAATGAGGAGTTTGTTGGTTTCATTTTGGCTCACCCTGTGCATTTCTCAAGACCGCAGACTGACAATTCACCGCATCAATCCCATCAATTTCAAATCCCCATCAAATTATACAACATCATTGGCTCTACCCGTTAATTACCTAAAACAAACACTAATGTTCTCAGCATTATATTACGTTATTTCAAATTTATATCGCCTATCTAATATTTAAACAGTTCGTGTGAACTTGTCGAATTTCTGAGGTTGGGAGTAGCTATTGTGCGTAGGCAATCAAGATTAAATTTGGATAATTTTATGGTAACTAGCTACTTGTTATTATAGTCTTTCAGTCACTCATTCAACAGACGAAATAAATTGACATTGAACTGCAAGACGCTAATTTTTTCTCTTGTTTATGAGATAATCTTTCATGAGAATGTAAAAGGCCTATCAAAAATTTTATCATACTATTTTCCTCTTATATTTTTCAATTCGCCAATCCTAGGCCATAGAACCATGATATTACCCATTTTCGAAGAAAATTTTGAAAACCAGAGTGCGACCTTAGCAATATTTGGAAATATGATGCTCTCAAGCATCAGAACTGATCAAATGAATCATTATGAGAGATTATTATCCACATTTCATTCGCTAGGTTTAAATTTCAGTAAATATTTGAGATTAACGCAATCCCTTGGAGAAACTTGACTATAATTATTCAATTTTCCTGAAACCTACTCATTAATTATCTTGAAAAATATGGAACGTATTTCTGTTATAGTAGATAATTACACTTATTTATACTTCTGTCCAACAAATGATAGAAGGTAGTCCCATGAACTGTGAACTTATATTGGCCAGTATTTCAAAAGTTGATCTACTATATTTATCAATAATTCTAATCTAATGAATTATTGTTCGCTTCATTTCTAGGCATATGCTGCATCATATAGAATGAAATCCCATTCAATCTTATTTCATCTCATTTATAATAAAATTTCTAAGATAAATCTTGCACTTCCAAATTTTTGTGAGTTTGGGGTGGCATGATATGATCCCTAAAAAATTTATCTGAAGATTAGTTAGAAAAATACGTAATATCCTTTTGTAAGTTACTCTGTGAAATTTGTTTCTACAAATAATACATTAAAAACAATAAGGTATAATTGGATATGCATTTGGCCACTGATTGTGCACCTTGATTCTTCTATATTTCAATAAGGAGGCAATTAAGATATGCAAAAATGTGGCGAATTCATCATTTATTTTTATTGTTCATTGAAATTGGCGTGAACTAGGTTGAAATCTTGGTGTGACTGGAAATTATGACCGATTATGATTAATAAAACTACTCAGAAGAAATGCCAGCATCCCAGGTGACCATATCTCATAACAGTTATGAAGCAGAAATGTATCCCACGCTCCTTGTTTTATAACAGAAATATCACACTAAGAGTACAAATACAGAGCGCTTATGTAGCAGCTATGCTCCTATGTCCGCCTAAAACAAGGAACACATCTCCTTTCTGAAAGGAGCATAAATAGTTCAAACATGGATCATGCAAATATTTGTTTCATGGGAGATCTATATATATTACGTTCATGTGCTATGTGTATTATGTTTCATTTGTTATTGAAAATGCTTTCAAAAAAAGCATTAAAAATTATGGAAATTAATATAAACTATTGCAATATTGAACTCGTATTTTGATTTTTCAAATAGTGTGTATTTATCGATCATTTTTGAAAATAAAATTGATTATTGTTCTCCAAGAAAAATTAGGGCATGTCTTTCTGGTCTTCGCACTTTCCTGCATTCCATAAAAAGAATAATCAACAGTTCATTAATGCAGGAAAGTGCAAAGACCAGAAAGACTTGCCCTAATTTTTCTTGGAGAACAATAATCAATTTTATTTTCAAAAATGATCGATAAATACACACTATTTGAAAAATCAAAATACGAGTTCAATATTGCAATAGTTTATATTAATTTCCATAATTTTTCATGCTTGAAAAGAATACTATATGCATATTTCATATCTTCCTGAAGAAAATTTTTAATATAAGTATATGATTTATTCATTTATTTCTACGTATGAGGTACATGCAACACGTGAGGAAATAACTTATATCGAAATTTACACCAAACAGGACATTATTTATTCAAATATAATTTTTATATGCTGGATATAATAAAAACATAGCCTATTATGTGTTATAGGACTGCTATGAAAATACGAGAAATGATTTATTGACCTACAGTTCGATATCCATATCACTTTAATTATTTTCAGTAATTCACCATTTCACTGAAAAATCACTATGATACACAAATAACTTATCAAATGTTCAATATCTGCACTTATTAACTTTGAGTAATCCACTATACAACTGACCAAACGTCTAATTGATAATAAATACATATCGAAACGACAGCAGTATCAATAGCATTTCTCACAATCCTCCATATTTGTTTACGTTTTACAGCGCCCTCGACGGTAGTTAAAACGCTTATGGTGTCATGCTATGTTCATGATCTCAAAATGATACATGGCAAATAAAGAACAATATTACAAATATGTTACGTGGATATCAGGGAGCGGGAACATGAAATTTACAAAATGTGGATATAATTTCGATACAGCACAGGTACATCTCAAATATCGCATCAGACACGTAATGGTTACAGAAAAATAACACATAACAAAGTTCCCCATTCGATCTCCCAAGAAAACATAACAGATATGTTACTGGTCACTTGGGCATGCCAAGGATTTCATCATTCATTATTATCATATCATCAGTTTCACCCAATCATCTTAATATGTAGCTATAGGACCATTTATCCTGCTGGTGGAGGCACAGTTTACTTTGAAGTGAAAAAAATTTATTCTTAATACAAATACACAAAAAAATTCTTTGTTATTGAAAAGGACTCCAGAAATTAATTGTATAACTCTCATTCTGAAAAGCTCGAGCTGAATTATTAATATTTATCTAATTTTCTTTCAGATTTACTTCTCTTATGGGGTCATCTAATTTCCGTAAGTTTTTGACATTTTAATTTTTTTTTTATTATGTTGATCCATTCGCTATTCAATGTAGGTACTTGAGTACATTCAATCAATTTTTAGGCTCAGGATGGCTACGACTACTCTAGACCGCAGAAACCTTTTCCACCCTCGGGACCTGGATCAAGGCCAACAACTTTCCCTGGACGTCCCTCAGTATCAAGCACACCCAGACCATTCGAAACTGTAGGTACAACACCACAGAGACCAGAAGGCCCTACCCGCTTCCCTGGATATGCACCCGGTGGCCCACCAAGCGGTTTACCAGGAGGTTATCCAAGTATCCAGCCACAATATCCATCTGGACCTGCACGACCCGGCGGCGAACCTCAATATCCCAGGCCTGGTGGTCCTCAATACCCAGGAGGACCGGCAGTGACTCAATATCCCGGAGGACCAGGAGCACCACAATATCCAGGAGGGCCAGGGGCCGCACAACTTCCAGGAGCACCAGGAGGAGCACCAGGAGGCGCACAATTTCCAGGAGCACCAGGGGGGCCACAGTACCCAGGAGGGCCACAGTATCCGAGCATTACAGGAACTGGACAATATACAGGAGAAGAGGAAGAGGGAGATTACTCAGCTATCCCTGGCACGCCAGGTGACGACTATCCTATCTATTCGGAAGTACCAGAGACCTCATTCAGATGTGATCAGCAACAATACCCAGGATACTACGCAGACGTTGAAACAAGATGTCAAGTATTCCACATCTGCGCCAATAACAAAACCTACGACTTCCTGTGTCCGAATGGAACAGTTTTCCATCAAGAATACTTGGTTTGCGTTTGGTGGAACACATTCGATTGCAATTTGGCCCCATCATTGTACGGAATAAATGCTAACATCTATGATTATACTATTATAGGCGCTCAACAGAGACCAGGAGGACCTTCCCCAGGTCCACAGGGACCTGGTTTCGCTGGTGGTGAAAGGCCGAGCTTCCCTGGATATCCAGGTGGACCCACAACAGGTACAGGTTATCCCAGTATCGGACCTCAAGGACCTGGACCGCAGACTCCTGGTTATCCAGGTGTTGGACCCCAAGGACCTGGATATCCAACTGGACCGACACCTGGATATCCCAGTGTAGGCCCTCAAGGACCTGGATATCCAACTGGAACCGGGTATCCCAGCGTTGGCCCTCAAAGACCTGGATATCCTACTGGACCTCAAACGCCTGGATATCCTAGTGTTGGCCCTCAACGACCCGGATATCCGACTGGACCTCAAACACCTGGCTATCCTAGTGTTGGCCCTCAACGACCTGGATATCCGACTGGACCTCAAACACCTGGCTATCCTAGTGTTGGCCCTCAACGACCTGGATACCCGACTGGACCTCAAACACCTGGCTACCCCACTTCACCTCAAGGTCCTGGTTATCCAGGCGCCCCACAAAGACCTGGCTATCCAACTACCCCGCAACGTCCGGGATACCCTGGTGTTGGTCCTCAAATTCCCGGATATACTACAGGACGTCCTCAAATCCCTGGATATACTACTGGGCGTCCTCAAACCCCGGGATATCCTGCAGGAGGAGAAACCCCTGGTTATTCCACTCTTCGTCCGCAGATCCCGGGATATCCTACAGGCGGAGAAACACCTGGGTATTCCACTGTTCGTCCACAAGGTCCAGGATTCCCAACTACTGGGCGGCCCCAAGAACAAGGTTATCCCAGCGGCAGACCGCAAGGACCAGGTTTTCCATCAGGTGAACCACAACGTCCAGGTATGGTAGATGGCTATCCTGGTGGACAACAACCTACACGAGAATATTTACCTCCAGTAGGAAAAAAATAACCTTTAGCACTTATTTATATGACATTTCACAAAGAGTATAGGCATAATGATCTCCCATAACAATAAATGACGATTTTTCAAAGAATATTATTGCAATAATGTATTTATAATATATGTATTTTTATATTGATAGCTACACTATTTATTATTAGGTACCAGTATTATTTATGTAGTTTATAGATGATACAAGCATATGTAAAAGTGAAAAATAAAGATATGGAATAGAATATTATTGTTCTGCTGAATTAATCCTACCAGTGGCGCACAAGGACGAAAGCTTACTTAAGCAATACTTCTTAGTTCTTACATAACCGATCATTTATTTATATTTGAATACAGGATAAGTTAGGTCCCAAAAAACCTTTTTCTAGACGAAAAACTCCACATTTCTTCAGTGGACAGCTTTGATAGGTAGATTTCCTTTATTTAGAAAACTCCACGGTGCGCCACCTGGAGTCAATTTTTGTAACTAGAATTAGTTTTTTTTGTGTGTTTTGGTAAGTTTTCACGAACTCATGAAGCTCTTTGCTTCCCGCTACGGGGCCTAGGCTAGTGTGTATTAAATTTATGGGCATTCTGATCCACTTCGAAGGTAGCTCTGATTTTTGATGAAGTGAAGAAGAAGATAACATCTACCATTATCGTTACACAGTTGGGTAATAGGTATATATAACTTTATTGACTTTGTTCATTTACATAACTTATGTTTATATTACAACGGGTATCATTAACAATAGTTCTAATCATATGACTGAAAAACTGTTCATGTTTTGGTTTCTCACTATATCTTTCATATTGCTCAAGGGAATCTTGAAGCTTCAATGTTAAACTGTCGTAGTTCTTCTTTACAATATCCAGAATTTGTTGTTCGGTGGGTGTGGATAATCCATTTGCTGATAGCCACTTTTCAATTTTCGGGTTGAAATGTTTGATTATTCCCCTTACATTGATCAAACTGTTATTCAATTTCAATGCATCACTCTTAAAATCACCATCACTAGTTGAATATCGCAACCCTTTAAAATAAATCCAAATATTACTGAAGTTTCTTGAAGTCCTTTCAGTATAAACTCAGTAGCATATTGCGTTGATTTACTTACCCATTGAATATACATTATCGAATACTTGATGCATTCTAATGATTTCGTAATATAACTCATCATAACTGCTAGGAGTGGGTAAGAATGTATCCCCATATGTTATAAAGAAATTCAATATGTTCACTATGATTAAGCATAAGTTGAAAATATTCATCTTTTTGGCTAGATAATTTTCATTCTGGACTATAAACCTCAACAAAGATAGTAAAGCAGTCCACAATTCCTTCCAGTGATAATTTATCCTGATTTTACATCTTTTCTGATAGCACAATATCCTCTGGATAACATTAATACATAACATGTAAAGTTCCATTGGAAACTTTTTCATCATGTGGCTCAAAATGAATTCTATGAGCAAATCTGAAAAATTAACAATAAAACACATTCTTGAAAGCGAATTATTTTCAAACAATCAATGGGACTCACCTAACAATGTACAGACTAGGGGCTGAGAACTAGTAGTTCTTTCAGGAAACAGTTTCCTGTGTCTCATGGGTAAACGATACAGATGAACTTTAAATGCCAAACTAACATCATGCATTAAAGAATTAGCATACTGATCCTCAGTGATACATCCTAATATTATGAAACACAGCTTCACAGTGTTACTCCCCGATTCTGTCTTAGTATTTTGCATAACTATTGAACTGAAATTATAATAATTGACCTCATTATTCTGTTACCTGGAACAACAATTACAAAAACGATAGACTAATAATAAAATATTATTAGTCGATGACAAAAACTGATACTAACCAATATGTGAAGAACGTCACCAATAAGTTAGAGGGCTGACTAGTAATATCAAAAGTTATGTTTGAAAGTGACAAATCGGTCCTAGATTGTAAAGCACTCAAAGTGTTAGAAGGTGAAGGTGGAGAACTTGAATCGGTCTGTGTTTGTGCTAATGTCGTGATAAAATTTCTATTTAGATGAACTGCTTCATACAGTGCTAAGACTAATGCATTGTTAGCTCTCATTTGCTGAATTCTGACAGTACCCTCTTCAGAGATGAACATATTTCCTACAATATTCGTTATTGAGGATAACCAGGAGCTGTTCTGATTGTCATTTTGTTCACAGTTGAACCCGTTAACAAACTCGGCCAAAGAGGCTGTGATCACTTGGCCATATCCATTTAGTGCTAACTCATTGTCCAAAATGGATAATTTCACAATATATGGATTAGTGGTATCATATTTTCTATAATTTACCAATATGGTTATCAGTAAAACTGCATTATAACCATGTTTTTGTCGTGTTGGCACATCACAAAGAAGTTGAATCAAGTGTTCAAATAGGGATGACCCCATTATACATTCAATTAATTGATTTTCATTTATATTATCCACACATGTCGTTAATAATAAAATCAATTTGAGACAGAGATCTTTCATATTCTCTGGTAAGTCCCCTAAAATGAAAAATTGTAATGGGATAATTTCGAAACAACCAATAAATATTCTCAGACTAATTGTACAATATTTTTCAATATAGAAAGTGAAATTTTCACATGCTCTTACCTTGTAAAATGGATTGGCACAGGCTGAGTAAATTTTGTATTTTTTCATCTTCATTTTCAGAATTCATCAAAAAGGAGATAGGATTCAATTTTATTTCTGTAGTCTTCAAAAAAAGTGCTTGGATTAAACCACATAACGTATACAAAGCATTAACTATCCTTATATTCTGCTGATGATCATCAAGCGTTTCTATACATTTATCGATCAACAAGGAAATATTAGGTTTGGCTACTTGTAGTTGTTCAGGCGATAATTTTTGAATTTCAGTTTCTATAACTGATAACTTTGGCTTAAGAAGGAAGAGTTCATCCCAGAAAAATGTATTCTCCTTATATTGTTCCTCGCCTTTGAACAAGGATTCATAAATTTGAACCACTTTTTCCTTCAGTTGACGACGAGATATGGAAGTGCTACGTTTTCTAGTAGACATTTCTTATGAATAAAACCAGAATTCCCCAATCTGTAAAGCCCCTTTTAAAATATTGAGAAATAAATAAAAAACTTGACATGTAAAAAATGTATTCGGGTAGGTTATGTTCAAAACAAAGTGGAAAAAAGCATAGATTTATATTATTCTATGGGTATTGGCTCATTTTTCAAATTTGAATTTGAATATAAAACAAATTTGTAAAGAAACAGAATTCAATAACAAGAGATAAATTTCAAGAACTACTTTATTTTTGCGAAATTTGGATAGTTTCCTAGGTACATATTTGTCCCGAAGCGCATAATTGATTAATTATTTGTCGGATAAATATTAAATAATAATTGAATACGCAATGGAAACGCCACATTAATGAATCAACGAATCTTACTCTAAAAAATGAATGAATAGCATCTAATATCTCAAGCAATGTAGAATGATGGATAGTTTACAGCTTTTTTCTTTAAAATACTTATAAAAAAAGGAAATAAACGCGAAGAGGTCCATTGATGATTTCATGAGAAGACATGATTTATGATTTATCCAAGGAACTGTAAACTCTGAATTACTTATCATCCAGAACTTAAATACCAATACAACGCTGTAGATTTTTGTGTGAACTATTGATTGTTATCTAATAATAATTATATGGAACAATTATTCATCACCCTTAACTGCCCTAACCTCACTTTATGACTTCTTGAGGTTCTCAACTTCTCATTATGTTTATGGAATGGAATTTCTCAATTATCGGTATATTCCGATCAGCTTGATTGACGATTAGCCTAATTACAGGATATCAGTTGTTAGAATAATGACGTAATATAATATGGTGTATAGAAAATTGTGCTCATTTTTTCTGCATTTATCATATTAAGATAAATGTTTATGAATTATTTCATCAGAAATTTACCACGTTCTTGTAGGTTCTTACATATTCCTCACTTAAAACAAGTGATGATGAATCAGAACGATAAAAAAACGTATGAGGTTGTGCTTTGGTGTTATTACTAGATGAAATTAATTAAACACTACTATTTTAGGAAGCTATTCATTTATTGAATAAAGTGCAATCCAACAGGAACAACTTGGTAGCTACGAAAAATCAAATAATATCTAACAGTCATTCATCCAAACAAAAGCTAGAGCTTGTTGAAAAGTATCTTGTTCGGTGAGTTGCATACTTTTGTTACGTACATTCTTTAAGTTATTGTGTGATGGGTGTTTTGTTTAGAAGAAATAAAACTGCTCAGTGCACATACATTGACTGGACCACTTTTTCATTCTACATCAGTTCTTATTTTGTACGAGTGAATTTTTTCTAGGAGTGGAATAAACCACGATGCTTTAAATAAATTACCTGTAATACATGTCAGTGGAACTAAGGGAAAAGGTTCCACTTGTGCATTCTGTGAAAGTATTTTGCGCCACAATGGCTACAAAACTGGCTTTTTTTCTTCTCCCCATTTGATAGAAGTAAGAGAACGTATAATGATTAATGGACGGCCAATATCTAAGAGGACATTCTCAAAATATTTCTGGAACGTTATGGATAAATTGGATTCCCACAAGGTGGCTTTTAGTGTGTTGTGTTTATAAGATATTTATTAGGAATATTCTAGGAAAATGAGGAGGATCTGCCGTTTTATTTTCAACTCCTGTTTATTATGGCTGTACATGTATTTCTGAAAGAGAATGTTGATGTTGCTATCATCGAAGTTGGTATTGGTGGAGAATATGACCCAACAAATATTGTTACGTACGTACTCGATTATGGGTGGAGACAAATTGGCATCTTATATCCAAATTTGTCTTTTCATTTATTTTTTTGAATAATGATTTCTAGAAATGTTCCTGTGGCTGGTATTACATCTTTAGGCTTTGATCATACATCAGTACTCGGGAAAACTATCGAGAGTATTGCGTGGAACAAAGCTGGGATAATGAAAAAGGGCAGTAAAGTTTTCACCGTTCCTCAACCTGAGGGTGCTTACGATGTTCTTCATAGACGAAGTATTGAGAGAGAGGTGATAATCTTGTAAATTTCAATATCTAGGGAATGTTCATACAAAAATTTCATTGCCAAATTGCATCTGGTGTGTTGTTTATGAGAAACACTGTGTTTTTTCAACTTGATTCAATACTTAAGTTCACGACTGTTCAAAAAATGCCACTAAACTTAAAAGTTTACCTCTCCTTCCAGAATCCAGTTTTTGCATTTGTGAATAACCCTCACTTAGGCCTTTTTCATAAAATTTTCACTTTGTAGTACTGACGTTTATTTCCGTTTTAATTTTTATACCTCAATTTTAGTGTTTCCTTGAAGTTGTTAGAAATGAATGTTGCCTGAGTTGTATACAAAAATATCCTGCCAGTATTCAAACGAATATTAACTTAGCTATTAAAATAGCTGAAGAATGGCTTATTTCTCGTAAGTAGAGAATTTAATGGGTTGATTTTTTCGCTATTCAAATAATTTTGTTCAGTAAATATTTTCATTTCTTAACTTTAGGACCAAAACAGAATAATTCATTTTTGGATGTTGAAATACTAAAGAAATCTATTCAAGATTGTAAATGGCCAGGAAGGTACGAAATACAACAAAAAGGAAATCTGAGGTAAGTCATTTTCAGTGATGTATGAAAACAGTATTGCTTAGTCAAATTAAAAAAAATCACTTGCAGTTTCTATATTGACGGAGCCCACACTGTAGAAAGTATAGAAATCTGTATGAAATGGTATTTAAATGAGATTAAGGACAAAGAAGGAGCAAAAGGTTTGATATTCAACCTAACAGGAGGCAGATCATGCGAAAAATTTTTTGCAATACTCATGAAATGCCATTTTAAACATGTTATTTTTGTTCCTAACATTGCTGAATCTTCAATTGAAAAAGCAGGTACGTGGTACAAATTATACCATTCCGAAATGGCTTTATTTTGCATGTGATTTCAATTAAAAAAATTTTAATGCATGCAGAACAGCATCTCATCTATTAAAACAGCGCCTGATTGTGAATAACATCTATTTATATTTGAAGAATTATGGATATAATCAGTGTGTTGGACAGTGTTTTCATAAAAAATATTCTCAATTTCAAAGGCTTCAATTTCTCATGTATTTTCAACATATTTTTTGGTGATAATAATGATTGCTGGGCATGTGAGTCAAATAACATTGGTGCTATCTCAATCGTTTTCAGACAACATAAACTTGGTATTGCCTGTAGGTGAACAGCTTGACCTCTGCCACAAATATGAAGAAAAATGGTTGAATAATAGTTCTAGGGATGAAGATGTACAAGTTTTTCCTTCTGTGAAGGAAGCAATTGACTATCTTCATCAGAAGGGAAGATGTCATGTTTTAGTGACTGGATCACTTCATTTAGTTGGAGCTGCTTTGTCTTTGCTAAATCCAGACTTGAATGGAAATTTAAATGGCATAAGCTGATCCATAAGCTAAGTAGAATCTCTATGCAACACAATTTATAAAAGCTTTTTTTATATTTCCATAAGATCTAAATTTTCGAGTGTTTTTTACATTTTGCGATGTATATTTTTATATCGAATTTAGTGTTCCTCTTTGACAACTGTTTTATTAGACCTTTTGAAGTATTACCAGTTTATTCATTCCCTATCATTTATACATGAACATTTTCATGTATAGCCATCCAAGATAAGAGATGCCCCCTGTAACATTTCAGCCTGTACACCAATTCTTTGGAATTTTTAATCATTGTTTGAAGAAATGACAGAATTTCCTTGAACGGGGAAAAATTATAGGTTCTTCGAACGCATAAGGCCGAATTTTTTGTTGGATTCAAGGAATTTCAGGAAATGACGCGAAAAATCAATAAAAAGATTCATGGAATTCGAACTCGCTTTACTAACCTATTCTACTCATTTATTAGAGCTCAAATGGAATATTGATTCGAGGTATATCAGCAGTTTCCGTGAATTAAAATTCGTCATATTGAGGCAGAAGTTCGAATTATTTGGAAATGCATATTGTTGTGTAATTTTTTTATTCTGGGAAACTCAAGGAAAATACTAGTCACACCTAGAGTTCGGAAAACAAGAGAAGATACAACTGAATGTTTTATACGCATTTTATTAGCGCGGATTAGCATAATGTGCTTCATATTATACTTTTTTTTATCCTGGATATATGTCGGTTTTTTACGATGATAACTTTCATTCTATTGTTACGCATTTGTTACTACAAATATTAAAATATTAATGTTAATATTATGCTGTTTTCTTCCACGCCACACTGAAATCTGAATGTGTTACGGTTCGCTATTTGCCATTTTCTTGGTGGTTTTGTTGATTACTTCTTGCCTCTTCATTAAATATTACCGTTGATTGAAGTATAGAACTAATACTTTCATAAACGATTTACATACATACCCATGAACATCGTTTTTCTGAACTCCTCGAAAATTAACAAGTCTTGCCCTTGTGCCGTTTATGTTTATTTGGTCTTTAATTTTTTAACTATTTTATGCATCGTCATATCACCGTAAAATCACGACGTTATCTGAAAATTTTTATGCTTTGCTGCGGCGTGGTGTGAAGAAATACCTTGATAAAAATATGAGTGTGTTGTAATATCTTCTAACAGGACAAAAGTGTATCATTAGGTTTTCCAGTCTCTCATGGGTTCCAAGAAATCTTTGTCGGGTGTTGGTCGATCAAATTCATAGCTTTAAGTAATGTGAAATAAATATGTTGTAAGTTTTTTCGATGTAAAATCGTGGATTGTGTGGTGGGTAAGTAAATTTATGCGAAGATAATGATTCACTGATACTCTTATCAGTATTATGGTGATTTATTCAAATTCACGTTAACCTTCTATTATGGAGATTTGCGTGGTTTCAATAGAAACCACAAATAGTTCATCACATCGAGAAAAAGTAAAGAGAAATGGAGGATTTGCCAAACATATTGTAATTCTAGGAACATGAGCGTACAGGATAACATTAAAAATATATAACTAACAATCAGGTATATTTTTGACTATCTCTAAAAATAATAGACTGTTCCATTGGTAAAACTTCTTACTAGTGTGGCACTAGACTAGAATCAATTACAATGAAATTGAAAGACAAAATTTGAGCAGAAAGAATACAGTCTCTTTATAACTCTTCAGTTTTGTAAATAATATATATTTTCGGCGACTGTATGTTGAGAGGTCACTCCTAATTCCGCCCCTGCATACATTTGAAAAATTTCAAATAGGACCCTGCTGCTTTTTTTGTACGCTTATATAAAGACAAACTTTTGTTTTGTTTGAATTTGCTCATGCCTATACTGATTCTTTCACGTGCTCATAATTACGCCTATAGACTTGCTATTCCTTTATCATTGTATACAGAGTGGGTAAAAAGTAACGCACACAATTAATATCGGCGATATTTACTGTTTTGTAGAACAATGCCAGGATTAGTCAATCTTTGTTTTTAGGCAACTTTTCGTTTATAATTAAGAAGTTTGTTCTTTGTTAATTGAGAATTTATTGAGTTTCTTCAAGAGGCAACCTAGTTTGTCATTGATTTAGGACAATTGTCCTTTCACAATAAGCTTTTGTGCCAGTAATCGATAGACATTTAATGATTTAATTGCTGTTACTGAGGATGATTTGGTCAATATGATGGTTTTTTAGTGTATAGTACAGAGTGTGGCAGACGTGTTTCTGAAGGTCTTTGCTCGGGCTGTGGTGGGGTATGTGTAGATGCGGGGGGCTCTTTGTGTTTCTTAGGGTCTGTTTTTAGTCGGCACCAGACATATGTCTTCTCTGTAAAAACAATCAGAACTAGGGCTACTTGAGGAAACAGGTAGTAAACGACGAGGACATGGACAAGCGAGAACGGTATAAGGGCACCCGAACATGTGTAGGATGTTGGAGTAGCAGTCTAGCAGTCAAACTTGCTGAAGAACACGAACTGGGTGACATCTGGTTTCTGCAGGATGGGGCTACAGCACGAATTTCATTAGCTGTTTTGAGACAGATGTTCCCAGTGCGACTAGTCTCACTGAGATAGTGGGGTGGCCATCGCGCTCGCCTGATTTGAGCATATGTGACTTCTTTCTTTGGGGGCTACCTTAGAGATGAGGTCTTTAAACATCGTCGAAACATGTCACAACTCAAACAGCAACAAATATTGCCCCAAGCAAAGCTGGCTACAAATTTCCCAGTAGGCACTGGAATAGACAGACGGGAAACGAGGCATGGGTTCTATCTCCGCTCCTGTACTGTACGCCCGACTAATTCCGGCAAAATACGATTCAACTGATTTGTTCTTCATTTCATCTTTCATCTCCCTTCTATACACAGCAGCTCTGGATTGAATGGCACCGGCAGTTGTATGATGGCGGAGTGGATGGAATAAGTGAAAGGAAACAGTAACTGGTTGTGTTTGTGTGGACTGGGGCTGACTCATTCCGTGTCGAGTGTGGTGCCTACTTTACAATTCGACAATTACAAGTAGGGTCGCCGCCAGAAATCGAACAATGGCAGTTGGAACGCGAATAGTGTACGAAAAAGCATAGGCCAATTAATAAATTTTCCTGAATTTCAAAAAATAAGTTCATCGAACGAAACATCCGAATGCCAGGAACAAGTTTACGCATGCGTGTGTTTATAGAAAATCCACTTTTGTTATGATGGTAAACTTCACTTCTGTCTACTGTCCTGTCAGTCAGCTGTATGAACAAGTATGATGAACTAATTAAAAGAAGGGTGTGTTTTGTGATGTTGTGAAATTATTTGGGTGTGAAACAATGTTTAGTGAATGTGTTTTTGTTTTATTTTTGATAACTATACCACAGTATATTCATTCTGGTAAGTCTGTGTGCCCAGCTGATTTGACACAAACCCCTTCATTCATCCCTTTGTTTTGGTACACAACACATTTTCCCTTTCGATTGTTTTTGGAATTTGTAAATATAATTGAATATATTACAAAACTTTGTTTTGAAGCTTTATTGCAATTATGAATAATAAACAATGAACAAATGCAGTAACAGGACTTAAGGGAAGGTCTTGATATTTTTCTACAGGTGTTCTTCCATTGATTTGAGCAACCAAAAAAAAAATAGAAAAATTAAAATATTGAATTGTTTGTTTTACTCATTGGTGTTGGATTGGAAGGATTTTATAGACTATGAAGCAGTCTGTATCTCAGAGAGATACTGCAAAAATGAAAACATTTGCTGGATAAGGACAATCTTCATTCTCATTGATAATGTATTGCAATGGAAAGTTAAAATGCACGTCATATGTATCCTTAGCATGAGTTCCTTCAAAATCAGTGTGCTTGGTAATTAACGTGACCAGAGACCTTCTCCCTGAAGTATAATTTTAGGATGACTTGCCGAGACTGTTGCTGTTTTATCAAAACATACAAACAAAATGGAATTACAATAAGGAGTCACCAGAAAATTTGAATAATGATACCACATTTTTTTTAGAATAATGCATACCAAGTGTATCCACATCTCTAATGTTTGAAAAAGTAAAACCTTGAACTTGGTGGAATATATTATTTCATAAAATTCTATGGGAAGTTAACAAATAAATGAGCTATTATTATAGCTATTACTATTCTAGTTCAGGAATAATTGTCATGATTATGAAATCGGTATAACTATGACTAAGACAATGAGTATCGAGAGAACTGTGCATTAAAACATATAGTTCTAATCATTTAATGATGTCGTATCAATGTAAAGACCATTGAGAATTTTCAGGTCTGAAAATTTCAATACAAATTACTTTATTACTAATTCAGTGAGTTTCTGGCTAAGTAGTTCAAGGTCTAATATCACATAAATGTTTGCATTGTATTGTGTCTGTTGATTATGTTTGTTCAACAAGAAATTGGAAAATTATTTCTACTCAAGATCTTTGATACCTGAGGGGATTATTCGACAAGATTTGTGATTACTTTCAACTGCAACTTGCTGCAGATTGAGATTCGCTATTGAATTTGATGAACTCTTTCTGCAAAAATAAAATACATAAAGGTGGTATTGAAATTCTGACCTTGGTTGAACAGTTTTGATATGGATATGATGTATATCAGTGGCTAAATAAATTCAAATAATAAAGAATGGTACTGAAATTACCAGTGAAATTATGATAGATAGCCTTGTATTTCTACAAACTCTAACTTTGGAAGCAAATTCTTTTTGAGTTTGAGTTGTTCCTCAAAATTGTTACGGGACATAAGAATCTTTGAAATCAAAAGAATCATTTTGACTCAAAGCAGAAATATTTTCATTCATAATTAGGTATCTTCCAGATGTGCTTACTAGGCATTCACAGAAAAATTTTCATTTCAAAACATATTCAGTCATTGGTCATCATTTAAACTTAAGGTAGAAGACAAGAAACAAAATATTATATACCTATCAGGTACTTGTCCTCATCTCACGAAATGAAGTACACAACATTTGGGACAAACTCAACTTCAACTGCAACATTTGTGCAGTAGGTACTTCACAATTCATCAATTTTCTTATCAGTCATCATCAGATAAGATGAGTGCATCAAAGAAAAAAGTAATTTAATTAATATAGATTAATTTTAAATCTATAATTTAGAGGAAATATATTTACACATTAAATATTGAGACAAGTACCTTCTACTCTCGCTTCTACTTGTGATAGCTTGTTCCTGAATGTGTATATTTAAATTAACAAATACATACCTACATATGTGTGGCGTTATAGAATTATTGTCTGCGAAAGAGTATGTACGTAGGCACCAGCAAGTTGAAGTAATTTTATCCTTCAATGATTTCACCGATGATAAATCTCTAATTCTTAAATCCTAGTAATTCTACAGTCTTGATGTTTCGAATTTTTTATAGCGAATGCAGAATTTTCTCCGAAGCGACATTTTTTTGTAATCGTTCTTCCTACATAAATATATCAAATAGCAAACAAACATCTCCTTCATTCTTTCTTTATTATTATTTTCATTTCCCACGTAGGAATTACGATTTAATTAATTTTTTTTATTGCTTAATTGGTGTCAGTAAGATTCAATTTTGTTTCTAGATTCAATGATTAGAACAAAATACCATGATCTCATTATTCAAAACCCAACATTCCATAGCCATTCAGAGGGAATACTAAATAGAATCTGATATGAAAATGTAAGGATAAAAATAACCCAGTTTTGTGTTCAGAATATGAGAAATAACTATAATTATTTATGAAATTCATGTAACCTTGCATTACTGGACTGGGGAAATCTAAATTGAAAAAGAAACAATTATCAGGAAGGTCTAGCTGTCTACGCTTCATTGATTTTTTTCCTGATTCAATTATTTAGAAACCTTGTTGAACAGACGAGCATACTCAAGTAAAGTTGTATTTTGGAATATGAAAAGTGTAATGCAATATGAAATTAGTTGGTGGAAATGTTGCTTTTATTTCGCAAAAAAAGAAACTTGGCTATTAGATATTCTGATTGAATCTCATAATTTATCTTTCGTATTATTTATTTCTGCTTGTTCATTATTTTCATTATGTTATGAAGAATTGGATATCTGTACCTATAGGTAGCCGACAGATTGAAATCAAAATTTCAGTTCATTAATGCAAACGAATCTGAAAACTATTCAGCTATGATCTGAATTTGAGACAATATAGATACTAAAAATAAACTGGATAATTGTTCAAAGAAAAATCTATTCTCGAAGCTATTAGTGGTGATTTTATTTACATTGGACAAACGAAAATGACGATGAAGTAATATGGTCATACTACTATTTGCTACTATCACAGCAGTCAGAGTACCTACTTTAGGTGGCTGTGCTACCACCCTCCATACACAGTCATGTCAAATTTTTGGCGTTTTAGAGTATAGTATTATTGAGAACTTCTTCCAAATGAAAAAAAAAAACAAATTTTTACCAGACGATAAGCCTCGGTTGCGATGTAATTGTAGTATTTACCTTGAAATAAAGCATCCGAACTCACAATCTGTGTTTAAACGTTGTCATATCCTAGTGGTCGCAATGTCATCAACCGCCTTCCTATAATTTGATGTTCCTTTCATGGTAATTCCTGATGCGTGTCATCTGACGTTGAATCTCATGGTGAACCTGACTTTTCGCCCAATAAGTTTGATAGGTCCACGATTAGCCCTTTGTTCATCGAATTTATATATTTTACAACAATTCGTCTTTTACTGAAGAACTTAAGACGGTTAGTTTGAACGAGGTTCAGTTGGAAAACAAGTTTGAACAAGAATCAAGCTTGATAACTGTCGATTAACCGAGCTCCTTTCCTTGGCGTAATTGCAATAATATTGTGTATTTCAAACGAGTCTATACCTACAGAGTGCTAGAAGGCAGAAAAAATTCTATATTTTACCAAGCAAAATCTGCAGCTTTTTCCATGTTCTCATAGAAGAAATAGCACCACTCCGTTCTAGTATCAACATGCAGTTCTCATGCAGTAACAAGGAGCAGCTGATTAATTATTTAACAAGTTAATTCAATGAATAATGAAGTCATTCACCTTATAGTTCGTTGTCGCGTAGGGTTCTGATGCCACATAAATTGAAACACATGCTCTTTTACATTTCCTACTGTGAATTATGAAAAAGGGATGCGTTTGCTCCCCCTTTATTGAACCAAACAGAGCAAGTAATTATATTCCAATTGTGAAAACTTGATAAGTTGCAGTGAAACTACATACCTACTCAAAAAAATATGATCTTCCATTCTTTATAACATAACTCTCTATCTACCAGTTTGAATCGAGGATTGAATACAATTGTTAATTCTCTAGAGTAATTGAACAATAATTTTCATCCATTTCTCAACCGAGTTAGTGATAGAGATATTAGAGAGGAGCCAAAGTTTGAAGAGTTAAATAGGCATCTATGTGAAAATGACCAAAAGCACAAATTTTTTTCTACCGTAAATAAGGAAAACCCTATTTCTGTACACTTATTTTATTCTCCCGATGTTACATTTTTTCTGTAGTTGTATAACACTGAGTGCATCAACTTTTTTTTCCAGCTAACCGCCTTAGCGAATATATAAGCCATTATGAGCCTCTCGATTACGATACCAAAGAGGTCCAAAGGATGCACAGTAGGGCCAGGAGGTCAATTAGCGACAACAACCTCGTGCATGTGGAATTCAAAGCACACAGTCGATTTTTTCGATTGCGGCTGAAGAGGGATCTGAGAGTCTTCGGGGATTCTTTGGAGGTGCACGGTGAGAATGGAAAGATAGACGTCGATACTGGCCATATCTACCATGGAAATCTAGTGGGTGAGTAGGATTGTTATTAGGTTATGGAGAAAAAATTCGACCAAGATCCTACTTGGTCAAATGCACTCTCATCTAGCTTTGCTATAGGGATGAAGTTAGTGTCAGTGAAATTAGCAACATATTTCAGCTTCTATTATTCTCGATTCTCATGACCTTTCTTTTGTTATATTGATTCATTTTCGTGATAGTTCATGTTTGAACGAAGGCCAAACTTCGTTCAGCTAAGAATTATCAATTTAAGTCTTTATCAACAGGGCAATAACAAGATTGCGCACAGACCTAATCTTAAATACGATTTCCTGTTCTACAAAATACGTACCACTAAGAACGTCAATCTGTGTCTCACTTTCGAGAGATGCTAAACTGGAAAGTGTTAATTTCATTTTCGTTTCAACCATCAGAGAACGGCTCGGATTTATGAGAACAGTAGGTTAACTATTCCTCTTCCGAAATGCGCAATAAATTCGATTTAAATCGAGTAAACAGGCTGTAATTAAGCGTGCTCACCAAATATTAATATTTATTATGCTCCCCAGTGCTGTACATATGTCGCTTACCGCTAATTGTGTTTAACTAAACACGCTGAATTCATGTTTGTTTCATCTTCTAAATGATCTCCCGTACTTTCGATTAGAAATTTGTTCCATAATGTTAGAATATTTGAAATCTGATAGTTTCATTAGGAATTCCTATTCCTGCTTGTAGCTGTTCATAAAATGACGTTCATCTATTACACAAAGAAAAATGATGAACCAGAAAAAATGAGCTTTGTTAACATTTTTGTTGAGCAAAATATAATCACGAGTATAATCAGCTGTTGGAAGGAGGAAATCGATGTATTGCTTTCATTTCTCACAGTATCGGATGTGTTAAAATTGTGTTTCAAAATGCCATTGAAGACTTAGGAGTCCAAGGTCATATTAATTAATGGAAGGTCGTGGTATGAGGCAATGCTATTGTCATATGAGGATGTGTAAAAGATTTTTCATTCTGTTCGTTGCAACAGCTTTATTGTTTTTTTTTTGCTACTTTTGGGCAATCCACTCTTTGTACAATTAGTACCATTGAACACAATCCGATGGAAATATACCCGACTAGTTCTACCATTTGTTGCATTGACTGAATATGTGGGTGATATATCAAGGTGGATGTTAGCTGCGGGTTTGTTGAATTTATGCAAAATATTTCAAGGTGCAAAAGACGTTTCTGGTTATACATATTTTCGATATCAGTAGGTAGAGGTAACTTTGTTATTTGATTGGCTCTGTATACAGGCTGTTCACTAAAGCTGCGTCAAAAATGCAGGAGGTGATTCCTTCTCCAAAAATATTATATTTGCAGATTTTTCGTGAAGAAATAAACTGTCGAATATACACTTATTCTTAACGCTTTCGATCTACATGGTTGGCTATAAGTGGCCCAGCATGTACCTATTTTACACCTTAGGTGGGCAACAATGAGTATAAATGAAGAAATTATTTTTCTCTGGATATTTTGATAGGAGAAATCTTTTGAGTTTCATTCCATGATTTAATTATTGTGAATAATTAAACACAGGTGGAATACCACCTTAGAAGTTTGAAGGCACATAAAACTCAGCGATTGCGATGGATATTTTGATCATTAAAAATTGATTGAGTACTGAACCATTTTTTATCACATCAAAATCGATACTCAATGAAAAAAAACGAACTGACAACTTGGAAATAACGTACTTACATCTCCTTATGCAGTTTTTGCAGTTTCGGACTTTGAGAGAGTGCAGAGAACCCGAATTAAATTCAATTCATTACCTTGATTTGGGTTGAAGTATCAACGGAGATTGCTGAAGAAAATGCAATATCATTATTATGATTACACGCTTCTCTATGATCCATTTTGTGATAAATAACATCCAGTTTTTTGACCGTTCGTGTATAACGAATTGATAAACTGCTAGAGAAGCGTGAAAACAATTTTTTTTCATAATTTCTTTTGAGATCAGGGTACATAGGTTGATTTCAGCTTGTTTAATTCAATTTAGGAATTTTTTTAAATTGAAGAATTTTGTGAACACAAAGATTAATGTAAAACAGCAGAATTGAATGTAGTTCTATCGAAGAAAATGCACAAAACAGATTTTCAAACACGGTAACGATTTTAAATGATTGCGTATTCTTGTAAAAATGTAGGAGTATATTCAGCAGCATTCAGTATATGATGTGGAATTCCCTAATCCTGATTATGCTTCGTCGAGTTCGTTGAATGGATTCCCCAAAGAATCTATAAAGATTATTTTTAGAATTATCGAGCTCTTTACACATCCTTCCCATTGGTTTTACTTGAATGACGATAAAGTGAATAGCGGTCATTATAAAATCGATATAAATAGATATAAAGCTGACAATTCATAGGATAAACACTCCAACTGCATAATAGTTTCTTAAGAAAAAACACAGATTATCGTTAAATTTGCAATTAATATTTCCGCTTATCACTTAGAGTCTGAGTTTACTTAGTCACACTGGAACGTTCCACTCAAGTGACTATAGAGGTTTGAATTTAAAAATCCTTTTACTTTCGTAATATAATACCAATGATAATCGCAGAAATCCCTGGGAACTATTCATCTGTTAAATGGATCTTACAAAATAGGAGACAAAGAATTATCGTTACAAATTGCTCCTTTGTCCTCTGTTTCATTTTATCCTCGTTACTGTCCATTTAAACTTTTGTAACCACCCTGTGTATTGACCCAAACTTGCAAAGATTTATTGAGTGCATTCTAACAACTGTATTGGATAGAATTTTTATTTTATTACTAACATCTGTTTGTCTTTTTATTAGCTCATTTCTTTACACTATGTTGCAGTTATTTTTCAACTGACAATTTCAGGTTTTATGATGATATTTTTTCGGTAGGAACTATCTTGTTGAGGAAATTCCCCATTTGACCGCAATCAATTCCAGCTACATCCAACGTTGTAACGGAATATGGTCTCCCACATGAGTCAATGGTCTCGCCTCTTCATACATGGCTGAACCTTTCGGTGTCACAGGCACCGTCTGTATTTTTGTTCGGATATGTAGATGGGAAATTCATAAAACGAGGTTTTCCGTTGCGACTTCCAAGAAGATCGGTTTTCCAACATAATTGATGGCCTTAATTAAACCTACACGTCGGGGGTCCTCTCTACGTTTGTTCAACTCTCGGTATCGGGTATATATAGATGATTGAGATTTAAATGAACGTTTCCAGGGGAATTGTAATTCGAAATAAATCAAGGATATGCTTCGGGAAATGACATGGGATCATGTTGGAATTATTGTTTTCGTTCAACTACGAATATGTATTTTTACCTCTGTTCATTTGGGCAGAAAGTTTCCATCAAATATTTTTAATGGACTTTTCAAATCGGGAAATCGGTTGATGAATGAGCGGATCGAAAAGCTTCGCTTGATTTACTCTGAAATTATTGGTTTCTGGAAATGGTAAACGAAAATATAAAAGCTATTTGAAAACGCGTTATAGATGCCAATAGATGGTGATCTCAATATTCTAACTTCGCTAATTCAGTTTACATATAAAATAAAACAGTTGAATATCTCTTCTGCTCATAAACAGCATAGGTATATGGTATATAGGCATTATATATGAGGAAGAAAACTGTTTGTTGAGTACTCATCAAAGATATGGTAATTTATGCTTCGCAACTCGACCCGTGATGAGTCATAAGTTCATCACACTCAACTCAACTAAAGAATCGTCTGTATAGAAGGTATATCCCGTCGGTAGAATTTCATTTGGACGCCAAAGCCGCAATTTTAATCCTGAATCAGAATCGACCAATGTTCAACATAATTTTCAAGGGCGTAGAGCTTCTTGACAGACAAACGTGACGTGCCTATTCAATTTCACCAGGCGATGTTAGACCGCTAGCAGCTAGACCTAAGAGATTGAATGCTACATCCAACCACTTATTATCGCGATGATTCATTAAATCATTAAATCCTTATGAAGGATTTGTAAACACGATTTTTCACATTCTTTTCATCTAATCTTAAATGGTTGATACACACTGAACTGCAAAATCTTTAACCCTTTTAACAAATCACATTTTCCAGGAGAACCACAAACTGACGTCTTTGGGTCAGTGATCAATGGTGTTTTCGAGGGTAGCATCATTACGCCCAAAGGACGCTTTTTCGTGGAAAAAGCCCACCACTATTTCCCCATATCGAAACATCCAAACAGGACATTTCATTCTGTAATTTACCATGAAGATCATATGAATGATCCCTATGAACACTTGCATAAAGGTTTGTAAAATATTTTCTTCATATTTCAATGTGAAACATGAAACATGACCTTGTACTCTGTTTAACCAACAAATCAAACATTTGCAGGACATTCACCAGGCTGTGGTATCAATCGAGATGTTCTGCAATGGATGCACAACATCCAGAACTCCGCAGAGGACCCTGAAGTAATTCCATCAAAACCATCGAACAAACATCTTGATCTCAAGAATTTAATCACACCACCTAGTCAGAAGAAATTAAAAGAACAATTTATCCCCCCACCCGATCCATACGTGAACGAAGAAGATGTATTTAATAAATATTCCAAAGAAGCCAATACAGCTGAACATAATAGACATAAGAGGGCTACAGGAAGGGATTTCAATAAGAACACTTGTTCGTTGTATATACAGACTGATCCATTGATATGGAGACACATTAGAGAACAATTTCCTGAGGTACTTGACAATTTTTTGTATCTCAGAATCAGTTTCGTTTTAAATTGACTTATGCGTGCTTGGAATTGATTTGATTCGATATTTTTAGCACGCCGATCCTAGGAAGGAGCATGAAGTGAATGAAAAGACCAGAGAAGAGATATTATCACTGATTGCGCACCATGTCACTGCCGTAAATTACATTTATCGAGACACCAAGTTTGATGGTCGGAACGAGCATCGAAACATCAAATTCGAAGTACAAAGAATAAAGGTGAGTTGATTATCCCTGAATTGATCGTTATTAACACCATTGTGAGGGAAAATTGTGGGTAAAAAGAATTGTACGATCAACAACAATACAATGAGGGATTAATAATAATGATAAGGTATCCAATATAACGGGAATAAGAGCATTTAAGAAATTGTTTATCAATGCAGGTCAGGGTTCTTTGACCTGTTAAGTGTCAATATGTTCAAAGTATGTTAGGTTAGGTGACACCAATGATTTTTTTTTCAGATTGACGATGATTCCTCCTGCAGATGTACAATGTGCGGAGATATGAATCAGTTTTGTATGGAGAATATAGACGTCAGTAATTTTCTCAATATACATTCCTTGGGCAACCACGAAGATTTCTGCCTAGCATATGTGTTCACATACAGGGACTTCACCGGTGGCACCTTAGGGCTAGCGTGGGTAGCTAGCGCTTCTGGGGCCTCTGGTGGCATCTGTGAGAAATATAAGACTTACACCGAAACCATCGGGGGAATGTACCAGTCGACAAAGAGATCTTTGAATACTGGAATAATAACTTTTGTTAATTATAATAGTAGGGTACCCCCGAAGGTATCCCAGCTTACGTTGGCCCATGAAATCGGACACAACTTTGGATCCCCAGTAAGTTAGTTTTCATTTTATGTAGTGTGTGCGTGTGTTTGTGCCATACAGTGTTGAGGATGAGAGACAGGCTATCAAGTTCAATTTTGGCAGGATTATCTGTATCCGCGGTGTTAGGAAGCCTATTGCTTTTAATGGCAATCGGAAAAAAATCTTTTATTTCTTTCATTTCAGCATGACTATCCACCTGAGTGCAGGCCAGGAGGATTGAACGGAAACTTCATCATGTTCGCCTCTGCCACCAGTGGGGACAGACCGAACAACAGTAAATTTTCCACGTGCAGTATCAGCAACATTTCCCAAGTTCTAGATGCCATAGAGGACAATAAAAAAAGAAATTGCTTCACATCTTCAGCGGGCGCATTCTGCGGCAACAAAATCGTTGAGGCTGGTGAAGAATGCGACTGTGGATACGACGAGAATGAGTGCCAGGATAAGTGTTGTTATCCTAGGACTTTGAGTATCGAGGATAGAAGAAACTCCACTGCTAAGGGCTGTCAGAGGAGAGCAGGAACTCAGTGCAGGTAGGAAAACTTTTTTTGTTTCACGAAGCGTTACTGATAACCAATTTTTTTTCTTCCAGTCCCAGTCAAGGTCCTTGCTGCAGCAGTGAAACCTGCAAATTCGTGCCATTTTACCAGAACGAAGTCTGCAAACCCAGATCGGACTGCTCGATGCCGTCTAAATGCAACGGCAGATCTGCCGAATGTCCGAAACCTCAACCGTTGCCGGACAAGACCAGATGTAACAATAATACTCAACTTTGCATCAAGGGAGAATGCTCCGGTTCCATCTGTTTGGAATGGAACCTACAACCCTGCTCGCTCACCTCTCAGGGCCATCCGGACGTGGACAAGCGGAAACTGTGCGAATTGGCCTGTCAAAACGGTACGGACATTTGTCGAAGTACCAGTGAGTTCGCCGATAAAGTCGGGCTGCCCAAGGGTGGAATCAGTTTGCGGCCTGGATCGCCATGTGATAACTTCCAGGTAATGAAATTGACATAACCTCAAAGTCAACTGACGTTTTAGGTTAGGATCTTCGTTATTGTTGCTTTCACTGTTGTTTTCAGGGCTACTGCGACGTTTTCCTCAAGTGCAGGGCCGTAGATGCCGATGGGCCATTGGTCAGGTTGATGAACCTCCTTCTGAACCGTGATACGCTGGTGAGTGTCGCTCAATGGGTAAGCGAGCATTGGTGGCTCTGCGTGCTGATGAGCATCGGCTTCATCATATTCATGGGGGTGTTCATCAAGTGTTGCGCGGTGCACACGCCCTCCTCCAATCCCAAGAAGCCTGCGGCACGTAGGATAGGAGACACCCTCAGGAGGCCCATGAACACCCTGAGAAGAATGGTGAGTTTATGAGTGCAGTTATAAATGCAGATCGAATCTCTCTTCTTTGGAGTTGGAGGGAATTTAATTTTTTTTTTACAGCGACACGGTGGTGGCCATGGAGGAGTTCACGGACAAAGTAGGAGTAGAAGTAGGGGAGAAAGATCTCGACCATCAGCCAGTCAAGGTCCACGACCGGGTTACGGTGAAGGGAGGGGGCATCATTACGCCCCTAAAGGTAAGGGTAAGGATTTTTTTTCAGATTCATATGAGGAGTTGTTGTTAATACAAGTTCCCTCATTTTGCCAAAGAGTGGCTCTGTATAGGGTGATCTCGAAGGTCTTATGTTGGAAGAAAACACTCACCTTCAAAAACACCCAGTATTTGTATCATTTTCACAAGGATGAATTATTCAGTATATTCTTCAGCTCCTAGGTTAAAAAACTAATAACAGACATAAAACTTAACTAACAATATTACCAACATGTAGAATTACAAACTTGACAAGGCGAAAATTAGGGAAACTTTGTGATTTGAAGATATCTGCTACCTATCAGCATTTATTATTTACATGGTTCAGCCTGTGCCTACTTACTAACTCACTTGGTTTGTCTTTGTTTTTAATTTAATAGAGTATTCTCGATTAGCCACAGCACCGCCGGCGAATTACAGTAGACAGACTCATCCCGAGCTATATCCCGAAGCGTACGAAATGAGGCACAAAGTCTGACAGCAGGATTCTGGGGTCCCTAGAGTATCTCCGCCCCCAGAATATCCGGGCACACCTGTAACAACTCAGCCGGGAGGTCTCCCGATTGTCCAATTAACAAACAATGAAACTGTTTTACCAAAAACTGTGAGTGAACAAAGTGATTATTAACTTGAAAGCTGGCCAATGCTCTGTGATCAACTTTTAATAAGTAAGCGTTCGTTGAGCAGAAACGGGTGCGCATCCATTAGTCACCTATTTAATTTTAGAACAAATTGAAACTGAAACGTCGATAAGATTTATTAAGGACTTCAGTTAGTTAGGCTTCCTTTATTGAGAAGGCTGATTTTTTATTTTTAATTATGATGTTTTTATACCAGATGTCAGGCAATAATAATTTCTACGTAAAAAGTGTGATTGAGTGAATTGAATTTTATTTGGAGTTCCTTTTCTGAGGAAGGAATCGTTTCTTTTATTTTTTATTCTCCTGCACTTCTTAGTTCCTTCTTTAAACATTATAAGCCGTAAAGGAATCTATGAATTCAAACTACATTAGTTCATTCAGATATCCATTTTTTAAATTGAAGTGACTTGCAATTCCACAATATAAACTCTCCATTCTACGTTGCCAGTAGTATATTAAGGCGCGTACTCAAAGACGAACAGAACCTGCAAGGGTAAAAAAAATCCCAAAAAGTTACTACCGCGCTTCACAACAAACAACGCAGACCGTAATCTGCAGTATGCAACAAAGTTGGACTTTTATCAGGTTACATTTGCGTTCGCCATTGGGTACCTGCCTTACATTTATTAATTTTCAGGAACAATGATCTGATCATTCAGTTTTATGTTTAGTGCCCCTCATAATCAATTCAATTCAATCTTGACTATATTCTCAGTGCTGAACGAATAAGGAATGATATTAGTTGAACAAAGAATACCATTTTTTTAAAATTCATCTGGAAGATCTGGTTCTATTGTTCGACTCCAATATAAATTTTGAAATTTACTTGTATTATTACCCAGCTTGGAAATTTTTTGGAGTTATACCGTTTTTTAAAGTTGAATCTCTAGTAGTTAAGTTTTTCGAACACGATTGAAATAAATCGAAACTGGTGGCATTTTGTCGAAGCAAACTTTTCATTGATAAAAGCGACTGATAAATTTTCGCAAATCACTCAGAAATTTCATTTGGGATTGTCCAAAAGCGTTTTTGCTTGGCAGTTTTGACTATTCCAGAAGTTTTGTTGTCCTTACATTTGGGTAGAATTATCGTTGTCACTGGTTAATGTTGTGCTTATATTCTGTGAAGAATATAATTGTATTAGTACATAATGCTAGTCATAATGTAAAAACAGATCTTTTTTTGATTTGCAGAAGATTGTGAGTTTGAAAGTAACTCCTCTTATACATTTTTTGGACTTGAGAACCCAGTAAAATCGAATGTTTTCCATTCATAATAAAAAAAATTTGAAGTATATTTGGTTATGATTTAACTAACTTCTCCTTCATAATAATTCTAACACGAACCCTATTTATTTCATCATCTTCACAGTTTTCAACAAAAATGGGACAAGTGCAAAAATATTATCCATCTTGCTACAGGTGCGAATTCATGACTATTTTTGATAGGCACTGAAAAATTCTTTTTTCAGATTCTGCATTAATGCCTCTTAACATTTATTATAAAATTCTGTTGTTCGACTTCAGGATGTTTATGAATGGAAAATATTAGCTTTTTCAGATTGAACTCACTGTATCAATTTGGATATTTGAAATATTTTTGTATAGGAATTTTTAACTGAAGAATTGTCTTAAGATCATTGTTGAACTGTATAAATTTGTGATAAATATAACTCATTTCTCTGTTGGTAGTTGCCTGGTAGAGAATATAAATATCTTTTATATTTCACGCTTATCCTGTGTATTTAAAGATGTATAAAAAGTTAATATTATGTATATAATAATCATGAATGTTTTGTACAAAATGAGAGGACTAAATAGGTGCTGTGTGATCCAAACAATAACAGAATTATTCATAAGTGGTTTTAGTTCTCTCATTTTATCATCAATATCCGAAATTTATGTTGTATAAGTTGAAATTCGAATAATAGAACGGCTTCTTTCTAACATGAAAGTTCCATTTCCTCCTTGCACAATTTTTCTTGGAAAGCATTTAACGTATCCATAATTTACTGGTCAAACATACAAAAAAATTTCATTTAAAATTTTTCATGTTATGATACGAATATTTCGTGAGTAATTTTGGCAACTGCATACTTGTGAAAACAATTTTCTTCCTCTTTAAAAAATTCTCACGCAGCTCCTTGAGAGAATACTCACTGTACAAAGATAATGTAAAGAAACATCTTTCAAACAGTTGAACATCAACTGTTAAAATTCAAATGGATGAAGCAATCCGATATCATTGACCAAAAAGTGCATGTAATTACAGAAATATGTGCGAGAACCTATTTTAAACTCATGTTCATAGTATTTTCTAATACTGTAAATTATTATTGTAGGTACCTATTCATGTATGTTGAATATAATAAAAAACTTTTTTAAATTCGTGGTGCTTTTTTAACATTGCAGCAAAATTCCGTGGAACAGAATTTATTCGAAAAAAAACATTTTTTTACTGAAACGATCCACGCAAGACCAAGAATTCCGCCCTTGCCAATTGGTGCTTCCACTCTTGGAAGTTTCCGCTTTGAAAGTCAAGGTTATATGTCTAATGTAATCAATGTGCAGCTTTAATCAAGAAGCCCATGTCCTTCAAGCGTTTCTATCATAAAATTAAGTTTGACTTGGCCATATAATAAGTCATCAGTCTCCCAATCGGCTTTGAACTGAGTTGCGCCTTCTTCTTGGCTTTAATCATTGATTTATGACTAGTAATAGCAAACACATAAGAGGGCTGTGGTTATAAACAAGTTTATATAACTCAGTGTTACTTCATGTATTTTATAAAGACATTATTTATCTACAGAGCCATAATTTCTTGTAGACTAATCTATGTAAACACTAAAAATCCTCAAAAACTCCTAGAGATGTCAAGAATCTTCTGACAGTTAGGGCATTCCCGATAAAATGCTTTTTTATTGTCTTAGTTGCACAGTAATCATCAGTACAACTACACTAATAGGTTGCGGGTCGCGTAAAACCATCGAAAACCCCACAGACATCGTCCCTGAAGAATTACTGGAGATTGGACTGATAGGCGGTACTCCCACCGAAATAAAAAAATTTCCGTTCCTGGTTTCCATCCAAAAGCTATCGATACCAAGATGCGTAGGATCTCTGATAACCGCTTCGTGGGTTTTGACCGCTGCCCATTGTCTGGTGGACTTGAATCGGAAAACGATTTTTATGCTGGACCCATACGAATTTACTCTAATATCTGGAAGGACAGTCATGGCATCTGGAACGATGGAGGGGCAAGAGAGGTCTGCTGAAATGTTCATCATACATTCCCGGTTTCAGAGGCCATATCTCAAGTATGATGTTGGTGTTATACTAACTACCAAGCCTTTCGTACTCGGACCTACTACTCAACCCGTGGAGCTCTACACAATGCCTCCCGAAGTGATAACCTTCTTTCCATCTTGTACCCTTATTGGGTGGAATACTGGTAAACACAGTTTTGACGATTATGAGGGACCAGATTTGAAACCCAACAGCATGAAGCTGGAGATGATGGAATTGAAACTGATGAGTTCTGCCCAATGTAAAGCGATTTTGAGAGGGTTAGTTCGTCATTTGTTCAATCGGCAATCTAGGTTTTTGGCGAATTATAAGCTTGCACCTGACTGCATCCCCAAAATAAGAAATCTACTTATAATCTTGCACTGCAGAAGCCTAAGACCTAAGCTGTCTCAAGAAGTAAATAATTTAGACTAGATAGTAGTGTATTTACAAGGGTAATATGTTTTTTTTAGATTGATATCAATGGACAGCGTATGCACGTATTTAGAGGAACAATGTCCAGGACAGTCAGGTTCACCCTTGATCTGCGGAGAATCGTTGTTCGGAATCTTCAGCTGGACAGCCGGATGTACGAATTCTTCATTACCTGCCATTTTTGTGAGGGTTGCCAAAATATACATCTGGGTTCATAATGTTACGCACGGTCAATATATAGAATCATTTCGTAAGAGGAGCTCCCTTGCAGAAGAATCAGGTAGAGCGTCATTCAATTTGATTTATTTACTCAATATCTGTATTTTACCGATTGTTTACTGGTAACCGCGGTTTCTAGAAATCCCAAAAAATGACTTTTGAGCATGGAGATACTTTATCTCCATGCTTTTGAGCCTCAAACGATTCTTGGGGATTTTATCGTATCATATCAAATCGCAACACTAATATATAAGTTCAATTTTACAAGACATTGGAGAGTAAAAAGTTTCTGACGAATTATGTATGTGAAAGCATACATATTTTGTATAAAGTAACGTTTATCCTCTGATTACACTAAAGACTGTTGATTTTCAATGAAAGAATAATTAGAAACAGTGTTGTATAATTAATACAAAATCTTTATTGAATTTTGTTCTATTGTTACACTAAATATGAAATCAAAGGTACTTAATTACAGGGAGTATCAGTGCCTACATACTATTTATAACCTAATTGTTGCTATCAAAAGATCTATCATCGATTCAAATCACACATATGGAAAATAATCACAAACATCTCCCAATGAAATCAATAATTTTCATTATCATTTGTGAAATAAACGATTTAAAGCTTTAAAATTTATATATCTGATTCCAACAATGTATGAGATGAATGTCACAAGGAAATATATATTGATTGGAATTCTTTGTTAATCAATAAAACAATGAAAATTGGAATACTCACAAAACTTTTCTTTGGCTTATCAATGATGAACAGTATTTGTACAATCGAATTTTTTTCTATTTCATGAATAAGCCTCATAGGTCATTTTTTCAGTTACTTTTGACAATTCAAGTTACATTCTACTCATAAATAAAGATATGTATAATATAAATACTTAAAACAATATAAAAGAACACAATATTACATATTATATCTTAAGCTAACAACTGTTCTTGCTTATAAACTGCGTGATAGGCATTTCTGATTAAAGCGTAAGGAAAGCACGATTCTAACAAATCCATTGTTAGAAAAGGGGATTCTTGTACAATCTGATCTAACAGCAAATAAACAGATTCTCTATTTTTTATGGCCTCTTTGTCAGCTTCCTGCCCGAGACGTAATAAACTAGATGAAGTTAACGCTAAGAACTCTTTCATTCTATCCTCTATATCGCCTTGATTACAGATGGTAAATAAAGCACCGAACATGTAATTCACCGCGAGTGCTATGCAGTGTATGTTGTTTGTGTGACCTTCAAGAGACGCCCTGTAGAAGGACTGTTCCGATTTTGCGAGTTTTGGAATGGAAACGGCCACAAACACCATCAGTAGACATACCAACAGATGGTCTTCAGTACTTTCTATCTCGGCTTTTTGTGCATTGATAGCGTTCACGAGAGACGGATCCACTTTGCAAGGCAATCCGGCTGCTGATGTCATTTCGCTGACAACCTTCATAGGGTCACCTGTGGGTAGATGATGTCGAAAATCTAAAATTGAGCTAAGTAAAAAGGGTATCCTCTGTTCCAGTACATCTGTCAGACACGATTGTGCCAGATCCCGGAAACTCAAGATAACTCCAACGATTGTCATCCGCTGCAGGACATTATCGACATGTGTCAATTTCTTGAACTGCTCCTTCATCACCTCCGGTTTATCGAAATTGGTTCTTAAGGCTAACAATACATCTTTATTTGTTTCTGCAAGCTTTTTCAGTTCGATCACTTGACTGGCTATATGCCACATCAATGTCTCATTCAGCTGCTTCATTCCGTATGGACCGATGAGTTCAGCCAAAGCTCGTAATTCATTCACATCCGAATACTCCTCAGGATTGAAGGGAATGGATCCTTCTACCGTTAAACTAACGAAAGAACGTTGATTCATGGAGAAAATTATGTTACCTCCACTAACTCTTCTTAGCAAGATTTCAGAGTACCACTGGGTATATATAGCCGCAATGGTCTTATCCCCATGACTGTCCAATGGTTGGGTCTGTTGCAACAAACAATTATTGAAAACCCTTGTTATGTCGATGTGAACGTAATTCTCAACCGTTTGTAGCACATTCATGTAAGCTCTAACACTGACAAGTAACTCGGAGGGTTTTGCAATCTCGTTTGTGTCTGGATTATACATTACCATTCCTACAAGAGCTTTCGAGAATCGAGTTTCTAGGTGCTGATGCAAATATTCTCGCGGGGCAAATGTATATTCCCAAACATTAATGTTTGAGAAATAATTTATCGAATAGCAAAGTTCCGTTAAAGCCATGTGTAACTTATCCATCGTCGTCAAATTTTCTCTAGTTTTCCTGTAACTTTCTTTGCCTGGCCTCTCAAATTCAATGATATTTTTCTTATTTTTATCTTTCTTCTTCTTTTGGAGCTGTGCCGAGATCAACTGAGCACAGTTTTTAGGTAGCAGTTTGTCACTCATTTTACACTGAGCGTCGCAGATAGCCGTGATGATATTCTTCGCTTCTTTGGCCATTTCATCGAGAAACATGTTAACAACTGATAAACTTCGTTCTCTTATATGGTGTCGTTCCTCAGGGCACAAATCATGTGTGCAGTTTTGAAAATGACTGCATATCGAGGGAAAGGCAACAATGTATCGGTTTTGCGCTGGAAATTCTAAACACATATGAAACTGATCCTCGAAAATTCTGCTGTAGAAGCAAAATATGGACAGATCAGACGTTTCAATCAGCATTTCATCCAAATTATCAACCATTTTCGTATGGAATTGTACAGTGTCCAAAAATTGGGCCATGTCCTTATGATTCATAATTTGTAATGGTACTTTAGCAGGGGAAATGAAGGCCTGTAGTCTGAACCAGTCTAGTCGGAAAGCGAAAAAGTTGAAAGTTTCATTTTCTTCTACTTGTTTGACGGAAAGGTTCGATATGGTATTGCACAAAGAAGACAAAATGATACTTTCTTCTTCAGGACACATTGTTAGATTCTGAATGATCAGCTTCAACTCTATGGCATCATAGTGAGCCAAATATTGTACGTAATATCTTTGCATGACTTGGCTGTATTTCCTCACTAGCACCCGAAGGTCTTCCATGTGGAACAACAATTCAGGTAAATGCCTGTCAACAAGGTCATCAGTAAATTTACCTTTATTTTTCTGTTGCGGAGGATTGTCATAATGTCTCAATAACCAAAGAACTTCGTCCCTAGCATAACATAAACCTTGGAAAACCATGAGAGCTTTTGGTCCCAATAAACCCGGTTGATCAGTAAGAATCAATCCTAACTCTTTCAAAGCCGTCCGTAAAAATTTCCTTCTTTCTCGATGCTGATAACCTGCTTTTTGTACAGCTTGATTGAAACATTCTTTCACCTCTGCTACTTTTTTACTATAACCCTTAATACTATCAAAAAATGACAAGATATACTGATGTATGTGCAGAACTTCATCCCTGAACAGTGGTATAACCCATGATGATTCAAGTGCACTAGTCCAAGCTATATTATTTTCTTTTTGAAGGTTAGCATGCAATAATAATGAACCAAATACAACCCATCGTTCCATGGTATCCAAGGACAGAAACTCACAACTTGTCTTTTCAGCTTGGATTGGTTTCAACAGCATTCCTGGATTTCCTACTAATGTCAACTTTTGTTCTTCCCTCCACTTCACTGCAGATACATTTCTGGATATATAAATGGGGGTGATTGAGTTCAACGCCGAATACAGTAGTTTAGCATGTGGTACAAACTCCTCGCATAATTTTTTGAAAGGAACATCGTAATCCATAATCATGCTACCCAAACGCGGGAAACTAGGATCACTTGCATTATTCACGATTTCATAGGCAGCGTTGAAGAGTCCCAAGACAGCTTTTCTGTCTTCGACTCTCGATAATAATATCATTAGGGAAACATATGTTGTTACCAGGTCCAAGTAACCTTTTGTCAATTCAAAATTTACTGTTATGTCCAGTTCTACTTGAAAAGCATCCATCATAGTGAGAAGCTCGCAAATATTGTCCTTGAGCTCTAATAAATCAAC
Source organism: Coccinella septempunctata (assembly GCF_907165205.1). NCBI lineage: Eukaryota > Metazoa > Arthropoda > Insecta > Coleoptera > Coccinellidae > Coccinella > Coccinella septempunctata. The sequence continues at coordinate 28,324,694 of NC_058194.1, read as the reverse complement.
GAATGTGTAATAATATAGGGAGAGAGATTTAATTATTTCATTCTTAATGCTATTAATATTCACTAACGTTTTGGATTCGATTGTGGGAAATCTTCGAACAATACTTTTAATAGAAGATTCCAAATTCTTATCCGACAGAAAACCTGGCTTGGATTTGGCATCACCACAAGCTTTTTTGATGTTGTAAATTCTGGTGAGCATTCCAATACCTCTATCATTGAGGATGATGAGTTTTTCAGCAATTTTCCTCTCATTATTGAGATTCACAACCATTTGGCGAGACATCATAAAAGACCAACAGTGGTAATTAATCTGAAATAAAAAACATTGTAGCATATTCCTAACACAAACTTGTCGAACTGCACCTCAAAGCATAACAATTGTCAGGTTTTTCTGCTGATATACCACAACAATTCAGCTGTATAATATCATTTTAAGTTATTGCTCATCAATAAATACATATTAATCATTTTATTTATCAAATGAACCAAACCTCAAACAACACGGTACAAAGAATTTTTGACGTTTACTAACCTATATTCTGAAGATCGATTCATCTGTCACTTTAAGAATTTTTCATTTTCCTTTCCCGTTTCCGGGAAGCTACATTACTTGAATAATAATTAAAAGTAGAGTTTTTAAAATAAATAATCCACAAGAAAAAATAAATAAACTTGCGATTCTTTTATTGAACATGTCCCTGCGCGTTAAGTCTGAGGGATTCTATGGGTGGCCTCGAATAAAGAACTATTATTATTATTATTATTATTGTGTTGCCCTGATGAGGCCCAATAAGAACGAAACCATGGTCAGCATCTATTCTTTTTCGATTATATTAAAATGGTAATTGGTTGGAACTTATATCAATTAATTTTGATTATCGTCTTGGGATAAAACTTGTCTTGGCATGATGAGAATTCGATTTTTAGTTGCGTAAAACCGTTGGATATGCATCTTAGGAAAACTTTAGTTTATTTTCTGTTTATTCCTCTACAGTTGAAAGAATAATAACTGCTTGGCGTCAAATTTTCAGCTTGACTTATCATTTCGAATGAAAATGCATTTATTCTTTAATTGTCCTCAATACATAATTCAGGAGACTCCAAGCAGTGATTTTACCATTTCTTCAGATCGTTCTGTTTATAGCGTTAGCCATGCTGTATCATCGGACTCCAAACAAGCCTTACATTTTTGATGACCTTTACCGGCGCATACGATTGCCTCGAAATGGTTCCACAAAATCCATAGGGGATAAAGTAGATATTCCTATTATGAGGCTGGCTATGAAGTCGGGTGGAGGGATAACTCCACAATAATTTTCGCTAGTATTAAATATGATTTATGGTAATACTCCACCCTTACACAGACCATTACTCCGAGTCCTTTACGATCTGGAAATTGGGTATAATAGCGGCAACGCATCACCAGAGATCGTGGTGTTTGGTTGATGTTAAGGAAGCAACTGTGGTGGTGTATTGGAATGGGAGCTTTGATGATGATCCCCAACAGGAGATTTGAATTCAAATAGGTTTATGCCATTCATATGCTTCCAGACGGATAAGAAACCGAGCAGGCGAACTAATAAAACTTCTCACAGACGGTCCAGTTCACTGTTAGCTCAGTAAGCTGTTAACTGTAGGTGAAAAGCTTCATTCATTGGGTTGAACCAATATGGTGAAAGGAACAGAGGCAAATCCTAGTCCCCTGCGTAAAAATTCACGTGTATAAAGTGCAAAGATCTACCACTTCTGCACAAGATCTGTTTCTAACTATTTCTACTAGTAGAGAGCCTTGAGTACCTACTCGGATCATGCAACTGCGGCTTTCAAACGCTTCTGCTCAAAGATTATAGATAAGTACTCTGTAATCTTTGGCTTCTGCTGTTTTGGTTCCAAATGAAACAGTTCGTCGAAGATTTTGAGGTGTAATACTCACAAACTTGTAACTCTTATGAGCAAGAAAGCACACGAAAAGTTCAGTCAAATAATGCTACAGATTGATCTTGACCATTTATTTCATTATGAAAATGAACATTTCTACGAGGATAATTATCGAATGTTTCAAGCGAATCCCTAAAACACCCTTATTTCTAAAAATGTAAACATTTGGGTCCATTTCGATGTTATTGATCCATTTTCTGAACGAAGATACCTTGGTAAAAACTCCAGGATAATCATCATCTTCACAACCAATACCCCATGAAAATATCCCATACTGCCTCTCACCGCATATCAAGGGGCTGCCTGCGTCTGCAGGGCAAGATATATTTTTCAAAGTTCCGTATTCCGTACATATTTGATTTCTGGTGATGAAGCTGAGAACGAACGATTAGCAGTTTTATCGAAGATACAACAAATGCAAAATGCAGAATCTATGACAACATTCGATATTATTGTCAGGTGGATGTATCTTCCACACTCTGCCCTTTGCCCTGCTCACATAAGACTCTTAACATACAATGGCACCAACTTACAAACTATCACAATTGTTGCCTCATATGGTGGCTTGAGGAAAGGCAAGTAGAGGAGAGGAGAAAACTTCAAAAAGTAAACACTTTGATATTACCTACTCCTTTGCTTCAATACGATCACAACATTCCTCATAAGTTATGGTTGGTAGGTCAATCTGCTGCAGTTCAGGCACTTTGAACAACTTCTTGGTCTTCTCATCTTCAGCCCTCAACTTGTCAAAGCTGAGGAAGTCTTTCCTGTACACAGTCCAAGATATCACGTAACAAGAACTGAAGAACTTATAGGGTTTACTGATTGAAGATGCTAAGAGAACCACGTTAACATAATCGTTGAGTTCGAAGGGTTCGTACAAATTTATCATGCCGATGTCGTTTAGTAACATCTTCTTGACGAACCGGTTGTGAAGGAACAGATTCTTGGCTCTCCTCAACTGCATTTTGCCGAGGCCGAGTTGGGATTGTCCAGCTACTACAGCGATTTTGGTGGTGTCTACTAGTTGCACATCGGAGCCTGGTTGTGTTAAGCAACGCGAAGTCGTCATGATCCAGGAGCTGCTGATGATGGTACCGCAACAGGAATGGATCATCTCCTTCTGGATGGAAACAATATAAGGGTGGTTCTTGATATCCACGACAGTTGTGCGGTTTCTTAATTCATCCAGTATCATCCCTCTGGTTTTGATTGTCTTTGACGTTGTTTGTTCTGCAACGGTCCCTTCGATAGTTGTTGTTTTTTTAGTCGTTGAGTTATTGACTCCTGTTTCTTCATTTCCATCGATTCTTGGGGCTGAACTTTTTTCTGGAATAAGAAGTGTAAGACATTTCAAAATACGATTTAAAGTTGTGCGGTACTTTCATCTTTTGAAGTTTTCGAGTTATTGATCCAGGCACTACTTCCATCTTCATTGAATTCATTGTATTCATCATTTCCATCTTCCACAGGAGACCTACTTGCTGAAAGCAAAACGTTTAGTTAGTTACAATAAATCCAGAAATTTTCTGTCACCTGATAATGGTGTACGAGTATAGATATCTAAGTATCATTTATTACTTTTTTGTGCAATTTCGCCAAAAGCTCCTTTTGAACTAGCGGTTGAAGTTTCCGTTTCTGTCATATTCCATTCATGAAAGTTATTTCGATACATCGCCAGAGCTGGTTTAGTCCCTGAAACCAAAAATAAATGGAAATGATTTGAAGACTTACTTTCTTGTGTTTTGTACCATTTATACTATTTTCTTGAATTATTGTTTCTGTTGTGTGGGAGGTATGCTTGCTAGTTTCATTGAATTGCGTATAAGTCTTCTTATCCTCGTTTGAATCGTATCCATCGTTTGAACTACTTTGGAGGTAGACTGTTGTTATTGGTCTCGTAGTTGAGTCACTGTATTCCATTCCATTTAATTCAACTTTTGATTTATTTTTTTCACCATTTTTGTCTGAACCAGAAATCGAAATATCATCCTTTTGATTCGATCTGAAGTTTTGCTTATTCTCGTTTAGTCTTATTTCTTCGGTAGTAGAGTGAGAAGGGTATCTGGTTGCTGAAATCAAAGATTTGAAATGAATTTGAACAAATGATTTTACTGCTTGGACGTACTCTTGTGTTCGTTCAGTAGGGTTTCATTTGATGTATCAGATTCTTCTTTCTTTGTTCCTGAAACCAGATTTAATAATTGTCTTGTTGTACTTTCCTGCTCGCTTTCGTATGCTGTTGTTATTTGCGTTGTTGATGTGCTTTCAAGCTCAATATCATGAAATGCAGTAGTAATGTTTGTGTTTTCGATAGTTTCGCTATTATTCTCTGAAATCGTTAACTTTTGAAGATAATTATGTTGATTTACTGTCCTACTTTTTTCTTCGTTAAGGTATACAGTCGTTTTTTGGGTTGTCATCGAAAGATCAAATTCAGTTTGAATCGATGTAATAGAATTTGTACTTGAATTTCCTGAAACTTAAGATATGAAAGATGTTTAAACGAAAAAAGTTGTTGTTTAACTTGCTTTCTACTAGGGTTGTAGTTGCAGTACTGTATTCGGTTGCAGTTGATTCATTTAAGTTGCTTACGTTCTCATCATGTTCTGAAAGCAAAGGCCAGAATTTTTGTTCGTTTTCAAATATTGTCTTGTATTGACTGAACGAGAGTACATTTCCTAAAACCAAAACGAAGAAAGAAAACCGATAAAATGAATTGGCCGAAATCATATCCGCTTCATACGTCACCTAATTTTCATGTCAATTGGACTAGAATATAGAAAAATTTGATTCAGAGGCATTTTGAAAAATGACGCTTTTTTCTTAGAAAAATTGTTCAACGAGCGTTGATCGAAATTCATCGTTCATAATGTGTTGGATTTCAGTGGAGATTCAATTTTATGGAGTGAGTTTTTCTCTTCTCTAGGAAAAACTATACCAAGACGAGTATTTCCTTCTTACCTTAATAGATCTCTTTTGGGTACTAAAAATGCACTTTGAAACGGGTATGGTCCCCAAACTTTTTCCCAATAATCTATTAATGACCCTTTCGATGAGGCTATCCCGACTCTTTCCCATGAAACGGAAGGGATACGAAGGAAATAACTTGGTTAACTTTCCCAACAAGGACTAATTAGGAACTCCGTTCTCACAAGTTTGTTTTAGACGAGAAGGTTAGAGTTTACAACTTTATGGAGAGGATCCTCCCGTGCTTGAACCGTCTCACTCCAAAAACTATCGAACTTCCAGAAAAAATTATATGCCTTTCAACGACGAAGAGTTCATAGCAACTTTTGGACAGTGACTTTGCAAACTCTGCTACATAATTGAGTAAATGTTTCTTGATTAAGGTGAAATGAACACTCATCCGAAAAACAGATATCAAAAATGTAGTTTTTATTACCGTTAATTATTTCACTGAGCACTGAGTTCGTATCTTACAAGGATGGAATTTATGTTGTTTAAGGATTCCCATGATTGTTGTGCATGAAACACCAGAGACATCGGACAATTTCCTAGTGCTAAAGGTAGGATCAATTGCTACATGACCTTAGACAGCCACGTCCCTCGCTTCGTTCTCGTTTCTCTACTACTACTGAAGACCTTTGAAAGATAGATAGTCAGATAGTACTCGATTCTGTATAAACGACTAGAGTGAATTGTTCAATTCACGATTTTCGAAATCATCTTCTTGCCACCTAGAAATTTTTGTTTATCTGACGTTACTTCGATCTACTTTTTTAAGGTGAAAGAAAGTTCAAAACTGTAGTTACAAACGGTGCTAATTATTGGGAAATGACTAATTATTTATCAGAATGAAGGGAACAGTCTCATTTACTGTAGAATGTTGATGTTGTTATCTCATTCTTCGTTGCCATTTTAACAACATCAGTGTAATAAATGAAAAATCACACTTCCAGCAATCGGCGACCTAGGAAAATACGGTAGGTTCATTCTTCCTTTCGCTATGAGTCAGCCCTTGGGGTGGAGGGAGCCACCCCTGCACCACTTTATCGCACGAGGGTGACTAAGGATTGGCTACATATCCGACTTGCAACTGCATACCAAGCTTTAGGGGAACACCGCGAAACTGTCCATAACAGTGTTGATTTTGTGTTGTGGAGGTGAAGTCCTGTGTTCGTTAGTTTGTAGGACAACCTGTCCGCTTTTTCGTGCACGTGCAGTGAAAGGTTTCCCTGTTTTTCCAAAACGGGAAATTTAGTGGTCGTTCGAGTGCAATAAAACGAAAGATAAGACTGATAAACAAGGCTGAAAACACGTGAAACTTGGAGCTGTGAGTTAGGGATAAGTTCGAGATCAACCAGGATCTGCTCAATTATTTGTTATTGTTTATTCGTTTTGTTTTATCCATTTCAAACTTTTTTTATTGCTCTACTGGAAAGGAGTAGTGGTGGAAACTATTAGTGGTGGTTATTGATAGGATTTTAATGCTTTCCTGTGTGTAACTGGGTGTGGAGGAGTTTAACTGGATAGTGAAGACGTGGAGTGACAACATACTCATTTTTACTAGATCAGATGAAGGTTTAATCATCGGGATTCAGCAGGGTATAGCTTGACGTAGGTCAGTGTTCTTGCAAGAGCAAAAGGACCCCTTCGCGCGTTGATAATACGAGCAGAAAAAGGAAGGACCGCGTCTTCTTCAATAACTATCGATCGGTGGTGAGTTTAATAGGGGGGCGAAAGAGTGCAGCGGCACAAAATGCTGATTCCCACTTCACCGACGATGCACCCTGCGAATATGACCCAGAGGAACGGGGGTTGTGGCAACAACGACGTGATCAAACTCTTCGTGGGGCAGATCCCTCGTCATCTGGAGGAGGAGAATCTGCGGCCGATGTTCGAGGAATTCGGGAAGATCTACGAGTTTACGGTCCTTAAGGATAAGTACACCGGGATGCATAAAGGTAAATGGTGTGAAATGGAAAACGTTGGAATGAATCGGTTTCTGAATGGTTATATCGCGTCCGATGTTTTTTTTTGGGTCGTTCTGGGGTTTCGTTTTATTTGGAATGTTTGGTTTGGAAGGAATGAGACGTGATCCTTGGTACGAAGTGGAGGAATATATTCAAGGATTGGCACAAGTTCCGACGAAAGAGGATAGAAATTCTTCATGTCCATAGGGGAATGTTTTTACACAAAAAAATTCGCTTTTCATTCTGACAGCCTTAGAACCCCAGCTTCAAGGATCGAGCCTACGATCGAGCTCATGTACCTCATTCTTTCGAGGGTTAAAAACGAACGGCCAATGGCATTTATGGGAGGGTTGCATAGAAGAATGTATTGGAGGTACTCAGAAAAATTTTTGTTTCATTTTGACAGCCCTAGAGCACCAACTTCAAGAATCAATGAATCCGATATTCTGTCTTTGATAGACCTCATGTTTCTTATTTTTTCGAAAGTTTAAAATAGCCGACCAGGAAAATTGATGAGAAGGGTATCAGATGTACTCTTTCATTTCATTATGAAAGCCCTACAGCATCCACTGCAAGGATCAATATAATCTATATTAAATTTCGTCTATGATGGAGCGCGTGATCCTCATTTTTTTTAAGACAGGCCAAAAATTTAATGAGAAGGGTGCTTAGAGGAATATATCATGTACTTAGAAAAATTTCATTTTATTTTGATAGCCCTATAGCCCCTACTTCAAGGATCAATATGATGGATCTCATGATCCTCATTTTTTTTTCGGAAGTTCAAAATAGAAGGCAAGCATATTGATGGAAAGGGTGCATAAAGGAAAGTATCAGATGTATTCAGAAAAATTTTTACTACCTATTCTGAGGAAAATAACGTAAATCATTGTCGTTAGTTCGATTTTAGATTTTTCCGGTTGTTTTTGTAACTATCACATTTTTCTTTTGTTTCTTTCCTCGTACCACTTTGAAATTGTCTGCTAAAAAATTATCCCATTTTTGTTTCAACTTCTTTATTTCACTCTATATATTCCGTATATCACCAATATAATTGTAATTTTCTTCATTTCAGTGAAATCTAATCTAATAGGTCTTTTATAGAGCTTTTCATTCGCTCGTCCTAATTCACCCTGTATGATCCAGACTTTTTTGGTCCGTGAGAGTTCTGTGCTACAAGTGAATTGATCTTTCATTTCATAAATTGATGATAACAATTAATTATTATGATTCTATTGTCATCCTTCTGTGATACAAACATACGATCCGTTAGTTCTATGTTTAGTGGCTTGACATATGCGATTTTTATAATTTTTGCCCAAAAATGTAGTGAATTAAATAAGAAATTATTGCATTCTGGTATGTTGTTCGATATAAAATTGACCTGTGAGTACATTTTCAAGCATTTTCCAAGTCTATACTGCCAAAACTCATGAATTCTTTACAAGGTACACGGAAAAATATTCTATTGTCGCACAATCAAGAACTACTTTTCATTGGGGACAATTCATTTTATATTTCACATCGAATTTTCTAATCTCAATAATTTGTAGTTATAGGGTTTAGGTTGAAAAAAATGACTCAACAGGTTGAAAATCCAGTTTTGAACGTTGAAATTTCGATGAAAAAGTTCAGATAAAACATAATTGTAGTTCTCTTCATTTCAGTGAAATCTGATATAATAGGTCTTCTATAGAGCTTTTCATTCGCTCGTTCTAACTCATCCTGTTTGATCTCGCCTTTTTGGTCCGTGAAAAGTTCTGTTCTAGAAGTGAATTGATCTTTCATTTCATAAATTGATGATAACAATTAATTATTATGAATCTATTCTCATCCTTCTGTGATACGAACATACGATGCGTTAGTTCTATGTTAAGTGGCTTGACATATGCGATTTTTTTTCTTTTTGAGTCGAAAAAGTAGTGAATTCGGTAAAAATTGATTGCATTCTGGTGTGTTGTGCAATGTAAAATTGATATGTGAGTACATTTTCCAGCCTTTTTTAAGTGTATACTGTTAAAACTCATTAATTCTCTACACGGAAAGATATTCTATTGTCTCACAATCAAGAACTACTTTTCATTGGGGACAATTCATTTTATATTTCACATCGAATTTTCTAATCTCAATAATTTGTAGTTATAGGGTTTAGGTTGAAAAAAATGACTCAACAGGTTGAAAATCCAGTTTTAAAGGTTGAAATTTCGATGAAAAAGTTCAGATAAAACATAATTGTAGTTCTCTTCATTTCAGTGAAATCTGATATAATAGGTCTTCTATAGAGCTTTTCATTTGCTCGTTCTAACTCATCCTGTTTGATCTCGCCTTTTTGGTCCGTGAAGAGTTCTGTTCTAGAAGTGAATTGATGTTTCATTTCATAAATTGATGATAACAATTAATTATTATGAATCTATTCTGTGATACGAACATACGATGCGTTAGTTCTATGTTGTGGCTTGACATATGCGATTTTTATTCTTTTTGAGTCGAAAAAGTAGTGAATTCGGTAGAAAATGATTGCATTCTGGTGTGTTGTGCGATGTAAAATTGATATGTGAGTACATTTTCCAGCCTTTTCCAAGTGTATACTGTTAAAACTCATGAATTCTCTACACGGAAAGATATTCTATTGTCTCACAATCAAAAACTGATTTTCATTAGGGAAAATTCATACATTTTATATTTCTCATAAAGGGTTGAAAATCCAGTTTTAAATGTTGAAATGTCGGCGAAAAAGTTTAGATGAAACATAATTTTACTTCTCTTCATTTCGGTGAAATCTAAAATAATAGGTCTTCTATAGAGCTTTTTCATTCGCTCTTCCTAACTCACCCTGTATGTGAAGAGTTCCGTGCTTCAAGTTAACTGATATTTCATTTCAATTCATGAAATGATAACAATGAATTATTTTGAATCTATTCTCTTCCTTCTGTGATACAAACATGCGATGCGTGAGTTCTATGCTTAGAGGCTTGACATATGCGATTTTTATAATTTTTCACCCGAAAAAATCGTGAATTCGAAAAGAAATGATTGCATTCTGGTGTGTTGTGCGACATGAAATTGACCTGTGAGTACATTTTCAAGTATTTTCTAAGTGTATACTGCCAAAACTCATGAATTCTCTAATACGGAAAGATATTCTATTGTCTCACAATCAAAAACTACTTTTCAGTAGGGACAATTCATACATTTTATGTTTCTCATCGAATTTCCTAATCTCAATAATCTGTAGTTATCTGGTTTAGGTTGAAAAAAAATTAAGAATCAATCAGAATAATGCCAAATGACTCAACAGGTTGAAAATCCAGTTTTAAATGTTGAAATTTGGACGAAGAAGTTTAGATAAAACATAATTTTGATTCTCTTCATTTCAGTGTAATCTGATATAATAGGTCTCTTATAGAGCTTTTCATTCGCTCGTCTTAAATCATCCTGTATGATCTTGACTTTTTTGGTCCATGAAAAGTTCCGTGCTACTTGTGAATTGATCTTTCATTTCATAAATTGACGATAACAATTAATTATTATGATTCTATTCTCATCCTTCTGTGATACAGACATGCGATGCGTTAGTTCTATGTTTAGTGGCTTGACATATGCGATTTTTATTCTTTTTGAGTCGAAAAATAGTGAATTCGGTACAAAATGATTGCATTCTGGTGTGTTGTGCGATGTAAAATTGATCTGTGAGTACATTTTCCAGCCTTTTCTAAGTGTATACTGTTAAAACTCATGAATTCTCTACACGGAAAGATATTCTATTGTGTCACAATCAAAAACTGATTTTCATTAGGGAAAATTCATACATTTTCTCATCGAATTTTCTAATCTCAATAATTTGTAGTTAACGGGTTCAGGTTGAAGAAAAAAGAAATTTTAATCAGAATAATGTCAAATGACTCAACAGGTTGAAAATTCATTAGTAGAGTTAAGTTTTCGATGAAACAGTTTAAATGAAACGTGAATTCTCCATTCTACGTTTAAAGAATCTATAAATTCTTCGTAAGTAAAATGTTGGCCGAAGGTACACCGACTTTCTTGCTCAAGTCTACAGGTTTTTGTGTCAAAAGTAGACTCTAGATTTGTCGTCATTATAATATAATGTTCAGAGAAGAATCGATTGAAAATTGACGTTTGAATTTAACCACATCTGGACAAATTCAGCAATTTGATGAATTCTCGATTGCCGTTCAGAAATAACTCTTCCATAACGGTTTGGTTTGTCCCTCATCGACCTCCATCAGATTACAGGATGTCATTTCCATTCAACGTTCGATTTTTCCGAGATGCATGTTTTACATGTTTCGTGACACGAATAACGTCCATCCAATATAACTTTCGGAGTTTCCATCCGATATTAAATACCACCCTTCCCCTGGATGCACCCTTCCATCGACCACCACCCCCTCTGCCTCGACAAACACGAAGGGATGCTTATTCCTGCACACCTGACTACCTCAACTCCATAAATCACCCTTTTGTGCTAAGAATTTAACGTTATTGTTACTGGCCCCGCTCCTTCCATTTACTTGTGCAACTTTTACGACGTTTCCGATAACTTGTCTATTTCATGGTCACATGCAGCGTGGTCTAGTTTTCCACCTTCGTGCATGCATACGAGTTGATAAAATTGGATGTAAAGTTTACTATGTTGTCGGTGCCGTCGACGTGGGCCGATGGAGGTATCAAACTTTATCATTATTGGATTTCGGGAAGTGAAAATGAAATTGCGTTTTCGAGGAAAAGTAGAGGGATGGGAAGAAGTATTTTTTCGGAGAGATTATTGATCAGTACGAATTTGGTTGAGAAACACCCACGTGAAGGTAGAAGAAACACGTTGAATTTTTTTTCCGGACATCATTTTAGGCTGATTCATTTCCCTAGTGGAAATTTGTTTGATTTTCAATTGTTGAAGGTATCGTCGGTTCTACACAGATATAAAGAGTCACAGTAAGAAACACAAAAACGAGTAGTTTTTGTGTTATTGTCTGTTCTCACAAAAAATTAATACATATTTTGTTTTCCCCTAATAATTCGCCTTTGATGGTTGAATAAAACAATGTTTAGAGCTGAGTGAGGATGTAATGAATCTCAAAATTTCAACGACCTAGGTGCAGCCGTTCCATCTTGACGAATTTTTAACTGACCACGTCTTTTTGGGAATTTTTCGAAGGTCAACTTTCGACGTATCTCCCAAAAAAATTACGAGATTTTCGAAATCGAGTTTTTGTACTAGGGTGGAAGCCTAGGCAACGCTGATTATAGAACCAGAAATCCCAATTCGATCAGACGAATATAACAGGAGATGTCGCAGATTGAAATTTGCAATTTTTGAAAAATGCCATTTCCATGATGAAAATCTAAACGAAGGAAGATGGGCTTTCGAAAATACTCGCAATGGATCCGGCGTGTTCGAAAACCTATATTTTCATACCAAAATTTCCAATATCTGGCCCTGTTTAGGAGAAAATAATTTTTTTTGTTTTTCCACTTTTCATTTTCGAGTTGACTTCGAAGAGCTCTCTGGAGTGCAATTCTCTATTGAATCATCAACTGTTTGGTTTTCTAGAATCTTCAAAACAAATTCTATGCACTCCATATCCTAGGATAGTAATGGAACATCCTTATTTTCAGACAGAGTAGCAAATAGGTCATTTTAGGGGGGTCTAACCCCTTGCTCATTTTTTATCCAAAAAATCGAGATTTTCGAAATCGAGTTTTCGTGCTAGGGTGGAAGCTTAGGCAACGCTGATTATATAACCGGAAATCCCAATTCGATCAGACGAATATAACAGGAGATATCGCAGAATGAAATTTGCAAATTTTTGAAAAATGCCATTTCCAAGATGAAAATCTAAACGAAGGAAGATAGGCTTTCGAAAGTACTCGCAATAGATTCCGCGTGTTCGAAAACCTATATCTTCATACAAAAATTTCAAATATCTGACCCTGTTTAGGAGAAAATAATTTTTTTTGTTTTTCCACTTTTCATTTTCGAGTTGACTTCGAAGAGCTCTCTGGAGTGCAATTCTCTATTGAATCATCAGCTATTTGGTTTTCTAGAATCTTCAAAACAAATTCTATGCATTCCATATCCTAGGATAGTAATGGAACATCCTAATTTTCAGACAGATTAGCAAATAGGTCATTTTAGGGGGGTCTAACCCCTTGCTCATTTTTCACCCAAAAAATCGAGATTTTCGAAATCGAGTTTTCGTGCTAGGGTGGAAGCTTAGGCAACGCTGATTATATAACCGGAAATCCCAATTCGATCAGACGAATATAACAGGAGATATCGCAGATTGAAATTTGCAAATTTTTGAAAAATGCCATTTTCATGATGAAAATCTAAACGAAGGAAGATAGGCTCTCGCAAAAACTCACAATAGATTCAGAGTAATCGAAAACCTAAATTTTCATACCAAAATTTCAAATATCTGGCCCTGTTTAGGAGAAAATAATTTTTTTTGTTTTTCCACTTTTCATTTTCGAGTTGACTTCGAAGAGCTCTCTGGAGTGCAATTCTCCATTGAATAATCAACTGTTTGGTTTTCTAGAATTTTCAAAACAAATTCTATGCACTTCATATCCTAGGATAGTAATGGAACCCCCTTATTTTCAGACAGAGTAGCAAATAGGTCATTTTAGGGGGGTCTAACCCCTTGCTCATTTTTGACCCAAAAAATCGAGATTTTCGAAATCGAGTTTTTATGCTAGGGTGGAAGCCTAGGCAACACTGATTATATAACCGGAAATCCCAATTCGATCAGACGAATATAACAGGAGATATCGCAGATTGAAATTTGCAAATTTTTGAAAAATGCCATTTTCATGATGAAAATATGAACGAAAGAAGATAAGGTCTCGAAAATACTCGCAATAGATTCAGCGTGTTCGAAAACCTATATTTTCATACCAAAATTTCGAATATCGGGCCCTGTTTAGGAGAAAATAATTTTTTTTGTTTTTCCACTTTTCATTTTCGAGTTGACTTCGAAGAGCTCTCTGGAGTACAATTCTCTATTGAATCATCAACTGTTTGGTTTTCTAGAATCTTCAAAATAAGTTCTATGTACTCCATATCCTAGGATAGTAATGGAACATCCTAATTTTCAGACAGAGTAGCAAATAGGTCATTTTAGGGGGGTCTAACCCCTTGCTCATTTTTGACCCAAAAAATCGAGATTTTCGAAATCGAGTTTTTATGCTAGGGTGGAAGCCTAGGCAACACTGATTATATAACCGGAAATCCCAATTCGATCAGACGAATATAACAGGAGATATCGCAGATTGAAATTTGCAAATTTTTGAAAAATGCCATTTTCATGATGAAAATCTGAACGAAGGAAGATAAGGTCTCGAAAATACTCGCAATAGATTCAGCGTGTTCGAAAACCTATATTTTCATACCACATATTAAAATATCTGGCCCCGTTTAGGAGAAAATTATGTTTTTTGTTTTTCCACTTTTCATTTTCGAGTTGACTTCGAAGAGCTCTCTGGAGTGTAATTCTCTATTGAATCATTAATTGTTTGGTTTTCTAGAATCTTCAAAACAAATTCTATGCACTCCATATCCTAGGACAGTAATGGAACATCCTAATTTTCAGACAGAGTAGCAAATATGTCATTTTAGGGGGGTCTAACCCCTTGCTCATTTTTCACCCAAAAAATCGAGATTTTCGAAATCGAGTTTTCGTGCTAGGGTGGAAGCTTAGGCAACGCTGATTATATGACCGGAAATCCCAATTCGATCAGACGAATATAACAGGAGATATCGCAGATTGAAATTTGCAAATTTTTGAAAAATGCCATTTTCATGATGAAAATCTAAACGAAGGAAGATAGGCTTTCGAAAATACTCGCAATAGATTCAGCGTGTTCAAAAACCTATATTTCCATACCAAAATTACAAATATCTGGCCCTGTTTAGGAGAAAATAATTTTTTTTTGTTTTTCCACTTTTCATTTTCGAGTTGACTTCGAAGAGCTCTCTGGAGTGCAATTCTCTTTTGAATCATCAACTGTTTGGTTTTCTAGAATCTTCAAAATAAGTTCTATGTACTCCATATCCTAGGATAGTAATGGAACATCCTAATTTTCAGACAGAGTAGCAAATAGGTCATTTTAGGGGGGTCTAACCCCTTGCTCATTTTTGACCCAAGAAATCGAGATTTTCGAAATCGAGTTTTTATGCTAGGGTGGAAGCCTAGGCAACACTGATTATATAACCGGAAATCCCAATTCGATCAGACGAATATAACAGGAGATATCGCAGATTGAAATTTGCAAATTTTTGAAAAATGCCATTTTCATGATGAAAATCTGAACGAAGGAAGATAAGGTCTCGAAAATACTCGCAATAGATTCAGCGTAATCGAAAACCTAAATTTTCATACCAAAATTTCAAATATCTGGCCCTGTTTAGGAGAAAATAATTTTTTTTGTTTTTCCACTTTTCATTTTCGAGTTGACTTCGAAGAGCTCTCTGGAGTGCAATTCTCCATTGAATAATCAACTGTTTGGTTTTCTAGAATCTTCAAAACAAATTCTATGCACTTCATATCCTAGGATAGTAATGGAACCCCCTTATTTTCAGACAGAGTAGCAAATAGGTCATTTTAGGGGGGTCTAACCCCTTGCTCATTTTTGACCCAAAAAATCGAGATTTTCGAAATCGAGTTTTTATGCTACGGTAGAAGCCTAGGCAACGCTGATTATATAACCGGAAATCCCAATTCGATCAGACGAATATAACAGGAGATATCGCAGATTGAAATTTGCAAATTATTGAAAAATGCCATTTCCAAGATGAAAATCTAAACGAAGGTAGATACGCTTTCGAAAATAATCGCAATAGATTCAGCGTGTTCAAAAACCTATATTTCCATACCAAAATTACAAATATCTGGCCCTGTTTAGGAGAAAATAATTTTTTTTGTTTTTCCACTTTTCATTTTCGAGTTGACTTCGAAGAGCTCTCTGGAGTGCAATTCTCTTTTGAATCATCAACTGTTTGGTTTTCTAGAATCTTCAAAATAAGTTCTATGTACTCCATATCCTAGGATAGTAATGGAACATCCTAATTTTCAGACAGAGTAGCAAATAGGTCATTTTAGGGGGGTCTAACCCCTTGCTCATTTTTGACCCAAAAAATCGAGATTTTCGAAATCGAGTTTTTATGCTAGGGTGGAAGCCTAGGCAACACTGATTATATAACCGGAAATCCCAATTCGATCAGACGAATATAACAGGAGATATCGCAGATTGAAATTTGCAAATTTTTGAAAAATGCCATTTTCATGATGAAAATCTGAACGAAGGAAGATAAGGTCTCGAAAATACTCGCAATAGATTCAGCGTGTTCGAAAACCTATATTTTCATACCAAAATCTCGAATATCGGGCCCTGTTTAGGAGAAAATAATTTTTTTTGTTTTTCCACTTTTCATTTTCGAGTTGACTTCGAAGAGCTCTCTGGAGTGCAATTCTCTATTGAATCATCAACTATTTGGTTTTCTAGAATCTTCAAAACAAATTCTATGCATTCCATATCCTAGGATAGTAATGGAACATCCTAATTTTCAGACAGATTAGCAAATAGGTCATTTTAGGGGGGTCTAACCCCTTGCTCATTTTTCACCCAAAAAATCGAGATTTTCGAAATCGAGTTTTCATGCTAGGGTGGAAGCTTAGGCAACGCTGATTATATAACCGGAAATCCCAATTCGATCAGACGAATATAACAGGAGATATCGCAGATTGAAATTTGCAAATTTTTGAAAAATGCCATTTTCATGATGAAAATCTAAACGAAGGAAGATAGGCTCTCGCAAAAACTCACAATAGATTCAGCGTAATCGAAAACCTAAATTTTCATACCAAAATTTCAAATATCTGGCCCTGTTTAGGAGAAAATAATTTTTTTTGTTTTTCCACTTTTCATTTTCGAGTTGACTTCGAAGAGCTCTCTGGAGTACAATTCTCTATTGAATCATCAACTGTTTGGTTTTCTAGAATCTTCAAAATAAGTTCTATGTACTCCATATCCTAGGATAGTAATGGAACATCCTAATTTTCAGACAGAGTAGCAAATAGGTCATTTTAGGGGGGTCTAACCCCTTGCTCATTTTTGACCCAAAAAATCGAGATTTTCGAAATCGAGTTTTCATGCTAGGGTGGAAGCTTAGGCAACGCTGATTATATAACCGGAAATCCCAATTCGATCAGACGAATATAACAGGAGATATCGCAGATTGAAATTTGCAAATTTTTGAAAAATGCCATTTCCAAGATGAAAATCTGAACGAAGGAAGATAAGCTTTCGAAAATACTCGCAATAGATTCAGCGTGTTCAAAAACCTATATTTTCATACCAAAATTTCGAATATCGGGCCCTGTTTAGGAGAAAATAATTTTTTTTGTTTTTTCACTTTTCATTTTCGAGTTGACTTCGAAGAGCTCTCTGGAGTGCAATTCTCTATTGAATCATCAACTGTTTGGTTTTCTAGAATCTTTGAAACAAATTCTATGCACTCCATATCCTAGGATAGTAATGGAACATCCTAATTTTCAGACAGAGTAGCAAATAGGTCATTTTAGGGGGGTCTTACTCCTTGCTCATTTTTGACCCAAAAAAGCGCGATTTTCGAAATCGAGCTTTTGTGCTAGTTTTAATTCGATCAGACGAATATAACAGGAGATATCGCAGATTGAAATTTGCAAATTTTTGAAAAATTCCATTTTCAAGATGAAAATCTGAATAAAAGGAGATAGGCTATTGGTGGCAATAGATTCAGCGTGTTCGAAAACCTACATTTGCCCACCAAATTTTCGTTTATATAACACCGTTTACCAGAAAATCAAATTTTTAATTTTTCCATGATTCAACTTTCGAGTTAGGTTGTATCTAGCAGAAAAATTATAGTAGATTTAAACGTGATACATAATCTGAAAAAACAACCCTTCTAGTGATAAATCTCGACATTTCATCCATTTCGACACAACCGTTCGGTCTTGAGAAAGTTTCAACTTAACCCAACTTTTTGGAAATTTTTGGAAGGTCATCGTTGCCAATACTGAAAACAATCAGGTCGATTTGTCGCCTTAGCTACCTACATCCCCCGATTTTCACCCATAGAACAAGTCTAGCATATTATAGAATATAGAAAGAAGAATAATCTTTGTGTAAGCAACTTGGTTCCCTGATCAAAAGAGGTATAGACCGAAAATGGTACCCACTTATTGATAAACTCGCCATTCGCCAGACTGACATGCTTCAACATCGCATTCGAAATCGACGCAAACCGATTTATCGGCGTATATCATTTTCCTCCAATTCCAGAGGGAGCGGTTTTTTTTCCCCGCACCCGCCCGTCCGCCAACCCCCAAATTTATCGAATTTAAAACCGGAACAGTGTCCACTACGGCCGGGAGATTAGGTACAACACGGCGTAGTCCTCAGTTAAGGGCTGATGTGATTTTGGAGCGTGTGAAAGCGACACGGCCAGGCGAACGTATAGGTTCCACCCTGCGGGGGTTGATAGTGTGTTGGGCTTGGAGGGAGGAGGACGTGTGGCACGAAGGGTAGTTTTATGATAACTGACTTAATTGGAAATCCGACTGAGATCCTCGTACATGAAGATTTGGGACCGCATGTTCAACCAGCGGAATTGTGGGACATGATTGGTTGTATAGCAAGCAGACTGCGATCCGTATCCATGCGGCATATGCGAGAAATCACATTTGAAATGTACTCCGTGAGATTGAAATCACGCTCGAGGAAACAGGAGCAACTTTTCTCGACCAAACCTGGTGGACTACAAGGAAAACATCAAACAAACTGGAACGGTGTCTGCGTATTGGTTGCAGCCTATCCTCAACTCTTTGTTGCATTGATTCTAACACTTATTAGTTCTTCAATTGCAATAGATCCGGCGTGTTCGAAAACACATATGATGAGAATTCAAAGAGTTTTCCAAAACGACGCCCTGGTTGCTTTAAGACCCCATCCTCCGGTTGGAATATTTAAATGCTAAACGCTACACTGTACTGATGAGAGACAATGATCTCGCAACCGGTCTACAGTTGCGTTTTGATATTTCAACATCTCTGGGATTTCCCACGTGCGTTCATGACTAGCTAGCATTGCTGGAATTGAATTTTTGTCTACCCTATTGACATATTTTCATACCAAACTTTCATATCTGATAACATTTCGGAGAAAATTTTCAAATATTCCATTTTTCATTTCCCACTTCTCTGTGAAGGCTTTCTGGAATGTATTCGATAATATAATCGTCAACTTTTGAGTTCTAAGGAAACTACAGAACAACTGTCATACTTTTCAAGTTTTAAGATATCATAATGAAATTTTTAGAAGCAGGTGCAAATATGCTGAACGACAGGTTCCTAACAAACCGTCAGATGAAATACTTCCAAATCCAATCTCACTGTGGGTGTCTCTTTAGTGTAGTTTCAAGGAAACAAAGAATCAATCTGATATAGGCTTTCTATATCAATTGCAATAGATCGAAGAATGCCAAAGATATGCTTGGCTGAAGCATCTGTAAGCAGATATAGATGCATAAGCGCTTCTATACGTTGTTCCAATGACTTTTGACAGACTATACCTACTTTATACCTACTATACCGAAGGAAATACATGCTGAAATGAAAATGTTTTTTTTCATTAGCTTTTATCTGAGAGCTCAGGGCCTTGAAGGTTGCCAAGTGCTCTAGGGACTTGTGGTCATTCAATTTTCATCTCATACTCCCTGGAAACGTTAACCTGTTGACCTTGGTCATCTTACTACTGATAGATGACAACGTCAAAGGTATGGATGCATAAGAGCTTCTATACGTTATTCCAATGACTTTGGACATACTATATCTACTTCATTTCTACCATACCGAAGGGATTCCATGCTGAAATGAAACTGTTTCTCTTCATCAGCTCTTATCTGACAGCTTAGGGCCTCAAAGGTTGCAAAGTGCTCTAGGGACTTGTGGTCATTCAATTTTCATCTCATACTCCCTGGAAACGTTGACCTGTTGAGCTTGGTCATCTTTCTACTGGTAGATGACAATTTGAAGGGCTGCGATTTTCTTCACTTCGATCTGATCCATCTCCATGACAAACCCAACCCTCAGCAATGCTGGCAATGAAGAAGAGAGTGTCACTCGAATTTGAACACTCCCCAGACTGAAGGCACTGATGACAACACCTGAGTTTTGTTTGTCTCTTGAAACTTTCGAGTTTACAGAAACAAAATGTCGTCTTCCCTCCAAGGTTCCTCCCTTATTTCCCCAGAATCGATACCGATAACTCAATCAGTCTACCTGTAATACCCCATGTCCTAGATCTTCAAAGGACGTCGAGTCCCAAGCGAGAAAAAAACCGAGAGAAGCGAAACTTCGCGATAGTTCCATACTTCCGCCGCCACAGCTGGCCGCCCCTTCTGCTGAAAAACCCGCCAGACGGGAGCAACAGTTACAACACCCCCAGCTCGGGGTTTACGCCGTCGACCGTCGTCCTGTTCGCCGCCTCCTCATCTGATATCAGCACTCAGTATGGTGGCATGAACTGGTGAAGAGTGAGCTTCGTTCACCCTGCCGCGTTTTGTCAGACACTCCGAACCGGAGGATTCTAACCTATATATATATATACTACGCACTTTTCAGGCGGTACTGAGGACGCGTCCGTCCCCTATGACTCTGTCAGGTGGTTTCGTTTAGTGACGTTACGTTCAACCGTCATATCTGTGGTACTTTGGTTGTGTGTGTTGACAGTTTCCAGATGATAGCCGGCATCCGCGTGTCACGATGTTTGTAGGCTCTGAGTACGCGATCGATGCTGTCTGCTAGGCTGACTAGATCTGAGCCGCCGAGACGTGCCAGCTCTGCTCTCATCTTGTATAACTGTTATTTTCGATCATACAACAGGTACCTAATTTACATACCGCCTAACGTCGCTGTAGAAATATTGCGCAATTACTTGAACTTTCTTCTATCACCATTGGGAATTGGGAAAAATGTTAGTCCACCAAAGGGTCGAAGGTTATCATCAGGTCGAAATAAATTGACAGAGAAAACTTTGTTGAACTCAAAAACATGAACGGTTGGAATGATGGATGATTTGAGCTGTTTCCATCATCTCTTTGGTTAGTTTTTACCAACGTTTGGGCACGTCTTCGGCATGCAGAGGCTGTTGGTAAGGACGAATCAAAGAGATGATGAAAAAGGCCCAAAAGTTGGTAGAAACAAACCAAAGAGAGGATGGAAACAACCAAAATAATTATCCAGCAATTTCCATCATCAACAAGTTGAAAAAATTATGCTTCAAAGACAAAAATAAGTGGTAACTGGTTCTTTCAGTTACAATAGTCAAATTAATTTTTCCTTGGGAATTCTTAGGGTTTTCCTCCTTCAAACTTTTTCAGTAGCTTGATATCGATATCAAATCCTTGGAGCCAAACTATTTTCTGATTGGAGGACCAAGACTTGAACGAGATTTCTTCATGAAAACATCCATATCAGCTTCTGTCTTGAGTTGGTCTGATCTCTGTGGTTTGAGAATTTGAGGAAGAATGGTGAATTTTCCTTCAACAGTTCAGCTCATAGCAGAAGTGAAAGGGGGTGGAAAAACCATTTTTGGCCCCTTTCATATTCATCGAATTTTCTGCAAAACGTGTGTTCTTCTTATCTTCTTCTTTCTTCGACTCAAAATATTGTTTTATTGTTATTTTTTCTTCTTGGTTTCGAGTTTTTCGCTCATTGCAAAAGGGAACAGGGGTTGAAAAACCATTTTTGGCTTCTCTCTATTTCATCGACATTTTTACGAAAGGTGTGTTCTGAAGGCAGTCAAAGTATAACTAACAGAAAACTAAATTTATTTTTATCAATCTGAAGATCATGTTATGTAGAAAAGTTCGAAACGCTCTTTATTGAAGTGGTAAGGGACTTTTTAAGAATCTGATCAGATAAAACGAGCTGAAATGAAATGAAAGTAGAATTGAAAGCGAGGTGAACTAAAAATTGAAAAAAAAATTAATGGCTATTGCTCAAATATGAAAAAGCCCTGGTGAATATGACCTATATTTGTAACTTCGGAATACCTACTTAGCTTTGAGCTGAATAGAACTTTCATGTCGAGCACAAACACTCCTTTCGACTTGAAATACTTAAAATGAATCGATTAAAATTGATTTTTTTTCTTTTTTATATTTTTTCAAATTATAATCATTTTTTTTGTGCTTGAAGATTAAAAACGTTCATTGTTCAGTTATACATGTTCAGGATGATTTAAAGTCAAGATGACGTGATTGAATATGAGGATTTTTATCTTCTTCTTTCTTTGACTAAAAATTTTGTGGTATTGTTATTTTTTCTTTTTTGGTTTCGATTTTTGGACGTCAGGTTGTCTTGATATCATCACATCAGAGCCCCACTTTCGTATGTTCTTCATAATTCACACTGTAAATATAAACGTCACTTCTGTAGTATAGTGTTTCGAGATGATATATTATAAATTAGACACCCTACAAAGTTTACGAATGCAATATAGTTGAAACAAAGGAAAGAATCAAGAAAATTATTTTCATAGTCAGTGAAAACCATCCAATTAGCTTTTTTTACCTATTTACATTACTCCCATGTGTTTTTTTTATGAAATTCAATACTTTAATTAGATCCCTCCTCGCAGAAAATGAAGGCATGTAAATGAATATCTGTTATGTCAAATCCCTCAACTTTCATGATTGATTATGTTCCGAATTTTCTATTTGATGGATTGTTCTCTCAGTCTGTTATTTCTCTTCTAGAGAGAATCCAACGATTTTATGGGGCTTTTTAGAGTTCGTACAAAGAGTAATGAAAAGAGGCTTCTACTTCATGCGATATCAAATTTTCAGATTATCTTGCTGTAGGTAAGAAGTTGCAAAATGGCAGAATCGCTGGTCTCATGGGAAATACACAACGTTTTTAGAGGAGAAGATTTTTGAGTAAATCTGCAATATCTCAAGTTAGATCCATAAATATTGGTATATTATTTGAACACTCACTTCAAATTTTCCAAAGTTACCTTTGTTGAAATCGTTATGCAAGTATTGGGTGACTTGAGGTGAGATCCACTCAACTTAATTACTTCGAAAAACATGACTTGACTTGAATCAATGTAGTTGACGGAAACATTTTATAACTTTCGCTTGTCTATCGTGATTTTTATTGAATAAAAGTCTAAATTTCTTAGCAGAAGGTGTGATATCCTTAATTTCCTTCCGAGAATATTCACAAGCTTAATAGAATTCTGATCTGCGACTCTGTGAACGGTAGAAAATACAAGCACGAAAGTGAGAACACGTTCACACACGTCCTTCATTCATCGGGCATCGCAGTTGCATCCCGGAGGTTGAGAACCTCCAAATCGCAATACGAGGCCATTGTTTACACACCGAAGCTTTTCGTCGCTTGAGTGTTCCTCAAATGAGGCTGCCTGGTCTCCTTTATGTGCTGCTGTCTGCAGACGGTATTATATTTCAGTCAATCAATAGCTTTGCCCTCCCGTAATTCGAGTCTTTTTGTCCCGATGCCAAGTCGAAACGGTTTGGTCTCGTATTTAACATACCGGCCACGGAAATGATCCGCTTCAGTCGCTCAATTTCCCGCGAGTATTAAGGTTTTTCCTTGATTGACTTTGATGAGGTAATGTTTTCAAAGTTATTTATGGCTCGATACAGAGCTAATTAAACCTGTGGGATCAAAAGGACTCATATTTCTCATGACGTAGGGAAATAAAGTGGAGATGCCGATTTTTAGCCCTAAGCATTAAGTAAGACTGTAACCTAAGCTTAGAAAAATACCATCAAAAGATAAACAGATAAATCAAAAACCACCACAGAAGTCAGGAACGGACGCTGGAGCATTAGTCTATCGTTGGGCTCCTGTCCTAGCGTCCTTTAGGCAAAACAGGTAGGGGAAGTCCAAGAGAGTTGAACCTCTTTTCACTCTGAAGCCATTTAAGTATCTGTAAATGGTAGCAACTCATTTTTTTGCGTGAAGATACCATGCCCAAATAGATAGAAAATAGTAGAGAGATGGTGAGATGAACATTTTGAGGACAACAATTCATTTTGTAGGAACCGAAAATTGGCTCATGTCTCTGAGTTGAACAGGGGGCGAGAGAGACTTGACCATAAGTTTGTTTATCAGCAAAAACATTGAAAGAAAATTTCCAATGACCAACGATTGTCCATGTTGAGGTTCTCATCATCAGATGTATCAGCGTATGAAATACACATTTTCTATTTCAGAGTCACTGTCATTTATTTCCGAAATGCTTTTTACTTTTTGAACCTTTGTATATTTTTTAAAGTTATTTCTATTATTCAATTTTTTTTGAAGCAAACTATTATCTATGCTCAGTGCGGGAAACTTGGACCACTGATTATGTCTCCCGACCATACAGCATGGGTCAAGTCTCCCACTCCCACTCCCACTCCCTTTCACTCTCTTCAACAGATGTTTTCTTGAAACTCTTACAACTTTTATCAGAAAGGCTCATCGTTCGTAAAACAATATTAATCAATGAAAGTAATAAAACTAAATTACACCACGCACCTATTAAACTTTCCAGACAGTGTAACAAACAAAAATTATTCAATTCCTTACTTCCTAACAAAAAAATCACGTTCAACCCTCTCACTCCCGAACTGCCGCCACTAGTTGTGTCTTGTTAAGAGTATGTCGCAGGATATTTACGATATCTGTAGCGTGAAATTTGAATTGAAATATTTGAGGTGGTTCAAGTCTCCTACCTGAGCAAGTGTCCGGACACCTCCTACTTGTCTTTGAAAGATCCATTGAAAAAAACTGTCTGGGAGATGGAATTGGCCCATCCTGATTGTCCAATAGCTACCGAAGACATAAGCTTCTAGTAATCGATTTAGAGATGTCATGGATAAGAACTAAGGTCTTTTTAGTCTGGTTTTTCGGTGCCTCGGGAATCAAAGGATACGAGGAGGCTGTTGCACTTGCCAGAAAAGGAGCAAGAACCTTTGTTATTGGCATGGAAGCTTTCTGTGATAGAGGAAAATGCACCAATAAAAAAGAGTTTCAATAAGAAGGTAGAAACCCAAAGAGAAACCTTCCAGGGCTGAATAATTCCAAAAATTTTCTTCGGAACTTCAATACTGCTAGGTTTATATCTCTACATCCTTATATCACGAGTGTTTCTGCATGAAGGGCCAGCTCCTTTCCAAGTTCTTGAGCTATCTGTACATATTCAGTTTCAGGACTTTTTTTTTGGTGGTGAATTCCCTGTATCATTCTTCTTTCTCACTTAGCCTCGTAGTGAAGTTCTTCTCATGTTTACTCTTCATAACATCACTAAGGGGCTCGCTGATGAGATGTTATTGGTCAAAGAAGACCAGACTTCTAGGCTCATTATAACCCTTAGTATCCACCCCTACCTAAGATGAAAGGCTGCTAATAAACAAAAAAAAGATAACCTGCCTACGCAAATTATTCTTCTGAATGTTCTTATTTTCTACTTGAGTACAGGTCTTAACTTGTTCAATAAAAGATTAACCCAAATCACTCGGACAAAACCCTGCCCCATGCCTGAAAATGCTTAGAAATCTTCCAAAAAGTGTCCCAACAGTGCTAGAAATACAAAACACGTGACTGACGTGACAATCACCAAAGACCATATCATTGATTTTGCAACAGCTGACATGATATCAAAAGTAGAGACTGCTGGTGGAATGGAACTCCTACTTAGCCAGTTTGTGGTTACGGTCACGCATACTGATGTCAACAGATTCGGATTGTACGTTCCTTATTATTAAAATTAATAAACATTAATTGAATTTCACATGAAAAGCGTCGCGAACAACGGAGGGAAACCGACATTATTTACATATATTCCCATCTGAAAGCCCTCTACACAGACTGGAGTGAGCGTTTCCCTTAGGGTCGAATCGACCGTAGGGCGTCTGCATCTGATGGCGGGATAATGCCGGATTTAACCTTTATTTTTTCATTCTTATTTACTGTACCGGAACTCGCTCTTCGCGTTCAATAATTAACGCGATTAAATTTTCGAATTTCCGCCCCGATAGCTCACCTGACTTAATGGACGAGACGGGGGTGCTTCACCCTGAATGTCTGCATGACTTTAAGCGGCTGGTTTTGAAACCACCCTTAAGACTCAGACTATCCTAATGAAAGCTGTAGAGGTCTGGTTTGTAGAGCAAAAAGAAACATTTTTTTTGAGAGGTCTAGAGACGTTGCAGGTTCGCTGTAATAAATGCATCCAAGTAAGAGGAGAATATGTTGAGTAATAAAATATTTTGACATTGAAATTTTGTTTGGTTTTACAGCAGGCTAAGAATTTTTCAATATATCCTCTCGAGTGCAAAATTTTAAGGATTTCCAAGGACACAAATGTCCCAGGAACTTTTCCAATTTTGATCCATAGAACGACGTTTTTCCTAACTGATTTGAGAAGTTCAATCTTTTGGGAAGGTGTCAATCAGCCATAGAAATATCGAGAAACAGTTCTGAACCACCAAGTACAGACGAGACGAAAAAAAACGCCGAACCGGATGAAAATATCCGAATTTTCGCTACGTCTGGAAAGTGGAGACCTTCAACACTCATCGCATGGGTTCTCATAAAACTTTCAGTATAGTTTCAGTATGGATTTCGCAGACGAGAGGGACCTCTTCTGGGCTTTTCCACTCTCCGGGAAATTACTGGAAGTTAGGTTAGGTTAGGTTAGGTTAGGTATGTTGACTAATAAAATATTTTCACATTGAAATTTTGTTTGGTTCTATAGCAGGCTAAGAATTTTTCAATATATCCTCGTGAGTGCAAAATTTTAAGGATTTCCAAGGACACACAGGTCCCAGGAACTTTTCCAATTTTGATCCATAGAACGACGTTTTTCCCAAGTGATTTGAGAAGTTCAATCTTTTGAAAAGGTGTCAATCAGCCATAGAAATATCGAGATACAGTTCTGAACCACCTAGTGTAGACGAGACGAAAAAAAAAAACGCCAAACCGGATAAAAATATCCGAATTTTCGCTACGTCTGGAAAGTGGAGACCTTCAACACTCATCGCATGGGTTCTCATAAAACTTTCAGTATAGTTTCAGTATGGATTTCGCAGACGAGAGGGACCTCTTCTGGGCTTTTCCACTCTCCGGGAAATTACTGGAAGTTAGGGAATCCTCGAGCGCTCCGAAACATTCGTCCTTTTTGATAACGAAGCCATGCACGGCTGACTCGATGCTCGGTAATATTCCGAAGGCGCGTGCTGCCGGAGTAAATCCGTTATTTGAGTCTCTCCGCTACGAGAAGATGGCCCTGATACAAGACCTGCACGTTTCCTGATGACTGAGCATATCAGCATGGGGCGAAACGTTGAATCCTCCCCCTAATACCAGATAGTCCATCTCGAATAGGCCAGCTCGATATAAATGAAGGGTATTGAACGAAAACGTTCAGATAAGCGAGGGGTTTGTTTCGAATTGGGAATTTTCGAACCGCTTCATTTTTTCGGAGGAATTTATTTTCCTTCAACGAATCGATATCGAAACTCTGTTTCCCAAATACGTCCATCTAGGGCCTTGGAGACAGTTCCTAGCAGATGCCGTGTTTCAGTTCACACGTTGGACGATGCTGATGTAAGATGAGCTCCACCACATAGAAGGATATATTGAAAAATTCTTAGCCTACTTTAGAAACAAACAAAATTTCAATGTCAAGATATGATTGGCAAAGCAACCAATCAGACCTCCTCAGCTTTTATTACCTCCTCGTTGGAAGAAAATTTACGACCTTTGAGACTCTTTTTCAGTTGAGGAAAGAGATGATAGTCGGATGGAGCCAAATATGGTGAATAAGGGGGTTGTTCTAGTAATTCAAACCCTGAATCACCAATTTTTTGCATGGCAACATGAGATTTGTATGCAGGGGCGTTGTCCTACAGAAACAAAACATCTTTGGATAGCTTTCCGCGTCTTTTACCTTAAATTTTTCCCGTAGAGTGGTCAGTAATGTCGCATATAGTAATCTCCGGTTATTGTTCTACCCTTATCCAAAAAATAAATCATGATTACTCCATGGCAATCCCAAACAACTGAAGCAACAACTTTTCCAGCAGATTTTTGGACACGAAACTTGTCTTGGAGAATCAGAGTGTCGCCATTTCATAGATTGTTGCTTCGTTTCTGGATAGTAGAAATGTACCCAAGTCTCATCCATAGTAACAATTCGGTTTAAGAAGTCTACATCGTTTTCAAATCGAGCACAGATCAAACGCGATGCTTCTACCCTTGCACGCTTTTGGCCAACATTCAAACATTTGGGGATCCATGTTTCAGCAATTTTTCTCATGTCCAAATTGACGTGAACTATGAAATATTCCGTGCTTCGGATATCCGTTGCAGCCGAATTCGACGGTCTGATAAAATCATGTCCTGAACTGCATGGATATTTTCGGGGACTGACACAGAAACTGGCCTTCGCAAGATCGGTCATCATCTTCAATGGAAAATTTACCTCTTTTGAAGCTTGCAGTCCAATTATTCAAGGTCGCATATGAAGGACATTGATCACCATCACCATTCTCTTCGTAAATCTGCTCACCTCTTAAATCTTTTAAATAGAGGTAGGTACTTGATGATGGCTCGATACTCCAATTTTTCGATTTTCACAATTTCGGTGGACATCTTCTTTCTTTTAATTTATTGCGTAACTCTGGTTTACTTTTTTGACCTCAAACTTCACACTGACACTTCTAATGATTTATTATTCGTTGCTATGGTAACTCAATATTTGTTTATGCATGGAACTGGTCTAGGCTAACTAGATATCAATACATCCTCGTATGCTTGAATATCTGTCAAAATTCGAATGAAGTGAAACGTTCTTTAATAATTCACTATGTTTCTGATACGAACATAAAAATGACATAAAACCAACATCTTCCACTCTCAAATCGAGAGAGAGGGGTGAAAATTACGACTCCTAAATGATAAGCACATTAACGAAGATGGCACGTATTAATTTAACATGGCTACATCGTCCCAAGCACGTTTATAAATCAGGCACAAAGTGTGTATACGGCGTAGAAGTTGTGAAATATGTTCCATCCTGCGTTCACGCATCCTTTTATCCTCTTAAGGTCCCCCTCAATTCTGCTGCAGTGCAGTCTTCAACGACGATCATAACGTGAGTGTACATCCTCTTATTTCACGAGGAATTTTAGGTTTCCTCCCTTACAGAAGCTGCTGAATCCTTTCGAGATGGAATATTCAACAAACGTTTCAAATTCTACCGAAACTTTGCGCGAAACTATGCATATATCACTTCCGAAATGAGAACTGGCCTAAAACCGAAGAAAAAAAACTTGCCACATCTCACGTTCACACTCGTCCCATGCCGACAAGCACACATCCTCCTTCATCCCTAATCTACAACTTCTGTCGGGAAATTTGGTGCAGTGCAGACTTCCCCAAACTCCCAGCCGTCATCGCAAATTTCCAACATTGTCTCGAAAATATCTTTCACTCAGCGCGCTCGACACTTGTCGTTTTATTGCGAAACGACTCGTCTGTCGGGCAAAAATACACACAATCTTGTCTGGTCCGCGACGCTCAAACGTAATTATACACAACACCCCGAGAGAAGGGCTTGCCAAATATTCCGTCACACTTGGGAGGTTCAACAACTTCCACGAGTTTGGGGAGTTTCGGTTTTTCGGGGAGCGGCGCGTTCCGTCCCAGAAATTGAACTTTTATAAGCTTCATTACACGTCACAGGATGTGGAAGAGGAAATGGGGGGATTTCCCTTGTTTTTTTACTCCATCTTGAACCTTGTACGTTTCGGATTGCACCAGAAACAGGATGAACTTTCTGGTGATAAGTGTGGGAGTGTAAGTGACGATAAGATGAAGGAAATATCGAGATATACGAGGATGTATTGATATCTAGTTAGCCTAGACCAGTCTCATGCATAAAAAAATATTGCATTACCATAGCAACGAACAATAACTCATAAGAAGTGTGAAGTTTGGGGTAAAAAAGTTAACCAGAGTTACGCAATAAATCAAAAGAAAGAAGATGTTGTAAAACATTAACCGGAGATTACTATTCGACATTACTGACTACTCTACGGAAAAAATTAAGGACGCAAAGCTATCTAAAGGTGTTTTGTTTTTGCAGGACAACGCCCCTGCACGCAAATCTCATATTACCATGCAAAAAATTCGTGATTTAGGGCTCGAATTACTAGAACACCCCCCTAATTCACCAGATTTGGCTCCATCCGACTATCATCTCTTTCCTCAACTGAAAAAAAGCTTAAAAGGTCGTTAATTTTCTTCCAACGAAGAGGTAATGAAAGCTGCAGAGGTCTGTTTTGCAGAGCAAGAAAAAACATTTTTTTTTAAAGGTCTAGAGACGTTGCAGGTTCGCTGTAATAAATGCATCCAAGTAAGAGGAGAATATGTTGAGTAATAAAATATTTTCACATTGAAATTTTGTTTGGTTCTATAGAAGGCTAGGAATTTTTTAATATATCCTCGTGTTATGCACTGTTATCATGAGAGAACTCAACAGAAATCAGAAATTGACCATTATAAGAATCGAACTAGGAATTACTATTAATTACTACCCATACCTACAGGATGTCCACCAGGAGGTCCTATACCTTATATGCGAATCTATAGGGTGTTCCATCCAAAAAAAGGTAACTTTGTAATGCCATTCCGTACACAAATGACTCAGTCGTATTCCATTACCGAATTACTGAAGAATGATTTATGCACAAATTTTACTTGAAAATTTTTTTAGTAGCTTCCAAAGTTTCGCATACAAGGTATAGGGTCCCTTTCTGGTGGACACCCTGCACGTTCTGGACCTTCAACTTCGCGTGTTCACTGCATTATCTCTCATCTGATCAATGTTTCAAGTGGAAGCGAAAAAATGGCAAACCCTCCCACTAAATAATTCAGGAAAATCGATGGGATACTGGGGCATTGTTTCGAAAGTTTAGCGTGGGGAAGCAGCTACGATGGGCGTTATAATAAATACCAGGGAAAACGTTTGAAAGGGTCGTTCAAAATAGGAGCTTACAATAATACCGTTTCATTTCTTCATATTTATGGATACTTTTTCGTTCCTGAGGTAATGACAGGTAGCACCAATGTTTATCTTGGGAACAGTGTAGGGTCTAGCTAGAGTCTAGGCTGTCCGTGTCGAGACAGGCATGCGACCGGGTTTCATTTTTGTTTTCTAATTTTTGTTATATTCTTTGCGTTTAAGTCCAGAGGTCAGACAGCACTTTTACTCGGGAACCTCATCTTCAACCCCTAATCCTATCAAGTTCTACACTTCTAGTTTAGGAGAAAATAATTTTTTTTGTTTTTCCACTTTTCATTTTCGAGTTGACTTCGAAGAGCTCTCTGGAGTGCAATTCTCGATTGAATGATGAACTGTTTGGTTTTCTAGAATCTTCAAAATAAATTCTATGTACTCCATATCCAAGGATAGTAATGGAACATCCTAATTTTCAGACAGAGTAGTAAATAGGTCATTTTAGGGGGGTCTAACCCCTTGCTCATTTTTGACCCAAACAATCGAGATTTTCGAAATCGAGTTTTTGTGCTAGGGTGGAAGCCTAGGCAACGCTGATCATATAACCGGAAATTGCGATTCGATCAGACGAATATATCAGGAGATATCGCAGATTGAAATTTGAAAATTTTTAAAAAATGCCATTTTCAAGATGAAAATCTAAACGAAGAAAGATAGGCTCTCGAAAATACTCGCAATAGATTCAGCGTGTTCGAAAACCTATCTATTCATACCAAAATTTCAAATATCTGGCCCTGTTTAGGAGAAAATAATTTTTTTTGTTTTTCCACTTTTCATTTTCGAGTTGACTACGAAGAGCTCTCTGGAGTACAATTCTCTATTGAATCATCAACTGTTTGGTTTTCTAAAATCTTCAAAACGAATTCTATGCACTCCATATCCTAGGATAGAAATGGAACATCCTAATTTTCAGACAGAATAGCAAATAGGTCATTTTAGGGGGGTCTAACCCCTTGCTCATTTTTGACCCAAAAAATCGAGATTTTCGAAATCGAGTTTTTGTGCTAGGGTGAAAGCCTAGGCAACGCTGATTATATAACCGGAAATCCCAATTAGATCAGACGAATATAACAGGAGATATCGCAGATCGAAATTTGCAAATTTTTGAAAAATGCCATTTCCAAAATGAAAATCTAAACGAAGGAAGATAGGCTTTCGAAAATACTCGCAATAGATT
This sequence comes from Coccinella septempunctata, assembly GCF_907165205.1. NCBI lineage: Eukaryota > Metazoa > Arthropoda > Insecta > Coleoptera > Coccinellidae > Coccinella > Coccinella septempunctata. The sequence continues at coordinate 28,292,475 of NC_058194.1, read as the reverse complement.
CAGCGGGTTCGAAAAACTATAATTTCATACCAAAATTTCAAATATCTGGCCCTGTTTAGGAGAAAATAATTTTTTTTGTTTTTCCACTTTTCATTTTCGAGTTGACTTCGAAGAGCTCTCTGGAGTGCAATTTTCTATTGAATCATCAACTGTTTGGTTTTCTAAAATCTTAAAAACGAATTCTATGCACTCCATATCCTAGGATAGTAATGGAACATCCTAATTTTCAGACAGAGTAGCAAAAAGGTCATTTTAGGGGGGTCTAACCCTTTGCTCATTTTTGACCCAAAAAATCGAGATTTTCGAAATCGAGTTTTTGTGCTAGGGTGGAAGCCTAGGCAACGCTGATTATATAACTGGAAATCCCAATTAGATCAGACGAATATAACAGGAGATATCGCAGATCGTAATTTGCAAATTTTTGAAAAATGCCATTTCCAAGATGAAAATCTAAACTAAGGAAGATAGGCTTTCGAAAATACTCGCAATAGATTCAGCGGGTTCGAAAACCTATATTTTCATACCAAAATTTCAAATATCTGGCCCTGTTTAGGAGAAAATAATTTTTTTTTTTTCCACTTTTCATTTTGGAGTTGACTTCGAAGAGCTCTCTGGAATGCAATTTTCTATTGAATCATCAACTGTTTGGTTTTCTTAAATCTTCAATACGAATTCTATGCACTCCATATCCTAGGATGGTAATGGAACATCCTAATTTTCAGACAGACTAGCAAATAGGTCATTTTAGGGGGGTCTAACCCCTTGCTCATTTTTGACCCAAAAAATCGAGATTTTCGAAATCGAGTTTTTGTGCTAGGGTGGAAGCTTAGGCAACGCTGAATATATAACCGAAAATCCCAATTCGATCAGACGAATATAACAGGAGATATCGCAGATTGAAATTGGCAAATTTTCGAAAAATGCCATTTCCAAGATGAAAATCTGAACGAAGGAAGATAGGCTTTCGAAAATACCCGCAATAGATTCAGCGGGTTCGAAAACCTATATTTTCATACCAAAATTTCAAATATCTGGCCCTGTTTTGGAGAAAATAATTTTTTTTGTTTTTCCACTTTTCATTTTCGAGTTGACTTCGAAGAGCTCTCTGGAGTGCAATTCTCTATTGAATCAACAACTGTTTGGTTTTCTAAAATCTTCCAAACGAATTCTATGCACTCCATATCCTAGGATAGTAATGGAACATCCTAATTTTCAGACAGAGTAGCAAATAGGTCATTTTAGGGGGGTCTAACCCTTTGCTCATTTTTGACCCAAAAAAATCGAGATTTTCGAAATCGACTTTTTGTGCTAGGGTGGAAGCTTAGCCAACGCTGATTATATAACCGAAAATCCCAATTCGATCAGACGAATATAACAGGAGATATCGCAGATTGAAATTGGCAAATTTTTGAAAAATGCCATTTCTAAGATGAAAATCTAAACGAAGGAAGATAGGCTTTCGAAAATACTCGCAATAGATTCAGCGGGTTCGAAAACCTATATTTTCATACCAAAATTTTGAATATCTGGTCCTGTTTAGGAGAAAATAATTTTTTTTGTTTTTCCACTTTTCATTTTCGAGTTGACTTCGAAGAGCTCTCTGGAGTGCAATTCTCTATT